>NC_143438.1:67115625-67755937 GCF_987193195.1 Phasianus colchicus | reverse complement strand
TCAGCAGCACTGCTATAACATTTGCATTGCCTGAATTCTTCAGATTTCTTGCTCTTTTCTGTCAACCTCACAGGGTCCAAAGGAAGTATTTGGACACTGAAGAGCAAATGTGCCTGGGGAAGAGCAAAATGTCCAGGAGTGAACAGCAATGCATGCTACTGCTGGCGGCAGAAAGTTATACAGTGTGTTGTAACATCATGTGGCTTCTTGTCATTAAGCACTGTGGGAGTTCAAACTTACTTTGCTCAATGTAAAATTTAAGCTAAAGATCTCAAAATAGTCGAAGTACTTTATAGACTATTTTCTCATTAACTGTGTGATAACTAAGATTTTTACCTACTTTTGATCCATTCGACCACTTGACTTTGCTCTGAAATAACTGAAGAATTTTCGGGACTATAGATTTCAGTGAAAATGCTGCCCAGAGAGATTGTGGATGCCCCGTCCCTGGAGGTGTTCAAAGCCAGATTGGATGGGGCCTTGGGCAGCCTGATCTAGTATTAAATGTGGAAGTTGGTGGCCCTCCTGTGGCGGGGAGTTGGAGATTCATGATCCTTGAGGTCCCTTCCAACCCGAGCCATCCAGTGATTCTGTCCTTCTATGAAAAGCCATAAGAAATAGCTAAAGATCAAGATGGTCTTCATCTAAGCACTAAAATGGACATGCCTGTTTGGCGCACTGTCTTAGGTTATATTCACGCCAGACATTTTTGGACTTAATTGTTTACAAAAGTTCTGTGATTCTCTTTCTGCCCTTTATTTCTAGGAAATGCAAATGAAAAGACTGAGTCTATATTTGTTTAAAGTCTAATAAATGTGCATAGGTTATTATTGATCCAACAGGGGTCTCCTTTTGGAAGGATTTACCCATGAAATATATCAGAATACTAAGCATAGGAAAAATGTGACCTGCAATAACTCATTGTACATTTCAGGTTTTTTAATTAATTAAAAAGCAAGTATCACTGAGAAGAAATTGTATATTTAGGAGAACCTAAAAATGAGAAATCCAAACTTTCCAGTTAAATTATATATTGTGGTGGGGCTTTTTAGAAATATAAGTATTTATAGATGAATTATTCTCAAAGCAGGCACTGTGACAGAGCAGGCTCAACTGTGCCCCTTACAAAATTTATTCTTTACCATTGCTAGTCTGCTCACGAGAGCTGTACCACTCAGGATTAGCTCCAAAGCTGCTTTTTTCTCCTTCCTCCAACTACTCCAGGCCAGTACAGAACTCTGACCTTTTCCCCAGTTAGGATAGGGAAGTGACAGAAATCACAGATCCTGATTCCAAGCCTGGATCCTGTCATCACTTCACCACTTTGGCATTACACTCCAGCACTGGTTGCAAAACATTTTAATTCTTCAAAATACATTATTCTTTATCAGTTATTCAGCCACTGCAAGTTATCTCACAAACCTACTTTATTTTGTCAATTAGGTGTAGCCTTGTAGTCTTTCCATATCTGACATAAACTTGAGGACATAAAGCATGATGAATGTACTTGAGACCAACCTGTCTGTAAAAAGAATTATATGACTTCCATGAAAGAAATGGAAAATTCACTCTTTCTACTCTATTTTGTTGACACCAACCTAATTTCAAGTATTACTTCAATTTCTCTAAACTATTAAAACCAATTAATGTGGAACAAACTTGGGAATTAAAACTTGTTTTTTTTTTTTTGTCACAAGGTGGTTTTAAAATCAAGATGAACAACTTCTCTGGTTTATATCTGTAACACTTTACTATCTCAGCATGTAATGTGAAGATAAGGTAGCGCTATTAGTAATCCAGAGTTCTTTGTATAAAGACATTAAAATAAATGTGTATTAATAACATTTTAATAAAAACAGACATTATTCTGCCCACGACATTAAAGCTTTGACATAATGGCTATAAAATCTTCTACATCGTGTGATCAAATCATATTAAAAAAAGGAAATAGACAAGTAAATGCATTACAAGAAAGAGACCATATATATTGAATCATGAAATTGTTAAAATAACAATAAAAAATCTCACATATTAAATGATGTAAAATTTAAAAATTGATGCTCTTATTGGATAGAAAAGTTTCTTAAGAAATTTAACAGTATTGTGATGACTGAAAAGATGTTATATTTGCATATTTTCCTTGCTTTTTCAAATCATACAATTCTAACTTTATTGATAATAATTGTTCTTTCCCATGCATTTCTGAGTCATATCATGAAAATCATTTTCCTATTCTTCTTTTTAACTGTATGACTTTTGACATGTGGCTTCCATGAGTTGGTAACAAGGATAGTGAATGATCAGTGTGTTGTTTCCAGATACTTTTGTACAAAAATATTAAAAATATGCTTTGTAATAGCAAGTTATTTGTTCATGAATTATTCAAGATACAGTGAATCACACTAGCACTCACTAATATAAGTCCTATTGTTAGGTGATAATCTGACCATCTTTGTTAACTGTGCTGTCTTGGCCTTGTTAAGCCTTTTCCCAGCTAAGTGATCTCCATAAACATGTCTGTTTTATCACAACTATTCAATATGTCATTCATTTTGAAGCTTTTCTGTCTTTATCGCTCTGGCCTTCTATTGTTTCCTCACAGGCAAAACATAAGCTGTAAAGAACTAACATAGCTGTATAGAATTACTATGCTACAAACAAAATAAAAGTTGATTTTTTTCATATCAGACCTATCAGGTGCTAATAAGAACAGTAGGTAGAAAGAGTGCATCCAAATAAAAGGGAGCTGAAGAAGAGAAGTAACGGGCCCTATTTTCCTTAGAAACCCTGCCAGAAACATATTAAAAGAACAAAGGCATAGAAAAATAATCTAAATTATCAGTCATATCCCTGATGGTTTTTCTCTTTGTAGGTAGTATTAGACATTCTCACATACTCACTCAGTACTTTATCCATAATTTACAGTAATTTGTGTTTGTTAATTCTACAAGAGCAGGGTATATTGATAGTGATGGTTCTTCTAATTGCTTTACATTTCTCAGAGCTATGAAACAATCTTCATGCTTCCAACCTTTATTCTTGGGCAAGATATCATTCCCATGTGTTTTAGTCATGGTCTTATTGGTCCTGCTTGGAAATATAGGATACTCTTCTGAAAACTTGTGTCCCATTCCTCATCTGTCTTGCTGTCCAGTCCTCCCAGTGAGCGAACATCCTTGATAAATGCAAAGCCTCAGAACAGTAATGGTGTGAACTCCTGCAGAATGAAAAATATGGCATCAATTTAATCTCAGCTTTAAAAACTCGATTTCAGATTTGAATCAAAACATTTTTTTCTTAATTTGAAAATATTTTATTGCATTCTGGAACATTTTCTTTTTTTTTTTTAAGCAATCAAGATATGACACTTAAATGTAAATGGATAAATTAATATTTACTTAATAGAGATTTCTAGGTGGAAATCTTTCAAAGACAATAGTTACAGCAGTCTGTCTTTCAAGGAAGAAACTATGTTGCAGACAATAGGTTTTCAGAGAGACTAGTACATTCAGTTCTAGAAAAAAAACCACACAAAACAACAACAACAACAACAAAAGAAAACAGCCAAGCAGATCAAGCACATCTCTAAGTGATCATGAAATAATTTCAATGCTCTTTATCTGGTGGTTATGACCTTTTAGTCACCTCTAGGATAGAAAAGTTCTCACTGAAGCATTTTAGCTTGAATATTGATAGCATCACTGTAAGATTTACTGAATATGCTCTTGAAGTTGCTATCATTTAATTTTCTTTGGAGTTTCCTTCAATATAGTGACCCGCTGCCATTATATTGTACTGTGTACAATTTATATGACACCAGAATGCCTTCTGTTTCAGTGTGCACTATTGAGACCAAAACAAATTATAGCCATAGGTTCTCTTGCAACTGTTTAACAGCATGAAACAAGTTCAAAAGGAGGTCCAAACAGGAAAGTAAATCAATTATATCACATTTGATGTGGAATTCAGTTTAGAAGACTGCAAAATGTATATATAGTGGGAAATATCTGTGCTTTAACTACTAAAAAAGAGATTTATCAAAACAGACAATAAAAATAAACACTCAAAAAATTAAAATATCAAAATATTTTTACCTGAATATTTTTAGATATTTTCAATATTAAATTGTTTCCAGTGTGATTTTAATTAAATAAAACTTGTTTACATAACTAAGAGATCAGAAATAAACGGTTTTCTATTCTTTTTGAATAATGATTAAATGATGAAAAGAAAACTGTTTTAATCTCATTTGGAAAAGAAGTTGTAAATGGCTTTTACTAATATTTAATAATATTTATCTTAAATAAATGAAAACAGAATTGCACATCAGGAGGGTTGTTCAAGTTTTAAAAATTCTAATAAATAAATTCTTTAAAACTTTAGCAAAAATGTCCAGAGTGTGTGGACAGTACACACTTCATTTGAATTGAAAAGAAAAATAAAATAAAAGTATTATTATGGAACTTCAGCTATTTATGTATTTCTTTTTGATTACTGTGGAAAAAATACACCTGGACAACGACAGGCTGGTGAACCTCATCTGTGTGCCTGGGAATATCATGGAGCAGATCCTCCTAGGATATATGTTAAGGCACATATGAGATAAAGAGGTGATTAGTGACAGCCAGCATGGTTTCACCAAGGGCAGATCTTGCCCTTTATGCCTTTGCCACAATCTGGTGGCCTTCTATGATGGAGTGATGGCTTCAGTGGATGGGGGAAGGCTGGTGGATATCATCTACCTTGGACTTCTGCAAAGCCTTTGACATGGTCCCTCACCACATCTTTCTCTCTAAATTGGAGAGGTATGGATTTGAAGGACTGTTTGTTGGATTAGGAATTGGCTGGCTGGTCACAGCCAAAGGGTTGTGATCAACGGTTCTGAGTCAGGGTGGAGGCCGGTCACAAGCGGTATCCCTCAGGGGTTGGTCTTGGAACAGTGCTCTTCCACATCTTCATCAACGACATAGACGATGGCATCGAGTGAACCCTCAGCAAGTTTGCAGGTGACACCAAGCTGAGTAGTACGATCGATACATTGGAAGGAAGGGAGGTCATCCAGAAGAGCCTGGACACACTGGAGAAGAGGGCCCATGAAAACCTGATGAGGTTCAATAAGGCCAAGTGTAGGGTGCAGCACTTGGGTCAGGGCAATCTCAGGTGTTTATACAGGCTGGGGAAAGATCTCCTTGAGAGCAGCCCTGCAGGGAAGGACTTGGGGGTCCTGGTGGATGAGAAGCTGGACACAAGCCAGGAGTGTGCGCTTGCAGCCCAGAAGGCCAACTGTGTTCTGAGCTGCATTAAAAAAGGAGTAGCCAGCAGCAAGAGGGAAGTGATTGTCCCCCTCTACTCAACTCTTGTGAAGCCCCATCTGGAGTACTGCATCTAGGCCTGGGGCCCCAGTACAGGAAGGACATGGAGCTCTTGGAGAGGGTCCAGAGGAGGACCACTAAGATGTAAAAAGGCATCCTTAAAAACATCCAATTTAGAATACATTTTCGTGTAATCTGGCTATAATGAATCCATGAACCAAGACCATAAAAATCTTTCTTCATACTCCTGTTGGTTTGGTAAAATTCTAATTTAACTTACAGTATATTCATAAATGATTGTAATGATGATTTTTATGGAGATTAACAATCTAAAGGAAAAAAAAAGGAGCGGGGGCGGGGGGAAGAGGAGATGTGGTAACAATGTTTGGACTTAAATGATCAGTTTAATCTCCAAGGTGGTACTGATCATTGCAAGAAGGTGTTGCAGTCAAATGTAGCGGGTATATTTAGAAATTTTTCAGTAATCTGTACAGATTTCATCCTCTTCCTTATAAACTCTTGGGCTTATAAAGGTGACATTAAGGCAGTGCTGTGTAATGCTAATTGCCAATTGCGAGTTTGCAAAAAGGTTATTTCTTTGATAAATCTGGGAAAAGCTGGAAGTCTGTCAATAAAAACTGCTTTCCTTTACTTCTAGATGGTTTCATTGTGGCTGCACTGTGTCTGACTAAAGAGTTTATAATAACATTTCAGATAGGGACTTCTAAAAACCAAAAACTTATGAGTTAGTCTATCCATTTCATTTTCTTTTGGGTTTTGTTTAGAATAATGAATTCTAGCTTTAGAATTCTGGTTGCTAAAATCCTAATATACATTGCTTGGTAATGTATTCAATAGACAACATTTAAATGAATATAAATAATAAAAAAAAATTCTTCAATACAGTGCATAAAGAATTCTGCCCCTTTTTTAGGTAAGTGGAATGACCAAGAGGATATAATTTTAGTATTACTTCTCTGTTCCCTTCCCTAAGTACACTCATTCTGGTGTTGTGCTCTAGATGACTGCTACTCTCCAGCTAACAAAACACTTTGAGGACCCCAGGTGCTCCTCTATCACTTTGAGAGAACATGCACTGTACTTTCCTCTGAGCAACATTTATAGCTTGTCACTCCCTGCCACAGCTCTTAGAGCACAACCCAGAAGAGAAACTGAGTGAGAGCTTCTCAGGAGATGAGGCTGGACTCAACATCAAGGCAATACTCACCTCTAAAGATCATTGCTCAGTGACTGGAACTGGGACATAAAACCCTGAGCAAGCATGGTAGTAGTCAAGACCCAGAGGTTTCTCTTAGCCTGAAGGGAATTGACAATGTATTTAGTGATATGAATTTGATAGTTCTACCAAACATAGTACAGTAATTCAGCAACTGACACTTCAAATTATGCAAGTTAACCACGATTTCAATGCTTCTTAGCCCTTTCCTGTTGTTTGCACAAGAAAGTTAAGTTTAGGGACATATCCTGAAATACACAATATTAAAACTGTGATAAGTGAAATATGAGGACTTTGTTCAGATAATACTTAACATAGTAATTCATTAGGAAAAAAAAAAAAGAAATAACACTGGCATTATGAGCATTGTTTCCCAACTACCCTCAGGGAAATTCCAGCCCCCAATTTTGTCTTGAATTCTTTCATATGAAATCAAAATCAATGGTTGCTCTGGGATAATGCTTTTTTTTTTCTTGATTTCTTGGCAGAAGAAGAGAGCAACAGCAAAAGGTGCAAGGATTAATAGATTAATGTATTTTAATGAGTGTGTGTTCAAATGTAAAATGTTCTTTTTGGAATGAACAGACTCCTAGTGGATCACCCAAAGTTCATGCAGCAATTAACATTAATTATTTCAAACATATGCTGAAAACTTTATAACAGATATTAGCTAGCAAGGTTAATTATTGAATGTGAAAGCAATACACTGATGTAATAAATATAAGGAAACTAAAATCTAAGGGGAATGGTGCCAGAAGCCAGAAGATGGAACCACAATCCATTCCCTTAATAACAAGTGCTAATGCGACATATTGCTTTCAGATGTCCTTGACCAGCTCTAGTAACTCAGAAGACTAAGCTGGAATCATATTCCTATGAAATGAGTTCCTAACTTGCAGTGCATGACACATTCATCTCCCACTCATGAGACTAGCATCTGACACAAAAGACATGAGAAAAATCTTTTTGGATTTCTCTTGAGTCTTCACATTAAGTTAGAAGAAACTATGTTCAAGCTATGCTGAAACTTCAAAATAAAGACTAACAGAATAATTATTATAAATTTCTACTGCTTTTATACAGCTTACAAGCACTATGACACTGACGACAACTTTAGTCCTTATGTCCAAAACAATATTTCCAGAAAAAAAAATGTAATTGCATACAAACAATAGAGAAACTTTGGACATCCATTACTGAAATGATTAGATTTCCATGTTACCACATTTCTTTTTTCTACATTGATTAATTGTGTCAGAATTAGTAAGTAGCAAAAAAAAAAAATCTAAAATAAAAAATAGTAAACATACTTCTTGCAAGCAGGCTCAGAACTTCAGTAGCTAGATTTATCTGACATTGTACAATTTAATTGTGTAGGAATAATTGATTCTGTGTGATTTCCTCAATTGTACGTCTGGTAACTTTGTTTCAGCTGTTTTCCAATATTTGTATTGATCTTGAAACTTTACCAGTGTGTTAGGGGTTGCTGCTATGCAAAAAAAGAAAACCCTGAATGTTAGCTTCTAAAATTATTGCTCCATTTCCAAGAAGACTGAAAAAAATTTCAATTCTCAGATTTACATATTATAATAAATTTATTACTTCTAAAAAAGAGGCGTAAATGTTTTTTTTTTTTTTAATTTATTTTTGGATATGAGTACAAGATAGACACATCATCTGGCTTTTCTTTTCAGTTCATTCTCATAAATTAGAACTGATTTAACTATCAGAACATCTACTTTAAAAGTTCAGCATACTCAACTCACTGGTTCACATCTTTTCTGAATCTCTTGTAAAGTTCACAAAACTTGGTTCAGTGTTCAATTCAAAAGCTGTATAGCGTGAATTTTTCAATACAAGGATTTACTTACTTTCTTATTCTCCTAATACTAATAATGATTTTATTCTTTTAACTGTAACTTCAGAAGTTATACAGTTCATTTCTATTCTGGTAATAAATTAAGAAAGGCAATATTTATTTTTAATTACAGGAAGATATTCACCATATATTTATTTAGATGTGAAGGTGGGCAAAGTTAAACTGGAATTCATGGCATCATGTTCTAATAAAATTTGATTAAAAAGTAAAGTTGTGTACAAAGCAACTAAAAAAAAAGAGAGAGGGAGCAGAACCACAGTCAGGGATGAAAAGAAGTAAACTCTCCTATCAAGCTGTATTCCAGGAAGTTGACGTCATAATTTCTATCAGACTGACTATGCAGCAGAACCCATATTGAAGCATACATTTCTATGCATCAAATGTAAGCATTTGTGCACTGACATAGGCAAAGTTCATGGTGTGGGACCTGTGGGCAGAGCATGGAGAGGAATGAGATTTTACCCCCTCAAAAAAAGAGAACAGTTTGATATTTTTCCTGTTTGTTTGATTGATTTTCTAGAAATGAGATGTATAATTTTAGATTTGTGTTAAAGAGAAATGGGCCAGAAGCAGATTAGCACATTTGTTATGGGTCTAGTTTGTAATACTGTCATAATAACTTCCTTCTGGGTTGAATTCAAAAGAATTGGCTTCTTTACAGATTCCATTTTGAAAAAGGCAGTATCCTGTAAGAACAGCTTGTAAGAGATATTACTACAAAAACTAGATTTGACCAGAAATACAAATGCTAGTTTAATCCTCAGCAGGCTCCTGATAATTTGGCTGGTATACATCTAATAAAATACTTGTGCTTAATTATCTACTTAGTTCATACAAATGAATCCTTCTCCACCTCCTAGTTTTCAGAGGATGTCTCATAGAGAATGATCACATAGAAACTGATCTTCAGTGAGAGGAAGATAGTGGAGCAATGCCAGATGAAATCAACCATGGACCTTGCTAACAGACAGACAGGTTTTTTAAGGGGTTATAAATGTGATGTTAATGTTGCTGAGCTTTTACATGATGTTTCTTAATATGATGTTGGTTTTAATTTTCTGCTTATAATAGTAATACAATTTGCATTGCTAGCATGCTATTATCTTGGCAATGCAAGATAATCTCCAAATCCCTGCAATAAAAACCACTTGGTTAACATATTATTGGATTTCCATACACTTTTACAGTCATCACTTGACCATAGTTTTGACAAAGTAATGTCTCATAACATATTTACAATGAAATAATTTTTCTATCAGTTGGATGTGATATTGTCTCCATAGATGCATACTGACACTTGAAACAAATGTAGAATTACTGTTACCATTTTGTACAGAAAAAAAAAAAAAAAAACAACTCCTACACACACAAAACAATTCTGTTTTGACAATACAATGATCTACTTTAATAATAGCTTTCAGTTTTAGATGGCTATGCATTTTTTATCTTTTTTCCCTAAAACCCATTACTATTAAAAAAATAAAACTAAAAAAATGAAAACTTACTTACACCTTTGTTTATCTAAAATAGCTTAACGTTGAATCCAATTTAGTTTCAAATAAAAATAAAAGAAAGAAAAAAAGAACAGTTAAAGACAGATATACATTCTTCATATAAATTAGGAAAAAATAATGATTTTAGATTCCATCTGATCAGGAGATTTGTTTACTTATTCTAAGAGCTTTTTGTATGTATCAATGAAATTAAATAAATAATAATTAGAAAAAACCCTGCACTTTTGTATCATTTGATTTGCTATTTGACTGAATATCAACAAATAGATAAGGAAACATTTTCTGAAGTACTGTGCTCAGAATTCCCCACATTGATTTTCCTAGTTTTTTAAGAAATTATCAGATAAAAGAGTATCCAGTTATTTAGACAAAAGTATATGCAAAACTCTATCAAAACATTGCAGTTCCAGTTTTCATGATTTGCCATGACAACCACATTTCTGTTATTTTTGTATTCCATGCTTCAGCCAAGGCTGTGAGACATAGTCTAAAGAAAACATAATTGGAGTGAGATCATTTTCACATCTTAGTTTGTCTTGAAGATACTTTTCATTAGTGACCCTGACACAAAAACTGCCATCTAAAGAAATTTGTTAATGGCTTAGAGGTCAAAAGTACTGTCAAAAGATGTAAGGGTCAGAATACTAGTAAGCACTAGGTGATATTAAGAACTCGGAATGAGATGACATTTAGTAGCACAAAATAAAAGCTATGTCTCTGTAAAGGTCAATAAGAATGTGTGCTATAAACCTGGAGCTCAGATCTGAATATAAGATCTTTGTAATATAATCTTGTATCCAAAAAAAAAAAAAAAAAAAAAAAAAACAAGAGAGAAAGAGAGAGAGAAAACTAACATGGCTGTATTAAGACCATAATTTTAATTAAATTTTAAAAAGCAAAAAAAAAAAAACAAAAAAAAAAAAACAAGCAAATACCATTATGGAGTAAATTAGGATACAGGACTACAGGACTATGGTTTTGTTGCTAATGTCCAAGGAAGATTAATTCAAATTGAAAGAAAAGGGTGCAAGCATTATCGGTGAGAGCAAGATGAAGTGTTCGTGTTAAACAAAGATAGGAAAAGAATTGGCTTCAGTAAGTGCTTCCAGAGAATATGATTTTCTCATTGAGATTCAGAAAGAATGGGATTATCTCAGGGATAAGAAGCATTTCAGTTAGAGGACAAAGCTAGCAAAAGAACAAAGAGGTGTTTGCTAGTTGTAAACACAGTTAGGCTGGTCCTAGAAAATGAATTATTCTTTGGCCCTCCTGTTCTGCCAGGCTTTCTTTCTCGTAGTGATGAGATGTCCAATTCACGTGCAGGCTGAGGATATAGAGGCTGGAGAGCTGTGCCATGGAAAGGGATCTCGGGGTTCCTACTGGCAAAATGAATCTGAGTCAGCTGCATGCCCTGGCACCCAGAAGGGCCAACCTTACCCAGGAGTGTACCAGGCCCAGCACTGCGAGCCAGGCAAGGGAAGGGGTTGTTCCACTGTACTCTGTGCTCTGTAGCCTCACCTAGAGCACTGGGTGCAGGTCTGGATGCCACCATATAAGAAAGTCATAGAACTAACAGACAGCATCCAAAGGAAGGCTACGAAGACAGGGCAAGGCTCCAGAGGGCAGGATGTTTGAGGAACAGCTAAGGCCATTTGATTTCAGCGCAGAGCAGAGGAGCTGAGGGGAGGCCTGATGGCGGCTGCAGCTCCTCACAGGGAGCAGAGGGGCAGCGCTGAGCTCTGCTCTGTGTGACAGCTACAGGGCCGGAGGGAACGGCATGGAGCTGCGTCAGGGGAGGGGCAGCTGGGGGTTAGGAACAGGGTCTGCACCTGAGGGCGGTGGGCATGTGTATGGTAACTATCGAGTCATGGTCTGAACCACTGATTGAGTACCTGGGGAAAGGACCCGCTCAGCCCTGAGAGCATAGGTGAAGGCAATTCACCTGTGTGACTGAAAGAAGTGTAGCCTGCATGCAACTCTCTTCGACCTCATTTAAGGGCTGACTCCCACTGGGGAAGGATTTCTTTCTGGAGGTCTCTCCTTGGTGAAGTTCTTCCCTGTGAACCTAGAATCTTCTGATATGGGTGAACATTTTTCTTCCCTTTCTTTATATCACCTTTCTATTGTGTCAGTCCTTTTGTCATCACACTTTTGTTGTCATATCTTTCCTATTGTATTGATATGTCCAATTGCAACAGCATGGAACAGGCTGCACAGGGTTGTTGGACTGGCCCCAAGCTGCTGACAGAATTCAAGGAGCATTTGGACAATGCTCTCAGACATAAGTTTGAATTTTAGTCAGTTCTGCATGAAGCCAGGAGTTAGACTGAATGATTTTTGTGGGTCCATTCTAACTTGAAATATTCTCTGATTCTGTGAAAATCAGAGGACTGTCTTCTGGTTAAAGCAGGTATAAACAACAACAACAAAAAAAATAGTGTAGCTAAATAGAATAGAATAAACCACCAACACATGATTTTACTAACTGCATGACTTCCTTGTCTTATGGAAGAGAGAATTTGCCTAGGTTAGGGTTCTCACTTAAGTGGTGTCAGTGTTGTAGGGTTCCAATGGGCTCTTCTTTGCTTTCTGAAGATTACAGATTCTGGATCCTGGGGTGGCTCATGTGAAGGCTTCTCAAGGATTTTTTTGTATTCTGGCTACCTTCTTCTTAAATTTCCTTAGTTGTAGGATTGGGTAGAGAATGGCCTGCTGGGAGCTAGATGTCTCAAATTGCACTGTTGATTTTGGATTTGCTATTACCATTGCTGGTGTTTTCCGTGTGCTTATTTGGGACATTTTTGGATATGTTTACACTTTCTAATGGCCAACAGACTATGTGCACTGTTTGTCTATATCTTGTAGAAACTGAAACTAATCTTTCTGTTTTAAACAGGTTTGGATCATATTTTGTCTACTTCCACTACAGCAAAAAGTTATTAAAATTCATAGCTAACAGTTTTTTAACTACATCTAACTTATGATAAATGCTATAGCAGTAGGGCTCAGATACAAAGCTGATTTTTGTCTTAGTATTACATGATTTCTCTCAGAGACATTCTGCTGACCACAGGGGATTTGACAAAAAGTCTCTCACAGTCCTAAGATCCTCTTATTCAAAGTCCTTAATATCAGCCTGCTTTTTGTAGTTCTCTGAGGTATTTAGTGTCACTGTCACTTAAGCTAGAATAAAATTCTGCAGTTTCAGTGCTGGTCAGCTGCCATTAAAAGGAGAACAAAATGTTGTAACACTAGCAATTGTGATAAAAGAATATTTAATAGGTACATTGGTAACAAAGGAGTAGATCTCTTAACTCAAAAACACTACAGACTTGGTCAAGGTCACTGCTTGTGTTATTTCCTTGTGAAGCATTTACGAGAAAACAGTTCAGGAGGAACTCACTTTGAATACTAGCTGACATATATACTCTAACACAAATCAGTTTGCATTTCCTCAATATTACTAGGTGACTGAGTCATAGGCCACACTTTACACCAGTCTGCATATGTTAATGAGGACCATGAGGCTGTATATTAAAGATAAAGAAGCCAAAGAGCAGGTTTTTTCAAGAGTACAAATTTAATCTTAGACAGGTTAAGGTAATAGTTGATGAAACATAAACATGTGATATCTTTTTCCCAAGTAATGTACACAGTGGAGTGACTCTACAAGTTGTAAAAAGGATTTTAAGCAGCCAAGCCAAAAAGGAAAACGAATTGCATGTAAATGAAAACCTGAAAAATTCAATGCTTTAAAACATTAGCCAGGTGTCCTAATGAGCCATGCTGCTTTAACTGATCGAAGAAGCCTGAGAATTCAGTAATACTGAACATAATAGAAAGACAGTATCTTATGTATGAATGAGAGCTGTCAAAAGATAGTTCCAACGTGTTTTTCGAATTTTGGCTTTCATTGCAATCCCTCTTCTCCAAAATTTTAATTGTAGTAGTTTGTTTTGCCTGTGATGATAACTGGGGAGTGATCTCCTTGTCCTTATTGAACAGCCAAGGGTTTTTTTTTTTTGTCATATTTTCTCTTGTTATTTTGCAGAGGGGGAGTGAGAGAATGGTGTTGTGGTACTTCTCTGCTCATTGATGTTAAATCATCACATCTTCGAATATAAATAAGAAACAGTATGATATATAAGGTATGTATTTGGCAGGAAAATACTGAAGTCATCTTGACCACAAAAATTTCTCTTTGGGAAAAAAAAAAGCAAAAAAAAACCAAAAAAAAACAAGCAAAGATACCATAATTTCTTTCCCTCCCAAAATAAAGAATTTTACACTTCTCTATGAACAGAGTCAAAAGCCATGCATTTATTTGTATTTTAGTAAAAATAATCTTTTTAGATTATCCTCTAGTTCTATGGAAAAAATTAATTTCTCTCTGCTCTGCAGATCTGGAAAGCAGGTCTGAAGCAGTAAGTTACATTCTACAAATCTATCTCATGTACATTGGAATACTTAGATCATCTTGCCCCAAATTGTGGTATGAATTAGTTTTTATTTCCTGTCAGCACATTTTCAAGTAACACCTTTAGAGTCGGTGGAGAATCTACAACTCATTAAATATAGCTCTGCATTTAAATGTATGTATTAAAGATTGAAAGCAGTGTAGAACTGTGACAAAAGCTGGTCTTACATCTCTGTTTAAATAATTACGATAGGAGTATCAGCCAATTATTATTGCCAGCACATTCTTTTTGTGCTTATACTTTACCACTACTTAAGCTCTTTGCTAGCTGGAATCACACATTTTTACATAGTCAAATTTATAAACTTAATAGAAATATTGTGTATTTTCAGTAGGCTGACTTTTTTGTTGTTGTTTTAAGTGGCCTTAAATATCAAATGCAGTAGTGAACAAGCTTGTGGTCAGTTCTTTTTGACCTGCAGTATGCTTACAAATTAACCAACAGGAAGGTGGGCAGGAAAGCTAAGGAGATTAATTGATTATGGTGCCACAGTAAGCAGGTTAGCTCACACTGCATTGAGCTTAGTCTATCATTATAAATGGGAAAGGAGACAGAATCAAACAAAGATCAAAGCCAATCTGTTAAAAGAATGCTCCCTTCATACTGTTTTTTTTTTTTTTTTTTTCCCTGCACTAAAAAAAGGTAGGCATTAAGAAAAAATAAGCATTTTTCTCTCCATATAGCCTTCCTACTGATGACAGAAAATTCTTTTCTTTGTGGCTCAAGATGAGGTTATTTTCTCTGGCAAGGACACAACACAGGTCAGATGACAAGTCCAAAGTCCAAAAATGAAAGAAAAAGTTATTCCCAGATGTGTGCATGATTTCACAGCTAATTCTTATCCTTTGTCCAAATCAAGTTATGTATAAGTAAACCCAGATTTTATTACTATTTTGTCTCCATATTATAACAAACACAAAAGTTAATAATACTTTGGAAAAGTTGAAAAAAAATACTGTTTTTTTTTTTTTTTTTTTTGACAGTTATTTTTCCTGAGAATATTATATTGATCATTGAGTTTAAGAAATGCATACAGAAGAAAATAACAACAAACTACTGAAGTCAATAAAAAGACAATTTACAATGCTCATGAAGGCCCATTTCCAGTTCACAGCACTGTTAGCAAGTGCCATTTGTTGCAGATGCAGCACATCAAAGATGAGATATGATTACCACCGCAGAAACAGAAGGCATGCTCCAGGTAATATAGCTGGACAAGCTGAGGAAGAACTCATTAAAAATTTGATATTTGATTGGAAAACTCTTTTTTTTATTATTTTTTAGCACATTATCCAGAGACCAGATCCATAATCTAAAATTTCATGTCATTCTTAGGGCACTATATTAATGGAATGTCGAAAAGATAAATTCATTCCTTACTATCATTCTCAGCATACATCTGTTATAATTCTATAATTTAAAATATAAACATACATTGATATTATAATTGTATTAAAATAACATCAAAATGATCTAAATAATAATTAGTAATTAATAATCTCTGTATTTTTTAATGTGCATAGCTTTACCCTTTAATTGAATGTGCAGTGTTGATTTGCAGATGAAGGTCTGTAAATCCCACTGCCAAACCCCAGAAGCTGACACACTGCAATTTTCAGTCCTTTCAAATTTCAAATTCTGTCATGTAGCCCTTTATTTAATAATAGAAAAAAGGTTGTATCTACATCAGTTTTTGTAATACATGTACCTGTGTCTTTCTGAATTAGATAGCCAAAAATATTAATACGTTTCATTGACTATTTTCATTAGAAGTTGTAGAAAAGTAATTATTAAGACAATAACATAATTACTTTGTAAGTACATTTAAAAAAAAGGCATCCTATAAATAAAGATCATTATAGTAGCAATGATTTCAGAATATACATGAATACTTTAAGTACTCTAAATACTTTAAATCATGAATGTTCCAAAACCCAAACAATGATTTAAGTGTAATTCTTGGTAAAGGATTCCTTAGCTTGGTCTCTGTTATGAATCTTTTTGTTTGTTTGTTTTGTTTTGTTTTTGTTTTTAAGGGAAGTGTATCTGCAAATTGAATTTTAACTGGGCTGTTTTGCTCAGTTATCTTCTCTCCAATCCAGGCAGTCACAACAAAAAAGTAGTTTATATCGAGTGATGTAAGTCAAGAAAATGTCTACTCAGTTATGTCATTTTATGCAAGAGTGAACAACTTTTAACACTAGTTGCAACCTCAGAGTGATTCTGTTGCCTAACTTTAGGAAGTCAGTGTCACTTGAGACCCTCAGTGGAACCTGAGAATTACAGGGCCAGCAAATACAAGCCAGGCCTTATGAAAAAGGTTTTATGACTTACTGAATCCATTAAAGCTAGTCCAATCTATTTAGCTCAAATGAGTACTAGAAAGAAAGGGTTTACCCTTCTTTCCATACCCAAATGGTATTTTAATCAAGTGCCTCAAAATAAATTATTCACGCTGTTGGATTTTCCTATTTAAAGATAGATGCATTTAAGTGTTGAGGATAAATAAAAGGAAATACTTGATATGGCTTGTACTCTTGCAGTTATGTATTTTGTTTTAGTTTTTATCTCTTGAATCAGACTCAAAGGCACTCTATTGTATTTACATTAAGAGCACAAATTTATAATTAAATTGCTACAGTTTAAGAAATTGCTGCATTAATTCAGCTCTGATAACTGCTGCTGTGCAAACTGTTATATCCATACTTCTGTCATCTGGAAAAGCTTGAAGAAGTGCTGCTGCTTTTATGTTTGCTCAGACTTGGTAAGTTCTACAGACAATCACTGTAGAAAGTCACTACATGGCAAACTGCTAACCTACCACAGTTCAGAGTGCAATTTTAATGCAGTCAGACTTCATGGGCTATTAAGACAGAGACAAACCTGCCATACATACTTTTGGCAATCAGGATAATTTAAGTGAAACCATACCTTTGTCATCAAAGTCAAACTAGTTTGAGAAAAGAACATAATGCCATTTAGTGGAAAGAAAAATAAGAAAGAATTAAAGACAGCAGAAAACTATTTTCAATACAATTGCCTTGTGGGATATTTATGACATGATGGCCCTCCTCAAAGAGAAATATTCAAGAACAAAGAATAGTCTTTTCATGCATTTCAAATATGCTAAAAAAAGTATGACAGGCTGTTTTCAAAAACCAAGGACATTTTATTTATATTTCTGTGGGCAACATGATAATGCGTTCAATCTCCTGTAAAGTTATAGTACTTAAATAGATTGTTTTAAAAACTTGGTGGTTTGCTTTGAAAGGTGAATAAGAATGTGATTGTATGTGAAAAGAAGGTAAAAAAGGAGAAAGGAATATTCCATTTTGCTTAATTTAATACTGTAGCACGAAATCAGAACCATTGCAGAAATTCAGATTATTTTATAGCCTATGAAAATATTTGGAAAACATTTGTAAAAATAAGTAATAGTTATCAGTAATTAGTAAAAATAAGTAATTGTTATTAGGACTTATTCTAGATACAAAGATAGTTGGTAGGGAGCTTTAGGAAACAGGAGCAGACAGAGTGTGATGCATCAGTAGGTTGTGACATGGTAGTCTGTATGGCACTTAATGCAGGCAGGATGAAGGGCAGCCCAATCTCTTCTCTTCTGGGAACAGATGGTAGTAGATTTCCATTGAAGCGAATATGGTCATTACCCACCATGACAACCAAGCTGAGGTTGAAACCTAAACTGGGGGGGCCAGAAAAAAAAAATATATATATATATATATCATACAAAGATATCGCAATTTCCTTTCCCCCTCTTTCTCCCTATCCCCTTCCCTCCTCCCCCCTGTCCCCCCCATCACAGTTGAGTGTAACAGGGTTATTTCATTTTTAACACTGTATTTATATTCTTCAAAATTGGAATTTGAATTGTAGCATTTCATTTTCCCTTGTATTTCTGTTTTGATTCAAGCTGATGGGTATTCAGACGTCTTCATTTTTGTTGATTATTTGAAGTGATGTGTATACATGTGTGTTTACATGCATTTTGGAATTTTACATTGTTGTAACATCTTTTTTGGAAATAAGAAAGGGGTTTCTACTGTGTTGTGGTTTTTTTTTCACTTCTTTACTGGCCTGAATTATGCTATCAGGTACTTGGAGAATTTGTAGAATATGACAGGTGCCAGTGAGATTTTTTTATTTTCCTTCCCAAAAGCTGTGTCTATGCAGCAGACAAGTTGCTGTCAAAATGTTTGGCTTTGTATCATTTTTTCTCTACATAGAGATATAGTTCAGTATGTAAGAAGTCATTTAAAAAGTGACAGGATTCCTTGTTGCCAATCTGTTAGTCTTCATCAAATGTTTTTTGAAACTCAGATCATGTTAACTTAAATTTGCTGTTGCTTTTGTCACAGTATGAGATGGAAAAGGCTTGATTTAGATTAAGAAATACTGAATTTTTTGAAAACTACATAACATTGTCAAAATATAAATGTGATCTGCTATTATGGTTCCAGGTCAGCTCAGAAGTGGAAAGAGTTTAAACTGACCAGAGTTAAACCTGACCAGACTTCATAGGAAACTATGAAGGAATCAAATTTGAAAGCAGTCTGAAATCTCTGTACTCACATCTTCTGCCACACATACTATACTAAGAAGACATTGGAAAAAAGAAATTAGATAGATCTTTACAAATAAGCACAGATTGCTCTGAAAGTAATGCCTCCATGGAAACTACAACAGATACAAAAAGCACAATAAAACTGTTTGATAGAGCAAACTCAACTACTGTTTTTCAACATAGTTCCCACCAACATCTGCCTCTGATGTCCTAGGCCAGAATAACATAGGAGGTATTACATCTGGAGCAGCTCTCATATCATAAAACAACAGCTGCACATCTAGTATACGGACTGTGGACTGTGCTCCACATCTGGAGCACAAATCCTATGAGGAGCAGCTGAGGGAGCTGGGATTGTTTAGTTTGGAGAAGAGGAGGCTCAGGGGAGACCTCATTGCACTCTACAACTTCCTGAAGGGAGGTTGTGGTGAAGAGGGTTTTGGCCTCTTCTCCCAGGCAATGAACAGGACCCGGGGAAATGGCCACAAGTTGTATCAGAGGAGGTTTAGGTTAGACATGAGGAAAAACTTTTTCTCTTAGAGTGGTCAGGCACTGGAATGGCTGCTCAGGGAGGTGGTGGAGTCGCCATCCCTGGCAGTGTTTTAGAGGCGTCTGGATGAGGAGCTGCGAGATATGGTTTAGTAGCTTGTGGTAGCAGTGGTAATGTGAAGACAGTTGGACTAGATGATCTTAGAGGTTGGTTCCAACCTTGTGCTTCTATGATATTTGTAATAGCCACTGAAACACTCAGACATTTTGTAACACTGTGACATTTACCTATTTAGTTATACATCTGATATATCCTAACCATGAATTATAATTTATTTTCATAGAGGGCTTTTCTTCCTTTGCAGGAAAAGCACATATACATTTTGTTCTTTGCTGAGGACTGCGTATTGTCAAATATAATTTCTTTATCATGTATTTTGTTTGATTGATTTCTTCCCTTGATACTATCACTGCAGTGCTTGGTTATAATATGTCTTTCTCTTCAAGTCTTCTATTAGGTTCAAGGATATCTCCATTATTCATACTCAATTAAATATTATATATAATATAAAGGTGCATACATTATATACATATATACATACATATAATATAAATAAAAAGAAATATGCTTATTTCAGGATTATCTCAGAATCTCCTTTTTGCTTGTTTAAAATGTGTGGTTACCAGAAAAATAAGGTTACATGAGCATGAGCACTTAACTCTTTTTTTTTTTTTTTTTTTTTTTAATTATTACCTGGTAGGATCCTTCTGTCATTTCCTAGCAGTCATACCACTATCTAATATCTCATTCATTTTATGATAATTTATGGAATTCTCCTGTGTAAGGAGCAGGCTGAAACTGCTTTCCTATATTTTTTAATGTATATTCTTTTCATTGGAATATTTTCCTTTTGTATACTTTATACTTTTTTTTCTTTAGAGAATTCCTCTCTTGTTGATGGCATACATAAAAACTTTTCAGAAGACAATAAATACACCTGATGTATTCTGCTGCACAGTGACTGTGTCAAGGGATGAAGAAGTTATTTCCCACAGGACTAGTTGTTCCATTTAATAAAAGCTAGCACTTTTCTAAATAACTTCCTAGTCACCTCATTTTACTTAAAATCAGATGAAATCATGTGTTGTTTGCCCCTTTTGAATTCCTGCTAGAATTCCTTCCTGCTTAGTATAATAATTTGTGTGCTATTATACACAAATCATTCTTGAAATTTTAGGTCTGCCATTTTTTCTTTGATCCATTTCTGTAAGTGTTTATTAGATAATGTAGATTTATTATTACAATTTTGAATTACAAATCTCAAAAGTCAACTAAAATTAATTATGACACATATATATCAAATTAATATATTTACTGAAAACTGATTTGTCTATGGGTACAACCCAACACTACCCAAGAAAACTATACTGTATTATTTGTTTCTTGAATCTACCGCTCTTTCTGACTCACTGTTTAATTCTGTTTTATACAACGATATAAATGAAGAGGAAAAATTGTGGAATAATCTTATATCCTCTATCAAAATGCAGAAAAATAATATATCTCAAGCTAGGTGACAAGTCAGACCTTAAATCCAAGTTTTATCACTAACCTTACTCAGAAGATCCTCTTAAAATATGAAATTATCACTATATATGAGCCACAGTTAGATAAATATCTAAACAATTTTACAGATAAGGTAAGAGCAGCACTCTCAGTCTTCTGACAACATCTCGATGTACTGGCATCTGTGGTATTAAATATTTTTTTTGTTCTGCTTAAAACAGACTGTATTCATTGTGCTAGCTAGTCTTAAACCATGATGAAAGCATTCTAAGCCTAGGGACAACAGACATTATTTGTCTAGGTTAACTGATAGAAGAAATACAACAGCTATTGGAAAACTTCAATAGACAGAAAGGATGATTTCTTGTTTTTTCTCTTGGACTGGCAGCTCCTGCTCAAGCTGAAGACAGCTTTTATGCATTGAACAAATAGCTCAGTTTACACACACTTAGAGCTTGGCTGGGACATGCAGCTGGAAACTGATAGAACAAAGGGCAACTTAATGGGTATTGCAGACTGAAACTAAGTTTGTTAGAATAGATCAGTGTGACTTCCATTAAAATCTTTAGATGCGTTTTCCTTGGACTTGGGATGCAGACCCTTAAAAAGCAAAGAAAACATGGACATTATTGTTTCCACAGTTATATACATCAAATAGCAACAATTTATATTCACCTAGTTGGAATCTTATCACTGATGTTGAAACCGACTGAATCAGACAGTTCCTGGAAGTATAACCTGGAAGTGAAAATAATTAAAAATGAAAATTTATTTATTCATTTACAATTTTTCATTTTTCCCAAGCAATGATTCCAAAGAGTCAGCAGCTGATTTGACAGAAATATTTGGTTATGGCTGAGGACCAAACACCCACCCAACTTTACTCAGTCTGGTGGACAAGGAAAATGCCTTGTGTTAAAATAAAAACAGGAAGACATCTTACACTAAAAAAAAGAAATAAAAATCCTCATATCTAATCTGAATTTTGCCAATTTACTGATTTTTTTTCTGCTTCTTTTCATCCAGTGACTCTGCACTTCTGAGAGGATAGTTTAGCATTAGGTTTACGCTAAAGAAAACCTCCACAGGAAAAAAAAAAAAAAACCTGATTTTTTAACTTTGATGTTGAAATGTATCCAAGAAAATAAATAACTTACAATGAGATGCTATTTCATCTAAGTTATACTGCATCATTTTTTGCTCTTGTTCAGCTACACATAATTAGTGATCAGAAAAAAAATTCATCATCCTGATTGCGATAATTTTCTCTTCTTTTAATTATATAAGTGCAAAATTGTAGATAAAGTGATCTATTTTGGAGGTCGTGGAAATTTTCTTATTGCTTCTTTTTCTCATTTGATCATTTACTGATACACCACTCAGAAAATTAGTTCAGCGCTGATTTTTGTGTCTTTCTGTTTGCATTAATTCTACATATTCTGATGAGCCCTTAAACATGAATGAAAATGAAACCATTTTACAAAATATCTCTGAATATTGCTTGTAATGCAGATGGTACACAATTTTAAGTTAAGTTACGAGTTAAGGTGAACTGGAAGAAAATAATAACTAGACAATTAAAAAAATCTTGAAAAAATGTTGTTATTTTCCAGGCTGATGTTACTGGGCAGTCATAGTGAACTTATTCAGATGCATAGCCTTGTATTCTAGGATTCTAGGGGCTGAATTTTGATTGTATCCTCTCCTCTCCTCTCCTCTCCTCTCCTCTCCTCTCCTCTCCTCTCCTCTCCTCTCCTCTCCTCTCCTCTCCTCTCCTCTCCTCTCCTCTCCTCTCCTCTCCTCTCCTCTCCTCTCCTCTCCTCTCCTCTCCTCTCTCCTCTCCTCTCTCCTTTTTCCTTTCCTTTTTTTTTAAAGTGTAACTCCATACTTCTAATCAGAGATATAACTGTCTTTATTCGTGTACTCAAGAAAATCTGACCAAGTTATGAGGATTTAAAAAATTAAGCATTATATGCTTTGTTTGTACATTTACAAAATATCCTCTAAATTTATAACAAACATGGTGTCTGAATCCTTCTTTGTTTTTGGCCCAAAGCTTACTTTCCAAGGCATTTCTTAATGATAAGACTCTGATTTCTTTAGGAGATGAGAGGTGGTGTTGCCATGTGGCTGTCGGTGTCACTGTATGGGCAATTTTACATTTGAAAGCATTTCTTTGGAGCTGTTTGCCTTCACAAGAGAGTGCTCAGGACTGTCTACTGACAGAAGATCTGTCCTGTGACCGAATAACTCCAGTTTGCTATAGGAGATTGGGAGATTATTGTATGCTGTGAAGGCAAGATACACGTTGGTACCTCCATGCTACCTCTTATCTGCTGGCAAGGCTTGGAAGATGGGAACAAAAGGAATTCTTGCTGAAATCCAAAAGCCAAAAGCTGTCACTCCAAAGAGAGCTGACTCGACTACTTTGGACTTACAAATAAGTTTGTTCTGCCTTTGGAAAGGGTTGTCACAGTCGTCATCATCAACCAAACAATGCCTGATGACCCATCGTTACTGAAGATCAATGACTGAACTACGAACCATGCTGGAACATTGGTGGTGACTATTTGCCTCTTGCTTGCTACAAATACTCCTTGCTTTTATTTCCTATCTTTTCCCCATCTCCCTAAACGACTTGGATTTGTAATAAACTAGTCAGGCTAATGTTTGAACTGTTGTGTCTTAATCTCACCATTGGGTATACATATATCAAAAAACCTCTTCTCCATCCTATAAATTAGAGCGAGACGCATAGTAACACTGTTAATTTTAACTCCTGATAACTGGTATATAATATGATAATTTGAGAAGTAATCATTGATTACTCACTAAAATACTGTATTTTTGCATCCTAGATGCTTACATTTCAGTCACTTTGAAGTATTGCATTCATTGATTGTCTATGATGTGTAAGATATGCTTTTTTGCCCTATTGCAATTTGGCTTTCTTCATTTTTATAGTTTGTAGGGTTGAACTTTTGCCAGGAATTCTGTGAGCTTTGTAAAAATATCTTACAAGTCACCAGAGATTTTTTCGTTTATTTTGTTTCAGAAGGATGCAATATATTTCAAAGCTAGCTAATTTTTAACAAGTAGGCAAATGTTATCTTGTGATTTGCCTAATAATGTATTGAAAATCTTTTTAGTTAAGTTTAGAAAATGAGTTTACTTGTATTTGATAATCCTTGATGGAAGGACTGTTAACTCTAAAATTGTCATTGCTTGCAGAATGCTTCTCAAAAGCATAATTTATAAGCACTTTTATATTTCAAAATAAATATTCTTAATTTTAAACTCAATAGACTGTGTCACAAGTTTTGTCCTTAGTTTTATCCTTTTTCCATCTGATTGTAAGCTGACAAAGTGATTTAATTCTTTAAATATGTTTATTTAAACTGTAACAGTAGATTAATAAATTTTAAGTAACTGTGGAGTTTTAATGCCTTTAAGATTGAAGGAAAAGCAAGGATAAGGTGTCCTTGGAAAATAAGTTGAAATTTGGGAAGAACTTAGGAAGGATAGGGGGTACATGCAAAAGAAGATGAAGAAAAAGCTGAGAAGAATTTCAGTCACAAGGATCTGGTTTAACAAGCTTTTCTTGAAAGTATATGGCAGGAGGTGCTATCTTAGCACCTGTGTGTAAATCTTTCTTGCTGGACAGAACAAAGAATGATAATTTTACAGGATACAAAGATTGTCCTAGTTGGGCAAAACAACAAACTCTAAATCCAGATTACAAAATATGTATAAAAAAAAAGGAAATGAAGGGGGGTACCAACATGAAGGAGTAAGACCTGATTGGCAAACTGAGAAGAATGTGAACTCTGGGTACCTCAGCAAATGGGGAAAGGAGGAAGGGCTCACTAGTGTCAGGGTATGGAGATAAAAGAGAGACTGTGTCTGTGTCCCCTAATACTTTGGAGTATACAGGGATATGCCCCAGTGGACTCATTCTTTATTCAATTGAAGAAAGCTGAAGACTCTCCTCTGTCTCTTTTGATGATAAAGATGATTGAGCAAGTCTATTGCAGCAGAAATTTTCCTAACAAGATCAATCAGAAAAACAGTTGTGAACATGTTACATACACAGTGATGTTTATGCTTGTTTATACCTTGGAAGAATATTCAGCATATTCCATTCTTACTGATCAACTTGAGTAGTGCTTTCTCCATAGTAATTTAATGAACCATTCTTCTCAAGTCTTCCATTTTGTCTTCTAGATTTGTACCATGCTTTGAAATATATCATATTCAGCATAACCTACCTACTCATCATTTTACATATTTTCTAGTATTTGGGAATCAAAGTCGTGTTTTACGTTTTACGTTTCACAACATCATGCCAGCTTTTCTGAAAAACTCTGTAGCAATTTCCCAATGAAAGAACAGGCCTGTTTAAGAATTTTTAATATTCAGAAACACTGTTCTTTGAGATTCAGTGTTTATTGGCAATATTAGCTTTACAATCATAAGAATAATTTGGCTTAAGAAAATGTTTATGTCTTGAAATATGCATTCTTAAATATTTTCCAAAATATTCATAGCAACAAGGAATCTGATGTACACAGTTCAGTTCCAAAAGCATATCATTCTATTTCTCCTACTTCAGTCACAATTTCAGCAACTCACATTGCTAAGAGATGTAAATAATTTTCTTCTATGCAGATGTTTTCCTCAATAGAATATTCTTGTTTCCCTGAAGACTATTCTAAATTTCCATACTCTGTTTTTGCATCATTCCTAGACTGCATTGCAACTATTTTTGCAGTTTTTTTCCCATCCAGTTTCTATGACTAAATCCCAAATGCTTGCAGCATATCCCTTTTCATAATATCAAATATCAGATGAACAGATTTGTTTACAGAAGTGAGAAACCACACCATTTGTTTGAATTCCTCTCATAAGCTGTGATGTGGCACATTTTAGCTCATTTGCCTGTTTCTTTTGAGAGGCATGGCTGACAGATATTTCAACTGAAAGGCCTGCTTGTGCTACTGGCAGCCTTTCCATTTTGTACATACGTATTCTTGCAAAAATGTGCTACATAAATCATCCACTTCATCCACTTACAATAATAGAAGATAGCAATGCTTTTCCATCCTTAACCTTGCCAGAATATATATCCATGTATCAAATTATCTCTTTTTTAAATATATATATGTTTTCCCTGACAAATAATATTTCTTCCAATATTTACAAATTTGTGGGGTGAAATATTTTGTTATTAATGATTGGCAAAGGTTAGATTATTGAGAGGAGTGATCAGTCATGTAGTATTTCATAGCAGTTTTCTAGAATATTATCATAATAATTTCCTCCATCCAGTAGTATTACTCTGCTCTTTGTATATGTTGTAGTTTCCATGGAAATAAATAGGAGGCATTATTTTAAGAGCAAACTACATCACTGACAGATTTTCAAGAAACTGCAGACAAACTGGGACATTTGTTTGACTGAGCCCTATGCTTGGTCACCAGTCTATCCTGTCTTCTTACTAAATACTTTCTTAGGTGTCTCTGTGTATGTAAGCTCACTCTACCGGTAAGACTTGTGTGGGTGAACTCAGTGCCAGCTACTGAAGTCAGACTTGGTTGCTTGGGTGCTCTTGGACTGTGTTGCCAACTGCTGAATCAGATGGAGGTCTTGACTCCAGACACTAGTGTGGAAACAAACAAACAAACAAACAAACAAACAAAAAGCTACTGGAATAGATCACTATGAAGAAAGAGAAGGGTTCTGTGCTGGTGGCTGGAGCAGGACCACAGGTCATAACCCATGTGCCTCGTTCTAGCTGCTGGAGTGCTCTAGTGTCTCTATTTTTCCCCAATCTGTTGTGTACAGGGTCTGCATATGTCAGTGTCCTGTATGTGTCAGTGTGCCTGTGGGATGTGTGATTAGCTTTGCTAATGACTGAACCTGCAAATCTGCAAATGCATCACGCCACAGATCCTGGGAACTGGGACACTGGGTTTGGCTTCAGCAGCCATGAGCTGCTGGAAGTAGCCACCACAACTCCTAACATCCTTTAGCAGTACTAAAACAAGTGACACTCAGGGAAACAAATAGAAAATCATTTTAAGACAGGACAGGTAAAATAGATTGGGGATGGGGGATTAACAGAAGATATTGGTTTTCTCCACCTTGTTGCCACAAGACATAGTGATCTCTGGCAGCCTAGAGAGTCTCAGTAGCCGAGGATGTAGAGAAATTAAAGAGAAATGTACCATAAGGAGATAATAAAAGGCTGGGAATGGGAGATACCTTCTATCATCTTTAATACAACTGTTGTGGATGAGTAGCTGGTAGTGGAGGAAAAACAAATAGGACCCTACCCATGTTGTTACTTAAGTCATGTTTCTTATTGTTATTGTCTGAAGCAAAATTTTGGGTTAAAAGGCTTTATATTCACTATAGCAGTTGTTTAGAGGTATAAATAATTATCATTTCTCCTTTAGTTCTGGGAAGGTAAGTGGAGAAAAGGGGACTTCCTTCAGCAATTTTTGTGGGGCTTAATTCTTTATCATAATGATCCTGAATTAGAGTGGTGCTGCTCAAAAGGAACACAAACAGAACCATCAAGTAGACAGAACCTGTCTACTTGAGTTACTTTTTCCAAAGAAACAACAAATTGTATTATAAAGGCTCTTAAAATCACCTCAAATATTTAATCCTCCTATCCCTAATTTCTGGTTTGAGTAGCAGATGAATAGAATATGAGCAATTCTTACCATAAGAAATTCCAGGCTGTTCAGAAAGTATGTGGTACAGTAAGTTTCTGGAAAGTGAAGCCAAAACTCCTATCTCTATCTTTGTCTATATCATGTACCGATTATTTTCCAAATGGTCTAACAAACTTATCATTGTCTTCTTTCCAGTAACTCTTTACAAGTTTGTCTTAATTATAGGAAAAATAGTTCAACTACTTTCTTCTAATTCAATGATTTTTTTCCATTTTTGTAAATTCATAATATTGGTGCATGGTATATAATAACCACTATCAGTAAGTGTTAGCACCAGAAACTACATCAGTAATACACAGTTCAGCAGATGTTAAAATAGAGTTGAGAACTCAGTAAATCAGCATCAGTGTGCCTATGAAACTTTGTACTGTTTAAAACTGTCTAAAACATATTTTTGTTTTCTATTCAGTTTTCTCCAGTAAACTGCTCCTACAAACAGTCACATTTATTATTCTTCCCCAATTCCCTCCCTATATTTCTAATTTCAGAGCTTGCTGTAATGTAGTCTCAATTGTAACTGGTGCTCACCACTTCCCTGCTTCAGTATCTCCCATAAAAATTAACAAACCAGTTTTACCATTGTCTGTGTTTTTAATGAAGAATTTCATCCATTCACTCATTTTCAGAGCCTATGTATAAGAACTACTCAGAAATGTCGAAATAACTCCAGGATATCTGTTCTTTCAATCTCAGAGATCCACACAAACCTCAGGATACTTGTATCCTCTTTTAAGACCTAGGTATAGATCAGGTTATTTGTTCAGTGAAATGCATTATCAGTTTTTGGGAGGTTGTATTTAACTTCTTGTCCTAATTATAAGGTACACTTACAGGAACTACATAAGCAACAAGCTTGCGTGTACACTTTAAACTGTTTTTTAACAACAGTGGAAAAGTAAAAAGATCTGCTCTCTCTGAGACTGTTCTTCTCCTGCTTTTGAGACAGAATATCAGAAAATGTGCCTTAACGTGTCTTCTAGGAAGATCTGTTCCATGATCTTCCCAGGCACAGAGATGAGGCACACCAATCTGCAGTTCTCTGGGTCCTCCTTCCTCCCTTTCTTGTAAATGGGAGTGATGTTTCCTTTTTTTCAGTCCTCAGGGACTTTGCCCAGCAACCACAACTTTTCAAATACAGCGGAGAGCAGCTCAGCAACTACATTAGCCAGCTCCTTTAGGACTCTGGGATAGATGTCATCCAGCCCCTTAGACTTGTATACATTCAGTTTCACAAAGCAGTCTCAGACTTGCTCTGCTCTTACAGCAGGAGGGGGATTTACTCCCCCAGTTCCCACCTAGAGGGTCAAGGGTGCGAGCTTCAGGGACATGAGAAATATGAGAACCCTGGTTGCCATGAAGGACCAACGCAAAGATCTTGTTTAGTACCCCAGCCTTCTCCATATCTGTCATAGCCAGTTCTCCTTTCTCATTTACCAAAGGAAGTATGCTCTCTTTGGCCTGCCTCTTCCGGACAGAGTACCTACAGAATTTCTTCCCATTATTTTTAACATCCCCCTCCAGGCTCAGTTCCATCTCTGCCTTGGCTTTTCTAATCCACTCTCTGCAAGTCCAGTCAACATCCCTGTATTCTCCCCAATAACACACTTTTGTTTCCACAGCCAGTACAATCCCTTCTTTTCCGTCAGTCTAACCAACAGGTCCTTGCCGAGCCATGCTAGTTCCTGCCTACCCTGCCCTCTTTCTTATTCAGAGGGATAGAAAGCTCTTGTGCTCTCAGAAAAGCATCTTTGTGAATCTCAGAAGGTTTACTACAAGTTTACTACAAACCTTGAGGGAACATTTTTAAATTATGACAGTAGCATAAGAAGCAAAATATTTTTTTTCAGTTACAATTCAATTTACCCATGTTAAAGTATACTATCATGAATTCCTGACTGTTGTAGACAGTACAAAAAAATGAACTATAAGTCTGACCTATAGAAACTGAGAAAATAGATAATTATATTAACAGTAATATTTCTAATTTCTAATTTTGCAGCTAGTTTTTAACTAGGATTATTGTAATGAGACTGGCTACTATTTCAGAACTTTGCTCTAGCCTTTAGAATAGATACCTACATTTCCTGAAGACATTTATGTAAGTAGCATATGAATAATTATCCTAGCTGACGATAAAATACACCAGTAAAATAGTGAACAATATGTGAGAAAGAGTACTGCATACAGAAGATCTGAACAATAAATGCATGCAAATTATGTGTTATTTTGCTGTATTTTTTTAACTTAATGATGACAGCCTTAATGCAGATAGGCATATGGTGCTTTCAAAAAATGCTTCAAATATTTTCCCAAACAGAAAAAAATATAAGTAAGCATATTTTGCTGAAAAAAAATCAAAGTTCTCTTTTCTCACTTTGATCATTAAATGAAAGACAGTCTATATATGCTGGTAAAATGCAATTTAGAAAATTATTTGTATTTTTATTCCTTGTATGATACAAAAGCAGAGATGGAACTGAACATGGTGGATGGGGAAAAACAAGGCAAGAAGTATAAAAGAAGATGTGCAATAGTTCCTCTCCTGTACACTCAAAAACAAGATAATTTTTTCTGCCACTGTAGTTGCATTCTGTAGGACCATTAATCAAAAAAATCAGCCTTTACTTTTGAATCTGGAGATTAAAAGCTGAACATGATCTGGCAGTGTCCATCCACTTGTGGCCCAGAACAACTGTATCCTGGGCTGCATCAAAAGAGAGGAGGCCAGCAAGGCAAGGAAAGTGAATCTTCCCTCCATTCTGTCCTTGTGAGAGATAACCTGTGGTACTACATCCAGACTTTGGGCACACAGCACAAGAAAGATACGGACTTGTTAACATGGGTCCAGAAAAGGCTAACAAAAATAATGAGAAGGCTGGAAACTCTTCATCAGGAAGTATAGTAACAGAATGTCATGTTTTTATGATTTTTTTCATCAGTATTCCGCATCATAACATCATGGAGTGCACTGGGAGTTAAAGAGATGCTGAAATTCCTTGGATTGAGTAGTTCAGTTTACCTGGCTGCAGAAGAAAAAAATCTGCTACAAATCACAGAAGATTTCATTATTCTGTTTCCATTTTTCATTCAGAGGGAAAGATAGACTTGATTGGGAGTCACAAAACTGATTCTTTGATCTCTTTGCTCTCTGTGCTCCTGTCCATCTCACCTACAGCTTTAGAGCAAGGACTTTTGTTCCAGAAACTCTCACTCAGGGATGGAGCCCTGGGCAGCCTGGTCGAGTACTAGGTCTGGAGGTTGGTGGCCCTGCCTGGGTTAGGGAGGTTGGAATGTGATGATCCTTGGGGTCCCTTCCAAGCCAAGCCATTCTACAATTCTATGATTTTGATTTATTACCTTCAATTCCAATTGTATTATATTATCTCACATTTTGCTATTATATTTAGTAAATTAGGTTTTTCCCTTAGCTCGTTGCTGCTGTTTTCTGCATCTAGAACCATCCCCCTACCTTTTGTTTTCCCTTCCACTCTTCCCCTTCCTGGGGTGTGGGTCCACGTGTCCTTTTGTCTTCTGTCTTGGAATTAAGTCAAATTGGGCTGAACTCTGACACAGAAAAAAGAATCATGGTTTAAAACTAAAAGAAGGTAGGTTAAGTTAACTATAAGGAAGAAATCCTTCACTATCAGGGTGGTGAAGCACTGTAACATCTTGCCCAGAGTTGTGGAGAATTCACTGGATGCATTCAAGGCATATTGGATGAGACTTTCTGCTACTTGATCTAGTGAGAATGTCCCTGCCCATAGCAGGGGGGTTGAAGATACGTGGTCTTTAAAGATCTCTTCCAAACCAAAGCATTCTGATTCTATGATAATATCAGCATTGATGAGATGACTACATGGTCAGTTTGTATGACTAAACACTCTCCATCTTGAAATAATACAAGTATGAACATGTTTTCTTTTAAAAATGAATTTAATTTGATAGAAACCTGTGTTTATTCTTATTCCCTTTCAAATACAAGTGTTAAAGATTAAAACAAAGAACTAAACATAAATTGTACATAATCAGCCAAGTTACACTGAACTCTCTAATGCACAAGCAAGTAGGCAGCCAGCAAAATTTTCAGATAGTGTATCTCATCTGGGTTATAAGCAGGAGCCTAATTCTAAAGATAAGTGCTTGCATGGTTTGAGCAATGCTATTGCATATGTAATAGCTTAATTAATCAAACTGCTGAGGAGCCTAACTCTCACCCATAGACCTTGGGATAAAAAAAAAAAACAACACACCTGGCATGTCAGAAAAAAAACTCCATTTCCTAAGGACATTTAACCTAACTCACTTGAATCAAACCAGTTTTAACTGCAGAAAGCATCAATGATAGAGATGCTACAAGATCTATGAAAATGCCTTCAGTTCAAACACCATGGTTGAGAAGAACTTAGGAGGTGTATTCCCATATCTCAGAAAACTGAGTTCATGTTGGTGAAGAGAAAGAAGTAAACACATCCCAAATGCAGCTCCTAATTTACCTGGACCTCAGAATTTCAAACGTATTCTTCTCCCTGGTATTTGTCCTGTCATATGCATCCCAAACCTTATCATGATTTTTTTTAAGACCTTCTAGTCTCCATTTACTCCAAAGCCTGCTTAATACATCGAATGTCAGCCTTGTAAATTACACTTCTGAAGCTACCTCCTTCCATCCTAACTTAGGTTATACAGTTACACTACTTAAATCTTTTCATTTATTATCATTTTCTAAATTTAGGTGTTACTATATTCAAAGAATCACAGATATTTATGTCAGCTGCAAATATGTTTTATAACCTCCTTTATCATTCATTTACTTCCTCTTGACACTAGCTGGATTTCTTCTCTTGGTTTGTACTGGAGCTGCTGGCACAATGTCCTGAATTTTAAACTTCTGTTTTCCAAATACATGTGAAAGGTGAGAAGGGCCCCATAAGTGAAAGTAAAAAGGCAAGAAGGCTTCACAGTGACTGAGAATAAGGCGGGTGAAGGGGAATAGTTAGAGATAGTTTATAGGAGCAAGAATGTAGAGTTTGTTAGAAAATAAGGGATGGCAGACACTGTGACTGGGTAGTGAGGGGGGTGAAGGCCATAAAGATAAGGGTTTGAGAACAGCCCAAGGACATTTGACAGGGAGGTGATTAGATGTCCACAGGGCAAGAAGAAACCAGTTTGGGGGGATGCCCCCCTGGAAGGCCAGAAGTTTACAGCGAAAATAGTCAGAAGCCTTTGTGAGGAAGATGTCAAATCATCCCACGACCCACTACACACGCGCAAGAGGGAAGGGTCTGGAGCTAGGGCTGCCCTTGTGGATCAGCTAACTCCTGGCTAAGGCAGCCACATGCGACAAATTGCTAGGTCCTGGTCATCTAACCCAGTGTTCCTCTGACACTGTAGTCCAGGGACCAATGGCCCCCATTGTACCCTGACACAATTGAAGTATAATTCATTCTAGTTTTAGCATTTATTCATTTCTGTATCCATTTTACATAACTTTTATTGATTTCCTTTCTTTGACTGTGCAGGTAGAAATTTCATTTGCAATAATTTATCATCTTATAAGAGAGAAGAGAGAAATTGAAGCTACAGTTGTCATTTTACTTAAATGTTTTTGTTGTCAGGGAAGTCACGTGATGAAATCTCTTTCATTTTCTTTCTGAATCTTCCATGTCTTCCTCCCGTTTTTCTGCTTTTTTTTTTTTCCTTATATCTTATTCAGATTAATGAGTAAGCAACATAAACAATCATTCTTCTTCTCCCAAATGTAAGAATTATTTTATTTATTCTTACTATATATTTTTGAGATGTCATTATAAGAAATCTGGCTGTTGGGAAGGCAATTTCTTGTACCACTTCATTCAAAGTCTAAAGTAGTAATTACCCCGTCCTTCAAATTTTTTTTGGTTGGTTGGTTGGTTTTTTTTTTGTTTGTTTTTGTTCTCTATGTTTTACTGGTAGTATCCTCAAACAATTTTTATATGTTTCCTCAGCATAGGTGTATTTCTGGAAAACATAAGGCAAAATAATCCTTTCTGGGAATCCTATATACATAGCACTTATTAATTTCATTCTCATCGAAATGAGGCTTCACTCATCCTTGTTTAAGTTCTGTCCTTACAGTTATACCATTTTATAGCTAGAAGACATGTGGCATACTTGTTTTAGACACCTTTATTTGTTTGAGAACAGCTTTTGTCTGGTCTCGCTTTAACTCTCTTTTCATTTTCCTGTTTTCAAAATGAAATCTTTTTTTTTTCATTTTTCTCTCATTTCTATTTTTAGGTAGCTAACCATTCATCTCATTTTCAAACCATTTCCTGTTCATTTGCCTGATGCTTTTCCACTAGCCACTCTTGCTCATTATCTTATAATTCAGTTGTGATGATCCAAAGAGATAAAACATAGCAAAAGTCAGCTACAATAAGCTTCAGCTTTCCATTTACACATTGTGTGTGTTATGTGTTTAGTGATTTGCTTGATATATACAACAGAGCTTTCTTTCCAGAGACAATGAATACCAATACTCTGTACTCAAGGCCATATCCCATAAACAGGGTCAGAAAAACATTTAACTCATTACACCTTTCTCATGTTATTCAGTAATCATTGGATTAGAGAGGGGTATGTCCTGCTGGACATTTCCACACTGATTAACATTTTTTCCACTGATACTGGTGATATTTAATCTCACAACAAAATTAGAGTGGCTGGTTCTGAGAATAGAAGGTGTTTTTTGTTTATTGGTGAATACATGGGCACAAAAAGTAGCTGTGCATTTACAGTAGTCTTTAAAGCATTTAAAGCAAAAAGTAGTCTTTGCATTTTGACTGACTGGCTCTACCTACATGTTTCAACTTAATTTTCCTGTAATTGCACAAACCTTATAATTTGGAACTGAAAAGAGAACTCTACAATTTAATGAAGAAATGTAAAGATGACTCGAATTTTTTTAAGAGCTTTTTATAATTCTGTAGTGTAACTCAAGTTCAGGCAAGAGTCATTTTTATTTAAACACTAACTGCTATACAAACCTGAAAAGATGATTTTGTAATCCTTTTATCAATTTAAAACAAAGACTGTCATGGTTAAGTTTAATTAAGGAAAAGTAAATTGCTTTCTGTTAACAAAATTAATATGTATCTATGAACCATAACCCTTTTCTTTCACTTACATTGCAAAATTACTCAAAATGATAGGTCTTTTCAAACTATTTGTATTTAAAAAATGAATATCATCATACTAATCCAAGCTGGAATGGCAAACTATAATTTTTTTCTATTATATTCTACAGAAAGTTATCTGAAAATGGATGAGAATTAATTTGGAAATTACCTTCTTGTTAATTCCTTTTAATAATTGCTGGAGTATTTTTATTCAGTCAAGGTTAGATTTTCAGTTGGTATAAATGAGTGTATTGAGTGGTTGTTTTTTTGCCTTCATTTAGTAAATGAGACACAGTGCAATAACTGTTATCTATATTCCATCGTTTTATGAATGGTAATCAATAACAGATCCAAGAACACAAACTAGATTATTGGAAAGATTTTTACATCGCCATCCCCTGACATTCCATACTAAAAAGACTTGTTTACATCACTTAAAAATCTAAGGAATATTCACTCTAGTCAAATGAACTTTAGCTTTCAAATTAAACCTTGTGAATACCACTCTCTAAAATGTGTACTTCATAGAATACAATCTAATGTCATTTGTATTATCCTCAACAGAAGCATTCTGTTCTCAGTATCTGCTAAGAATCTGTTACTGCTAAGAACTGACTATGAGAAAACAATTTTTGATCCTAAACTACACTCAAAATATACTTATAGCACAAGAATAGCTGTAATTCCAAGTCCAACTGGTCTCATCTAAGTAACTGTTCTGATCAGTCTTGAGACAGGGCTTGAAAACAGATTTGCCATGCATCTAGTTCATCTATGAGCTTTACTGTTTGTGTTGCAAGGTCAGGAGCAATCCCTCTAGCACTGTGCTTGTACTTCAATGGACATTTTGGCAAACTGTCCAGTTGTTCAGAGGGATATCACCAACTGGCAGCAGACTCAGCTTTCTATTTGCCACTAAAATATTGTCGTCTAAAACATTCCATCATTAAAATAAGAGCTTTCAGAAGAATCTCCAGTGTGAATTGTTGCAAAGACAGGTGGCATTTTGAGGTAGCATGAAGTGATGCTTAAAAGCAAAATTCTGAAATAACTTGAGTTTTTCAAAATGCAGGTCAGGTATATAGCTTTTCCATCACACTTAGAAGTTATCTGCATACGGAAGAGCAGTAATATATGCTTGATAATATTCAGAACAGAAGTGGACAGCTTTTAAGAGAATACATCTGCTTCTGCCAAATTCAGAGTAGACCTAGGAATTGCCTATGTCCAGCAGTGATTCCTGCATATGAGTTCAACAGTGAAACTATGAAATTCCCTTTTGTCAAAATAAATTCCCAATTTACAATTTTTGTGAATAATTCCCAGAACTCTGCACGTTGTTTTTTTTCCCAATTATTTTAATAACATAATTCACAATATCTCTCAGCTTAAATCAGAGTTCAACAAATGTATTCTCATTGTCAATACATTCTGAGCAGATATTTTAGAATATTTCCACTTCCCCCTGTTTATATCTGGCATTAAAGCCCCGTACCAGCTGTCATGCTGCAAAACTTCACTGCCACCTTATTAAATCCAGAAATTTAGAATTTCAGATTCCACATATCTTAAAAGATGCTGTGGAATTTGCAAACTCAGTATAACTGTGTTCAAGGACTGATCTGTACAAAGTTGAAATATTCCACTAACCTTTCTTTTGTTTCCACCTTCAGCATTCCTCAGTGCAGCCCACATTTTTCACAGGAGATAGGAGCCATTATCAAGCTTGCATCTGAACGTGCTCAACCAGATCTAGTTATTCCTAATGTTATACAGAGATCAGTTTCAAGTAAAATTGTTTCTTTTCTCTTTCAGCCCTTTTGAAGTATAGGTTGAAAAGCCATTTCTTTTGTTTTTTTCAAAAGGTTTTCCATATTTTGAGAGGACAAAACCACGTGACAGTCTAGTCATAAAAGCAGACCTGAATTTTCACCTTCCTCTTCTTATACTACTCTGCTACATTGCTCTGTGCTGCTACACAAGATACACTATGTAGCTCTACATTATAATTCACTCTTCTGTTTAAAAAGATACTCCACCATGAGTATTTTAGAAGGAGCTGAATTTACAGGATTCTGTCAGGGATTAAAGAAACTTCCCTCTTAAAAACTAGAAACTATTATTGAAAACACTTTTTAAGTTTTCTTTTCTGACAAAAACTGATGATCTTGCTGAGTACTCCACAATGAAAACTATTTTTCCTGAACACATATTCCCCTTCTTTTCAGTGTCTTTAAACTGTTACTAGCAGCAATTAAATTAAAGTAGCTTGCAGAATTGAAGGACAGAAAGAAAAGGAAACAGAATGAAGGTTAAGTTCTCCAGGCTGGAGAAGGGGAGACTGTTGGTTTTCGTTTGTTTTTTAAAAATTACTTTTATAACTTCCATATAAACTAAAAATAAAATCGCTATTGTATGGGGAAATGTATATAATTAAGGCATAAGTATTATAATCATGCAATTGTCATTCCTGCTTGTAAGACAACAGGAGTGTATCAAGAACTCCAAAAAAATAGAAAAAAAAGGAAAAAAAAAAAAAAACCACTATTTTTCTAATGAAAACTGACATATTTATGATGAAACAACTTCAAATATTATCAGTTTTGTAGTGTCTACTCAAACCTCCAAGAAATGCTAAGGTTATAATATGCATTGGAATGTAAATGTGCTATTTGACCTGGTGGCCCAATTGAGTTATTTCTGGGGGAGAGCTTTTCCCATCAGAGGAAGGAAACCAGTCTTTTTCTATTCCAATTCCCAATTTCTATTCCCTTTTTTAATAAACCCCAATGATTATGTGTTCCAGGTAAAAATAAGCAATACCATTGAACTACAAGCTACCACCAAAATTCATGTCTATATTAATAATGTATTTTGCCAAAAATTGGACAGAGAGTAAAAAGGTTTGCAAATTATTTCTTTCTCTTCTACCTTATATTCCTTCAGATATCAAATCTGTGTAAATGCTGTTCCTCATTTTATCATTCTATGATTTGGAACATTTCAACATTGCCTAAAAACTTAGTTCTTCAGGAATAATTGAGATGCTAACAACTCTAAGGGGAGGGAGAAGGGAAGTACACTGTTAAAGTGAGTTGTTACAGGTAAAAAAGACTGAGACCAAACTGTTAAAATATTCACCAAAGTCTGACGGAAAGTGAAGATCATTTCATTCCAGGTTATATTACAGTGCACTTCACTGCATACAATATTCATCCAAGCGACTATGTTCTTATGCTTTCACTTATTTTTAAATTATGCATTCTAACTTGGTAGTTTTAGAATTATTCGGGCTCAGAGCATGAATAAAGTTTTCAATATCAGTTGTTTTTTCTGATTTTAATTTCTCTCTTAGTCGATCTTTATCACTCTGATGTGTCTAAAGAAATTATTTCATCTGCCATGCAAAAGTAGTTGCTCTCTTATGAACAAATTAAGCTTTGTATACCAACCCCAAACTGTGCACTATAATAGTTACACATTTGCATAAATTTTTGAAAATCTATAGTTTTTTTTCTTTTTGATTGTTTCTGAAGTTGTAGTTCTTTTAGCTAATGAAATTCAGTACCAAATAAAAGGCATAACATACCTCATTGATATGTGAGTAATTGAGGGGGGGGGGGGGATCACTCTTAAGATTTTTCAGTATTTTAACCAAGCCAGAATTCTCACAAAGGGAAGGGAAGGGAAGGGAAGGGAAGGGAAGGGAAGGGAAGGGAAGGGAAGGGAAGGGAAGGGAAGGGAAGGGAAGGGAAGGGAAGGGAAGGGAAGGGAAGGGAAGGGAAGGGAAGGGAAGGGAAGGGAAGGGAAGGGAAGGGAAGGGAAGGGAAGGGAAGGGAAGGGAAGGGAAGGGAAGGGAAGGGAAGGGAAGGGAAGGGAAGGGAAGGGAAGGGAACGAAGGAGGGTGAGTTTTTTTAGTGAAGTCCTGACTGCCCTAAAGCAGAAATGTTGCGAGAATATGGGATACTTAGTGGGATACTTAAATGCAGATTTTTAACATGAAAAGCCAGTAGCAGAGCAATAAGGTTGCAAATAGAAAAAGGATTACTGGAAAAGGAAATACATTTTTTTCTAATAATGTGCCACTCTTCTAAGTCAACAGGATGAATTTCACTGCCAGTTATGAAAATCCATTCTCCATGTACCACTAAATATTTTTCATGTACAGTGAATTTGTAAACTAAAGAATGTGTCCTGTTCCAATGATAATCAAAAAGGTTTTGCCATGTACTATAATGGACATAGCTTGTATGTACAATACATTTCATTCCACCTCTGAGTTATGCATTTATCTTATCCAGAATTGAATTTGTTACTTTTGTAGTGCCTAAACACACTTTATCTTGAATGATAAAATCATTTATGAAATGCGTGACCCAGTATATTCTGATGTTATGAAACCTTTTACTGTTACAAACTTTATTTAAATTTATTTAAGAAGTAAATATTTTATTTTGAGTTGAAGAAAATTGGGCCATTGCTAGAATAGTTTGAAAGAAGCTTTCTCTTCTGTTTAATAATATCTTGCTATTCTCTAAATCAACAGATGATTTAGTGCTCAAAATAAACAGAGAAATTCATATTGAACATACCCCTACAGAAATTCCCTGAAACATATCAACTGCTCCAGAAAAAAAAAAAAAAAAAAAAAAACAGCAAAGTATTTAAAAAGTTTTTCACTTCCTGATTGACTTTCAAAAAGTAATTTAAATAGAATTTTACAGATATTTTTAAACTACTACAGTTGAAATTAACATTTTCAGTACATACTATGTAACATGGCATATTAGCAAAAGTACAGTATTTGAAAAATCAAAATGTAGACTAAATTTTGAATTATTTTCTGACAATTATATCCATAAAAATGCATTTAAATACAGTAGAGGTGTTACTCTAATTTATTTGGATTTGAGAAGAAATGATGGCCCTTCAGTTATGTTTTGGTGTTTTCATATTAGACTAAAGGTCCCCCTGTGAATAAATAAATAAATAAATAACCAAGCTGTACAGGGATAGATCCAAAGTAACTTGGTTGCACCTGTTATCAGATGATTTAATATTCCACAGAATTCCTCAGCTGTATCAGTATTTCCTTATGTGTAGTAAAAGACTAGTTTTGATGCATGCCCACAGATCTTCACATCTATTCATGGGTAATTTTTCCTGTTCTGGACATGATGATTTAAGAAAAAAGTTATGCAGCAATGTAAGATAGAAGCATTTATACGGTAGAACAAATCCTGCCTGTTGCTGTCATTTTCTCTTATCAGTGAAATAATATTATTAGATTTCTTTTGTCATTTTAAATTTATAGTAACACAACTTAACATTGATCTGGTGTATTTACAAATTAGTTACATTCCAAAGTACTTCATAAACTTTAAATAATTAAAACCATTTCTAGAAAGCAATAAAGATTTTTTTTTTTATGTAATGACATTTACAAATCAACACAGCAATTGCAGCATTCAAATGCCTCATGGATTATAAAAAGTATCTTCTTGTGTGTTGTTATTTACATAGCTTCAGACTTACAGTTCCCCGTATCTTTTATCTGTAATTGTACTGCAATGTTTAAAAAAAAATTATGATGATATTTTTGACGCTGCAAGTGTGTGCCAGTGATATTGATCTTCACACAGGTGATTCAGATTTTGTTTCTGAGTAGTGAATATCAAGGTCCTCTCCAATACAATTTCCATGTTTATATTGTTTTCTGAGTAGTATATTCTAGCATTAATATTTAACAAAACAAACATAGTGATACTGAGTTAAAAACACTTAATCATAGAATGGTAAAATGTAAGCATTATTTAGGTTAGAAAAGACCTCGGGATTATTGTGTCCAATCATCAACCTCATCTACACTCATCCATGTCTCTGAGTGCCACTTCTCTCAAATACCTCCAGGGATGATGACTCCACCACCTCTCTGGCCAGCCCTCTACAATGCTTGACCACCTTCTCCAGGTAACACCTGTTAGACTTTTGAATATTTCTCCAGCGTCTGCATCTCCCATTTATTAATCAGGGACTCTGATCTCTGTTATCAATAACTTCAGCCAGCATCAATGTGATTGAGAAAGTACCAGAAGCACCACAGCATTCTTGTACTGCTGGCAAAATCATCATCTCAAGTAAAACAGTCTCAGAGATAAAAGTTCAAAGACTTTGGACAAAAGTACTTTCTTCTCAGTATAACTTCTATTTAAAACGTGATACATTTTTGTGCTCATTAAATGAATATTTTGCTCAGGCACAGTGTATAATATGAGTTTTATCAATTCACTCATTTTACCATTTAGTGATGGAAGTTAATTTGTTTTTGTTAATTATTTTTACTAAATGTGCAGGGTTTTTTTTCCACTGTATCAAATGATATTCTGTGCATTTGACTATTCAAGTGTATAATTAATTATGCTCAAATATAGGCAGTGATACAGAATCATAGATCCATAGAATACTTAGAGTTGGAAGGAACTTTGAAAAGTCATCTTGTACAATTCCCCTGGAATGAACAGGAACATGCGCAGCTAAATCAGGTTGCTCAGAGACTTTTCTAGCCTGACCCACTGTCGATGTCATCGATGAAGATATTAAAGAGTGTTAGTCCCAACATTGACCTCCAGAGGACATCACTCATCGCTGATTGCCATCTTGACATTGAACCATTGACCACCACTGTTTGGGTATGATCTCACAACCAGCTCTTCATCCATTGAAAACTTCACTCATCAAATCTGTATCTTTCCAATTTGGAAAGAAGAGCATTGTGAGGTACTATGTCAAAGGACTTGCTGAATTCCAGATCTCATGGAGTGACAGGATTCAGCTCTGCTTTATCATTAGGGCTAGCTGTATATGACAAGGCTTGGATCTAACAGACAAATTGTCATGTCAATGCAGAAAAGCACCTTACTAAGCATAGTGTGATAGCCATCATCTAGGACACTTAAAATTTTTGTGTTAAAACTCATCTTGCTGTCTGCAGGTAGCTTTGACACTAGAGCTCTTTTCTGCCCGTACCCCCAGGATATATGGCTGATCATATATAAAAATGTGTGGGTCAGCACAGTGTTTGGACCAGAAAAAGACTTCTGAAATATCTCTGTAGGGAATGCATATAGAAATTAACAGTACCAAACAGAGATTAATAGAATTATCATGCTCTATAGAGTTTAAAAGGGAATGACTTTTTATACATTCTCCCGTATACCTTTTGTTTTATTTCCATATTCTCTAATTTCTAGTTAAATTCAAGTAGATACTTCTAGCAAATTTGAAATTGCTTTTGTATTATCTAATTCCAGATCAGTGATCCATACCATAATATATTTTTATAATTATGACAATATAAACAACAATGTTAAACTGAATTTCTAATAATATATGTAAGACATGAACTTTCTGAGTAATAAACAATGCATAAAATCTGTCTTCCTGTTAATGTCTAGTATATGAATTCATAAAAATAAATTATTAGCTTCATCGTTAGCCTTCAGCCTGAGGTCAGTGTTCTACTAGTTTAAAGATTGGCAACTAGATACATTTTACTGTTTTAAATAAAGAGTCAAGGCTGAATGCAAAGATTCAAGAAATGCCTTATGGTTTCGATCCATATGATTATTATACTCCAGAAACTGACCAATCCAGAAGCCATCCAGCGCCATACTACTCAATTAAAATTAATAACTGAAAAATTATTTGCTGGTTTCACAGATTGCCTAGAGAAAATGTAGACACATTTCCTCAGCAAGTATGAAAAAATCCTGTTGTGTTCTTTGACATTTGAAGCCACTCCACCTGCTGGAAGCTGAGAGGTAGATATGCTAACAACAAAAAGGTATCCTGTTTCACAGTCTGTGATGTGTGACTGCAACATATGTTTCCTGTTCAGTAAGATAAGCAAGTGGTGAGTTGCCCAGAAGGAATATGTGGAGCTATTCGTGGTGCTGAAACCCAAGCGTGTGTACTTCCTGAGACGGCACTGGCTGGATTTGAGACGAGAAATTGTTAGTCCCGCCTTCGTATCTGAGAGAGCAGGGAAATTATAGTCTATGTGGACCTTTCTAAATCAAACATTAATAATATATAGAAATTTCTGCAGTTTTTCTTAAAATGTTTGTCCTTTCTAAGACGGTAATAATAGCTTGCTGATTCTTAAATAAGCTATTCCCTACATTTTACAGATAGGTACCGCTTTGTCTTTTTGTTTGGGTTTTATATTTACATAATTAATTTTTGTATATGAAAATGTCTTTCTTGCTGTAATACTTTAGGAGACTTTTCATAGGATTATTTCCTTCTTTTTAACCTGTGCATATACATTAAACAGAAGACAAAACACACTGAATAAATAGTAAACAGTTCATCGCTTCTGCCTTCACTGAAATGTCTATTTACTTAAGAAGCCATGGCCACATTCTGCAGACAGTGATCTTACTACCTTATTTGCAGGCAAAACAACATAGTATAACATTTGGATTATAATAACAAGTTCTACATATTCCTTCTGGGCAACTCAACCTAGTAATAATAGAAATGTAATATCAGTGCTAAAAAGCATTTTGATTCAATGTTGATGAGATTGCATTGCCAGCTGCGTTATCATACCCTAAAATTACTACTTGTATTCATTGTCAACTTCTACATTCATGCACTTTTTAGACTACTAACCTACCAAGTTGAATAGAAAAACTGGAAATATTTCCAGTTCTATTCCATTTCATTTTCATTTTATCTAGTTCTTATATGTTGCTTAAAAGCAATACTCGACCTCTACATTATGTATGAATTTGGAAAGTCTAAAGTTGCTCTAGCATTTACGTTCAGCTTCAAAAGCAGTTCATCCTGACACTCAGATACGTCATAAACAAATTTCTAAATACATTCCTTTAAAATAAATTCTGGACATTCATAAATTTATTAGTAATGATAGTACCCATTAAATTTGGATTTTTGTGAGTGCATAGGAGGGTTAAAAGTAGCACTGTTGAACATTGCCAATAAAAGTAGAAATTATGAAAAAAGTTAATATCAGACATAAACTTGAGTCATGTTGCAGCTTTCTTGTATGAGTCATAGTGTAAAGAAAAGTGTCCACTTTCCTTTGTCAAATATCATTACTATTGCACTGATTGTTCATTAAGTTCTAATACAGTGAAGTGTGAACTGAATAAACGCTGAATGAATTGCTGATGTTCCACTGTTTTCTGTTGACTGGAATTTTTTTTTTTTTTTTTTTTTTTTTTTTTTTTGCTGCCAGTCATTGTAGGTCTTATGAAGTTTATGAATTTGGTCTTCAAAAGCTGAGTGCTTGATCATTCCACTGCTACTGTATCAAATCTCAAATTTCTGACTTCTGAAGACTAAACAGTCACTGTTTTCTTGTTACAGAATGTGTTACAGTATAGATTTTTTATTCAAGGAGAGCCTGACTTCTGCTGGATTTGGTTATCTATTTCTGATGAATATTTTGTTTTGGGGCATTGCAGTGGTCATTTTTTCATAGAATCATAGAATCATAAAATGGCCTGGGTTGAAAAGGACCACAATGATTAGCTAGTTTCAACCCCCTGCTATGCGCAGGGTTGCCAACCACCAGACCAGGCTGCCCAGAGCCACATCCAGTCTGGCCTTGAATGCCTCCAGGGATGGGGCATCCACAGCCTCCTTGGGCAACCTGTTCCAGTGTGTCACCACTCTCTCTGTGAAAAACTTCCTCCTAATACCTAACCTAAACCTCCCCTGTCTCAGTTTAAAACCACTCCTTCTTGCCCTATCACTATCCACCCTCATAAATAGCCATTTCCACTCCTGTTTATATGTTCCCTTCAAGTACTGGAAGGCCACAATAAGGTTTCCCCTGGGCCTTCTCTTTTCCAAGCTAAACAAACACACTTCCCTCATTCAGCTAGGAGCCCTCTGATTATCTTAGTGGTTCTCCTCTGGACCTGTTCCAAGAGCTCCATGTCTTTCTTGTATTGAGGGACCCAGACCTGGACACAGTACTCCAGATGGGGCCTCACAAGAGCTGAGTAGTGGGGGACGATCACCTCCTTCTTTCTGCTGACCTCCACTTTTTTAATGCAGCCCAGAACACAGTTGGCTTTCTGGGCTGCAAGCAAACACTGCTGGCTCATGTCCAGCTTCTTGTCCTCTAGGACCCCCAAGTCCTTCTCTGCAGGGCTGCTCTCAAGGAGTTCTTCTCCCAGTCTGTATAAATACCTGGGATTGCCCCAGCCCAGGAGCTGGAGCTTATTTATTTTAATGACGTTGAATGTAAATGGAGTCAGCTTCATAATTTTAGCCAGTTTGTATTCTCCATTAATCTTTTAGTTATATCACATGCTCACATAAAAATATAACGCAATTACTTATTTGTTCATTTATCTTAGATGCATAATTAAATAAAGCATTGTGATTAAGCTGCTTTACTTAAGGATTTATTTATTTTAGTCACACAGTCCTATTCCATGTACGTGAAATATCAGAAAGAATTAATTTATATATTCATAATTTTTTTGATAATCAAAAAAAAAAAAAAAAAAGACAAGGATACTGATTTTTTTATATATATTATTGTAATTTCCTGGAATTATTTTATATGGCTTTATTTCTGAGGTTAATGTTAATCAGCAATCAAATGAATTACGTTTGACAGCTCTTAAATATTCTCTTTTCCTGTAAAATGTAACCATTCTGGTCTCACAAAATGAACTCCACCTGACAGCTTGTTGACTTTCTGTCAAGGAACCACTGGTATTTAGTGATGAGATGTGAGTAGTGATGTCCTTTCCCTGTTTAACTCACAAAGCTACCAAGGCATGACACTGAAAAGTGGAATTTACAAAAATTTCAGGAATACAGTTATACTAACTTGTGAAGTTGCAATAAAAAAATATCACAAAAGCACATCTATTTTGAAAATATTTAGTGATCTTCAGCAGTCATTATTCCTCATTATTCCTCACCAATGAATATACAGCCACTGGAGAACTTGTTAAATAAGTCAAATGAAAAATTTCATATAAATGTTTCCGAAGCAAAACTTATATTCTTCAAACATTTAACCTTGAATTAATATGTCAGTTTCCTCAGGGAAATAGTTGTTGAAGCAATTTTAACTTTTTTTTTTTTTTTTCATTTTATCTTTCCCTATAAATGTTGTGTTGGGGTTTTGGGGGGGTTTTTTTTGTTTGTTTGTTTGTTTGCTTGCTTGCTTGTTTTTGGTAATAACATGAATTTTAATGTATTTTTTTCAAGTTAAAAAGTAAACCTTGCAATAGATATTCTGAATTTATATTGGCTCAGTGAAATTAAAATTGCTTTGTGCTTATTTCCCACAATATTTAAAAACTCTGTGGGTTTGGTTATATTGCAAAATGAGGAAAACAATCAATATAAAAAAGCTTATTCAAGTTCAGCCTAACTGAGCAATTTCAGTTATCCATATATTAGCCTTTCCTGAATTTGGGGTGAGAATCAAGAGAAGAATGGGAGATTTTAAAAATACCCTTTGGTTCCATGAAAACCCAATAAAACTGTTGGGAGTTAAGAAATCTAGACATTCTAATTTTAAAATATGTTGGGAAGCACTAAGATTCTTCTGCTTTCCTCTCATGTTCCAGCTTCTCTGCATGTTATGAAGACAGGAAAAGATTAAAATTTTAGCAAAAGATTAAGATACTTCACATCTATCTGAATAATGACCCTTATTATGATATGATTCAATTATATTCAGCTTAGACTTTTTTGCCCTTATTTAAAGAACTTACAAAGGGTTTTACTTTCCTTTTCCTAGTCAGGGCAGGTATTGTCTTTAGCAAAAAAAAAAAAATTCTGCCTCTAACAGAGATTTACCTCTAGAGCAGCCAAATCACAAACCAGCAAAAATGTGAACTGCACTAGCTTAAATATTTGGTTTATACATACAGATATAAATGCAAAGAGTTGGTATGATTATAGGAAATGAATAAGAAGTGTTCAATTGGAATAAATAGTTAATAAGCTAAAATTAATGGTGATATGATGAAGTATTACAACCTTGAATTTCCACCTTTTTCTCCCTTCTTTCCTGAAAAAAAAAAAAAAAAAAAAAAAAAAAAAACTTGAATTGTTAAGGAAAAGAAAAAATAAAAATAAAAAATCTTTTTTGTCAATAAAAAAAAAGGAAAGAGGGAAAAGGGTGTGGGAGAGAGCAGGAGAAAATGGGAGAGAAAGGGAGTGGAGGATAGAGTAGGGAAAGAGAAGGAAAGGGAAGTGCAGTTTCATTCCATTTTGCCAATATAGCAGCAGTGCTCTTTGAAAACCCAAAATTCTGGTGACATTTTATTGATTTTCATTTTCTGAAAGGAGCTTAGAAACTATCCCATTGTGTTTTGTACCTCTTTAAAATAAACAGTGTATTGCTTTGTTTGATTTTTGATTTGTAAGATTCAAATGTGAAATAGATTCCTGTAATAAGGCTAAAAATCTAGAATGCAAACCAGTGGATTCTGAACACCAAGTCCTATTCTTTATAGTATTACAGTGATACACTCTCAGTAAACTTTCTCTGTTTTTCATCAAGAAAAGTTAAGAACGACTTGAATTTTGTATTATCTTCTCAATACATCAGTTATAAAATGAAGATCTAGGCCTGTAATAAGATTTTGAATATCCCTAAAGCAAGTTATTTGTTTTTCTGAGATACATAATTTGGTTTAATTCTCTGGAAAAAAAGAACAGCAAAAGCTTTGCCAATATTTATTTGCACTACCAAGAAAAAAAAACTTAATTTTTTTTAATGTCTTGCTTTTTTTTTCCTATTTAGTTGACTTAACTAATCATATTCCATTTTATTCAGAGTAATATAGCAGAACCAGCAGAGACAGCCTGGAGTTTTGTATTAATCCAGCTTCTACATCTTTGCCATGCCTTTAGATTCTTTGAGGGCATTTGGTAAGGATTCTGTACTTAGCACCATTTTGAGTGATTCTCTTATGTTACAACTAACTGCCCCTTACTGTTACTTCTGTTTAAAACATGAAATCAGTTTACATATAAAATCTCAAGTATTCATTTACCCCTTGAAACTAAAAGATTCTATTCTTTTGAAACAATTCTTTCAACCTATATAAGGTACTTGATCAGGTAAGACATTTATTTATGTTGGAATTGGCAAATGCAATCACGCAGATAATTAAGTAGTTGAAATTATTGATCTGTTAGGCATAATGTGGTCAATGTCAGAAATGTTTATTAGAATAATGTTAGCTTTAATACATTCCATTCCCTTGTAAAATTACATAGTTACCTCTTATAATCACTTTTCTTTCCAATAATCTGTCTGTTCAAAAGAATTCTAGCTCCTTCTATTTAAATGTGAGGCAATCCTTAAAAGTTTATACAAATTTAAATTCGAAACCTGTTAAAAACCCTGAAATATTTTCAGCATGATACTATATTAACTGTCAAGATCAGTCTGGTCCCTGATTTCACAGGCTGCTTTCTGAAGATACAGAAATATTAATTAAGAGGCCATGGCCAAAATGAACATTTAGGAGAAAGGATCATCTCTCTGGTGATCTTCCTGCGGTCTGGACTTTCAAATGCAGTAATGCTCCGAGTGTGACCTCATGGATCTCAGCACAGACCCTACTAGTTACATGGGTATAAACAGTAAGCTTAGACTGGAAATGCTGTTCCCATGGACCAGAATGCAACCTTCAGGCCTTGAAGTTCTGCATATCATAATAACACTCATTTTGAATTTGTTTCCCACTATTGGTTTCTTCTTTTTCCTACCTTTCCCTTTCTTTCCCTTCCCTTTCCTTTCCTTTTTCTGCAGAAAGCTATTACAGTGATCATATGCAGTCTGAGATCTTCAGTCTGGTTCTAAGCATAAATGTGAATGTTTAAAAATGCCACAGATTTTGACATCTTTTTATACTGGAGTATAAAACTATAATAAAGTTAAGGATCTAATATCTACAATTTCTATTTGAAACAAAATATTTTAGTTGATTTTTGTACACTTAATATCTTTGTCCTGTTATTCTTCAGCTATTATAATAAATGCAAAAAATCAAAATAGTTTTGAAGCTTGTATACTCTTTAGATTCATATCGCAGCCTCACTAGTCCCTGCATCAAATTCTCCAACAGAGTTAAGACACTACTTCAGTGTTAGACTTTCTCATGCTTGTCCTTTGTATTCTCAAATACAAGAGAAGGAAATTTACAGATGTTTTCTCAAGAAAGTTGGTTTAACTTTTCTGTTCTATTGCCAAGAAGAAATATTGTCCATTTTCCTTCACTAGCCTACGTCACAACATAACAATAACTTCAGCTTCCTTCTTATTATTCTTCGGTGGAAAATCTTTTGTCAATATTCAAGCTAACAATTGCGACTTTGGGAGATATTTACTTAAGGAAACAATCCAAAAAATATATTCAATAAAATAAGGATAGGAGAATCTTGTACTGAATTTTACAAAGTTGGCTTTATTAATCACCAAAGCCACATTAACTAAATTTTCTCCGTCATTTTGAGGGCATACATAATACCTCATATTTCCCAGAATTTTGCATGTACATTTTTAGTATTTTAGAATAAATTTTAGAACCTTTTAATGAAGGTCTAAGAATTGAAAAATGAAGAAAAATTTATGCCCAAATAATTTATAGTCCTGACTCTTGTTTCTGCAGATATTGGTTATATGAAATATCTTTTTTTTTTACAAATAAATACACAAAAGTGTGTGTACTCTTAGAATTAAAGACGAAATATAATGTAAGATATTCAAGAAAGTGGAATATTAAATCCATGTTTCTGTTGCATTTACCAAATTACAACAGAAATTTTAATATGTAAATTACCAAAGTACAGTATAATTTCTTGTGAATGGGTGAACTCAGATAGTGAGAATGCATTTTTCAGAGCATTTAGGTGCCCATTCCTATGTTTTAGTCCATCTAGGTATGAACTTTTCCTGGAAAAGAATGTAGCAAAAATAAAGATGATAGAAAAGAATTTCACAAATGCTTCTGTTCTGCAAATTCCTTAATGAATTTTGGTCTGATTATGGCAATATTTTTCAATCAGAGTTTTACCAAATTAAAATTGTCTCACAGTATTTTTAAATGTCAACAGTTGACTGCAATTAAGAAATTATAAATCTTGTTTTGGTTTTGTTTGGTTTTCATGTTTTTTGTGTCTGTGCATTATTAAAAAAAAAAAAATAGATAAAGTAGAGGAAACCATTTGCTTCCTTTAATTTCTGCTGAAAATTGAAAATGTTTCATTTTCTGCTTAGTTTGATTTTGGGAGTTGAGGGACAGGAGTAATATCCTGAGCCTGTTCACCTCCTCTTTATTCCAATTCCACTGTTAGGTAAGCTATTCAAAAGCTTGATATTTACAATTTCTCTACACTAATAGTTTTGGGGATTTATGTGAGTTTAATCCAGGAGAACTTTGGCAATACAGGTGATTGTAGCATCAGTCAAACTATTTATTTCCAAAAAATTAAATAAATTGTTAACTCAAGTTTAATATTTCTTTTTATTTTCTTCTTTCTTCTCTAAAGAATTTCAACTCTTTTGTGAAAATTGAAATAAGTAAAAAATTACTGCTAGGAAATACACGGGATTCATTTTTTGCTCTTGTTGTTTATTTGTTGTGTACAGTGATTGCCAGTCTGCGTTCATACACTGATAAATTCTTCTGCAACTAGTAACACCACTGTTTTCTGTTAGCTCTAAATCCAGGCTGAGCTAGCACATCTTGAAACTGTTCTTACCACCAGTCAAACATACAGCACCTAGTGCAGGATGAAGGTAAAAGTGATTCTCTATCCTCAGCAGTATCCATGACACATACATAGCTCCAAGCACCAGAGACCTTGGTACTCCATATCTCATTAAGGTATCCCTCCTCATTCTCACTTCTCTTTCTACAAACATGACAGCTGCAGAAGACTTATATATCTGACAGATAATTGGTACAAGATCCCATGTCACATTGATCTTACACAGACTTGGAGCTTGTCAGCACACTGTCACAGAATTCCAACAGAGTTCTTATTAGTTAACTGTACTTGACAGCACCTCAGAAACTATATATTTTAGGTTTAAGCAGTTTGACACAATAAAGGTTATCACTTTATTTTCCTGGATAATTATTGTCAGCATTGATAAACATGTATTTCTTCTGCAGTCCACAAGAAGACTGATGGAAATTAGTCAAGAGCATGTCTTTTTATAGTTTAAAGTTTCTGACATTTTTTAGGATGATTTGTTGTTGAAATCCTTGGGAGATAATGTAATTATAGGGATGTGCATGTACATATATGTATCTACTTACTACTTAGCTCATTTGACTAATACTTCTCAGATTTCACAATGCAAGTAAAGATTTATCTGCTCTTAAGCAAGAGGAGAGGGCATTCCAGGCACCAGGAATGAAATTTCTTAAATTTCCTTTGCTTTCATTTATTTTGCCCTTTGAACCTCAGACACTACAGATTTTACAAAAACTTCAAAAATAGTTAGGTTGTTCTATGAATGTATTCCTGCAATGACTCTGACATCTGGATAGAGGAGACTAAGTTTAAATGAGGTGACTGACAACATTGCTCTATGTGTAGCCCTGCTGTTTTCTGTTTATGTTGTTCTATGCTGTAGACTATAGTACAGTTGCACACTGAAGATTAAACTCAGCAGAAAATTGCAATGGGAAACTCCTTGAACTGACATAGAAAAGAACAAGGCTTATTCAAATGAATGTAACATCTTGATAGAGGATTCCTAGTGCTGCATGCCTGTCACAGCCTGTATTCTGAATTTCTGAATGCTTATTACCGTGGAGTAGTAAAAAACACTTCCTTTGCAGCATAACCTTTCTGCTGAGGGGGAATAATTGTAACGTTATAGACACTTCAGTTTATGTTTTCAAAAGTGGCTGGTGATTTTGAGATAGTGACATAGTCGAGAGAAAGACTAAATATCTGCTCTCTGAAAACCAGTCTTCAAATTATGCATTTTAGAAAGTGAGGAACATAGTACTCACCGTGAAAATGCAGGAACATGACTTCCCACTGAGAGAGAAGGAGGTGTTTTACTTTAGTGGGAGGAACAAATGATTTTGACTGGAGTTGTCAAAGGATTGGAATGGTAAAGGATTGGAATGGTAAAGGATTATCTATGTTATTTCAGAAAAGGAGAATCAGTCATTCTGTTGTTATGGAGTAGCTGCATGAGAAAGAAAAATAAATGTACTTTATATGATATTGGTGAAAGGGTTTGATGCATGTTTCCTGAGAAAGTAACCTTTAGGAATTCAACTTCCAAAGAAGAGATGTTGAGGACTGATTGAATCTCTGCCCTGTCTAGTCAGTTCCTGTGGCTTTTAATCATATGTAACTCATGCATTGTACAGCTGTAGTTTATGATGTAAAAAATCAAATCTACGTCATTTCATCATGACCAGTCACAAATCCGTTTAGACGGTTCTAGATGAAAGATTTTTTGTCTATCTTACTAGTAAAAGGGATTTAAATTGCTTTGTTACTCAAAACAAATAGATTTCTGAATGATGAACAGTCCTCAAGATGCTATATCAAAATATCTATCAGCCTACAGTATAATAGTCAAAATAGGAAGAGAAGAAAAATCTCTCTCAGAATTTATTTTATTGAGGGAGAAATGGGAGAGAGATACACAGATAGGCAAGAGAGAGGGAAGTACACAGTGATGACTAATGTAGGAAATTGATAGGAAGAAAGTCTGATAGGTTGTTTTCAATAGCATCTGGAAAACTTCAGTAACATGGAATACTTTAAAAACTTTTGTGGTTTTTATAGCATATATATTAGTTTTGGCATAATGGAATTGATAACTAGAAATAATTTCTTGCCAGTGTAACTTCTTAGAAATTATTTTAATATTTATGCTGCATACAATCTGTTAGTTTCATTTCCTTAGTTTATGAAGTAAATACTGGGTGGTAAAGTATAATCTACCGTCTTTCCTCAGAAATGCTCTCTACAGTCATAGAGGAATTAAAAACAAAGAAATGCTGAGAGTAGAGTTTGTCCTTTGAAGACAGCAAAATTCGTGAGGTGGTGCATATATTAAATATTTCACAGCATATTAAGTATTTCTCTTCTTCCACTATGAAGAAGCTTATTCATAGCATATTTCACATTGAAGAAAGCCAAATTAAGTGCCATAAGGAGCTTCCTGAGGGAATTCTTCCATAAAAATGGCTATATTAATAATAATAATAAAAAAAAACTTAAAATTCGTGGATCTAATGCAAATAATCTAGTACTATAACCATCTCTTTCCTCTGTGGACATGTGCCAAAAGCCATGAGGGTTTCTTGCTAAAATAATTAAAAGATCTCTGAAACCACCTGACTGTGCATTTTAACTGCTTGAATACATAGTTCTCTGATAATTTATTTAATGCAGTGTTTTAATAGGAATTGAAATTAGGTATTCTCTTTCTAAGATAATAATCAAAAGATCCCGAAAATTTAATAATGAATAGATTAAATTTTAAGCCACATTTTGTTTATCAACATTTTTTTTTTAAAGATTTTAAGAATATAGTTCTTTACCGTTAAAACATACTACTATTCATTTGTTTACCTTCTAGTTTCTTTGGAAATACAGATGATTTTTTTCTTTGAAATATATTCACTTTTCAGCTTTTTCCAAAGTCAATTTTATTTATTTATTTATCAATTTATCTATTTATTTATTTGTTCATTTATTTTCAGTTGCCTCCTACCTTTATTTATTTTAAATGAAGATATCATAAGGTGAATACTAAAAGGCAAAATTCAACTTTTTTATCTCATACATTCTACTAATTTGTTAAGCTAAAAGTTCAGAAAATTCTGTGTGTAATCAACATTACTTGGACATAGCTCCTTACTTATTAAGATTAATTGAAAATAATATATGTAGCTCAGAAATTCTGAGGTATGAATTTCATATTCTTTATAGAAATTTGCGAACAGATATTTAAACATGTAACTCTTTCCAATGGGATTACACAAAATGAGTAAGTGCTCTGATATGTACCTAAAGTATTTACAGTCTTTCTCTAGGAGGGAAATTATTAAATTAGAATTAATTAAGCAATCTTTTCAATGGTAATGTTTAACCAGCTCTACTGAATAACATAAATTGTACTGATTAAAAACAAATACATAGGAGAGCAACTTGCAGAAACTTTTTTCATGGACTATGATGGTTTTGGTAAAATAGCTTGAGATCCCATGCTTCAAAGGAACAAAAAAATAAGCTGAAATGTAGCATCAAGCTAGAATAAGATATGCATACACAAAAGCCTCTTTGCTTTATTTCATTTATTTCTTCAAAGTATCTATCCAGAAAACATGACTAAAACCACTAGCCTGTGTAACAGAAGGACCTTCCTACTTTTTTTTATTTCTTTTATTCACAGTTGTGAGCTAGCAAGTTTTATCTACTCTGATAATATTTGACTGCAGTCAAATATTACAATATTTTGACTCTTGAATGCTGCTGCTTTAGGTACTCAGTATTATCCTAAGACAGTAATGGAGTTATTTTTGTGAATATATTCCAATGACTTTCCACCTTTTGGGAGTAGTGTGGGGAAAAAATAGAATAATCAAGCAAAGAAGAAATACATGCGAATTTTTGGAAATTATTTATTCACACATGTTTTTATAGTTAGTATTATCACTAGCAATTTTTGAAATTTTATCTCAGTTCACTCATCAGAGAACATGTTCAATTTTATGGGATAGAAAAAGGGAAACTTGACATGAAATATGTAGACTATTCCCAAATTTGCCATTGGCATAATGCATACTCACTTTTTCTCAATGATATCTTATTGTCTCCTGGCAAAGATTTGACATTTGTTACTTCACTCCCCTCTCATAAGCAGCTCACTATAAGTAATTAATTCAATTACATCATCTAAAAAGACACTAGGGAGCTTTGTGTCATCTTTACAAATTATAATGGGAAATGTCATATGCGACATTCTACAAGGAAAAGATTCTCATGGGTGTTGTATGCATTTTACTCACTATTTAAGCATTTTTCTTAAATAGTAAGGAGTTAAAAAAAAAAAAATTAAATAAATGATGTGAAAATTCAAATGGAGAGAGAAAAGAAAGAGATGTGTTAGCATAAAATTCACGTATACAGCTAAGTTACAGTTCTTGATAAATCCAGAAGGCTACACAGGAAATAACCAGAAAAAAAAAATAATAATAATAATTGATCTATATGTTTCTGTTAAATGCTGTGTTCCCCCCATATATGTATAGGTTAGTCCAAAAGTAAAGCCTCCTATTTATTTCCATGGAAACTGTAGCAGATACAAGGAGCAGAATAACGCAATTGCATAGAGCAACTTTTCATTTGCAAAACACTGTTTTTCAACTCAATGATCACCTTCAGCCAGTTTGCACAGATGAGATGATCAAGACACTCTTCATTTTTTGATGTGACTGCTGCACATGGCTTCTCTTCCATGTTGCTGTTGCCACTGCTGAAATACCCCACTTGTTGTGATTTAACCTGGCAGGTGTCTAAGCACTACACAGTCATTCACTTATTTCCCCCCTTCTCAGTGGGATGAGGAAGAGAATAATAATTAAAAAAAAAAAAAAAGTTGAATTTTTTGGTTTGAGATAAAACTATGCTATGAGTTTGAGATAAAACTATTGCTATGATTTGCCATTTACTACAATAGAGAAAAGGGAAAATATAATAGTTAAGACAACGTATATATACATATACATATTACAGAATCAAAGAATTGTAGGGGTTGGAAGGGATCTAGAGACCACTGGATATTGGTGGGAAAGTTCAGCCTCTACCTCCGTACTATCAACATCTATCCCTGACATCACTGGTCAACTAAATAAAATAGGAGGCATTACTTTCTGAGTAGCACTCATACATCACTTTACACTGTAGTATCTTGTTGTGTTGCGTCATGGGGCTTCTTTGCTTTTATTTTTCAAACAGCCTTCTTTTCTTTTAGTCTATATCTACGTTTTCATTAAACATATCTGTTGCATTACACACTTTCATGACGTTGCTGTCCTGAGCAGTTCTGAGACTCAAGATATGTCAATTTTTACCCTACAACATCTCAGTAGAAGTTGTTTTGTAGTATTAGCAAAGGTTTGAAGAAACATTAAAATTAGAAAAATAATTGACTTGGATGGAATAAACCAATAGGTCAAACCCTAAGCTATGCTTTATTGTTTTCCCAAGCAGGAAAACAAAATGCATGGCAGTGGGGTTTTTCTTTTGTTTCTTTGTTTTTTCAGTTTTCTCAGAGATCTAAGAATGAAGAATTCATCAACTCTATGATAAATTCATATTCAAGCTACCTAGCTTGGCCTTAGAGGAGCAAACAGGGATATAATTCTGCTTAATTCTACTAGGATGATGTAAAAGGAATGCATATTAATAATTTAATATCCACTGATTGACACATTTATTAGTTCTATGAGGCACTGTAAAATCACTATCTGTAGAGAGACAACAATCATAGTTGAAGGGCCTATAAATTTCATAGGTGCCATTTTCTATGTATGTTATATTTACATTTATTTTTTTAAAACATTTGCTACTTTATTTAGGACCTGAATTCAAGATCTTGCATTTTGTTGGCCTTTCCAGAACAGAAGGTTTTAACAGTCTTGTGGCTTGATCATAATTGTATTTGGATAATAGAGAAATATTGCAACATGATTGTATTTGACCATTGTTTCATAAGCAAAACATATTGAACATGCTTACATGATATTACACAGTGAGCAACCAACAAAATGAGAGTGGGATTATGTGAGATTCGTGCTTTGCTCCACAAAATACTGTGGTCTTATACATAAATACGGCTTCCATCATTATTTCTCCTTGAACAGTTCAAAGGTTCTGCTTTTTTTTATTATTATTATTATTTTAATTTTATATTTATTGATAACAAAAAAGCATGAGAGCATGCTATGATAAGATCAATGGGTTATCTATTTATTGTTCTCTTTCTTTCAGAGAATATATAAAATCTCATTGTTAGTGGCTTGCAGCAGGAAAGTAGATGCTGAAACACTCCTAAATGACGTTAAAAAACAAAACAAAACAAAACAATTGTATTAGTATTTACATTTTACTCAGCACAAATTAAAATAATATATAAATTTTACAACAGAAAAAGGAGATGCATGGTCTGTGCACATTCATCCAAAGACTGGAAGGAGCGGTCCTTGAGAACAGCCCTGTGGAGAAGGACCTGGGGGTCTTGATGGATGAAAAACTTAACATGAGCCAGCAGTGTGCCCTTGTGGCTCAGAAGGCAAATGGTATCCTGGGCTCCATCAGAAGAGGGGTGGCCAGCAGGGACAGGGAGGTGATTGTCCCCCTCTACTCTGCTCTTGTGAGGCCCCATCTGGAGTACTGCATCCAAGCCTGGAGCCCCCAGTACAAAAAAGACAGGGAGCTGTTGGAGAGGGTCCAGAGGAGGGCCACAAAGATGATCAGGGGACTGGAGCACCTCCCCTACAAAGACAGGCTGAGGGAGCTGGGCTTGTTCAGCCTGGAGAAAAGAAGGCTGCGGGGTGACCTCATTGCAGTCTTCCAGTATTTAAAAGAAGATTATAAAAAGGAGGGGAATCAACTCTTTGAAAGGATAGATAACAGCAGGAAGGGGAGATGGTTTTAAGTTGAGGGAAGGGAGATTTAGGTTGGACTTCAGGGGGAAATTCTTTACAGAGAGAGTGGTGAGGTGCTGGAACAGTCTGCCCAGAGATGTTGTGGATGCCCCGTCCCTGGAGGTGTTCAAGGCCAGGTTGGATGGGGCCCTGGGCAACCTGGTCTAGCATTAAATGAGGAGGCTGGTGGCCCTGCATGTGGCAGGGGGGTTGGAGATTCATGATCCTTGAGGTCCCTTCCAACCCTAGCGATTCTGTGATTCTGTGATTCTGTGAAAAGTTTCAAAAATTCTCAGTCTCGCCATCACTCCAGTGTAGAAGTTTGAATGTAATTTGTTGGAATTGCTCTCAGGTACTGTGTTCTCTATATCAGTGTTTATAAGGAGAGTAAAACCAGAAAGGGAAATCATAAACTCTTTAACCACCTCAATCAATCTCATCAAATGAGAATGGGCTGGAAAATGGTTTGTAGACTGAAAAAAAAAAAAAAAAAAAAAAAAAAAGTGATGAATTCCAGTAAAGCAATTCCCAATTCAAGAAATATATACATGACACCAAGAAAGGAAGGAATTCATTTCATGTTATAGTGACCCTAAATTCCTGAATTGATATCAAGGAGCTAATTGGAGCTTGTAATTCCTTTCTGACATGAAAAATAGACTGCATTCTATGTGGCCTAGGGGAAAAAAACTAAAGCTAAGAATGTGATCAGAAAAAAATAGCCTTTATTTAAACATGATGAGATATATCACTTCTCCACATACAACCCTTACTAATTCCATTACCATTATCATGAAATTAGTGATCATTCTCTGGAATTTAGATGGTTTCTTCTTGCTACAACTTTAGCTCTTCTGCAGCTAATTGATCAAGGCTACACATACTCAGCTTCTTAAACTGCCAAATTACACAAACATCAATGGATATTGAATAGTCTACAACAAATTCGAGATATATAATGCCCAGGGGATTGCACTTGCTCAGGGCAAGCAAGATTGTGTCCAGTTGTGAGTCTATCTATCTTCTTCTATGATCTTTCACAAAGGCAGGGCAACAGAAGCATCAGATGGAAACAAATTTACCTGATTCAAGCAGATAGCTGTTGCACTCCAGGAAGAAGGGTTGTGAAGGAGGAAGAAACTGTAGTCAGAAGATGCTTCAGCGAAAAAGTTAAAAGTATCCCTGAGAGCTAAAAAGTGTCCCACTGCCATTCTAGTGACATCTAATGACATGAAAAATTCCCATATATGCAAGCCTTATGTATCAATTACAAGATGCTTGGCAGTCACACTGCAAACCCTGCTCACACAGTACCTCAACTTTTGTCTTTCACCCTGCAGCTTTTCCATTGCTTCAGTGTACATGTAGGCCGAACTGAGCCTTCAACTGCTTGCAGAATGTAGAGATTTTAATAGGCTTTAACTAGCTCTGATAAATATAGAACCAAAGTGATATGTCAGTGCTGCCTTTTTTTTCCGGATATACAAATATTTTGACACTTATTTTTAAGGACATTCAGTTCACATTTGGAAGTAGTCAACACTAAAGGACCATTTTTCTTAGTGCTTGTTGTCTGTATTCTTCTGTTGTGCCATCTAGGCTGCTAAATGAAACTAGAGTAAAATAATCCATGGTAGCAGCTGATAACTGTTTGAAATTTAACATGCCTGAAAATACTAATTAATCTAAATTCCTTTTAAAAACCATAAATGAGGTGGATATGGGAGAACATGACAGAAAAGCTTAACTAAACTAACATAGGAAGAATCTACATCTGCCCTATGTGCTAATCAAGTAAAGACTGCACAATTTATTGTAGTCATATCAGCTGAAGAGTGATTGCTTCATCCCCAAACAGTTAAATAGGTATCAAAGCAGTAAATGCAAAGGCATTGAGAAGAGCCTTTCTGCACTCTCCTAGAGGCTTTGTTTCAATCTCGAACAAGCTTTCCTCTATTTATGAATTGTTGCCAAGTCTACCGTGTCAAAGATCATGCATCAAGACAACAAACTGATTTTTTTAACTTCATGATTTCTAAGCCGGATAATAAATGTTGGGCACCTATAATTTCTTTCTGACCTTTGATATTTTTAATGTCATGCTTTTCTTTTGAATATCTTGTAAAGAATTTTTTACTTTAAGCTGTCTTATATTCCTTTTCTTACATACATAACTAAGTCATGAGAAAAGAAATACAACATGGGCAGTATGATACTGATATTCTAGTAAAAGATTCTCATGTGAACATTAGAATGCCAAAACTAATTTTCTTTTCAAATTATTGCTTATCTCATTTTCATGTTCAAAACACCAAGCTTCCATCTATCTAATTGTGAAGCAAGTAGGGTATGATTTGTTCTGGAATTATATGCTCAATTTATTTATAAACAGAACCCTATATCACACTAAGTGATAAGGTATTAACACTCATCGCCCAAGGAATTCTTCCAGATGGAATGGAAAATATTCTGCTATTTCAGAGCTGTTATAAAATATGACTTTGACAGAATTTGATGTGACAGTCTGCTACCATTTCAAATGCAATATTCTTGGGAAAAAAAAATGAGTAAAAATGGATTTTGCTAAAAATTAAAAATATCAGAAACTGAAGACACACTAAGATAATGCATGTCAATCTTATATTCAGAGTACATATTTTCATATATATGTGCATACATCTTATTTAATGGGATTTTGATTTTTATTTATTAGGATTTTGATTTAAACCAACATGGAAATAAATGTCTACATCACTGTTTCCTAAGATTTGAAATCTCGAACCTAATATCAGATCTAAAAGGCATAATTTTTCTTTTCATAACAGCTTATAGAACTACATCAGCTGCTAAAACAGTGAATTCATAAATTATATTTTGGGACTTAATTCAAGACAAGGATTTGACCAGAAAATAATTTCAATTGAATCATGACTTTCAGCTGCAGGTAAGAAGAAAGATGTTAAATGAGACCCATAAAACAATTTAGTCAAGTTTTTGTTGAGAAATATTAATGTGCTTGAACTTAATTTATCAGAAGGGAAATAATGGAAACTATTGACTCTTAGCCAAAGGGGCAGAAACAGGTGAGACCAGATGGATATGGTCTTAACCTCCAGAAGAAGGATGACTGGAGAAAAAGACAAGCTTTCAACAAATGCAATCATCTAAATTTAAAGACTTTTCTTTATTACTACTTTTCTCAACTTCAACAAAACAGCCCATATCTGTATGCTAAGTACGATTCAGTACAATAGGAAATGGGTAAATAATAAATCCTTTATAATAGTGGAGGAAAAATCCTATTTCCAATTGTTTTTCTCTTTATTCAGTTTTAATAAATATTTTCAATATTATTTTTATTTTTAAAACAGTTTTTTACATATTCAAGAAAGATCTATAAGTTGATATATAACATTTGAATGATAGCTCCGTATTTGTAGACATAAAAGATGTAAGAAACTAAATAGAAATTTTAAAAAATTCAGTGCCTGTATAAAAGTGTCAAAATGTTACATGATAACTTCAAAAGTATGTATTTTTTGCACTGATAGATAAAATAAAAGCAAAAATTATGTCCCATTCATATTGATTTTAAAAAATATGTTTTTTTCTTCATTTTTCAATTCCACACTGCTAATATTTGACAATAATAAATAAGAAATATCTAACTTGAAATAATTCTAACAAACAGAACATTTTACTATGTATATATGAAAGAGGTTGAAGGTCATGAAATATCAAGGGGAAAACTTATTTGAGCTCTTACATGCTGTATTTCCAGTAACACAGGCATTAAATCAGTCTCAGTCGAGCTGCCCAGAAAAAAATTGATGTACTACAGGAGAAGAAACAGATTACCTGAGTAGACTACAGGTGTATGATCACCCTTGTGAGCAACAGGCTTTGGAAAAGCTGCATTTGGCCTTGCATGCAGTTTTGCAAACCAGGTCAGAAACTTAGAATACCTCAGGACAGTGTTCGGTAGAAGCCTGCTGATATGCAGGTTACAAAGAACTGTACTGAAGCCCTTGCCAAGAACTGTTATTTCCAGATAGCATAGAAGTAAGCAAAATACGTCCTTGGAAATAATTTCTCATTGATCTTTGTCCATAATAGCCATTTCATTTCTTGACAGATCTAAGAATGAGTTATAATTATGTAAAATGAAACCGCAGTGCTGCCTTTGATCCCCCTATGAACCATTGTAGCCATAACACTGTGTCTTTCAGGTCCTTGTTCTTCCTTCTGATCAATTTGTTAGCATACAAAGGAAACTGTGGATAGCCAATACAAAGATACTTGATTACATATTCCTTTGCATCTGTGTGCAACTGCTTCAACAAATAAGAGATTTCAAAGTTTTAACAAAATTGAAGTCAGTCTCAAACAAAGTAATACCATCAAGATTTATGATTCTGTTTATTTCATGTATGATAACAAGAGTTTGGGCAGAATCAAGTTCTGGCTTGTTATTTTTTAACATAATAGTAGAGCTTGTAGACCTTAAAGTGTTTATTTTATTATTCTAAATCTAAATAAAGGTAGGTGCTATTTGGCTTTCTAATTGTAATGTAAATCATTCTAATACAGTGAGACAGTTATAGATGCTGCTACAAGTGGATTGTGTGGCTTCTGATACACATAAAATTGCATTAAACTAACTGTAATGCTTTTTTTAAATCATAGTGAGCAAGAGCAGTGCCATATCACATCTGTCCTACCTAATTCCCATTGTAGCAATAAATACTGTTGGTTTGATTCACTTTGTCTATATACAGCAGTTCGCTTGTATCCTGCAAGATCTTCCCGAAGTACATGCTTTGCTCCAAGCACAGAATGTGAAGAAGAATGAGGTGTAAGCACTGACACTGCAGTAATTCACTATAGAAACAATTTAGTTCTTTTTTTTTTTTTTTTAATGTAACATCCTTGAAGATTCTTATCATCACATCAAAGCTAGAGTGATTGTGATGTCTTATGTTAGTGGCATTTATTTGGAATGTGCTCAAAATCAGACATTATGAAAAGCTCTAGGCATCCAAGCAACTGTTTAGACAAGCTAAGTAACTAAATATGTTAAATGTATTTTCAACCTCATGTGACTAAAATAGGTTTAGAAACTCAACTATCTGAGCAATAGCCATGTAATTCTTATATTTATTCTCATTAAATTCTATCACTGCATTAATTTTTAACAAAAGTTTGCCATAAAGCATGTGTTAGGTTTAGGTGCTGTTTAGACAGCACCATACCTCATCTAGTTGAGCCTGGGAAGTCAGCTGATGTTATCTTCTTGGATTTCGGTAAAGCTTTCAATACTGTTTCTCATAGTATCCTTCAGGACAACATGTCCAGCATACAGCTAGACTATAAACATAATGTGATGGGTGAAAAATTAGCTGACGGGTCAGTCCCAAATGGTTATAGTAAACAGAGTTACATCAGACTGGTGGCCAGTTACTGGTGGGGTTCCCCAGGGTTCCAACTTAGGGCCAGTTTGCTTTAATATTTTCATGAATGACTTGCATGTAGGACTTGTTTAGAGCAACTTTTCTTTTTCTTTTGGTATTTTCTTGTTCCAAAGTGGTAAGAATTTTACTTGTTTTTGATATTTTCCACATCCTTTCCCCCACCCCCACCAAAAAAGCAATTGAATTGAAACATTTCAAGAAATATTCATTATCCAAAATGATTCAGAAATGGTATTGATATTTAAACTGAACATGAGAAATTAGTACCTACGTTATGCATCAATGGTCTGAAAATGCCCAATTGTGCCTTAAAGGACTTGAAGAATACATACACACTCCGTGAAACTAAAAGGGAAAGAATTAATGAAAAATGTCTCCAGTCCACTCTGGAATAAAAATGGATTTGATCAAAATATATACAAGCACTAGAAAGTTACTATAACCTGATATTTTTTGTTGCTTGTGAAAGAATGAACAGTACATTCCAATAATTAAAATTAAAAAGCAAATTGTCAATTATTTTCTTCAGTAGAGGCAGATGCTGAAGATGACATTTTTTACTTTTGAAGACCTCATGTTCCAAAATTTTCATGTAAAAGCTGACAGTCTATGTTTCTCTTATAATCTATTTCTTCATTGGACAAATTTCTTGCAGACATTAGTGTGTGTGTTTTTATGTATATTTAACAGCCAGATATAAAGTCAAAGCCCTACAAACATATCAAATTATACACATATCATTATACTGTAATTTAACCACAGTTTAATATGTAGTCATGTTGTGGGTAAAATACTTGGCTTCATTTTAATAGCGAAAAAAATTTTCATAGCCTTCTGATGCTGCTCATAAATCTACGCATTTTGATTTCAGAAAGATAATCAATATTTTATTCCCTATAATTCTGTTGCAGATTTTGGTAACTATTTTGTCAACTATACTAGTTGATCAGCAAAGGATCTGTGTGGGGGCCTATGCCCCCCCAAAAATAACTGAGCCATAACGTGGATACCACATGCACTTTTCTAACTTCCAGAACTGTTAATGAATTTAGGACATACTAAGATTCCCAGTGTGCTATCCAATTTTCATTTACTCTTCCTTGATTTGTAAATATTGTAAAATAACTTTGAGGCTGAAAATGACATTAAATCGCAGTTTCTCAATTTGAAATGTGTGATAAAGGACCTAACCTATAAAGCAGGAAAGAAACAAACCTCATTAAACACAGTGACTGTAGTATGGACAGTATAGGCATTCTCAACTGACACCTGGTTCAGGAATCCCTGAACATTGCTGCCCAAGTTAGAACGTCCCTCACATTTACCTTTATGCACTGGACTCCACATAAGAGCAACGCATATATATGTCTGTCTGAATGTAAGAAGTACAGCATGAAGAAATCTGTTTCATCTATGGTTTTCAGGGAGAATCTATTCCTCTTTACTGGAGGAAACTACACTGCTGCTTGGCAGACTCAGCACTACAGTTGCAAAGCATCTGAGAACAGTAGTCACCAGAGGGAGATTTGTGCAGGAGCTGGCCAGCAGCAGCAGTAGCTAAACCTCAACTGGATAAGCTCTGAAAGATCTCTCAAATTATACACTGTAGTGTACAGTACCAACAAGACTGTCCTTCAGAAAAGTGAATTCTTCAAATATCTGAAGATACTGAAGGCCAGTATTAATGAGATCCTTTTCACCAAAAGCTAATAAAATAGATTCTGTATTCTTGTACAGAATCTCATACAACAAGCACGGCAGAGCAGAAGCAAACAATATTTTTTTCACAATAATAATAAATGCAGTGAAATACCTTGAAGGATATATTTGTGTCAGTATACTTGCTTTTATGAAGGACCTGATATACATATGCTGACATTAATAACCGCTATTAGTTCCATGAGTTCATTTTCCATTGTTAGATTTTTACCTATTTAAAACAAATCTTTTTCTCAATTCCATCTAACATCATTATTTTAAAAGAAATTTTAATATGAACATATCAATTAGAGTTATGAACATACTATTTGGCAATATCTACTCAAGTCATCTGTATATCACATAATCTCTTTCAAATTCATATACATCAGTCTGATGCATGGGAGTAATACACACTTCTACAACTGCAGGCTTCAAGTGTTCAGTACTACTCAGAAAGTTCACAATCAGTTTTGTTATCACTATAAGATTTTTTACTGTGAAAGTTTATTTAATGAAAAATCTACCTTCTTCAAGGAGGAGAAGATATCTTACTCCATTTTAAAGTATTTTGACGTAGAAAAAAAAAAAAACATGCAAAAATCTGTTTCATGCTTCTGTATGTCACTTTTTAAAATATAAACAAAATGCCACTCAGTCTTCCAAGTTTTTCTTTTCTATAATAATATTATTGCAGTTTTACTATATTGCTGCAACAAGTTTGTTTACTAAAAAATTACTATTCCTATAAGTTTCCATGGAAAAAAAAGAAGAAATAATAAAACAATTATGTATGCCAAGTCCCCATTTCCTTGAACAGTAATTTCAAGTATTGGGAGGAATCCCATAGTTAATTTTTACTTCCATTCCTTTGTTAATCTCTTTTTTTTTTTTTTCAGAATCAAACCTATTCATTTAGTCATTAAAAATAACCCAGATATGATTCATTTCATCTAACTTTTAATATCTATACTGAAGCTCTCCATGAGAAGTACTTATTCTCAGTTCTTTAAGTAAAGAGAAACCAACATAGAAGCCTGATGGAGTGATGGCACCAGTGGACCAGTTTATGCCATCTACTTGGACTTTGCCAGGCCTTTGACATGGTGTTTATCTCTAAATTGGAGCAATATGAATTTGAAGGTTTTACTACTCAGTGGATAAAGAATTGGTCACAGCCAGAGGGTTGTGATAAAGGGCTCTTTGTTCAGGTGGAGACCAGTGACAAGTGCAGGGAGAGGAAGGGGATTGTTTTCCTCTACTCTGCTCTCATATGGCTTCACATGGAGTTACTGCATTCAAACCTGTGGCCACCAGAGCAAGAAAGATGTGGAGCAAGGCCAGAGGAGGGCTATGGAGATAGTGAAAGGGTTGGAGAACTTTCCTATGAAGAAAGGTTGAGGGAGCTGGACTTGGTCAGTCTGCAGAAGAGAAGGCTCTGTGGAGACTTTATTGTGGTCTTCCAGTACTTAAAGACGGCTTGCAAGCAGGAAAGAGACTGACATTTTACACTTTCTAATAGTGATATAACAAAAGGGGATGAATTTAAACTAAAATAGGAGACATTTAGGTTAGATGTTAGAAAGAAATTCTTGGAGGATGATGAGGTGCTGGAACAGATTGCCCAAAGTTGTGGATACCCGATCCCTGGCAGCATTCAGTGTCAGGTTGAATGTGCCCTGGGCCACCTAACCATCTTATCTAGCAAGTGGCAACCTACACATGACAGGGAACACAAACATGTACATTGCCCGTTCTTTACTACTACATTCCCCATCACATAAAGTATCAAATTCAATTTTTTCATGATTTCTTCCCTAACAATTAAAATCTAGGAGCTGGACAAACAGCCCATTGATCCTTCCACAGCAGAAACAAAATCATTTTACTTCAAGTGGAGAGAACTGACCAGCCTAAAAAATTTGTAATGGTTTTGTAGGACAGTGGGTACGCATAGAAGAAATAAAATGATGTAACAAGACAAGATGCTGACATTTTCATCTTCAAATCTATCATTTCTCTGTCCTGTGCAGAGAAAAAGAAAAAAAGAAAAGAAACATATGTAACATTTTTATTCTTTATTCTATCCACCTCCTATTAGATCACAAGGATAATAGGACAGTAGATGTTTGCATTTTTGCAAGGCTGAATGTAAGGTCCAGGAAGGTGGAGAGTCACTGAGATCATATCAGGAATATATACGTATCTGCAACTCAGATGGAGTTCTGTACATGACCTCGATCAAGTTACCAGATAAGGAAGCATAAATTTACAAGACCCTGTAACCCATGGCCAACGGGTTCATCTATCTGTGATCAAATGCCCAGTTTTTTTGGATCTTAGCTGAGAGACTTTTCAATCAGATAAAATGGGTGCAGAGGTATGACAATAAAAATATACAAAAGCTATAACCAAGCAAGACACAAAAAGGAAAAACTCAGCAGAAGTAAAAATGTTGAGACAATAATAGTTATATGTTCAATAATTGAAGAATGGGGGAAAAAGAAGAAGGCAAGTCTTGTAAGAAGATTAAAAAATGCAAAAAATCAAAAGTTAGGCATTTAACAAGACAGAAGATCAGCCCTTAGCAAGAAGCAAGGCAGTTTTGCAGCTGACTGATGACTGCCTGGCCAGCAGAGACTCATTGTGTGTCTCATCAGGGCCACTGAGCAAATTAATGCTAAACCTAGTAACATGTTAGACTTTGCTATCAGCTGTGTACATGAGACAGTAAATAATTGCTTTGAAGATTTAAGTTGTATATCCTTGCTTGCAGGATCTCTGTGAATGGTAAAAGATGCGTGCACAAAAGTGACCCGGTTAAGAAGGTTATAATTATTCATTTTACTCCAGGAAACATTCTGAAAGCAGAATATACACCTATTAAGAATTTTGTTTATTTAGTTTGCTAGAGTTGGTGAATGAACTCATTGTATGCTAGTTCTAGTCTAGATTGTTGCTCTGACCAACACCAGCGTAAAAATCTATTTGCTCTGGAGAAGAAATAAAACAAACATTTCTATAACCCTAAAAACTAGATAAAACAGATCCCTAGGATACTCACAACACATTTATATTCTTGCACCAGCATTGTATTTCCTAACCATTAAATTCTGCAAGGCTAAAATTCATTTCAGAGGTAATTGCTTTGACTTCTAGAAGCTGTAATTATGTCTTACACTCTTGACAATATTTTGCCGAACAGTGTGCACTACAGATAACTCTTTACATGGTAAAGATATTTGTTTTGTCATTCCTCTTTCTTATTCTACTCCTCTGCTCTTAAATCTCTTAAACTTTTTGGCAATTTATTTTGTATCACTAATGAATTCAGAACTATACTATTCCCACAGGAAGATTCTAATTCTGAAACGAATCTCTCAGGTAACAAACAGCCACTTCAATATCCCTTCTCTCCCCAGGTCTCCACAGAAGAGCTAAAACACTTGCTGTTCTACATATATAATATTTTGGTAATTTTATTGCAAAAGTTTCTGTTTAATCTACTGGTTACCTGACAGCTTCCCAAAATAGTAAGAAAAAAAACTGTAATAAACCTGAATTGTTTGGAATTACAAGATCAGCACCCTTGCTGGTGGTTCTTAAATATTTTAAACTTGTGAATAAGTATGTATATAGATATATTCCTTTATATATATTTATTTAAGGACTTTTTTGAGCAGTAGGAAAAGGATTGCATTTTTGATATCTAAAATGTTTTGTCAGTAGCCTTGATCAATTTTTTGTGTTTTATCATCTACCAAATAGCCACAGGCAGTGATCAATACAATAGACAAGCCATTCATCATTAATCTCAATCTGTTCTGGGTCAGCATTCTGATATCTTCCACTGCAGATTTGTAATGTTCATCTGGTGAACTAGCATATCATTTTCTTATTTATTGGAATTCCAGTGAGGAATTGCCCTGAACTTGGGAGCAGAATGGCAGCTGAACAGCTGCACATCTAGAGTCTGTGTATGGCATTCATTTAATATTATATACTTTAAAGCAAGGGAAGACAACAAAACTAAGAGTTTCAGTATCTTTTTAGTGCCATTAGGCAGAGATATAACTCCAGAGCACAGTATCTCCCATTCTAAGATGAATACTCGGAAGATAGGACATTTTTTTCTGTTGCTTTATTTGGTATTAGCCACAGTTTGACTCACTTAAAAATAATTTACGCGATCACATAATGATTTCTGAGTGGAATCAATCATTTTGCAAAGATACCTCTTTTGTTTCTTCTTTCCTCTGATTGCAGGAGATAATGAGGATCATTTATAAGTTCAACAATTTTATGGTTAAAATTGAGGTGAATAAAAATTTTCTTGAGTAACTGCAAACGTTGATCCTATAGAACAGGCTGTGTATGGATTAAAGCAAAAAATACCTGATCTTTAATATGTCAGTAACATATGGAAACTGCTTTCTTGACAATTCAAAACATTTATGTAAATGTAGTTCCAAAGATTTAAAACTTTATAACATGTTCAAATTTCTTAGCATTTTCAAGAAATTGAGCCCTACCTTTGGCAATGAAGTGAGCTCAGCATTAATAGCAGACTGCTTTGCCTGGTAAAAACTTTATTGCCTAAACTTTCAAAAAGAAGCTCAGTATTGTCAGAATAATGAAGCTGTTTAATAATTCGCTTGGAATAATATTAGCTAAATATCACTTGTACAAAACATAGATGAAAAATAATTTATTTTAATGAAAAGTACAGTTTACTATAATGAAAAAATATTTCAAAATCTCTTAGAAAAAGAGCAATGCTGTACAGAGATGGATAGAGCTAGGTAAGTATTTCTACTGATATAAAAAAATACAATGCAGCAATAGATACTTGCAATTAATCTGTCATGATTTAACCAACCTGAAAGTGATTAATTTGGAGTAATTGAGCTCATCTATTAGGCTTTTACTTAATTGTCCCAGAAAACAAAACAAAGAACAGTTTACACAGATGTGTGTATCTATATTGGGCTCCACTTGATTTGACTGTGACAGAAAGCTGAAATATCAACATTTCTCATTAAGGACAGAGAGAGGTGAGTATTTCTGCCAGATTAACAGCAGAAACAATAATACTGTGGGACAGAGACTCTTATTTCCCAAATGCATGTCAACAGTCCTTAGTGTATTTATGCCCTTATTGTTGTTGTGTTTTGTTGGGTGTTTTTTTCAGTAATACTGATATCAAACCAGTAAAAAAATAGCCATAATTTAAAACAAACTGAATTCTGATGCTTGAGAGATTTCTAGAAATAAAGTGCGCCTGAAGATAATGGTATTTCTTCTGTTTTCGTGCACCTGAACTACCAGTTGTAAGTAGCCCAGTGAAATGAAAGACACAATGGATGTGATAAGGTGAACATAACAGAAGCTGTCCAATGACACAAAACTACCTACGTGCCTATGTCATGATCCCCATTTCAGGACTATTTTAATTATCCCTACACACAAATTATGTAGCATAGTTCTATGCTACAAGTTGAAAACTATTTTTTTCAATGGATTGCTGGGAAGAGATACTATATGCATATAGATTACGTTTCCAGTAGGGCTGCCAATGAATGTGGTGGATTCATCAACCCTGGAGGTGTTCAAGAAATGCTTAGATGTAGTACTGAGGGCCATGGTTTAGAGGGAAATAGAGGTAATAGTTGAACAGTTAGACTGGATGATCTTGGAGGTCTTTTCCAACTCTAGTGATTCGATGATTCCATATGCACAGTTTCTTTAACTAGTTCCAAAACTAGAATTACTGGAGTATTCTAAACACAGCAGTCTGTCAAAGATAATTAACTGCTATTGAAAAAAGGAGTTAATAAGCCTGGGAGTAACCCCTCCCTGACAAAACCTTATCTTTTCAGGTATCAAAATTTCTGAACCAGGTTATTATTATCACTGTAAATGCACTGCATAACAAGTATCTTTTATGGGATGGTATTCACCAATATATATATACAGGGACTTCACAACTTCCATCCGGGTCTGCATTGCTACATCTGTTAAATACAATTGCAGAAAGACAATAGCACCATTGTGTCTCACTCATGTGCTATGAGTAAACTGACAGAGAGAGGCAGGGATGCTCCAGACATCAAATCTTGTCCATTTCATGAAACCAGCAGTGCTACTTACATGTGGAAGTAAAACAAAGGCCAGAGGGCTCATGTGAATGCTGGTGTGTGATAGAAGCTAAATGGGAGAGGATGACAAAAAGTAAAAGGCAGAGCCATGAGGTCTATCTGAACAGTTGCAGGGACCTCCTCTACTTCAGAAGAGAAATATCCTCTACTGTCACTGTCCAGACTTCTGTGGTTATCTTTATATAAGTAAATTTAAATTGTGGACAAAATGCTTGTAAAGGAAATATTGCATTCATTGTATAGAACAGCTTTTGTCTTGTTTTTCTGTTCATTCAATGGCAACATCCTTAATTTTCAAAGGAGAAAAAGAAAAAAAAAAAAAGAAAGAGAGAGATGAGAGGAGAATCATATTAATGTCTATAAAGTCCTGATGCAAAAGAGTAAAGAAGATGGAAGCAGTCTCTTCTCAATATCTACCTAATGACAGGGGAAAGGCAACAAGCACAAACTGAAATAATGGAAAATTCCGCTTCAAATCATAACAAAGCTTTTCACTATAGGGGTAGTCAAATATTGCAAAAGGTTTTCAGATAGTGGAGTCTCCATTTTTGTTTAAACTCAAAATTCATCTGGACATGAACTTGGTCAGACTGTTCTAGCTGACCCAGCTCTGAGCAGATGTTGGTCTAGATGATCCCCATATGTGTTGTCCCACATCGGCTGCCCTGTGGTTCCATCATGGGTCAAACAGTCACATCACACACTCAATATAGCAGAAAGTAATAGTTTTCATTCCTAGGCCAGGAACGCCTTATCTAATTGATACCATATCTAGATTATGAAACATGAGCTTCCCAAATAGTTTAACAGCCACCATTGTAGAAAAAGTCTGCTGCAAAATTTTATTTAGGATTCAAATTAGGCTAAAGCATCAATTTAAAAAAAAAAAATGTGTGAAATGCTTAGTAATAAAAAACATAAAAACATTTGATCACAGTCACATAAGAATAATGCGGAAAAATCTATGAAATAATTACTTTACACAGTTGATTTGGAATAATAGGAATAAAATGTCAAGAGAGAATAGAAGCAATTTGATGTATGTGTTTGATTTTGAGTCTCAACTAAAAAAAGCAGAAAGTAAGAATCTAGAAAGAAATTATACATGATAAAAGAACATATGTAATTACATCCTGAGCAATACAGAGAAGCACATGTTGTTGTACCATAGCGTGTAGCTGGTATTCACTACTGCCCTGCTTTTAAGAGATATTTCTGTCCTTATTAAAATAAACATTCTAGGAGAACTGTTTTCTTGCAATAAGATAAATGATAATTATGGAATATAAGGGATAAATGTTCAGCTCAAGAACACATACTATTTTACCTGACAAATATGTATTTTAGAAAAGAGCTAGGGGTTAATTAATAAACAGTAGGATTTTGTATTTAGTTCCAGTTTTATGGCTCTTTTTAGACATGTGCTTTGATTACTTGCAGTGACACTTCTCTAGAAGTTTCCTCCTGAAAAGAACTTCTGTTTAACAATGCTACAAAGTGAAAAGACAAATTTCTTAGTTGCTGGTTATGTTATCTGAATCCTTTAAAAGGCATCTTTACAATGAATGAAGTTTAATAAGCAAATAAACAAGTAAAAAGAAAGCAATCTTAAGTCCTTTCCAGCATTTACTACCACAGAATTCTTCTTCTTACTTAGGATATGCTGCACTTACACCTATCTTGTATTCAAAGCATAAGATTGTTTTCTTTCTTCAGAAATTCCTCCAGTTTTGTAGGTTCAGTAAGATATTGAGGCAAAAGCTCTGGTCCAAGGGAGATCTCAAGTCGGTTCCTATCTTCAGTAAACCAACAGTGAGAGCCTACAATGATGTCAGCAGAGATACTGGCTTGGGAAACCTCACTGCTTTCCACACAGTTAAACTATTTTTATTGTCAGTTCAATGGAGCAATGTCCTGAGTAATTGTGATTGAGGAAACTACTGATTCCAATACCAACATTGTTTTAATAAGTAGCTGTGAAAACATTCATAGACTTTAAGGTATCAATAAATTTAATCTAAAGAATAAATTTATCTAAAGAACACATGGAGAGAAAGAGCCTGTTCGGAACCAGAAGAGAGTTTGTTGATTACTGTGGGTCTGACTTGTTCGCTATTGCATGGATTAGAAGCAAACATATATATACTGAAAGAGATGAGAAACAGTGGCTGAGAACAGGCCATGCTGCATGTGCATTTTCTATATTTTTTATGATGAACTAGAATTGAGACAGAGTGCAACACGCAGAAAATCTGTGTGTGATAGTAAGTTTAGATTGGTGTGTCATTTGGCAGAGTTTCAGTTCAGAGGACCTTGAGAAACTGAAGACTGAGTAGCAGTTCTTTAGAAATGGACTCAGGGATCACAGTTTAAGCAGTCTGAAAGAGAATTTCTCTGTCATTCTCAGATGCAGGTCAGATACAGAATTATAGTGCAATCAGAATGAGGGTGGAAAACTGAAGGAATTCTTTAACTTACTCTATTTGACAGGTGAGGCTAGACCTTGAAGACTGTGTTCTATCTTCCAGTTCAGAAGGAGACTTGAGAAACAGAAGAACAACGTGCACCAAGATGGGCAGAAGCTTGTACCACATAATTTGTGAGGAAGGTTTGAGAGAACTGGACTTTTAGTTTGGCAAAGACCACTTTACAACAACTGGAGGGGGAGTTTCAAAGATAACGGAGCCAAACTCTTCATAGTATCAAGAGCTACTGTTCCATAACAAGGGCACCAGTTTCAGATTCCAGCTTGGGAGTTTCAAAACGGATGGAAGGAAAACTGTTTTCTCTAGTAGCATGGTGCATTGTTGGAAAGGATACCTGAGAGATGCTCCCAATCTCTCACATCACTCTTCAGAGGAGTTTGAGATTTGACTAGACAAAAGCCACAGCTGACCTGATGTAGAATGAGCAACAGTAATGCTTTAAGTGGGAGTCAGAGCTATGTTACTTGCTTATGTCCCTTCCAACATACATTCCTGTCAGTATGTAAAATTACTGTTTAAAATATTACTATTATGCTCTCCTCACACCCATTTTTTTTTTAATTTTTTTTTCTTAATCTTCTTAACTGAACAACAGAAAAGATAGAAATGTTATGTCCTAAATGGATAGAAATATTATACACATTATTGCTGTAGTGTGCTAGGAATAAACAAACAAACAAACAAATAACTAATAGTGTGGACCAGAATGTCTCAATTTTAATGCTTCTTTCCCGAAAAAGAAATCTGGACAAGCTATAAAAGAAGGCCCACATGAACCTAATGAGATTCAGCAAGGTCAGGTGCAAGGTGTTGTGTTTGAGTTGGGCAATTCCAGACATGAACAGAGATGGGAGAAGAGCTCGTTGAGAGGAGCCCTGCTGAGAAGGATTGGGTAGTTCTTGTGGATGAAAAGCTGGGCATGACCCAGCAGCATGCTCTTGCATCCCAGAAGGCCAACTGTATCCTGGCCTGCATCAACATAGGGGTTGTCCCCCTCTACTCTGCCCTCCTGTGGACTCATATGGAGTACTGCATACAGGCCTGGGGCCAGCAGCACAAGAAAGACGTGGAGCTATTGGAGTAGGTCTAATCAAGGGCCATGAAGATTATCAAAGGGCTGGAGTACCTCTCCTATGAAGAAATGTTGAAGGAGCTGTGCTTGGTCAGCCTACTGAAGAGAAGGCTCTGGGGAGATCTCTTTGTGGCCTTCCAGTACTTAAAGAAAGATAATAAGCAGAAGAGGAACTGACTTTTTATATGGTTTGATAGTGATAGGAGAAAGGGGAATCGTTTTAAACTATTAATCCTTTAGCTTAGGAACATGTCCTCCCTATATGTCAGATTCATGCGAATACAACTCTGGTCCTGCCCTTGAGGCTTTCTTTATATATGCATATGAAGACCTGCACCCTCGTATTTTTATTTTGGCACTCAGAAGTATTTGTTCAGCTAATAAAAAAGCCTGTCTGACTTAGTATAATGAGTGTCCAGGAAATTGTAATCCACCGACAATTATATTGGTCATTTATATCTTTCTAATATGTGTAGGTAATCAATAAAAATTACCAGCCAAGCTATTACTTCAGATAACAATGCGCACACTTTAATTACAAGAAATTGATAATGAATAGCATTCATTTAAGGCTGACAAATTAGTGAAAACAGCATTCACTGTATATGTTTATTTCCATGTATTTTATCACAATGAAGAGTTGTCAAAAGAGATAAGGAGACGATCTATAACTGGAGATACTGAATGATTTAGTAACTGTTGCCCATAAAAACTTGCTATGGTTTCTAACCGATTTTATGAAACCACAGGAAAAAAACAATATTCACTTTGAAGAAGTGCAGCAGACATATGTACTGAAATAGTAATCAGAACTTTAATTTCCCAATTACAGGCAATAGGACACCACTAAATTCTCAGTTAAAAATAAAGTACTCTTCTTGGATATGTCTATAAGTCAGCAATTTTCAATACTAGTAACTACAGTTCTTGAAGTAACAGAGACTTTTTGGGGGGCCACAAAGTAAAAATGAGTCTTCACCTTAGAAATCATCAATGGACATGGTCATTAGCACCAAGCTCTAGGTGTCCTTGCTTGAACAGGGAGGTTGGGCCATATGACATCCAGAAGACTTTTCTAACTTCAACCATTCTGTTATTATGTAACTATACTATTACTCATTTTTTTCCAAATTAAGCTGATACTACTCTTGTCAGTGTGATTATGCTGCTGCCATTTACAAAGTAAATAGAAGAACAAGCACATAAATAATTAAGGAGACTTCATCAAAGAAACCAAACAATAAAAGTACACTTTCATACCTAAGGACTTTGTTTCAGACACATTCAGTAAACTAATTCTCTTTGCTTTACTTCTTTGGAATTCTTTACAATGATTTAATTTTTGTGGATGTGGTGGGATGAGGAATGTCCTGCTCCTGAGGATGGAATTCCCATAATACCACAGGGACTGATGAAAAAAAGAATGTATAAGGCATAGAGTAAATTCTACAAACATAGTACCTTATCTAAATCATCCACCCTACAGTCTACATTCAGGCCTCTAAAAATGGATTGGTCAATAAAAAATACTTCTTTGAGCACCCTACAAAATTATTTTTTTACAATTAGTTTTTAATCTTTTACACTGTAGAGAAAGGCACCCAACTAAGAATACTGCATTTCATTTTATCTCCAAATAGCTCTTTATGATGCATTTTTACATCACTTTTTTTCTGATTTCCTCTTTAAAAAAATGATGCTGTAGCTCATCTGTAATTGAAATGACGTGATGGCAGGATACAGCAGGGCTTATGGTAGATCAGAGGTTAAAGTATGAGTCATGAAAGCAAAGGTCTTGGATGGCTGATGTCAATGATTACTCCTACCAGACTAATTGTCCAAACTTGTGAGTTTCTCAGCTTCCTTAACTCATACCCAGGATTGACTTTTGCAATGCAGGAGCCTTGACCCTGGAAAGGAATTGGTTTATGCTTGAACTCGGGCTGAAGGAAGCTTTCATTATACACACTGAGTAAAAGTAACTTTGAGGCTTTTTCCTTGATCTGACCAAATACTGCAGTGATAGGCATGTCATCTTTTCATATGGAAAAGAAGGCTGCTTTGTGCTGAAGTTCAGTTAGCACTGAATAGTTATATACATTATACAAAGCCCAGCTGGGAGTGTTCACAGCTTTGGCAGATGGCTCACAGGGACCCTGGTTCTAATTCATCTTAGAGACAGAAATGCAGAAAAAATGCAGTTGTATTGATCTGATGATCAAGAAAACAGCAAATAGAGGGGCAAAAATCTGGTGTGAACCAGCGCTTTTAGTTTGGGTGTGGAACTGACTTTTACTTGCAGAGCATCTTTGTAAAAGCCACATTAACAAATGTTTAATTAATGAAAGAATTAATCTGTTTTGTTTTGTTTTTACAAGAAGGAGGTAAGGAGGTTGTTTTGCATAAGTTAGAATAAAGTTTAAGCAAATCCAGAAAGTTATTCTAAAAGAAAGAAGCCTTCTAAAATATTTATAAATGTACTAATTAACAGTACAGTACTTCTGTTTGTTACATCTGTTACACAGCATATAATAGTGCCTTTTGGAGCTAGTCCATTTAATACATAAAAATCCTTGGCAGATCAGAGAATCCATGGAGATATACGGGACTGACAGCTAAATAAACATAATCATTGAATGTATTTCTTATTCTACTTGGTACAAATATATGTCATTTCTATTGATTTTTTTTTTTCCAGATAATGCAATAACCACAACATAATATTGCTCTCTATTGCACTACCTTTTCTTTTCTTTCATTTACAAGAGTCTAAAATACTTTTCCTAGTGACTTAAAGTGTTAACATAACCAAAATAAATATATTTTGTTAGATCTTTGGTAATGATGAATTTTAAACATATAGGACTGGCTGTGATGGGGTCTTTTGTCCATAAATATCTGCAAACTAACTCAGTCAATGGAATTTAAGTTCATTTTTAAATCATGGGAAAAAAAAAAAAAATCTTTTTTTTAAAAAAAGTTTAGCAGAAAGTAAAAATTAAGACAAGTAAACATTTAAGCCCATGTAGAGTCTAAAGTAGTTTTACATAATATCATATATAAAACATTGGTGTTTGCAAGACTGCATCTCATTATCACTGCTGCAAGTCATTTAGTTCATTGCTTAAGTACCTTTTCCTGCATATTTCTATCTTCCTATAAACATGCAACAACAACAGATACAATTGTATATATAGTTGCATGTCTATTTTTGTGCAGAGATCACATAATACCTCTAAAACTATGTGAGATTGTTTTTTCTCTGGGCTACTTTTCTTACACACTTAGACACAGCTCTTATTTATTAAAGCTGTTGTTTTATTTTTGTTGTGGTTGTTACTCTCAATACAGTGGTTTTAAATTCTGCTTTTAAATATACAGAATTTTCCCTAGTCAAGGTAATCTTCCAGCACTGTTCAAATACTTTAGGAAATCTGAAGCTTTTTCATCTACCAAGTCCACAGACTTGATCTGTGAAGATCAAGGGGATGCAGCAAACCTGTGATTTGCAGTATTTAGAGTCTGGATATTAATATGGCTCAAAGTTATAGAGAAAAGATATTGATTTAATGCCATCTTTGCAGGCAAGCACTTTTAGCAGACATGCAAACAACAGATAACTGTTTTTCACAGTTTTAGGGTTCCAGACATTAATAGCAAATAGAACTGTTGTTCACTTGTAATTACATCCACTTAATAGGAGATATTCAGGAAAAACAAAAACAAAAACATAATATGTATTTGTCTCCTAATCCTCTCAAATGCTCAAATGTAAAATCAGTTTATAGATCTCTTCTTGCTCTTTTTGAATCAAAATGAAGTACAGAACACAATAATGTGCTGCTAATAAACTGAAAATTCATTGCCCCTGATAGATATTCATTTCCCTTGCAAGATAGGCATTATCTCACAGGCATTTGTCTGTCCTTCCTTTTAACCTCTTTGTAGTTAAACTAAGAAAAAGTAACTAAGTTATAGCTATATTTTTGAAGATACACCATCAGATACAACATCATCTTAATGTAAAAAATAAAGATATAAAACACCAGTGAAAGTTCCCTAGAGCCAGACACACCCATGTGTTTGCATTGCTGCTGCTAAGCAACAAGAACAAAAAAAATCCGAGGTGATTTCAATTCTCTTTTAGAGAGCCAATGTTAATTCCATACTTGTTTTTGAAGGAAACAAAAGCAAAGTGGGAAAAAAAAGAAAAAGAAAAGAAAAAGAAAAAAAGCCTTCTTTTTATTTTACTAGCTTTCTGAGAAGAAAGTGTGATTTCTGCTAAGAACTTGATTGAATGGAAGGGAATTAAGATTTGTTGTTTTTACTAGCTACACAGAACGGAAATTCAAATGATGATTAGCACAATGAATTCTAAATAAACGAACTGAAACATTCACAGTGCTGATATCGTGAGCTTACTAGTCAGCCTGCATTTCCTGTTTTTCAGTTTGGTTTCTTGAATTGTTCCTCAGACCAGATCCAGAGACCTAGGTCTTTATGTACAAGCCCAGTTATTTCCAAGGCAATAATCTCTTGATCAGATTAGACAACATTCTCTGCAGAAATGCAAGTGTGAACTTCCACCAAAGACTTTAATAGCTCCTTCAAAAAATCAAAGCTGATGTAGTAGTTAAAATGCAGAGAAAATAGCAAGCAAATGCCTAATTTAAAAAATATCAGAAGAAAGCAATTTTCAAATTGATATAAAGAGGTTTCTTCCATATTCAGATTAAAGTCTTAATGAATGATCTCACATGCTGATATAAGCAAAATGCTTTTAGCTGAGTATCAATAACAAATCGTGTCCTGGTGGAAACATCTCTGTCCTTGAGAAATGTCTACTTAGGTTTATAAGCCGTCTGTCCCATGTATTTTTTAAAGCAGTTGCCATGGGTTTGACATTTGGAGTTTCTGTATCTGCTTGATTTCTATCATAAACTGATTATCTGTAAAACAAACAATGAATAGAATAGTGACTTTGTACACAAAGACTGTGAGAATAGTTTTGCTATAAAATAAAAATATATATATAATGAATAAAACGGTGCCTGCCTTGCAGATAAGTGCCTGTTTTGCCACACAGTATATACACAACAGTGCAGAACAAAAAATAGCAAACACCTAGCACCAGCTTGGATATCAAAAGCTCATCAGTGACCCTTGGTAGCTGATAAATTTGAAGATGGAATGGACTCTGGCAACTTTTAAAAGATAAGTGAGAAAGAAATTCTTCTGTGGTGCTTTATTCCTGAGTATTTTGACACTGAATTAATTTTAAACAAACTAATTGTAGTATTGAGATCAGTGTGCTGAGTGTATACCTTTGATTTCAGGTACCTGTCTGGAAGAGAATATGTGATCCATTCTATGAAGTAAGTTTACAGTAAGTTTCAGTAAGTTTGCAGATGACACCAAGTTGGGAGGTGGTGTCGATCCACCTGAGGGTAGGGTGGCCCTTCAGAGGGATCTGGATAGGCTGGATCACTGGGCTGAGGTGAATGGAATGAGGTTCAACAAGGCCAAGTGATGGCCCTGCACTTTGGCCACAATAATTTCATGCAGCGGTAGAGGCTTGGGGCTGGTTGGCTGGACAGGTTGTGATGAGGAGAGGTTTGGCCTCTTCTCCGAGGCAACGAACAGGACCTGAGCAAATGGCCACAAGTTGTGCCAGAAGAGGTTTAGATTAGACATAAGGAAGAACTTTTTCTCTCAGAGAGTGGTCAGGCACTGGAATGGCCTGCCCAGGGAGGTGGTGGAGTCACTGTTCCTGGCAGTGTTCAAGAGGCATCTGGATGCGGAGCTACGAGATATGGTTTAGTGGCTTGTTGTAGCAATGGTAGTGGGAAGATGGTTGGACTAGATGACCTTGTAGGTCTTTCACAACCTTGTGATTCTATGATTCTATGATTCTATAAAAGTAATAGGGTCCTCCAGAAAAAATGCTGTGAAGAAATTTGCTTCCAAAAGTTGAAGCAAAACTAGAACCATGCTATTCCAGACTGTTTTGCTACGATGTGTACAGCTTGTATTTGTTTCTCCCTTTGATTTCATTAACAGGAGCAACAGAGAGATGCATAACCAACCATATTTAATTTAAGATCAGGATAAATATTCTTAAATCAGAATGAAAGCATCTCTAGCAACTAATGACAAGACTTATGTGGACTATATGTTACTGGCCTATTGGTCTTCATGCCCTACTTGGTTGCATCAAAGAGGTTTAAAACAGAGAAATTTTTTAAAAGACTAACCACTAGTGAAAAGTGTTGCTTGGAGAGAGAAGGCAATAAGTATTGGTTTATTAAGATGAAACTAAATGAAGAAAGAGGGAACACCAACTAAAATTGTGCAGGCTACCTTATGAATCTCATGTCTGAGACCAAAAAAGGCAAGCTAGCTCTAACTAACTTGGACAACAGAGAAAGAGGCAGCAGCAATCATGATGTAACCCCAAATTCCCATTACTAATTTCTCAGTGGCAGTGATTTATTTCACGGAATAAATTAGACCAGCTCTTTATTTATTTATTGCTTTATAAGGATGTATTGAGGTCTTCTTGGTACCATATGTTGTTTTTTTTTAGTCAATCCAATTTGCTATTTAGTCTATATATATAGCTCCCATTTCTACTACTAAAAGTCCCTAAAAAACATGTGTCAGTGCCTTTATAAATCCTTATGTGAGAAAGCACTGCCTTCACCACATCTTACAGAAGACTGAGATTCAAATCCCTGGAGATGAAAGGTGCTGAATTCCTCTTAAAAAGTAGAGGAATACTGCCCTGATAGTTTGAAGACCCACAGCAGAGAGACTTGCAACAAGCTTCACAAAGGATTAACGTGTTGACATTTAAAATCCAAAGAACATGTTAGTTACCTCGATAAATAAGGGGCACTTGAACAACTAAAGGCTTCAGGATCATTCTTTCTCAGGGTGTTTTTTGTTTTGTTTTTTTTTTGTTTTTGTTTTTGTTTTTTTTTTTGACCTTTGTGAGGTTATTAATGTTTTATATTGAAAAAAAAAGAAAAAGAAAAAAGAAAAGAAAAGAAAAGAAAAAAAAAAAGAGAGTGAGAGAGAGAGAGAGAAAGACTCTGAGACCAGCAGGTAAGATTTTTTGTTTACCTGAAAACAGGTAGATATATGAAAATCATTGAGTATCTTTGGGAACAAGTCTTCAGAAACTTGTCAATTTACAGGGTGAGTGTATGTAGGCACTATTCATTTTTTTGCATAACATGTTTATAGACTCTGGTTTGCTGTTCCAGTGCAATTGGTAATTTAATAAAATGTGCTGTGCTATATTCTGGATCGTCAGAGAAGTTGATTGAGCTGGCAACTGTAAAAAGTATAGTATCAAGAAAAGTTTTCCATTAACATGTTGTAGCAAAATGCATGTTTCTGTTATATAAAAATCTTTTTTATCTAGAGATATTATTCTACAAGCGGGTGTGCTTTAAGCAGAAGCTCTAGGAAGATGTCTACTCAACTTAAAAACAGTGACATATCCTTAAGCAGTCGGGTTAAGAAAGAACATCATATTGTGACATCACAATTTAAACAAGTCTCCGGAATGGGCTAGTCATATTTTCTTAATTATAGTACTTCAATTATTGCAGAATGGAATCTTTGAAAAGTCTGTTTTAAAGAGCTTATTAGAAATCTCATCTTCATTCCCAATAAATTCCAAGACATAAAGAACTCTGTTGGATAGGGCCTGAGCAATCTTTTCTAACTAGAACCTCTCCAAGCAGAAAGTTGGATGAGCTCTGAAAGTCCCTTCCAACACATAGGATTCAGAGGTTCTAGGATTCTCAAAAATACAGTATACAAAATCTTTTAATTGTTTTCTTGTTAACTTTATTATATATTATAATATAACTTTATTATATTATATATTATATATATAATTAATATATATATTATAATTAACTTTTCTTGTTAATATTTTAATAAAGCAAGAAAAAAGTTTAAATAAGATATTTCTACCATAAACTTAAAATCCTTCTGCAGTATTTTTCAAGTTTTTCACTTGGTCCCATAATAGTTTGAATAACAAAATTCCTCTCCAAAACATCACAATATTATTAATTGTCAGTGTCAGCAACTCTACATCATTTAATAAAAACTTTTGGAACACTTCTTGTGAGGGAGTTTTTGTTGCATGGCTACATCAAAGAAGGATAGTTTTAACTTAGTGGACATTACCTTGAATTTGGGCAGCACAGAATCCCTCTTTTCCTGAAAGAATGCCAGTTCAACCATCTGGATCTGGTGGCCAGCATATGGGCAAAGCCAAAGCCCTATCTCCTTTGAATTTTCTTGAGTATGAGAGCAGATACAGAGCAGGTCATTAACGCCTTCCCAACATAGTCAGGAACTAGCCTTAGGTTTAAGCAAGAGGATGAACTTCCTTGTAACTCTTCATTGCTATTCCCAACACACGGCCTCCCTCTTTCTCCTTTATGTATATAAATCATCGTAGAGGAAGGTGAACTGTCTAGCTCATTGGGGAGACATGGAGGTGAGAAAGTAATTACTACCCTAGCTGTAGAAAATAGTTTTTCTGTCTAGGCTGAAAGGTATGACTTTAGAGAGTTCTTTTAGCATTGGAGATTGCTCTTTAGAGTATAGAAACCTGACTTTAGTCATGTTGGTAAGATTTGCTACAAGTTCTGTAAAACTGTCTTGTTGAATATACCCAAGGCAGCTCTAAGTTAACTTTCAAACATATCTGCACTAGACAGGTTTTGCTTCCCAAACTACCTTCCTGTTACAAAATATATTTCAAAGCAATGCATTTCCTCTGCATAAAGGAAGATGCAGAGTTTGATAGAGCAAAGATCTCTGAAGTTGGTTATACAGTAGAAAGGTATAGTCTTATACTAAGAATGTCAATGGTCTACGGGCTGTTCGGCCCGGTTCCGTGACTAGTGGGGCAGAGGGATTTCGCAAAATCTGCGCCTCCAGAAAAAGGGGACAGGGGATCCCAAAATGATTAAAAACAGCGGCAACGATCTGAGGAGAAACAAACTAATTTACTAAATATAGTATCGGAATGCAAGATAACACACTATACTACAGTATAATTAAAATTGAAGCTAATAAATCAAATATAATGAGAGAGAGAATGTCCAAAAGGTGGATAGGCCTCACCACAACACTGAGGTGAGATGCGCAGTCCAGTGGAGCAGCAGGGAGACAGAAGGAGAGCCGACGAAGAAGAGTGGACAAAGAAGAGCACATCAGGTGACTTTGCCAGGAATTGTATCTCCTCTCTGTGACCGCAAAGTCCTCTGGGGAATGTAGTTCTTCTCTTCCAGGCAGATACCCAGAACTTGAGCATTAACAGTTAAACTCCCAGTGCCCCACATGATGTTATGATGTGGAATACCGAAAACCAAAAATCACAAAACCATGACATAAGATTGTGGGGAAAGGTTAACATCTGCTCAACTTTAAAGTTTTATGCATGAATAGTTGCTGAAATTTGTCTAAGAAAAGCCTATACAGCAGAAAACTGTAGGGGTCTAGGAAAATCTGAACTAGATGTAGCCTTGCTTTGAATCACACATCAGAAATATTCCGAGCAACAACTTTGCAAGTGAGAACTCAGTTTTACATGCTCTGTAATTTGGAAAATAATAAAAATACTTATTTGGGCATTAAACATGACTCTGGTCCTGGGAATTAGTAGTCCTGCTGAGAAGGACTTACGGATCCTGGTTGATTGAAAACTTAACACGAGCCATCAGTGTGCACTTGAAAGCCATTGGTATCTTGCATTCCATTAGAAGATGGGTGGCCATCAGGGCGAGGGAGGTGGTTATCCTCCTCTACTTTGACCCTAGTGAGACCCCATCTGGAGAATTGTGTCCAAGTCTGATGCCCCCAATACAGGAAAGATGTGGAGCTTTTGGAGAGAATCCAGAGGAGGGCCACAATGATCCAGAGGCTGGAGCACCTCTCCTATGAAGATAGGCTGAAGGAACTGGGCTTCATATGGAAAATTGAAAGCTATATGGAAACATTCATGCAGCCTTCTAGTATTTAAAGGGAGTTTATAAACATGAGGAAAATCAATTTTTGATATGGGTAAATAGTGATAGGACAAGGGTGAAAGGTTTTAAACTAAAAGAGGAAAGATTTAGATTAGATATCAGGAGGAAGTTTTTTACTGAGAGAGTGGTGAGGTGCTGGAACAAGTTACACAGACAGGTTGTGAATGTCTCATCCCTGAAAGTGTTTGAGGTGAGATTGAATGGGGCCCTGGGCAATCTGGTCAAGTACTTTATTCAGAAGCTAGCAACTCTGCCTGTGGCAGGGTATTTGGAACGTGATGATCCTTGAGGTCCCTCCCAGCCCAAGCCATTCAATGATTCTATGCTTCTATGACTTCATGCCCACATATGCATTGCTGATAGACTAATGTATATTGAGACAATTATAGTAACGTAGCCAAGAGTATAAGTCTGTTCTTAGCTCTCTAAGGAAGACTTTTTTTAGGAAAAAAACAATTAAACACTTAATTGCGTATGATATTTTCAGATCTTTGAGTCTAAACATGTTTTCTGATATTATTATATGACAGTTTGTTCTTACTGCTTACAAGTTGTCTTTCAAGCCACAATTAGACTCATAGTCACAGAATGGTTGAGGTTGGACCAAATGGTCCAAACCCTGCTTGAGCAGGGACACCCATAGCAGGTTGCCCAGGCCCATGTGCAGGTGTGATTCTTCATCTTTCTAGTAAGTCTCTCCTGTATTGGGGATTATAAAATCTGAACAAGCTACTTAACATATGGCCTCACTAGTGTTGAACAGAGAGCAAGTATTGCCTTCAACTTGTTGTCAATACTTTGCCTAATACAGCCCAGGATACAGTAACGTTTTTGCCCTCTGCTGACTCACGTTCAACTTGGGATCCTCCATGATGCCCCCCCCCCCCCAGTCATTTTCTGAACAGCTGCTTTTCAGCTGGGTGGTCCTCAGCATGTTGTGGTGCTTGTGGTTGTTCCCCCATGTGTTCCGGATTTAGTACTTCCTCTTAAACATCATGAGGTTTCTGTCAGCCCACTTTTCCAGCCTTTCCAGCAGCACAACCCATTGGTGTAAAAACTATTCCCCTTTTATCTCTTATTTCACAAGGTATCATTATTCTGAAAAAAAGTTTGCCACAGTCATAGAACCCAAAACTTTTTCACCAACACTTGTTCTGAAGGCAGTTATTGACCTGTCCTATTAGAGTCCTCACATTTTCCCCTCGTTGACAGAATTAAGGAGAACAGCACCTGGGTCTCCACGGCTTTGACTACCGCCCCCAGAGCATTGCAGTCACTTTTGATACTGTAAGGTTTTCCCCTGATAGTATTGTTTGTGCTATCATGAAATAATAGTAAGGGGTAGTAATAAGACAGTCAAGCACGCTTTGGCAGTCCCTACTCAGCATCCTTGATCTGGGCCTTCAGCAAAAAGCAATTCTCTTTAGTCAATAGGTCAGGTCAGCAGATGGGTGTCTCTGTCCCCCTGATGGCAGAGATGGTATGCATTGTTTTACGTATATTCAGTTTTTGCCTGGGACTTTCTTTCATTTTTTTGCATTTGCCAGAAATTTAACAGAATGATTTTATTGTTGTTTGTTAAGTCATAACACATTTGATGTTTTCAGAAGTATTTTAAAACCATTTTGGTACCCAAGCTGCTGTGCAGATAAATCAGTAGTTGCAGTGAATGGGTCATAGCACTTTTCTTGAACCATAAAAATGGGATTTTAACCAAGAGTGCTAAACATCACAAGCCATTTATTCTGTGTTCACAGCACAGTTGAAAGAAACGTGACTATGTTACCTAATAAGTAAATGCCAGAGAGCAAGATTTATTCCAGACTGTTGACAATAGAATCATGGCTCGATTATGCTGGTTTTAAAGGCCATTAAAGCATTTTTGAGGGAGAAAAAAAAAGAAGGGCACTATCACAATACGTCTTGAATTTCAACATACTAACACTATTAATGTCAGACTGTGAAAAAGAACTATTTGGTTTAGGTTTGCTAATAGACTTTATGATTTCACTGAAAGTCTTGGAAAGCTTTATTTCTGCCTTGTCCTATTAAAACAGGGGATTGTATTCAGAATTTCCAAGAGGTTTAAGGTAAGGTTGGATAGCACCTTGGGTGGCTTGATCTAGTAGGTTGGAACAGGAAGATCTTAAAGGCCCTTTCCAATCCAAGACATTCTAGGATTCTAAAATTCTATGAAAATGATCAAAATGACTTGGGATATTACAGATTTACACACTAACCTTGTGTGGGCAGCAGGTAGAATAATGAGGCAATATTCAGTTCTGCACCTATAACAGATTAGAATCTAAAAATATAAATTAACCCAACCAACAGAAGTTTCAGAAGAACATGTTTTACAGAAGTCTCCTGTTTGCATTTTCTTACCAGATTACAGGCAGGATTTTGATTTAGTCTAATTGATGAAAAACAGATGATACAAGCTTTGTGAATTTTTCCAGTGCTCTTGCAGTGTAGTCGCAAGGACGCAGTCAAGTGTACAGAACAGCTACAGAACATCCTTTCCACAATGGCCCAACATTCATGCACTACAGCAGTTTTGGAAGCAGCCTGTGACTGGCATCTGTACTGGACAATGCAAGTGAAGTGAGATGTCTCAGGGATCAAACCTACTCTTTCCTCTGGCTGGGCCTCACAAAGTTGTCGATGTAGCACTGTCTGGTCACATTGGAATAGCATTAAGAAAACATCTGCTACAGGTCATGCTGAGACTGCCTGCTATCGGCATCTTGTTTAATCAGCACAGCCACTCTTGGAACTTCCAACTTCATCTTTCTGACTCTACACAGTGTTAACTGTGGTCACTGCCAGCACTAACTGCAGCCATGGGAAGAACCCATCTCTGAGCAGAGATCCAAGCCCAAGGCTAATGCAAGGCTTCTGCTTTTCTCAGGGAGTGTGCAGAAATAAGCTGAGGAAAGGACTCAGTAGTTCATTTGTATTTCACCATGTTAGAAAATTTTCTACTGACTTCTTTCTGTAAGAGATATCAAGTTGAGCAAGTATGTCAGTTTATTCACACAACTGGACAATGATTTAGCCACAAAATGTTTCCTAAAAAAGGTGAACCAAAGGATCCTCTGAATACGAGTTTTAAATAATCAGCCTAGAGCAACAACTGCCCAACTGTGACTAAAACCAGCATTTAGAGCACTGCAGTTAGTGCAGTATCAAGGAACAGTTACAGAAATGAACTTCTTAAGGTCCTGCAGAAATATCACCCATGGGGCATCCTTGATAATGAGCTCTTCACAATTCCTGCTCTGTTAAAGCTGTGACAATCTGTCCCAAGATGGTCTGTTGCCTATCCCTTCCTCTCCTGTGGCAATCAGCCTCCTCCCCCACCTGTCACTGCAATATGATCTGCTAATTAACTGTAAGGAATCCTGAGTGTGTATTTCCTGTGCAAGGAAAGGTGCTGCCAAGAAGTACTTTTGGCAGAAATGTTTATGAGGAAAAAAAAATCGATGTAAAAACAAAGAAGATGTGAAAACAATAGCTTGAAGTGCTTTATCCTAAAATGAAGAAAAAGAGAAGTTTAATGTAATGACACATAGAGATTACACAAAAGATGAAAGGGAAATCATGAAAACAAAGTCCACAGGAGAACATTTGGATTAAAATAATCCGGAGATGATGATGACAGATGGCAGCAGAGGGGAAGTCTGAATCAATGGCATCTGACACAGAAGTGTACATGAAACAAAGGTGTGTCACTGACTTCTTCCACACATAAAAAAATGGCATTTATTGACATTCATCAACACTTGATGAATGTTTATGGTGACCAATCTGTGGATGTGAGCACACTGGGTGGTACATTTCAGCAGAGGAAACAGTAACAAGAGGTCACCTTCATTGGTGCAAATTTTTACAAACTCAACATAAAGGTTCTTCTTCATTGCTGGTGAAAATGCATAGCTAATGGTCACTGACTATGTTGAAAAACAATGTTTTGTAGCTTTGTCATTTGCTTTGTCAAATAGTGTTATTGTGCTCTTTGTATTGTCTGTGGTTTCCATGGAAATAAATAGGAGGCATTACTCATATGTAATTTACGTAATTTACATACTGTATATGGATGCATATAGTTTCCTACATTTTTATCCTGTAACTGGGGAGAATGATTTCTACTTGTCACACTAAAATAGCCAGCCTGAATCAAGTTAACTTCAGTGTAAAAAATAGGAAGTCACAAATTCCAGATACTAATTTCAGTGGAAAGATCAGGAGAAATTCTGCAGCACTACTGTCCATGTCACTCAGAATAGACAAATTCAACCTAGTTTGCATGCCTGAAGTTGTTGTATTCCAACTACCTTCCAAACATGGTTTGACTTCAGTGTTTTCAAGGGAAGAGGCATTAAATGAACACACTGTTGCACATCCTCTGGGCAAAAGGAACTGCTAAAAAGGGGACTCAAGAGAAACTCAAGCTATAGAAACAGTTGAGGAGGAATGGTGGTTTTAACTACACAGGGATGGAGTTCGGTGCCATGCAATTTATATCACAGCTATCCTTTGGCTCCACCCTGCTTATTTCTGTCTGACTACTTACTATTTTTTTACATGTTACTTTTTCCACATACATTACCAACCCAGAGCTTTAGGCCATTCCTATTTAAAAAAAAAAAAAAAAAAAAAAAAAACACTTTTCAACAGTTACTTTGTAGAATTTTTTTTAGGTTCAAAACTCAAATAGAGTTCCAAGAATTCATCTGAAAATACCATGAGATCTCTCAGTGACAACATCAGGTGAAGAAAGAAGTCATTATCTTGAAAGAATAACTGTCCTTTAGTGGTCAGCTTGAGAAAACCCCATTTCTCATCCTTCTATGCAGTAGCCCTGTGAATCCACCCATTCTGCTAAATCAAATAGCAGAATAGTAGATACCCTCTGGAGATTCAAAGGAGTATCTGAACTATGTGGAAAAAAAAAAAATCAAATACTGACAAAAAGCATGAGGACAACTAATTGTGGCTTTTGGTGTGCAACTACTTTCACCAGAAGCAAGAGCAAGGAGCATATTACTTAAGTAGGAAAGTTACAGTAATAATCCTGTTTGTCATGATTGGTGTTAGGTCCAAAATCTTACCATCATTCCAGGTCTTCTTCAGCATGTTTTAGATGTTTTAGGCAGTTATGAGTTACATAAGAAATACAACAAGATTTTGCTGTCTTTTCTCTTGGTCTGTGTTAGTGAAGAACTTAAATATGTTCTTTAGTCTGTCACTTCAACCCATGCATCCACAAGTATATTTCTGAGCCACAAAATGTTTATTCTGAACTTGTATCTGTGCAAATTCATTGCCAAACCACTCTATCTTGCATGGAGAAGTGGAATTAAGAAAAAAATACTCTTACATGCATGCATGCAGGTATGCTCATGTATGGACACACATACATACACCTGGAAACAACAGCTCTTAGTTGCAGAACAGTAGACTAAATTGACTGGGTGATTAACTTATTTTTTTTTCCATGACACCTGGAAAATAATTACTCATCTATGGTATTGCAGAAGAAACATAAACACCAGATGTTTACACCCACTGAATACCTTAGCATTGTTTTATGAAATGTGTAATAAAATATCTAAGAATATAATTTCCTCTAGAACTTTCAGTTAATTGTATTTACCCTTGTTTGATAAAAACCAGTTTTTTTCTTTTCATTACTGTAAGATTGCTTTGAATTAATATGCACAGATGCAGTGGCTGATTTGCATCATTAAGTCTTGAAAAGACTATTAAATTTTGATATCTTCCTATCTATTCTTATTATCTTTCTCAGTAAGCAAAACTGGCTGTTATTGGATGAAGTATTTCAGTAAGATTACAGAACGAACTTTGAAACTGTAGAATAAAATTAAAATATATAAATAATAAGAGCTAATAGAACATAGTTAACTATTTCCAGTAAGGCTGCCATATAGCATATGTAGACAAATGCAATAAACAAAGTGATAAAATATGGAATATGAAATGCATATTCTTGCAACTGTGCCTGCAAATGGCTACATTTATTTAGTATAACTTACAGCTGACCTATACTTAGATAGACTCACTGCAGTGAATAGGACTGTTCGGCTCATTGTAGTGATAAACTAAATCACAGAATTCTGTCTTGAACCCAAAACCAGATTCAGATTTTCCCTTGAGTTCTGAGAAATATAAGTGTAGAGAATCACATTCACTGTTCTGTGAAGACATTCTTTCCTGATACTCTGATACAGCATAAAGTTAAAAAAGCAACTTAGTCCAGTGTCAGTGACCAAATTGGAATATAACAGGAAATGTTTTAGACAAACATATTTTAGAATGGGAATCATACTTTATCATGACTTTTCCTTACACAAGAAAGTATGGTATTTTGTGGACATCTTCAAACTCTTTAGGAGATGACCATAATTTAAAACCTCATTGCAGGAAATTAATATTTTTCCTTAAATTTAACAGGATATGTTCCTGTAGCTTTTCTACTTGGAGGATCATACCCCTTAGGAGAATCTACCTTCAAAACTCAAATCTTAAGGTATGTTAAGCCATCTCAAGCCATCTCAGCTACTGAGGATGCAGAAAATACACATACAGGAATTTAATTTAAAGGTTAACCTGAAATACTTTAATCTTTTGAAAAAACATGGATTTACTCAATATTTGCCTCTGTTCTGGTATATAAGGTTCCCCAGTGAGTAAATATTTTACCACCCTGCTGAATAATTTCATTTTGTAAAGATTGCATCTCACTGTTTCACAGAAAAAGCTATTTTAAAATACTGCATCTGTAAATGATTCCAACAATGTAGTATCCCAGTGTTGGGGTACTGCAGTGTTTTCACTGTTGCTGCAGTAATGTAGAAATAACTGCATTGTAGAAACAGAATAACATTCTATTGCTTGCATTTACTTTATGGACAGCAATTCAGACACGGCATAGGTTCATTTTGTAACTGTTCAGCACAGTAGGTTGAATGAAGCATTAGCAGTTTAAAATAGACACGTACACTTTCAATTTCAGTGCAGCCCAATGATTTTTTCTATCTTGTCTGTTGGCATCATTATGCAATCAAAACAGTGCTCTCAACATTAACCTCCTTGGAAGTTTTGTTTTGGCTCAAGGACATGTTGAGTGGCTAAACCTTGATCTTGTTCCCATTAAAATCAAAGCTTCCTTTGATTTCAATGGAATAGGCAGAGATCTTAACAAAACAGCAGGACCTGCCTGGTGAATTACAATAATAACAAGTAGGGATACATTTGTGAGACTACAAATGTCTTCTATGCTGTGGTCTGGATGTTTGGAAAGTATATTACTCTCAAAATGTAATGATCTTACATAGATGAACTGACCCACTGTTTTGTTCAAACAGTAGAATAATTCTATTGTGAATTATTTGCTCTGAGAATAACTGTATTGCTCACTCATTCTGCAGTTGATATTCGTGTGTGTCTGTATTTGGTCTGTATTTGGTCTGTATTTGGTCTACAAAAGTGTAGCCACTTCAGCTTTTATTAGCCTTTCCTTCCTATTGCAATCAAAAAAACCCTGAATAATTCATTGTAGTTATCTTCTTTCTGTATAAGCATTTTGAACTTTTCACGGGATTCTTGAAGAATTAATGAGCTGAAACTTTTGTTTCACAGATTGTGAATATTCACAATTTGCACAGTGATAGTTAGATTGCATTCCTTCTTTCCACTGAGTTAAGAAACTAACACAGTATGAACACCATATTTTGCAATCAGGTGCACCATTAGAAAAATATATCTTACAGTAATTGTTCAGGCTTTCACATTTAAAATCTGTTTTTAAAGCAATATTTGTGCTAGTAAAGCATGATTTTGCTAATATTTAGAACCAAAATGGAAAAATCATGAGTACAGCTGAGAGAGCCAGGAAATAAAAAAGAAGAAATGGCATTTGTCATAATCACATACAAAAGGGAAGACCCTTCCTAGACAATGTCCTATTAGGTCACTGAACTCACTGTTCAACTTATTTATTTACATTTAATTACATTCTGCTTGACTGGTCACCCATCCTTGCCACACTGCTTTGGCTCTCTGCAAGAATAAAACCAGCTGGAGTTCCCATTCTATTTGGTAGTCACCAGTTACTGTTCATCAGTTTCTGCCTGAGGAAGATTAAAGAAATACACAGCTACACTGAAAGCCCAGAATTCGGGGATGAACCAAAAAGAACTGATCTTTTAATAAAAATAAACACCTGCAGCTTGCAAACCATGCCCCTGAAAACGGTCAGTGAATGTAAGTGTAGCTGTTGGTGATAACACTGTAATTCCATACATAGAGCAAGGAATAATGGGCTATGGCAGTGAAATGTCTTGCAGATCCATGAACGTTACGTTCAGTTTGATACATGAGCTTCCTTTTGATTTCAAAAAAATGATTCTTTTCTTCTTAGGTTTCTGAGGACTGGATCCTAAGTAAATGTAAGAGAATTGTAATTATAATATAACGAATGTAATAAATGTTGCTGTAATATACTGCTAAGTGACAGAAAATTGCCATGTACTATAGATACATTTTTGGCTCTAATTAGAGAGAAGCAACCATCTCATTTATTCTAGTTAAATTGGAGATGTAATTTTTGAAGTTAGCATCAAAGGCCTCGTGATTTAACCTTACCAAGCAGACTACTACTAATAATTTTAAGTGTACTTACATTAAGCAATAATAGCAGCTTTTCATTTTATTACAGGATAATAATTTGGTCTTAGGGTAGATAAACCAGGCGATAGAAGGCCAAACCAGTGAACTGCAGAGTACTACAATACTATTATTAGTCCTCTGCTTTTGGAACCATCATCGAAATGGATCTTATTAAGCAGAAAAATCATAAAGATTTTATATCTTTTTTTTTTTTTTTGAGGATGGAGAGGTATCTGAGGTCACAGTGAAATTTTTAATATGCATTATCAAATTATTTCGATTTGCTGAAATAATCTACTGTGTCTGCAATTAGTAGGCACTTGAATACACAGAATAATTCCCAAACTCACAGTATGTTTACAAACAGATGAATTAAGCACTACATACTTTACTTTTCTCTGCTGATGCCACAAGGACTCTCATGGGAGTAAGAAGAGGAAAATACAGACCTTTCCTCTTTTTCCCATGGTGTTTTGAAAATGGAGGCACTGTGTCTTATTTACTGCATATTCCTTAGAAATGGAGACAGAGATATAAAAATCCACATAATATTGTCTGTCACTTGTTAGTTTTGCGCTATAGCATGAGATTGTTTATTCTGGTAAACATGGTTTGAAATCACTTCAAGCAATGGAGATTCCATTAAGCAAATTATGTCACAATGTATTAGAACTCACTTTTCTCCACAACTAAAATGACTTTCTGTTTTTTTCATGTGGTATTGTTCATTTGGAAATATCCTTATTCTCACCTCACAATCACCCTGAAAATATTTATTCTAGTGACATTTGTCTTTTAACTAATGCTCTACCCCAAACTATAACTGAAGAAGAATAAAATTTCATAATGGATTATAATTGTCATCAAGGTCATGGGAAACCTCTGTACTGTGGGTGATTAAAAACTTCAGACGTCCAGAAGAGGCCACAAAGATGATAAGAGGGCTGGAGCACCTTTCCTGTGAAGACAAGCTGAGAGAGTTGTGTTTATTCATTCTGGAAAAGGATCTGGGAAAATCTGATAGTGGGCTTCCAGTACTTAAAGGGGGCCTACAGGAAAGATAGGGAGAGATTTTATCAGGGAGTGTAGCAATAGAACAAGAGAGAATGGTGCTAATCTAAAAGAGGGACAAATCAGATTAGATATAATGAAGAAATTTTTTATTCAGAGAATAGCTAAGCACTGGCATCGGTTGTTCAGACACTATGGATGTCCCATCCCTGAAGGTACTCAAGGTCAGGTTGGATGGGGCTCTGGGCAGCCTGAGGTGGTAAGTGGCAACCCAGTCAAGGTGGAGGGGCTGGAACTGGATGGTCGGTTAGGTCCCTTCCAGTCAAAACTCCTCTATGATTCTACAGTTCTGTTCACCTGAGGTGGGTCAATCAAGAGCCTCCATGTGTGAGCTTCTCTTTAACCTATCTTTCCCAGGTTTTCTGAGTTTAAATCTAATAACATCCAACAGCATGGTTTGTTTCAGGGTTTGGTTTGGTTTGGTTTTTTTTTAGGCTGGGAGTGTAGATGAAATAGAAGCCAACTCTGTAGAACTGAAGATGTCAGTTTTCTTAAGTTTTGATGTGTCTGGACATATGGAGAGGTTGGTGTCATTGTGCTGTTTCCCTCCCCTCAGTCTTACCATAAAACTACGTTTTTCTAGCTTTCTCTGCCCTTCTGCTTTATTTCTTCTCTCCCCAATCTGTCTTTCTGCTTAGCTAATCTTTTTAGCAGATAAAACAGTAACAGACACCAGAAAAACGTGCAAACATTCACAGCAAGGGTACAACCTGGTTGTACACTATTACTGATATCCTGCTGTACATTTTGAACTGCAGCACCAGGAGCACTTAGCCTGTAGCCACATTCACAACTACACTGACTGTGCACTGAACAGGTTTGTGAAAGATTCTGTGACCACAGCTTTCTGTAGCAGCTGCTGGTCATGTAGCATGCACAGAATCAATATATGTGTCAAACCAGATCCTTCAGAGTACATTCCTACAAGATGCTTCTTTGCAGATATTTGTCAGTAGTCTCACATTTTTTTAGACCCTTTTTTCAAAACACTTTACCTTGTTTTAAATTCAGAAGGAGTCTTGTCACACTTTGTATTTCTCCTAAAATAGTACATAAGGGGATCCTCTAATTTGTGTGGACTGATGCTCTCTGTCCTGGCATTCAGGGTTTTGAAATTCAAGCTTCAGACACAAACAAAATACAGTTTTCATACTATTTATATTACTTTTAAAAGAAAATATATACTGAATTCCACTCCATTACTTTGCAGGCAGAGAGTCTATGAAGTAAGTCTGCACTGGTGAACTGGTAAATTAGAAAATCACAGCACAACTTTTCTGTCTCTCACTCCAACTGCATTTAGTGAACATGAGGACTGAAAAGCGAAAATAGCAAGAATGGCTGAAATAATGAGATCCAGCTCTGCTATTCAAATTCTCAGGTTTTATTTGGGGAATTTATTTTTTTAATAATTTTAAACTACAAGCCTCATTAATTTTCCTTTTCTTTTGATAGCACAATATAATGTACAAGAGCATGGAAGAAGAAAGGCAGCTTTTCAAACATGTCTTGAGTGATTTAGTAGTTGAGATTGCATTTAAATCTGTAGGACTGAGACTTAAATCTTCACATAGCTCAGAATTTTTTGAAACTATTATGCAAAATTCTCATTTGAAGAGGAGGAGAAGAGGAAGTGTAGAGGCAGAAAAGAAGTCTGAAGGTTAAACATAACCTCTGTAAAATCTATCCATGGGAAATGCAACACATGGAATTTCCTGTGTGGTCCTCTCCTTTTGGACTTACAATTCAAATGTCTTGAATTATTAAAGATAACAATTTAATAATATAATATGAAATAAATAAAACAGTAAAACAATCACTGAGAAATTTAAATATTGAATAAAACAAGCTATCATAGTGGCAGTTTTTGTGGACAGTGTGAGAGGGCGGGGGGGGTGTTTACATGCCCACATGCTGCTGAGGAAGAACCAAACCACAGTCTGCTGGAAACAAAATGAGTAACAGTATTCTTTTGGTAGAAATAAAAGAACTATCAGCTAACATTAAATGAGCAGAGGATATCTATCTAAGAATGTGAGCAGGTAAAAACTGTTTTATGTTCATGTACCTGCCTACACAAGCAGGTAAAATTCATACACGCCATGAGCTCACTAGTTGTACCATTAAGTTTTATTTAGTTTGGTCTCACTCAGCTTATCTTTTGTCTTTTCTATGCCTCATAACATCATGTCTCTTAGCTTTGTCTGAGAACTGCATAGCACTACATCTGACATTTTTCGTTTTTGCTTTTGGACACTGAAAAGGGGACAAAAGTGACTTTTCCATACAAGTAAGTGCTTTTTGGAATGCAGGCTGAATTTGTTCAATAATGTTATTGTGAGAAATATTTTAAATGCCAAATTTAAAGACTAAGCGCAGAGAAAAAAAAAAAAGGAGATACCAGCTGCTGAAAAAGCTGTCAGCAGTAAGCTGGTTACATAGACCTGGGTTAAACTCCAAAGATGGGAACTGTTCAAATTAAAAAATAACAAAAGTTCCAGTCCTACATAAGTGACAACCTATGAAGCAGAAAAACAACAGCAGGAAAAAGTAAAAAGAGGAAAACATCCAAGTCCGAAGCCTCTACTTGATAAAAGACTGGAATTTGAACTCATATGCTTTACTTTTTGCATCTATGTCTTAATTGCTAACTATTTAGATATTCTGAGGCAGAGTTTTCACAGTCCCTGCTTATACGTTTCCTCTTTGTGCAAAAATACTTTAGCAGTCATTACTCCAGGCTGCATAAATGATTCCAGCCTGGCTGTTAGGCTGTTTGCCTCAGTGATGGATTCTAGACTCTGTGCTAGCAAATATCTAACAATTTATCCAAATTGTGACAGTGTGTAGGAGGGACTAAAAGCACTTCCCCAGATTACTCACTGAGGACATTAGTTTTTACCCTCCCTTTTTTGTTTTTCTTGCTAATATCTTCAGTGAGGTATTTTATCTTGCAGCAGATGAAGCATTTCTGAAGCAAATAAAATATTTTGATTCAATTATTCAGTGCAGTACATAAGGAAGCATTTTGAAGTGCTGGCCCCATCATTACAGCTGTTTCATTTTCTGAGTGCAGTTCAAACAAGGTAAGCAGGGACTTGCATAGCTATGCCCAGCACCCTGCTAATCCCAGCTCCCATCCCAAAGGACTCATGATGAAAATAAAAATAAGTGGAGACGGAGCAAAGAGGAGCATTTGTTAAATATGTATGTATTTATATATTGGCAGCAAAGAGTTTATTTCAGATAGAAAATTTGAAAAGTAAATTAGCATGTTGTGGGGAAAAATAATAATTCAACAATTGCCTTGGTTGAAGTAAGATTTTAGAAATATATGGCATTTTCCTGAATTAATAAGTGTTATAACAGTTTGAAAGGCCTCAGTTTCTAAAGGCTTTGTACATTATCTGCAGCAGCAGCAACTTTATGCATGCATGAACTTAATGAACCAGCCAACATAAACAAAGGAGTAAGATTATTAATGAGACATTTGCTCAAGGCAGGCTAAATGACTTGCTTCTGAGAACGTCAGAGAGAGTTCTTTAATGATAGGCATAGAGGCACAGCAGCTGATTTGTTTTTATACAAAATAGTGGTTAGTAGATTCATTGCTGAGTGACGAAAGAAACAGATTTGGTAGGATCTGCCGTATAAAACTTTAATCTCCTCTTTTGTTTTTCCCTTCTTTCATTGTTCCTATGATTTTTCTTGGTTTCTGTTCCATAAAATTTATTTTATTCCCTCTCTTTTGGAAATGTTGGATCTTGCTTTCTAACAACTAGTAGGTATAATCGTATAATCAGAACTGTTCTAGGTAACCTTTTGAAACTCAGCCATCGTTTTGAGCCACTGGGGCAATGATTCTTTGTATGAACGAGTCAGTTCTTTCTTCAGCTTTACAGTGCAGTACTTTGCTTTTACTGGGCCAATGGGGAGATTAGTGCTTCAGTTAAAGTGAAATTCCCATCCTCAGATATAACAAGGAAAAGACCAAAATTTAACCATTATGTCAAGATGTTTCACAAAAACCTTCAAAAAGCCATTTCTTTGAAAGGCCTGAGTGGCTGCAGAAGTCTTGCTTCTGAAGCCTTAGAAAAGAAGTCACAATGAACTTCACACAGACCACTGAGCTTCACCTCTGCCTTGGAAGATAATGGAACAGACCCTTCTGAAAGTAATTTTAAGGTTCCTTCCAGCCCAAGCCATTCTATGATTCCATGGAAGTAGTATCTGATGAAATCAAAACTCCAAATTTACTGTGCCATTTGCAGTATTTAAGAATTCCATGTAAATATAAGTAAAGGGAGGATCACTGCGAAAGCTTAATTGCAAATGGTGGAAATATAAGTCCAGTTTGCTACATTACATATCTGATCTCCTGATTGTGAGCAAAATATAGAAAAAATATTGCCATGAAGTTAAAATCCATAACTGTTGCAAGACTATGGATAAAACAATTTTGTTTTCCTTTGACAAAATTAGTTGAGCTTGGAAAAAATTACAGAATCACAGAATGGGCAGGGTTGGAAGGGAAATGAAGGATCATGAATCTCCAACCCCCTGCCACAGGCAGGACCACCAACCTCCCCATTTAATACTAGACCAGGCTGCCCAGAGCCCCATCCAATCTGGCCTTGAACACCTCCAGGGATGGGGCATCCACAACCTCTCTGGGCAGCCTGTTCCAGCACCTCACCACTCTCTCTGGAAAAAACTTCCCCCTGACATCCAACCTAAATCTTCCCTCCCTCAACTTAAAACCATCTCCCCTTTCTGCTGTTATCTATCCTTTCAAAGAGTTGATTCCCCTCCTTTTTATAATCTTCTTTTAAATACTGGAAGACTGCAATGAGGTCACCTTGCAGCCTTCTTTTCTTCAGGCTGAACAAGCCCAGCTCCCACAGCCTGTCTTCATAGGGGAGGTGCTCCAGTCCCCTGATCATCTTTTTGGCCCTCCTCTGGACCCTCTCCAACAGCTCCCTGTCTTTCTTGTACTGGGGGCTCCAGACTTGGACACAGTACTCTAGATTGGGCCTCACAAGAGCAGAGTAGAGGGGGACAATCACCTCCCTCTCCCTGCTGGCCACTCCTATAACTATAATGGCCATACTTTTGCGCTGTTATTCCAGGAACATTCTTTCCGAATTTTTGGTCTCTGAGTGGAGCTCACTGATTAAGTTTGCTGTTTCTCTACAGGTGGGCTAAACAGGTGTTTACACTGTTACAGGATTTCTCTAAGGCAGTAAGTGTTCCACCACTTTACATCATTCTACTGTGTTTTTCACTCTACTGAAGCCTGGATACTCAGACCAAGATCTGACTTTCTATTTTATTGTTTTATCAATCCAATTCTATATCTCTCTGTAATATGATCCCACCTGTGATTTACATTACTAGAACTAAAACTTAACAATCCATGAAATTTATTGCATGTTGTTTGATTCATTTGTATTGAGCTCTACAGAACAGAAGCTAAATTGTAAATTTAACTCATATTGTTTCAGAGTGAATGATTGCTCAGAGTTTGCATGCAAATCCGGAGCTGCAGTGAGAATTTTAAATGCTTCATAAAAATTAATGTCAGAGGTTTTCTGTTGACTGCCCCCATCTTCTTTAATGGCCTTATTTATTTATTTATTTCACTAGATCAAGCTTGATGCAAGACATTCTTTCTTACATATTTTCTCCAACCCTATTACTGCACTTTTAGACATCTTTCTCTTCATCTGATAAGTAACACAAGGAAATGACTATAAAACCAGGATTCAATTTAATGACATTATACTTTGTAAGTCTTTTTTCTTCTGATTTTCCCATTTGTTTAAAACATCATACAATTCAGTGGCATGTTTCTTAATGCACTCTTTTCCCCATTTGTCCCTTCTGTTAGAGGCCAGATTAATATGAAGTAATTCTCTTTCTAAATGCTGTGGTCTTCATAGGAATATGCATGTTTTTTTCCATAGTGGGAGACCAAAAAAGGGGGCAAAGAAGAGGAAGAAGGGGAAAACCTACAGAATGAAAAGACTTCATGGCTTATCTATGAAAACCTGTTAGGAACAAGTGCACTTGCTAAAGCTGCACGTGTTTGATAGCAAGCTATTAGAGAATAGAGCTCCTTCTATTGGCATGAGTTCAACTTAAGTAATTTAGTCGTTCTCACTCTTTTGAAAATGAAAAAAAGAAAGTAACATCTTTAAGATATTTACATCAGTGTAAACATACCTCAATTCTGCTACATTAACACCAGAAACACAAAGATGCAAGGATCTAAGCAGGTGGAATTAGTCAAGTTGGGCTGAGCTTTTCTTTACCACAGATTAGTCACAGTCTTGGAACAAGATATATGGACTCTATTTGAATGCCTAAAAAGAAGACCCTGTGTAATGTTGATATCCAAGTGTAAGGAGCAGCCTCCTCAGTTACCTAGGACCCTTGTACCCTGCTGACATTACTGACATCAAACAGCAGAGGCTCCAAATCTCACTAGGCTCAATTTGAAAGCAGTGATATTCAGGAGACAATTATGCCTAATCTCTACATAAAATCTGTTGTAATTCATACACAGAAAAGAGAGAAGCCACTATTCTGCCAAAAGCTGAACCAGTATCGTCTGGGTGTGCCTCAGAGCACTGTAGGATCCTACACAGCACAAGAACATACAAGGGCTTTTTTATTCCAAAATCATAAGATTGCTATAACCCATCATTTACACAGTAGTTTTTGTTAAATATCTAAATAAGACGCACTAGACATGAAGAGTTAGAATAGGAATATATTATAACCATTCCTGCTAAAGACTCCCAAATATGCAGCCAAAAAAATTAATAGGTGCGGGTGAAAATCAAAAAGGCTGACTGTAACCAGTTGTCAGCATATTTGCTAAGGGACAGGAAAATTGATGTGCTGCCTGCAGTTCAGATATTTTGGAATATAATGATCAGAGAAGATACTTTTCTATTGTATTAAGTCCAAATTAATAAGACAGCAAATGTTAAGATTTGTCAGAATGGTGCACAAAACTTGCTTCAAAACAGGCTGAGTAGATGAGTGGAAATTATGGCATATTTATAATTTAAAAAATGTAACATCAGATTTATTCCTGAAAAATGTCACGTCTGCTTGAACAAAAAATCCAAAATATGGCTCTCCTTTTTTAAAATATTTTTGCACAAGGATAGGCACGAGTACTGAACATTGTTTCTAAATTAAGCAGGAGATATCACTGAATTATCTACTGTGTTCCTTTGTTTATATAGATAAGAAAGTAAGATAAACAATAGATTGTGATATTTCATCTTTGAAAAATAAAATAGTCTTTTTGAAACAAATAATTTGGTTTAGCATTACCAGGAGACTTTGTGACTAATTTACTGATTCTCAGTGCTTTTATGAGAAAGTGGGTGGACTGAGTGATACTAAAGCCATTTCTTTTCCATGAGGTGTAGTAGAATTTTAACCACCCTCACTATTTCTCTCTAGTACAATCACTAAAATAAACGTGTGATATATAATCACACTTTTAGTTAACTCAGCACTTGAAATAACACATCTTTTAAGAGTACAATTCACCAAACACATGGAATATGGAGCAACTGATAATCTTTGCCTTGTTTTTGAATACAGCTTTTTGAAATTTTGATTCATTAAGCTTCCCCTCCTTCTGAGAAGGACAAAAGTGCATGGCATCTTACAGGAATCAAGATTTAAAATGTATATTAAGCCTATTTAAAACTTAATTTATAAGAGGTAGATGCTTAGAAAACATACTGAGCCAGATAGATACAATTTTACTGAAAGAGCAGTTTAGGTCAACGAATGAAAACGATAGTACCAACTACATAGTATAGAATCATAGAATCATACAATCACTCAGGTTGGAAAAGAACTTAAAGATCATCAAGTCCAACTGCAGCCTAACCATACTACCCTAACTCTAACAACCCATCACTAAATCATGTCCCTGAGCAAAGTCACTACAATGCAAAAGTGAAATGCCTTCACTATTAAAGACTTCAATATGTTCCACTAATGTTTGAAGAAATAAAAAGCTGTCAACCTAATGCTCAGGCCTGTCTGGCCCTGTTGAACAGCACTGTTACTTAGCTTAGAAATAAAGCAAAAAGTTTTATTTCCAGCATTGTAACAGATTTGTTGTTTATCATTTTCAACTTAGCTGCTTGATGATTTTCTCAAGCAGAATGGGATAAGCCATGCTTGCTACTACACAATTTTATGAGAAAAGTTTGTCTAATTTATTTCCTTTTGGATCGGAACACTATTATACACTTATTTAACATCAATTTAGTTTATATGCTAAAGATTACCAGATGATTTATTTAAAAAATAGTCCTAATTAGGAAAAGTTTTGCTTCAAATTTGATATACAAATGTTTTTTAGATGATATAATAATACCAAAATGTTAGTTTCAGATTCCTTCCTACCACTCAATACCACTGTAGGCATGAGTTTATAGGATATTCCCTTCTGTGTTTTGTTCCATGGTGCAATTTTTATTAGCCTTTCTTCTGTACTCCTTAGTCTAAGTGACAAAAAAATACTACAAAAGGAGTTATATGGAAAGCTGCAAGATGCTGTGGAACAGCTGGAAATCATAGGCAAATGTCTGAAGGCTGTCTGTTTCTACTTTTCTTCATGTGGACTGGATTGACAAATAGCAAATCTGTGGACATGTTTCACAGGGAAAAATACTTGGAGAAACCTGAATACCTTGGCGAAAGCCAGGACTATTCTCGCTCTAAGGGGAAGAACACTCCTGTCTTTTAAAGGATACTCTCCTCTTTCGTTTAGAGGATATTCTGAAATTTAAAAAAATGGTGGGAGATGTGCTATCCTTCAGTTTGCTAACCACAAAATGGCTTTATAAAGCATATTGAAGGTGGAACTTCTTGAGTTCATTATCTACTTTAAAAATGTATGAAACTTATTTCCAAGTTATTGCTTTCCTGTACAATTACTTATTATTTCAAAGAGCACATGACCGGAGAATTTTCTAAAAATATAAAATGTACCTAAGGAAATTTATTTCTCTTTCTACTTTTCTGTTTTTCACAGACCAGACAAATTTAACTAGGTTTATTTAGTGCTTCCATTCTCTTTTACACATAATTAACATTTTTAGCATAAAAGATCATGATCCATTTTCTGTTGTATCAAGAAGTGCTCATAATTTAAAACTTTTAGCAAGAGTATTCCAATATTGAAATTGCGTTTCTCCCCAAAATAATACTCTGCTCATAATTTCTATAAAATTGCACACTTACTTCAATATATAGTTTCAGTTAGTTCTTCATAATATAGGATTTATAATTTCATTACAAAAATAATATTAGATCATTTCAGAGCTACAATATTATTTTTACAAGTGGGACTCTTTCTGAGTAACAAACAATGGTCATCTAATGACATTTTATAAAGAAACCCTAGCTATTTATAATCTCTATGGCTGCATATAAAAGTCTTTTCAGTACTTTGTTAAATGTCTTTGAATGCAAAGATTTGAATAAAAGCATATTTTTAGAATAAAATTTCTACACTGATTATTTGGCACTAGATTGATCTACAGTGACTTGGCTATGTTTTGACATTTCATTTGGGAGTAGCAGAGTCTAAAAGTCAGCAGGGTACCAATAACAAAGGCATTTAATTTAAAATTACTGATGCCTAAGGGGGCTTGTGTGTTCAAGAAACAAGCAGATTGAGGGGAAAAAAATCCTCAGACACTGTTTTTCCCAGAGTTTATACACAACATTAATTTATTAACAAAAATCAAATTGGCAACCAATGCTTGCAGTATTATTTGTTTGGTGCAAATTAGTACTATTATTTTATTTGAAGTAATTACAGTAGATTTATATATTCAAGTAAACATAAATTCATTTACTTCTGTTGCCATGGAAAAAAAGTTTAAGATAAAGAACCTAATAAATCAAATACTTGCAACAGTGTTCTCAGATAAAACTACTTTTTCCTCTCTAGCAGAAGGCAGTCAAGTTATACAGCCTCTCTTCACAATTATGCTGTTGCACTGTTTGAACATTCAAAGAGGGATGACTGCTGTAAGTTTGATAAGGTGAAAAATATATATATATTTTAAAATGTATACTAATTAAAATTTTACTGCCTCTGAGATAATTGTAATAGGAAGAAATAGTTAGAAATGCTAAGAAAATTTGTATTTTAATACATCTATTTCTGAGACATGAAGCATTCCACTGAGATAAAGCAAAGGTGCTAGAGAAGCAGTAGACCTGCAGTGCTAGGCGTTTCAAGGCAAGAAGAAATATCTTAAAATATCTCAAAAAAGGTTTAATGGTTCCAGCTGAGCTGAAGGAAACTGTATTTTGCTCTGTGTAGCAGATGGAAGGGAGGAGGTAGCTAACATCATTACAGAAAATCAGAGGACAAAAAAAAAATCCATCTTATTTGAAGACTTATATCAGGAGAATATAAAAGGATAACAGCCTCGGGCCACTGTGGAGATGACTGTCTTCAAGAATAGGAGATATCTTCTTGCTTCTAAAAACTACGCAGGGAAAAATAAATTGCCCATCTTCTCCCTCAGTTTAGAAAAGGACACGACAGGGATAACTTTTGCTGAGGTACAAATAAGGAGATGATGAGATTGAGTTGAGATTGAGATGAGAGGAGACAAGAGGAGATAGGCAAATAGACAGAGACTGACAGACATCATCTAGAATTGCCTATTTTTGCTGTAGACTCTGTATTCTTACCCTTTTCACTGTAGCAATACCAACACTTCTATCTGTATTTATCATTTGCCAATCAAATAACCGACATTAGAAATAAAAATTCAAGTTATTTCTTATGGACTATGTTCACAAAGCTCTACTGTAAAACAAAAAGTGAGGTATTTGCAGCTAAAGCAGTAGCTTCTCTGCTTCCACAAAATTCCCAGCATTTACATCCAGAAGACTGCCATTATTTTGATCACAGAAGCATAGAAGGCCAGAAGAAAACAGTATCTCTTTCAAATGCATAAATTCTGTTTTTCTGTGTAAACATCCTTGCAAGTTCCCAGCCTATTCTACACAATTGCTTGATTTTGGCCAGAGCGCTTCAGTGTTTGAACTTCTCAAGAGCTGAATATGCCCAAGAAACACAGTGCTGTGAGTCATTCATTTTTAAGTCCAACTCCATACACACATTTCGTAACTTGTTGGAAGTCTGGCACTGTTTGTTGTGTGTCTGCTTTTCAAAAACTATTTGAAAGCAGATCATGCTATCTCTAGGAGTAAATTCATATCGGTTGAAGCTTCAGTTATATACTAAGGTCTGCTGAACTTCTGGTTTCTTTTATTTAGAAAAACAATTTCTTAATTTGAAAAATCAGATTCCAAAAATACTTCGTTTTTCTTCAATTTCTTCTGCATTTTAAATTCCATTCCCGCAGCTATGACCTAATATGGCCCTAATAAGCAGTTTTATTTTCCAGACTGAATGCCCATTCTGTTTTATGATGCAGTTTCATTATTCAAATGAACTTCTAATAAGTAATGAATATAAGCCAGCATTTAGATCTGATTAATTCTGTGGGGTAATCAGATATGAGTGAATGACTGCATGGTGTCTATAAAGCTTATAAATATATATATATATATGTATATATATATATTGTTTTTCAGATTTAAATGTGCATACAATACACAGAAGAGTGTTCAGTTGAAATATGAAGCCATTAATAAAGATCTTGGTAATTATATGGTACAGAGAATGAGACATCTGATATTCCATAGACATCTGATATTCCATAGACATCCACAGCTTTTTGCACTGTTGTTTTTTTTTTTTCCCCCATACAGAATGGAGAATTTGGAAGACACATTTAAAACTAATATAGAAAATTGACACACATCGACTCTCATTTATCATATTTCAGTTAGTGAGAACAAATCTATAGGACTTCTTCACATGTCTAATTAGATTTGCTTTTGGCAATGTGTGTGGTGTGTGTTTAGAACGCTAAATGAACAGTTGCCATCAAGCTTCATTAGCAGAATACTAGTGCTTTATTTGATGCATTTTCATGTTCAGATTTCAGTTTTATATTAGATTGAGTTCTAGTACAAGCAGATTCAGCTTAATTTTGTTCAGCAGAGTTATAGCCAATACTTCAGTTATGAACGTGGTCTTCTGTGCCATTTGAGGTTAGATATTATATTAAAGTTCAAGTACAATTTTCACAGAACAAACTTCGTAATGAATGTTTTGAGATATTAATTCTTGTTTATAATAAATCCTCAACATTTGATCTAAATATAAAGAGTCAGAATTCTTTCTGTATTGTTTGAAATTCCATGAGAGAAGACTTAGTATCATGGCATTGAGCTGCATAAAACAGTAATAAGTTCTCTCAGAATAATTCGACTATACACTAATATAAGTGCATAGAACTGGAGAAAAATGTCTTTAAAGCTCTGAACTACATGTGAGAATACAAAGAGACTTGATGAAAGCTGGGATAATAGGAAGAGAAAATGAGGAAACTTGAAAAGAAATGAAAAACACAGAGATGTGAAATACAGTAAAATCAATTAAAAAGATGTAACCCAAAGAAAAATAAGCTTTTCAGTGATAACATTCAAAATTTAGCTGAAATGGAAGTGTCCTGAGCTGGATACTGACAGAGTTAGAATATATTCCTTTTATCTTAACAATTCAAAAAAAAAAATCTGAAGTTTCATTTGGCATCAAAGTGATAAAACATCTCAATAGAATAGCTTATAAATGTAACCCTGTAATTAATGTGAACTGACACCAAGGCATAGAATTACAGATATACCCCTTTCTGATTTCCGGTGTTCCCTCCTCTCTCCCACGGAAAGAAAAAATTGTAAATGAGACTCTTCATGTAGCACCTAAAAGTGTCCTATGAAGAGGTTGTGACTGCTTCAGAGATAAGAAAATGATTTTCCCAATGCTACTTTAGCCAAGGAGCTGGTATTTTTAGACAAATACAATAATGGGGATACATGGAATATGGATTTCTTTTCCTGTTTCCATAGCTAGCTGTTCCTTTTATACTCAAGGTAAAAAATTTCTCCCATTTGTGATTAAAGTTCATTAAATCTTACTTTGGAAAGAAGTATCTCTTCATTGTGGAATATTAGCACTCCTGTTATAATTACTATTTATCATATATATTAGTCTGAATGGAATAGGATGGAGACTTGAACAATTCAGAAAATATATAATGAGACTTCTCTTGAAGTGTTTTACTAACTCCATGTTCAGATAAAGTTCTTTTCATCTTATGTTATTTTGAGGCTCATGAGAACTGGGCTGGCTGCCTCATTTACATTATTAAAGAATATGGACTGCAAATATGTCTTCCAGGGTTTACAACACTGTCCTTGAAAACAGTATAAAAGGAAGACATAAATCCAATAAGCTACAGAGAAAAAAATTATTTTCTCCCTCTCTCTTTTTTTAATTCTCTGTCCTTTTTTTTTTTTTTTTTTTTTGGCAAAGCATTTTCAGAGGGCTACTGCTGAAAAAGTGCTACAGGAAGTTTGATTGGAGATTGTTTTTAATGATAACAAAGAAAATATTTTTAGTGCCCAAACCCATAAATCCAATATTAACATTCAAAATAAAAATAAAGTTTTTAAAAAATATTAACATATTGTAAAAACTATTAAGATTTTCCATGAGGACAAAATGTGCTTGAAACTAAAATCACTAGAGATATCTCTTAGGAGTCCAGCAAAGGACCACAAAGATGATCAAGTGCCTGGAGTATTTTTTTTATGAGGGAAGGCTGAGTAACCTGGGTCTGTTCAGCCTGCGGAAAAGAAGACTGAGAGGGGAAACTCTCTTCATAATTATCTAAAGGAAGATGAGAAGCAGATGGATAAGGCCAGGCTCTTCTTGGCAGAGTGTAGCAAAAGGACAAAAAGTAATGGCCTGAAACTTGAACACAGGAAGTTCCATACTAATATGCAGAAGAACTTCTTTATAGAAAGGGTGACAGAGCATTGGAACAGGTTGCCCAGAGAGGTTGTGAATTTTCTTATACGGAGATATTTGAGACCTATATGGATACCTACCCATGCAGCATATTGTAGGGTACCTGATTTAACAGGGGGGTTGGAATCAATGATTTCTTGAGGTCCTTTCCAACATCTGCAATTCTAGAATTCTGTGATCATTCATTTGTCCTAGCAAGCATGAGTAAAAGCAAAAAGGTTACTTGAAGAATATCATCTGACATTAATAGTTCTGTACAATTTCTAAGTAAACTGCATTTTGAAATCACTAATGTATGTACTGAGGAGCTCATCTACATGGATAGCTATCCTGCATTCAGTGGCTATGCTGATTCATAACCAATTTGAATAATAGAGTTTTTATTTTTTTACTTAGAGTGGGCACTATGCTTTTCTCAAAAGCATTAACTGAAAAATTGAATCCTTTTTAGCAGAAAGTAAGCAAGAAACACCACAATTATACTTAGCTTGAATTCCAGAGTAGGCTGTTAAATGATTGATGTTAAGTAATTTAGCTACAGGACAAGATTTGTTGCTAGGGCTGGCTACAGCACCTTTTTCCATTCCCCACTAAGTCAAGTCTGTTATTTAAGGAAACAAATGGACAAGGGAAGAGAGAGGTTATACTCCTCAATTAATAGCATCTTAGATGTCTCTTAGCTCTTTTTGCTACATGCTTTTAGTTTGCAGATCTTTGCAAGAAAGAGAAAACATTTATAATTGTAAAGTATTCTATAAGAAAAGCTTATATTTTTGTAGATATTTCAAATTTCTTTTCTATTCCTTAGACAGAAATAGTCAACATAGTATTTCTGAGACATATATCTGAAACTCCTGTTTAGCTAAAACTGCTACAAAAAACTAAGAACAAAAAAAATATGTGAAATGTTGCGATGACCACAATATCAGTAACATTCATCCGATTACTTTACCATTGATCTTTGCCCTTTGGTGCTTATTTGGACTCCTTTTTTTTCTCCTACTTGAGTTTCATGTAAATTTTTGTTTGGCTATCTTCAGAATCACCTTGGAAGACCAATTCAATTATGCAAGGTCACAGAGGAAGACGGAACTGGACCTTAGGCTTCCTCTTTCCCAGACACTGCCCTAAGATTCATTCATTCTTTTACTTACTTTTCCACTCATGGAAGGGGACAGTGCTAAATGTCCACATTTGTACACACAGAAAATCTTCCCCAGGAGACCTTCAGTGTCAGTGTCCAATCAAAACAAATCATCCCCATGAGTCATTGGGAGCTCTTTCCACATAACCTGACTACACAACATTGCTGCCTGGAGGTTGGATGCAGGCAAATCGCATCTTGAGATTACACAGGACTTCTACTGGGACATTTAGGGGAGGAACACATATAGGAAATAGAAGGGTAAAGGAATGACAAGGGCAAGATACATGTAAATACAGGATGGTCATTACAATTGTCTGGTCAATCTCTGTGCTTGATAGGAATGTCTAGCAATGTCAACAGTTATCCTATACAGTTCAGCTTTGATATCTGAAACAGTAGTGCACATTGTGGTCCTAAAAATAATTAGATACATCTGGAAGATTGTATCTCATTTAAACATAGTGTCTCATCATCAATCCAGTTTGCTTCATTTTTAAATATCTTTAACTTTACCAGTTTGAAATACACAGGCCTCTCTGAAAGTAATGTCTCCTTACTATTTCAATGGAAAATACAACAAATTCTCAGCTACAAACACCATTTTTCAACAGTCATTCCCATTAGATATGCATTTTTGCCTGCAATGAATGAGAGCCTGCATGCCATGCACATAAAAATCTACACCAGCAGAGATGACTCACTGTTTCACAGCTGCTATGATGGTGTCATTACAAGGAAAATGTTTCCCATGCAGTCCATCTTTGATCTGCCTGAACAGATGGAAGTCAGAAGGCACCAAATATGGATTACACAGTGTGCATGGTATGACAGTCCGGACAAGATTGGCAGTGTGCTCCACAGTCTTCAAACTGGTAGTGGATCTGGTGTTATCATGTTGCAAGAGCAAGGTTGTCTTCTTCTCTGGCCTGACTCTGGAAATTCAAGCCTCCAGCTCAGTCAGCATCACAATGTAGCAGTCAGAGCTGATGGTCTGTCTGGGTTCCATGAAATCGAAGAGGATCACTCCTTTCCTATTCCACAGCGCACATCACTTTAGCTGCTGAGGGCTGTGTCTTGAACTTTTTCTTTCATGGGGAATTCATATGTCATCACTCCATGGGCTGGAATGTTTTTGACTCTGGCTCATAGTGGTGACACCACATCTTGTCATCAGTAATGATGCAGTCCAGGAGGCTGTCACCTTCAACCTTGTACTGGTTCAATAGGTTTGAACAAACTTGAATACATTGTTCTTTCTGTTCCTATGTGAACATTCGTGGGACCTATCTGGCATACAATTTGTGATATTCCATTGTTGCTTATGCTTCATTTCCAGTGCACTGAAAACAAAAGATCTATACACAGTTCCCTTGTAATCTGCCAGTTCACAGTTGCTACTGCTGAAAAACTCCACCCACCACTTCACTGTGCTCAAATCCAGTGTTTGGTCTCCATAAATATTCTGCAAGTGTCAACGAATGTCAGTGGATGCCATTTTTTCTTTATGGAGGAATTCCATGACACACTTTGCTTCCTATGCACTTCTGTCAGCCACCATTGTGTAAGACTGCCTCTCTGCTGCCATCTGTCACATGGCAACAACATGTAATGGGATATTGATGGGAAGGTTCAAGCTGTACTGCCATATCACCAACATCTACCACTAATGTCATGGACCAACATAATAAAATCAGATACATTACTTTCAGAGCAGACCTCATACATAGCTGTATTTGATTGCATCTAAGAATTAAACATTTCATACATAAGCATGTACATTTATTACAGATTTACCAAGAAGCATATCTGCAGCTGAATAGGATAAAGTTTCCTAGGCAAAGAAGTTTATTTAAAATACTAACCATATACACTGACATGAGAAATCTTAGTCTCTTATTAGACTTGGGCTAAACTTCGCATCCTTAATGTATAGATTGACTGATGTCTCAGTTAAAGGAGAATTCATTATAGTTGTATTATAGCAGATGTTTAGGTAAGCCACATCATAACTCAGTTTAGAAATTAGAATTGTTCTAGCATAAAAATGGCAGACCTAAAAGTATATCATGAAGTGGTTTTTCCCAATAAGTGCAGATTAGCTTCATTCTTAAAACTGTCATATTGAAATGAATCATATTCTTAGCAACAAAAAAGCTAATATTGGAACATCCAGTAACTCCATATAAATGATGAGCACTGGGGCAGAGAGTATTCAGATGCTCATGTGACACTTTCATGCAATGTTGTCATTTTTTTCTTCTTTTATGCCAGCATAGCTTCACTGAAATAAGTGCATTTGGACAACTTTAGATGAAAATTACATAATCAAAATCAAAATAAGCATTGCCCTACTGAGTTTACAATAATGAGATCATGAGAGATATTTGAAAGCAGAACTTGTTAAGATTGTTCATTTAAAAATGCCCTAAAATATTAAAATAACAGAAAAATGTGTGATAGACAATACTCTGTGTAATTGGTCGTATTTTCAAATCAAGAAGCAAGTCAGCTGTGGCAAAGTGTTATGCAATCTAAAGCATGTGTTTATATTACTGTAGGTAACACAAACTACAATGCAACTGTCACTTAGAATTTCATCAGCAGAAGAAAGTGCAAAATGTTTGCTTCTTAAAAACAATCAAACTCTCTAGCTACTTCACACATTAGCTTTTAAACACAAAAAGCAAGAGCACTAAGCTTTAGTACTCATGCAGAAAAAGCAATGCAGACATATCAGGAGAATTCTCTGAATACCCTTAAGATTGCATCCTACAATAGCTAGCCCAAATTTAACTTTATATAAACAGAATACATATTTAAATGCCATAATTCATCTTAGATTCATATTAATTAAGTATTTGGTGTACACTGAATATGGAAAAAATGTTTGATGGTAAAATGTTTGTTATGAATTACAATGAACAGCTTCAAATTGCATGCAGTACTGCATAGGGCTGCAGAGACACTGCAGTAGGTCAAGGCAGCTGGTTGTCATAAAAACACAGAGAAGGATTTATATCTTGTTCAGAAATTCCCTTTTCATGAAGTTGTACAAATGATGTGAGATAGCTCTTGTTTAATTTAAAATAATAGGTATCTGAGATAGGAAAATGAAACACAAACCTGCTAAATCATGCAGACACACTGCCCACACAAGATTGCTTTCTGCACTATATCTACCACAGCTCCAATACCGCCTCCAAAGTCAATGTCTCTTAATACTTCCTTGTAAAGATTACTGCTCAGAGTAATAGGCTTTATATATGGAAAATATTATTTTGGATGGTTTCTTTCTATTGCTTCAGGGTTGATTCTATTTTTAAAAACAAAAACAAACAAACAAACCAAAGGAAACAAAAAACCTAAGTTGTGTTTGGGCTGTCTGAAGATATGTTGAATGACTCTGAATATGTCTGGATTAAGTCTGGAACTGCCTCCACTAAAGCCTTCATCAGCTACCAAGAGTGGTATGCTTGTTTTGTACTTTTCAATTTGATGTCACAAAGTTTAAATCTCTATAATGGTGTTTGTAATCTTTTAGTAGAAAATACATTAAAAACAGTACTATTAATATTGTTCAGCATGGCAATTTTTATATCCTTTCATCAGCCTAAATATTCCCTTGCCTTTTTTCACGGTTACACTGTTCAAGTAGTTGGAGACTGTTACCTTTTCCTGCTTAGTCATCTGTCCAAGTTATAAACATTCAGATCCTTGAACAACCTCTCATAAATCTCTACCTCTGCATATTATTTCCAGCTCCTGACCTTTATTAGGCATCTGAGAGCAGAGAGAAGGGATTCAGAGGTTTGCTTTTATACATGCTTGAAATCACGTTCCATCTTTATATTCAAGATTTAGTCAACCATGCATTTCAGACAACAACAAATCTGTCTTTAACTGTCAAGCCACATTATAATTCAGGAAAGAAAGATTCACAGTAAGTCTGTTGTAATCAACAATTTCACATTTGAACTGTACACTTCAAGAGATATTCAGTCTTGCTGTTGACCTTACCGAGCTATGCAAGTGGTGTTTACCAACTTGCTTTTGCTTTTAAAGAGAGTTGCTTAGGTAAATACAGAAATCCGGGAAGAAAAAAATAGTTTTATGTTTCCTTTTCTTCAGCTACCCATTGAATCTGAAGCTTAATTCCTCTTCTGCTTCTTTTAAATCAGGAAGAATAGCAATGAGCTAATGTACCAAGTGATTTCACTGGGCGTATGTCAAGTTACACCAGCAAAGTATGTGTCCTCAATGCCACTAATGTGGACCCTTGACAGACATTAAAGGAAGAGCTCTCACACTCTTGCCGAAATACATACATCACTGAATAAGCAACATGAGGGCCCTGCAAGAGAAAGAAAATGCAATTTAGGTAAGAGAGAAAATGTTAAGGGAGTAAGTGCTTCCCTTCTGGTATTACACTTTGTGCAAAAGATTATTCAAGTGCTTTGTTGATGAACACTGGAAGAGACTGATGACATAACTTTTCCACTTTGAAAAAGTTAATAATGGTGATAAAAGGAGATAGATCCAACATCACCTAGTATTTAGAGTAGTGCAAAACCTTGTACATTTCTTTGTGAACAACATTAACTCTTAATTAGTCTTTGTGACTTAAAGCTAATGGCAAGCAACCTTTGCAGAGGAAAGAGGCTGGAAGTTTGTACTCTGGGATCAGCAAATCTGAGTTGAAACATTTGCTTAATACAGTCACCTGGCAGCATTTCAGATGCCCTGGGGAAACCATCTGGCTGTCTGTTGTCAGTCTAGGAGGCACAGGTCTTCCTAAGTCCTATGCATCAACCCTGGTTGTCTGTCTCAGATGCCATGCAGCATTTTAAATGTCACTAAATAATATCTAGGCAAAGGGATGGAAAACAGTTCTGCAAAGTGGCTTGATGCCTGAAGAATATGCATCGTATTCATTTGGGCAAATAGGACCCTTAGCATGCCTACTGCAGACAATGGGTATGTTTGCATTGATTAAAGTGGAAGCAAATCTTATCTTTAACCCTGCTATGAATATTTAATCAAACAAATTGGACAACAGAAAAAGCTTTTGTGCCTTTGGCCTAATCTGTTATTGTGTACCTGAGAGTAACTTAAAAATTATGAAATAATAATGAATAGTAGTAGATTTCTGTGTCTTTCTGGAATATTGGAGTATAAATTTATACATTGCTTTTGTAGAAAGTAAGAGGTGATGAACAAAGAGAAGGAGAAATGATTGCTGTTTTAATGACTGCAGTGGAACAAATTAAAAACTGTTGGGAAATACAGAGATCATTTCAGTGGCTAACACTGATAAATGGGACTCAGAGTCAAAACCAATCAAAGAAAACTGGCAATGTTTACTCTGGGGCTGTGCTGACCTTTATTTCTGTGTGCTATGCTCTGCTGATTTTGTGGAGGAAGGGCATTTTAGGCAATTTTCAACAGGTTCACTCATTTGTATTGTTTGCTAGGTTGATATATTGCTGGCTATATAAATTGTTTAGTGCCACAAGTATGATTGTTAGCAGCAAGAACAAGAGGGTGACCACACACGGACAGGCAAATCATTATTTATCTTGAGGATTAGCAGAACAAAATGCTAGACAATCTATTTCAGCTTTCACTTGAGCCATCCTCATTTTCACTAGTTTCTCCCATTATAATAAAGATTCAAAGCCCAGGGAGAATTTACTTTTCATAGGACAAAGACATAGCTCCTGTTTCAGACCAGAAAGAGAGCATATAGAGTTATGAGCAATTACATTATGGAGACAGTCTGATGGAACTGGCAGTACTCACCCCATATTATCCATGCCTGACAATGGATAATCAGGGGAATATCTTATTATCATTACTCAGATTCGCCTTTCTAATTTCATTAGAAATTGGAATATTGGAATAAATTGAAAATTGGAAATTCATTTTAGAAATTTTCCCTTATTTTCCAGGCCTTTAAAATATAGCACAGAAACAGGCATGAGGAAGAGCACAGAGTAAAAAGCAGAGGAACAATTTTGAATCAGTTAGTTGAGCAGTTAAAAATGCCAAATTCTAAAGATGAAACTACTGAAATCTTTCTATTGCCATATTATCCTGTTTATGGCATACATAATGAAATAAGCCCACAAGTGGTAGAACTCATCCTGAAACTTCCAGCTTGGAAAAAATGCTGTCTCATACAGTTCAATTTTTATATTTTAGAAACAGACTTAGTTATTTCTCTGCTATTTTTGAAGCCGACTGAATATTTCAGGATATTTGCAGTAAATTTAACATTGCGTACTAGATTGAATCCAAAATTGCAGTCGCTCTTACAGAGGCCTGTTTGTTTGCAACATAATCATAGATCTCAACATACATGATATTTCCTTGAGGTTGAATTAATGCCCAAATCATTTCCAAATTTTTTTCTCTTTGTTTCTGCTATGAATCCCAATTGTTCAAATCATTTTACAAGCAACTGTTTTTTTTAATTTATATGACAGAATTAAAATGACTAACTGTAAGATTTGTTTAGTCAGAGAGCTAACAAGCCTAACAAAAGTTCATATTATCCTCATTCATTCAACTCCTTTAGCTGCTTAACATGAGTATTTTAGAACTTCTGTGGCTAAAAATTTAGAAGTCATAAGTTAAATAGTAAATAAAGGCATTCAGAGGTAGATGCAGAGCATAGAGTTAGATGTCTAAAATTAGGCACAATTAAATCTTCTTGCACTATTTCTTTCCCAGACAGAAAATTGTTGGAGCTAAATAAGAGCTGTAGTGAGATTCTCCCTGCTGAATGAGAGGCCTCCCCCCACAAAGGAATCACAGTAACTTAAAATTTTGGGGTGAAACCTGGCTTCTGCAGAGGAGCCAAAGCTACAGCTGCAGTTATCAGGAAAGATAAGCACAAAACGGAGACAATACAAAGAAAAATGCTCCTTGATCATTTGTAAAGAGAAAGTAAAATGATTCAGAAATTATAAAGAGAAGTATCCTTCTGATATTCACAACTGCAGCACTGATATTCAAATATAAGAAGAAATATATGGAAGAATCGCAGCTACAGTATTTTTGTTGGGCTAAGTTTCTCAAAATTTCCTACCAAAATAAAAACTATAATGGGGGCCAAGCTTTATCTTTCACTGCATGAATTGCGTATGGTTTGAATACCATATATACTAGAAGTCCCTGTCTTAAACTCTAGAAGTGAATCAAACCCAAGTCTTTTTAGGGTTACAGTCTGACTAATAGTATCCCATAAGACAAAGTTAAAGGGCTCAGAAAATGAAAAGCAATAAAAATCCTTAATCTTCTGTGTGCAGTACCATTCCTAAAATGATTTAACTGAGGGAATTAATAGCCTTTTGGTTTCCAGCTCCTCCTCCCCCTCTTTATTCTGAATTAAAATTAGTCAGAATATTTAGAAGATCTGATGTGATCTCAGCATTGAAGATCCTCTTTCAAAACTAGGAAACACATACACTGCAGCAGGAGTTACTGGTTTGTCACTAGCCCATGAAAGATCTGTCCCAAAATACACTAATTTCAACTGAAATATTTATAGTATGATCATGGATATTGCCCAGTGTAAAACTAATGTGAAAAGAGTAAACTACATTTGTATACTTTTTATCCACTTTCATTACATAATTGGTGTCACACTGATTTTTAAAGATCTGGTTCAACTGTTCTGTCTATAGGATCACAGAACGTCTTGTTTGGAAGGGATCTCAAGGATCTTCAAGTTCCAACTCCCCCTGCCACAGACAGAGCTGCCAGACACTAGATCAGATTGTCCAGGGCCCCATGTAACCTGGCCTTAAACACTTTCAGGGATGGGGCATCCACAAACTCTCTGGGCGAAGATGACAAAAAATTTTATAAGAAAACAAAACTGCGTTCTTAAAAGTGCCTATACTTTTACTATCTTTCCAATTGTTTTGTTTCTGATTTTTCCCTTCAGCACATGGATGTTTAAAAAAAAATATTAACAAGATAAAGCTGTTTCCTTTGTTTCCTTATTGTCCAAGAAGACATTTTAATTTGATCAACTGTTTATGCCAGCAGCCTTCAGTTTCAGAGCTGAAAGCTTATAAAATCAAATTAAATGAGAGCATGTATCTCAGCTGCCTAAACTGCAAGCAGTATCCCATCCCAACCAATTCACATCCTTCATCACAAATGGAGCAATTCAACAGCAGCAAGTATCTTTCTGAATTGGAATAAGCTACCTGAGAAAATATTCTTCTCATATAGAACAGCTACCCTTTCAGATTGTCTGCATTTTCTTATCTCATCATTTTTTTAGTGTATTTCACTCTTTCTCTTGTAGAAGATAAATGGAATGAAAGGTACTATGTAAAATATCAGAAAATGCTTTGTTTCCCTACTAGAAAGAAATACTAAAGCTTCCTTAAAGCTATAATTTGGATATAAAAGAGGAAGACAGTAAAAAATGTTTAAAAGTCACTCATGTGTCCCCAATATTTTGCATAATATTTTTATCTGCTCCTTAGAGAACTGCAGATAAGGGACAATTGTTCTCAGAGCAAAGACTTTACAGGTCATCTGTTCTGAATTTCATTTGTCTTTTTCCATTTCTTTCCAAAAATCTATTTTTTATTTTTTTTTTAATAAGCATTGAAAAATTAAACCCAGAATATTTCCTTCTATTCTTCTCTACCTTAGCCTGTAACACAGGATGTTTTTTTACATATGCAATATTGAGATGGCTCTGCTTAAACTGCAGGTCAATCCTTTCCTCAGGTTTTAAAAGGCACATTTCTATATTTATATAATGTGTGGTGCTAAACTATAACTAACCAGTCAGGATGAGCTAGAGATCCCTCTATATTGTATCCCGAATTTTATTTCATTTTGCTTTTTCTGCAATTTTAAAAATATGCTCATCTGCAACAGCATTTTTAAAAGAAATGAAACTTGCAAACCTTCCCAAATAACTACAACTTTGCTGCTTTTGCTTTGAAAGGAGTATATTTTTTTTTCTGTGTTCCTAATACATTTTTGTAGATTCAATTGTTGAAGGAATCAATTTTCTCCAGGGATAGCAATTCTTTTCAATAAGAAATGAAACCTCTGCTTCTTTTTACTCAATGCTTGTTTCATGCTATTTCATTTTGCACAGAGTTACTGCAACAGCCAACATTTCCTTGGACATCATTGACAGAGGTGCATACAATTCCTAATACAACAGAGATTTACCTCTGAGCATTACTTCCATATGCACAGAAATGAAATAAAAATTTCAAAACAAGAACATCATACACATTTTGCCTTAAAAGATTTTCCTCAGTGGAGCTCGGAGACGTGAGGCTTTCCTTCTTATCTTGAAACAGTGCAGGATGCAGGACAGTACATAAGAGCTAGTGGCTAAATGATGGCTGAAAGGAGAGTACTACAGGCAAGAAGACTGTAGTCCTAAATCTACATCCAGCTCTAAATTTTAGAAGTGAAGCAAGGTGCAGGGGAAAAGAAGGAAAAAAAATAGTACAGAAGAGAAGATCTAGGATTATAAAATGTGATATCAAAGATGTCCTACAAGTAGGTAGAAGTCAGCCTTAGAACACTCTGTTGTTGCTTCTCAGCAGTGAGAAGGTAATGCAGAAATGAAGACTGGGATGGTGAAGGCTGCTTTTGCCAAACTTTTGCCAAAGAGAACTGTTGAGTTCTCATGCCTGCTGTTGCCTGTGAGTACATAAGTCTGGTCTCTTCTTGAGCTCTGTGGCTTTGCCACCATGATCTTTCATCCACCCTTGTCTTGCCAGTGATGGCTGTAGTAGAGCAGGAAGAATAAGCCCTCCCTCACCACGCTTACATGGGTCTTGATGGATGGAGAGGCTCTCAGAGGAGGCGAAGGACATTCTCAGGATGCAGGCAGGGTGAAGCTAAGTCACAGAGTATTTCTGCTATGAAAAAAGCATATAGTAGCATCAACACTATATGCTGGTTGATCCTAAACAGATACTAAGCATGGAGCAGGGCTTCTTCACTTTGGAGTGGCAACTTCTTAGTGTGCAGAGTCAGACTTTGAAGTTCCTCTTCAGAATAAACATTTCCTCTAAGCAGCAACTGAATTTACATCACCATCTGGAGAAGTTCAGGCATTTCTGTGAGGAGCACAGGGCATGCTGACTCCTAGAGTGCTGGATTGTTGCATAATAGACATGTATACCAAAGATCAATTCTACAGCTCCAAAAGTATTTTACGGACTCTATTCTTATTAATCCCTTGCTCCCATTTATTCACAGCAAAGTAGAAAGCATAACTTCCAGTATATTTATTTACAACAGCACTTAGGAAATGAAAGAAATAGGTATTCAAGGTGAGATGCTCTGATAGTATTCATAAGGAAACAATTACTCTTTAATTTGTTCTGGAGGGCCTAGTTGTGAGTTATGGTAAAGCTCTATAAAAAATCTCTACCTCTAGTACTGGTGAATATAAATGTTTATGATGTTACCTGGGAAAAGATGAAATGCAGGGAACAATACTTTAGAAAACAGTGAATATATTACATCTTGCATTTCAGCAATTGGTCTTGAGCCTGTAGAGAGTGGTCACAAGCACAGCCTGGGGGAACTTGGCCAGCCTGCACTTCAAATGCTGTGATTGTTCTCTTGAACAGAGGCAATATGAATTCAGGTCACCTTTGTGGCCCTGAAACAACTCGTGTAGAGCGTGACTCATGATCTGGGCCAAGTAGCTATGAGGATTTGCTAGCTCCATCTGACCATCGGCCATTGCAGAGCTGGCTGAATAAGCTTCCCGTTCAACCTTGACTGGCCACAGCCCATAACTTTCTGTATTTATACAGTCTGTCAGCAGGTTGGTTTTGTTTGCAAGCATCTCTAAACTTAAGAGGATGGGGAAGGACCTAGATTCACAGTTCCATGACAGAGTTAGCTGGGGTGGTTAAAGGGTTTACTTCCCCCCTAGACAGGCACAGCAATCTTTGAAATTTGCTCGGAAGAGCCTACAAATCTGAAAAACTCCTCCATACCACGTGATATCTAACTTGAAGTATTTTAAAGCAGCAAAGGGAGCAAACTAATGAAATAGTTCACTAGAACTTTGTTTCCTGAAATATCATCTACTGCTTAATCTAAGAGAAAAATTTGCTTTTATTTCAAATTGCCACAGACTTATCCCATATCTGTAAGTTGTCTTTGGGCCAGCACAAAGTCCAGATGCTGCATCTTGTTGCTCGAATGTTTAGAGAAAGTAAACAAAGTTATTTCCCAAGGGCAACTAAGCTCATCTAGTCTTGAAGCAGACACCTGTTGACCATGTTGTTCAAAAAACACACAGCACTAGTAAACAACAAATTGTCTTATGTACAAGACTACACTACCGTGGAACTTCATGGGTCTAGGTGCAAGAAGGCTGTGAACTTTGCTGTGTTTGCTATGCTTTGTTAGCTGCAATAATTGCTTCTGATTAATCAGAGTTAACACTCCAAGATGCTTTATAGAAAACTAATTTCCATCAATTTGGTATCACCACAAATTGCACTCCAGGGCCCACATTCAGCTGAAGTGATTTAAGAGCAGTCTAATTCAAGGGATTCTGTCAAAGCTCTGTATACTTCACAAGATTTATCTTCCAGGACTTGTCTTTACCTTGGTTCATATTACTTATCCTATTCAATCTCTCCTTTTCCAACTTTTTATTAAGTTATTTTCAAGCTATTCCACAGGAGCTTTTGAGTGAAACCAGCCAGAAAATTATTTACTTTAGTGCCCTACTTTCCTCATTTCCAGGAATATATAAGGATGAAAAATATCTCCCTCTCCTTACGGTACAGTACAAGAATACTGTATTGCAAGATGCGTACATATTGCTTGCAATAACATGAAGATTAATTTGCTAGATTATACACAGACCACAAGCTAGCTATTTTGAATGTTGATTGCAGTGCATAAAATATTTTTGAAAATTTGCACCATTCTAACAAACTGAATCCTAACTGAAAAATGATAGATGCATCTGAAAACTGAATTATTCTCAGGCTATAACTGTAAATATTAATGTTCATTTCATTTGTCCATTTAGTGGATTTTACATCATTTGAGAAGGAGCTTATAAGAAGGAGGGGGTTCAACTACTTACACAATCTAATAGTGATAGGACAAAGGGGAATGATTTTAAACTAAAAGAGGGGAAATTTAGATTAGATGTTAGGAAGAAATTCTTTACTCAGAGGACAGTGAGGCACAGGAATAGGCTGCCCAGAGAAATTGTGGATATCCCATCTCTGGAAGCATTCAAGACCAGGCTGGATGGGGCCTTGGCAGCCTGATCTACTGGTTGGTAACACTGTCCATAGCAGGAGGGCTAATGCTCAATGATCTTTAGGTCCCTACCAGCCTAAACCACTCTATGATTCTATGAGAGACCTGGAGCATCTAACTGGGCAAAATAAATGTACAGGAGCTAAAAAAATAGGTTCTGTACCTCCTATGATGGAGTTGGTTTCACTTGACAAAGCACCTAAGCATAGACTGGGAGATTATATTTGTACAGTTGTATATCTAGAGCTGATTCTCATTCTGGCAGGCCATGCTCTTGTCCTTATTACCAGCTTTCGATAATATCATATATCATTTTCCTATAGCGGGAAAATGCATCATAATAGAAAACATGTCAGTCCCGCTAGTGTTAAACATATCTGACAGATTTTCTAATATGATGTATTTTCCTCATATATAAAGAGATACCTGACATGTTGGACCATACTTCTCCAGAAAAAAAACAGATATGTCCAACCCTGGTCTGCTTACAGCCTGGCCCTGTCCATCCTGCAGCCTCCCCCTGCCCCACACCATCATGGTGGTGGCTCTTCCCATCAGCTGGCCCAGCCTGGCCCTGGGCACACACCCATAGCTCAGCAACAACCAAGCATCATTGTGTGATTGGCACTGGCTGCGCTGAAACCAGGGCATAGAGAGGGCACAATGGAGACAATCAGAGAGCTCCTCCTCCATCTGGACTGTGACAAGTCCATGGGACCAGATGGCCTACACCCTTGGGTGCTGGGGTGTGATTGCTGAGCCACTCTCAGCCATCTATCAGTGCTCCTGGTTAACTGGAAAAGTCCCAGAGGATTGGAGGCTTGCTGATGTGACTCCCATCTTCAAGAAGGGCCGTAAGGAGGATCCGGGAAACTATAGGCCTGTTAGCCTGATCTCGGTACCGGGGAAAGTAATAGAGCAAATCATCTTGGGTGAGATTGCACGGCATGTGCATGGTGTCCAGGGGATCAGGACCAGCCAGCACGGGTTCATGAATGGCAGGTCGTGCTTGACCAATCTCATCTCCTTCTACAATGGGTGAGCAGACTGGTAGAAGGAAAGGTTGATGTAGTCTACCTAGACTTCAGCAAAGCCTTTGACATGGTTTCTCACAGGCTGCTTCTGGGGAAACCGGCTGCCTGTGGCCTGGACAGGCATACACTCCTTTGGATAAGGAACTGGCAAGAGGGCTGTGCCCGATGGGTGGTGGTTAATGGAGTTAAGTCCAGCTGGTGACCTGTTACAAGTGGTGTCCCCCAAGGGTCGGTACTGGGGCCCATCTTGTTTAATATCTTTATTGATGACCTAGATGAGGGGATTGAGTGTACCCTCAGTAAGTTTGCAGATGACATCAAGTTGGGAGGTGGTGTGGATCTGCCTGAGGGTAGGGAGGCCCTACAGAGGGATCTGGATAAGCTGGATCACTGGGCTGCGGTGAATGGAATGAGGTTCAACAAAGCCAAGTGCCGGGTCCTGCATTTTGGCCACAACAACCCCATGCAGCGCTACAGGCTTGGGGACAAGTGGCTGGATGATTGTGAAGAGGAAAAGGACCCAGGGAGGTGGTGGAGTTGCTGTCCCTGGCAGTTTTCAAGAGGCGTCTGGATGAAGACCTGCGAGATCTGGTGTCAACGGTTTACGGGCTGGTTTGGCCCAGTTCCGTGACTAGCGGGGCAAAGGGATCCGCAGATCCGCGCCTCCAGAAAAAAAGGGGACAGAGGACTCCAAAATAATTAAAAACAGTGGCAACAATCTGAGGAGAAACAAACTAATTTACTAAATATAGTATCAGAATGCAAGATAACACACTATACTACAATATAATTAAAATTGAAGCTGATAAATCAAATATAATGAGAGAGAGAATGTCTGAAAGGTGGATAGGCCTCACCACAACACTGAGGTGAGATGCGCAGTCCAGTGGAGCAGCAGGGAGAAAAGGGAGGAGAGCCAATGAAGAGCAGGTGAAGAAGAGCACATCAGGTGACCTTGCCAGGAGTTGTATCTCGAGACTCTCTGTGACCACGAAGTCCCCTGGGGAATGTAGTTCTTCTTCTCTTCCAGGCAGGTACCCAGAGCTTGAGCATTAACAGTTAAACTCCCAGTGCCCCACATGATGTTATGATGTGGAATACCGAAAACCAAAAATCACAAAACCATGACATCTTGTTTAGTAGCCTGTGGTAATGTGAAGACAGTTGCACTAGGTGATCTTGTAGGTTGTTTCCAACCTTGTGATTCTATGATTCTATGATTCAACTCAAAAATCTGGTCATATCTCTTTACCGGACATTTATAAGACCTCTCTTACCAGAGAGAAATACCCCTGCCTTCACAGTTACACCTTATTCATTATTTTATTTTTTTGCTGTTCTTTTTTTATGTTTAAATAAAAATATTAAAGATTAAAATAAGTTTTGTTACTTGTATACGTTATATATTTATTTATATATATATATATTTTTTATGAGGGCTGCTCTGAAAGTAATGGCTCCTATATTATGATGTTGGTCCATAACATAAGAGGCAGATGTTGGTGGTATGGCAGTGAACCTTCCCACTAATATTTACTACATGTTGTTGCAATGTGACAGAAGGATGCAGAGGAGCAGTCTGACACGATGACATCTGACATGGTCATGTGATACAAACGTGTGTCATATAATTACTCCATGTGGGAATGGCACCCACTTACATACAACAGTGCTTCATGAACATTTATGAAGACCAAGCAGTGGATGTGGGCACAGTGAGGTGGTGGATGGTCTGTTTCAGCAGTGGTGACAGCAACAGTGGTCATCTCCATTCATGCAGACTTTTACAAGTGTGCTGTGAAAGCTCTTTTTCATCACAAGATGGTGGGGGTGACTATGTTCAGAAATAGTATTTTGTAGCTCTTTGAGTTTGTTGTATTTTCCATGGAAATAAATAGGAGGCATTACTTTTGGTGCAACCTACACATCTCAAGGTAATTCCTCTTCATTCACTGTGGCCCACAGATGCCAAAAGGTTGGACATCCATGCTCTATATGGTCCTGGAATAATCTTGGGCTGTGGAGAGTTTCTCTGGCTTCAACACAGTAGTAACATTAGCCCTCTACCTTGAGAGGCAGAGTTCATGTCCTTCTGACTTCTTATTCCCTCCTTCAATAAAACAGAAACTGTGTCAACGTATCAGACAGATTTGTTAGGAAAATGTATTAAATAACAATTCTGTGGGTTTGAAACTTATTCCAGAAAAGATCGGTTCAAATGCTTTGATGTTGTCACGAAAACTCTGTAAACAGATGTTATTGTAAAGTTGTAGTTGAATTTTCAACTGTCCAGAAATTTTAAAATCCATGAGGGCTATCTGTCAAATTTCCAGTAAAATTTCTCTTGCTAAAAGTAAGCAATATATCAAAACAAATCTGAAGATAAAAGTTCTTATTCCATTTCCTGCTGTTTTTAAAGGGAAGCAAAGGGTTATAAATATTATAGATTTAAAAGAAGATAGCGATGTGAAATTCATGCAGATTTGCATACAATTATCCTGCTGCACTGAGATAACCAAAATTTAATCATGTGGAAATAGCTGAAGAACTGTTTTATGAAGCACTAATACCAAGGAAGTTTGGGAATAGAAAAGCAGGAGCAATCTCCCTAACCTGCATTCTCTTGATGTTCTGGGGTTTGTAGGTGCTTTATGGTTGCTTTCTTTCACATCAGTAATCTGTCTTTGCAGAGTCCATTTTGATTATTATTATTCACTGCCTATGAAAGGATGTGCTTTCTTGTTTTTACTTTCCACGTTTAGAATCTTGTACCGTATGCCCTCTACACTGTTATCCACACTGAGCTGATTTACCTGCTTAGATTAACACACAGCGCTTGAGATGCCACAAGTTTAATTACGTTCTTACTCAGATGCTTCTCTTTATGGAACAGCAGATGCTATGAAATATCTATTTTTTCCAGTGTGGATTCTGACAGCAATAAAAATTTGCTTATGAAATGCTGTGATTGCTATTCCAAAGTGTCAGAAATCATCCTGGAGCTGGGTTGGCACTTCAACAACAAACCTATAATGGATCTTCCAGAAACCAAACTACATCTCAGAAAGCAGTGGATGACATGGTGATTCTTATGCTTGATTCAACATTTCCTTTGTTTTGTTCCATTTGTTGCTAAATAGGTAGCATCTGGTTTCATTAGGAGTATTTTTGTACATTTTAAATAGGCTTTCTTTTAGCTTCATTAAAATATTGTGCAATCTAAATAGTTTATCCAGCAAAATAACGTGAGGGTGCTTTACTGTTCTCGTATTTCCCTATATATTTCCCTATGTTATGAAACTTCCAGCTTCTGAATCACTATGAAACTGGAAGAGCCTTGTAATGCCCATGCTGTCTTTTGATTTCCTAGCTCATTTGGCTCTTGGTTTCCTGCTTGTGTCTCCATTACATATCCAGCTCTACACTTCATTTCTTCTTGGTGATTCAAGGGCAGCTTTCACCTTCATCCACCTCACATATTAAATTGCTTCAGGGAAGTACAAGTATTATCTGTGGGCTTTACTTCAGTAAAATTGGCCAAGTCAGTGAGAAAATAAAACTTAAGTGCATATCAGTACATAAATGCATTTTATGTCAAACAACATAATTCTGACAATCTTTGATAATATTTCTAAAGTTACAGTTGTTGAAAAAATTATTTATCTAATCAGTTTAATGTATCCATACCTGTCATTCTTAATTGAGGCCTCAAAGTGAAAACTCTTAGGACAAAAAATACATATTTTTAACATCAGAAAACATATAAGTTTCCTCCCTTTTTATAAATAATGTTGACTCCCATTCTGATTGACAGAGAACAAACATGAATTCAGCAGTATGGCAGGGGGAAATTAAATACCTCCCACTTAAATTTGGTTTTGGTGACAGTTTTGACAATATATTTTCTGATGCTGCCAAAAAATAGCAGGAATTAATAAGAGTGAGGTGCCCACAGGTAAAAGATTTCTTCTACCATTTCAGTTTCATTTGTCAGAAGGGAAATACAGCCATTGAGTAACTACTCTTCAACTGAAAGGGAAATTCCACTTCCCTTTCATATACGTAGCAGGAAGTCGTAGTAATGACACAGTGATGCTGACTCCAGAAGTCCAGAATTGTTGCTATAAATTCTGCATTTTTTTTAATTCAACTTAGAAAGCCTTCCTGCAAGGCTGCATGTATTGCTACTAAGCACTTATGGAATCAATTGTTATTTCAATATTGTAAACTTCATATTGTCTAATACATGCCTGTAGCCTCTTCATACACTGCCAGCGATATATCTGTATCATATTTCTCCAAACAGATTAATATGCTTGAATATCTGCATAATAATATGCCCTTTACTTCTCTTTTAAATGTCTGCATCTTAGAAATAAACAGCCTTCGAACATATTATGTGTGCCTTTCTGTATTTTGTGATATGCAGCACCCAGATAGAACTGTGACATGTGTTGCTAATGAATTCAGTGGCAAAATGCACATTTCTTACATTCCCATAGTTACAAAATCCTTCTGAAGCGTATCACTTTAATAGGAAAATGTTTTATTCAACCAACACACACATGTAGAAGCTAACCTTTGTCACAGAAAAGTATTAAACAGTACCATTTTCACAAAGTTTTCAGATCTTTCTGGTAGTAAAAAACTATAACCTGCTTCCTGTGGTTTGCAAGAAGATTATTCCTCTTCACCTCCTAGGCAGAGCAGCAGGATATGCAGAAAGTCTTTTTTGTCAATTCACTCCTGACATCTGAAATGAAAATGATAGTTTTTTACAACCCATTTAGTAAAGGAGTAATGGTAGGTGAAAAAAAAAAATGAAACAATGATGTACATCTCACATCAGGAAAAAAAGAAATGTGTGTTATTGCCAGGACAGCAACGTAGAAAAAAAATAAAAATAAATAAATAAATAAATAATCAGTTTTATAAGACCACAAGAAAACAGTGAGAATCTGAAGAAAAACAAAAAACAAAACAAAACAAAAAAAAAAAAAAAAAAAAAAAACACCACCACAATCAGACAACTCATCAGGGAGAAATAATAATAAAGGAAGAGAGTGAGGAAAAAATATACAAAGACATATGAACTAAAAAGCTAGCAGCCATAAGCAGATGTTTTTACAGGACTAAACATATAAATGAATTAATATTTTCCAATTTTCTTTAGCTATGTCTGCACTTGTAACCACACAGGAGGCTATATGAAAAAAAGGTAAGAAATCATGGTCAAGAAATACCAGTGACAGATTTCTGGTTTGATCAGATTTTGATAATGTGGATCACTGAGATCATAATGTATTGGGAAAAAAGAAAAAAAAAAAAAAAAAAAAAAGCTTCTCCCAAGCCCTTTCATAACTGCTTCCACAAAGGGCCACCCTTAATCTGCTGCCACTCCCCACCTTCCTCCAGGATTTGCTACGATGCAATTTTCCCACTGCCCTAACAGCCTAAAGAAGTTGGACTGTTGCTTCACTGTACTAGATTTAGGACTCCCAGTCTTATTCCTAACTTCATTAAAAACTCCCACTCTCCCTTTTTGCATTCTCAGTAATGATCCTCCCATGAAAAGACTATGTATCGAGATCACTCCAAAAGGTAATGTCTCCTGTTTATTTCCATGGAAATGACAACAAATACAAAGAGCTCAATAATACTATTTCACAGAACACATTCTCAACTACAAAAAGCTATTTTTTGACATGGTCACCACCACCAGCAGTGCATTTTTGCTAGTGATGAACAGGAGCCCACATGCAATTATATGTCTTTGCTTCATACACATGTTCATTTTGTCAGACTGCCCCTCTGCTGCCAACAGCTGCATGGCAACAACATGTAATAGAATACTGGTGGGAAGGTTCAACCCCTACTGCCATACCACCCACATCTGCCTTTGACTTTGTGTGTAACAGAATAACATATGAGGCATTACTATCAGAGCTGTCCTCGTGTATTTAGAAGTTGACACTGGAAAGGGACTAATAGTTAGCTATCTTCCCAGCACTATTAATGACCACATTCCAGATATTCAGTATTTCTTAATTCCACTGAAATCTATTTGACAGCTAAACTCCAACTTCCCCACATCCTTTTTCTTTCAATTTAATTTCTCCTTTAATTTGTTCCTTTATGAACTACAGATTTCTCCCTTTTAATATATCTTAAATGTAGAACAAAAGCCTAAAAAGGGTAGCCTCTACTTTCATGTGAGGCCACATGATGTGTTTCACACCTTATCAGCTGTGACATGTGCTGTTCTGTCTAAGCTACATCCAGTCAAAGGTCATATTATCAGTCTACCTATCCCTTATTCTTAGAGACTTGAAAAGGTGGCAGCTTTCAGTATGAATTGTCTCATAAATTTGGTTGAGAATTATTTCAATTCCGATCCTGTTTATGCAGGTGGCTAATACCACTTGGATGGGAAGGGGGCCTTTAATGTATGTCCATATCATATCCAGTATGTAATAAGCAAGACCTACCTTAGTAAACTGGAGCTACAGAGTTTCCTGATACATACCAATATGCCTTCAGTTTCAGCTGATTTTCAGAACCAGCTCTGGCACCATGATTATAAAGTAGATTATCTTTTGGGGGGGGAATTTGTTAGGTTTTCATTGTATTTCTTCTCAAAACCACAGCAATGTCTTAAGAAACTGCAAATGAAGAACATACTGATACTTTCAGTATCTAAAGGTGAGCAAGAAGAAAAAAGGGGATGGACTCTCTAGCAGGGTCTCTTTAGCAGGAGAAATGGTCTCAAATTAAAATGGGAGACCATATAAGAAAAATGTTTTTTACTGTAAGGGTAGTGAAGCACTGGAACATGTTGTCTGGAGAGGTGTTGGATGCCCCATCCGTGGAAATTTTCAAGGTTGGTCTGTAAAGGGCTCTGAGTACCTGATCTAGCTATAGGTGTCCCTGTTCATTGCTGTAGAGTTGGACCGGATGGCCTTTAAAGCTCCCTTCCAACTCAAACAATTCCATGATTCTAAGTCTCATTTACTTTTCTTGTAGAACTTGTCTTCTTCGTGTTGAACTTCTTGTCTTTCTTTCAAAGGGTGACCTCAATTCAAGTAGAATACTTCAGTGCTTTAAGACTGGCTTGCATGGATTTCCATTTAAGATAAAGGTCCTTATTGATTTGTAGTCAACAACAACAACAACAAAAAATCTAATGTACATAGACAGCAGTTCACTGATGTTGCCTTTTAAACAACTTTTAAACTATCTTAGTTCACAGGCAAATTTGAGATGACAGTGGAGCTAAGGGCAAAAATCTGTTTCCTGTGTTTCTGAGTTAACTACATAGCTGTACATACTCCCCAGTATATATTTTGGAAACTTTTAATGACTATTCAGAGTACTCAGAAATATCTTTGATCTCATTAGTTGCACTGCAAGTAAAGATCTAAATCTTAGATGTTTTACATCTTAATGTACAGACTGGCAGATAAGGGATGAGAAATTGCTCTTTTTGCAGTTATTAGTAATTATGCAAGTAAGGTCCAGTTGTAGTGTAAATAATCCTGTATGAAAGAGCTAAAAATTCTGATGGTTGACTCTCAGACACTTTCTTATCACTGCAGACTAGTTAATAAAGCCATTGATTACTTGAAAGTCTAGCAGAGAACTAAAAATTCCCTGGTGCTAAAGTTTAAGAGATTGAAAACACAAAATTAATTAAAAATAAAATCTGTTTATGCCTCACTTAGAATATGCTTTGAGGCTTTTTATTCATATTTTTCCAAAAAGAAAAAAAAAAAAAGGAATAACAACAGAAACAGCAATAACAATCAAAATCACTAGAAAGTCTGCTCAGAGCATAAATTAAGAGATAGATCAGTAGTCAATCAAAATAGAATTGGGAATTGCTTGATCATGGGAAAAAAAAAAAAAAAAACTAGATTTTTTTTAATAACAGTTACTGAGAAATTAGTGCAACTGGCTGTGATAGAAAAATGAAAAGTATGTCTGTCAGTGCCACATCTACAAATCTCTTGAACACCTTCAGGGACAGTGACTACATCAATTCCCTGGGCAGTCTTTTCCAATGCCTCACCACTTTCTGAGAAATTCTTCCTAATATCCAGCCTGAACCTCCCCTGCCACAGCTTAAAGCCATTACTTCTTGTGCTATGGTTGTTACCTGGGAGAAGAGTCCAACCCTCACCACACCACAACCTCCCTTCAGGGAGTTGTAGAGAGCAATAATGTCACCCTTGTTCCCTCTCTTCTCCAGGTTGAACAATCCCAGTTCCCTCAGCCATTCTCCATAAGACTTGAGCTCCAGATCCTACGCAGCTTCTTTGCCTTTCTTTGGACACACTCCAAAGCTTCAATTTCTCTCTTACAGTGAGGGGCCCAAAACTGAACACAATTCTCAAGGTTCAGCATCTCCAGTGCTGAGTACAGAGGGATGATCACCACCCTGCTCCTGTTAGCTATGCCGTTTCTGATAGATACAAACCAGGATGCCGTTAGCTTTCTTGACCACCTGGGCACTCTGCTGAGCTCATAGTCGGCTGGCTGTCAGCTAACAACCCCAAATCCTTTTCCTCCATGATGCTTTCCAGCCACTTTGCTCCAAGTCTGCAGTGATGCATTAAGTTTTTGTGACCAAAGTGCAGGACTTGGCACTTGTTAAAGTTCAAACAATAAATAAACATGGTCTAGCTTTAAGTATGACTATAGATAGTCAACTGGCTTAAAGTTCCACAAATATCTGAGTATTGCCCTAATTAGACCAAACTAATCACACAAATAAAAAGGAAATGGGACAGCTTACATAATTAAAATGTATTTGGATAACTAATAAAAGGAATGAAAAAGATTGGCTTGAAGAAAGAAAACTATTTCTTGCATCCAGAGATCAGAACTTGGCTATCAAATCCATCTTTTTCTTCCCCACTTACGTCTCTTCTCTGTACGTGTTCTATTCAGTCTGTACCTTTGGGAAGGTGACCTGCCTTCTCATCTGTTTGCAAGGGTGATTCCAATTCCTCTCTAAATAACAATAGCTGAAGGATTACCTAGCAGAGAAAAAGATAAATAATTTGATGGTGAGTGACTCAAATTCACAGGGAAATTAAACTTTTTCGAGTAACAACAACTTCAGTACTGACCTGACTGTGGAAGGGAGCAATTATTATTAAAATTAATACCATAAACATTTATCTTTCCCTCTTTTTTTCTTCTACCGTATTTTCATAAGCATTTAATTCTTTCTTTTTAAAGGAAGGAAAGTCTAGTCTTCTACTGAATAGCACATACAAACTGAAACACACACAGAAGGTATGTATGCAGTTTCTACATGACAATCCATTTTCAGAAAATACCAGTCACTTACACATAAATACCATGTGAAAGAGGGACAAAATTGACATCACAGTTAGTGTCTCCTTTTCCTTGCTTTCTTTTTAGGCTACAGATTTAGCTTCTCAAGTGTCTGTTGGGTTTTTATCACTCCTTGTGCTATCACTGGAGATTCTGAATAGAGATGATAAAAAACTATTTTTAGCTAATAAGCAGATCTAGGCAAAACTAAGTTATTTCATCTTGCAGGGACTCACACAGTCTTTTGGCTTTTGATTTATTTGATCTCAAATGCTCAGAGTTATGCTTTGAATTTTACATTCAGATAAATCCAAATACAAGGTAAAATTCATTTGAAAGTACCAATACTGTCCTGCTGCTGCAGACAGGCTGCATGAAAGCAGCTTTAACTGATTTCAGTATTTGAAAACAAAAGTACAGTTCACTATGAAATCTCACCAAGTATTACCTTGATCTTACTCAAAATGTCAGGGCTTGACTCTAGGTTATGTGACCATTGGACTGAAGATATAATGTGTAAATTTTTTCACTTATTTAAAATCTAATGAGTCTTGCATAATTTTAGTTTTTATAATAAAATTCTACATGGTTTAAAGTTTAAAATCAGATAATGGACAACCAGATAACTAAAAACCCTCCACACAGTTTTAAAAAATGAAGGATGTAAACATTATCCTTGTACAATCCTGAAGACTTCCTTCGTGCTCTTCATGGAAACTTTCCCTTTTACTTTCTTCATCTTTCTTTTTCTTCGTTCTGCTTGTGCCTTCCTGTTTTCATCAGATCTCCTGTTAATTCTGTTTCAGGTCCACACATTATTTTTGGAGTGAATCAGTGTTTTGCTTTGTAGAGATGAGTATCACTGCACACTTTAGTATTAGGAGTTCGGTGTCAAAGCAGACTTTAGCTTATGTACCATAACATAAAAAACAGACACATCTCCAAAAATATATTATGAGGCTGGACCTGCAGTCCATAAATGTTAACCATATTTAATAGAAAAGTATCCAAACTTCAAAAGTATTCTCCATTTTCTTACAGCTTTTGTAGTTTACCAAGATGTAGCAAAACCTTTCTGTTCCCCACAGCTGGCATATCTACTTGTTTCTCTTGATACTGCACTAAATTCAAACTTTGACCCTTAGCATTCAGCCCTGAGAAAATTCCTGAAGCAGCACAATTACTCTGCCCAGTTTCTTTATGTAGTGCTTTTAACTGAGTGCCACATTTGCCTTTCAGACAGCGCAGCTACTCTTTGGTTTTGGCCTCAGGTGAAGTACTTATTGATTACTTTCATGCATGCTTGCAAGTGGGTCAGTCCCAGCTAGACTAATGCCTTTTCATCTCTACTCCAGTGCTGCAGCTCTTCTTCGTGCAATACTCCACCTCCTCAGACCCATCTTGATTAAGTGTGGGCTGCAATGGCAGCTGTTTTGAATGCTGACGAGCCTTTTATCTGCTCAGAGATAGCACTCACTCTCCATTTCTCTGCCTAAGTTCAATGGTAGAGCAAACCAGGGGTCCCAAATGCTCTCAGAATTCACCCTTGGCTCTAGGGAGATGTTTTTCAAAGGCAGACTCTGGGGCTGAGCAAGACCGAGTAGACAGCTGCAGTAGGGCACTCATTTAGTATAGGGTATGGTGAATAACAGCAGCAGTTAGGAAGTACAATTTTCAGAGCAACCTCCATTTACCAGGTCAGTGCTCCAGCAAATGAATAAAAATAACAGATACAAAGTAAATGTTTTTGTTTGAATGCTCGAGCTAATGCTCAACCCAGCTTTCTTCCTTACAGTAGATACTGTCATTTAAGAGGATAATCCAATTTTCTTTTGGAAGGATGCTCAGAACAAAGAATCTTCTGCAGAAGAGCTGCCTGGGAGGCTTTGAGGGTTCAGCTGAATTTGACTCTGTGCTGTTTCTGAGAAACAGTGTTCTCTAGCTGCTGCACACCACATGTACACTCCCTACAGCACAGTACCTAGTGACTTCTAACGAAAACATTCTAATGAAAATGTTCTGCTTACTCAAGCCTGTGAAAACTTTTTGCAATTTATAGAGGCAATTCTTCTAGGATAAGTACCAACAATATTACACTTCTTCATAGGAAACATCAAGTTTACAGAAAATTGTTTGCTCCTGAACAGTCTAAGAACGTGTATATAACTACTCGGTGTTTACTTAAAAAAAATGTTACAATCTTATACACTCCTCAGAAACTCTGTAATCAATCTTTTTTTCAGACTGTAAAGATGCACTGGTCATCTGCTTCATTTATCTTACCGTAAACTCCTTCCATTCAACAAACACTGCTATATTGAGGCCCATAAAATATGTAGAAAATTCTAAGCTAATATCAAAGCTGTGAAATTTCATTTCTTTCAGAAAGATTAGAAATACCAAGCTAGGCTTATTTGGAAATGAAATTAAAAATAAAGTAAATAATCCTTTGAAAGCACACAGACAATGTTTTCTCTTTATGCTTTTCAAAATAACAATTTTCTAGCTTATATTCTTCATACAGAGAAAATCTTCATAAGAGTTGTCCATTTCTCTTATGCATGACCAATCAGTCTCCCTGTTTATGAATAAATTTCAGGGGAAAATACCCACAAAAAAAACCCTAAATTTTATGTATCATGTGATAAATAACACCGTTATATCTATCAGATACTAAATTTGGAAACCTGACCTTTCTGTGTATGTGTTCTGATTGCCATAGGTATAATAATAAAAAAAAAAAAAAAAAAAAAAAAAAACCTGCTGAAACCTCCGTATTCTGCATCAAACTGAAAGATAACCATGGTTACAATGCCAAGTTCTAAACATGAAATTGCAGGCTTTAGATGCAACAAAAATGATATATTGGCTCTCACAGGCACATCTGCACCAGTTCTCAAATTTGTGTACTAAGAACAGGCTGTTTACAAGATAAGGTGACTGACACTCTTAATTACAGATGCATACCTCTAGATAAAAGATTATTATTTGCATAACCTGATTGCTTACTAGAATATTATACATTGCTTGGGCTAAAAAAAAAAGAAAAAGGCTTTAATAACTTTGAAACCAAGAGACAAAGCTTCTTTGTTGTTATTTTGGTTTTGTGGAAGATGTGATATAGTCTCCTGGCCTCTCTATACATAAATAGTTTTACTCATACTTCATACACATCTTCACACCTGCAGACCCACACTCTCAGAAAGGTTAAGACATACTCAGGATTAGGGTTTAAGAGAAAAATTCTGAGAACATTTTCTACTAACAAGGGAAAAAATTGTCATTGTAATGCTATTAAATGTTTGTTATTTCATCGCATATAAATAAACCCTTTATATAAGAAAGGAAGAAAGGAAGAAAGGAAGAAAGGAAGAAAGGAAGAAAGGAAGAAAGGAAGGAAGAAAGGAAGGAAGAAAGAAAGGAAGAAAGAAAGGAAGAAAGAAAGGAAGAAAGAAAGAAAGAAAGAAAGAAAGAAAGAAAGAAAGAAAGAAAGAAAGAAAGAAAGAAAGAAAGAAAGAGAGAGAGAGAGAGAGAAGGAAAGAATATACGGAGATATGGTCAGAATAGTTTTAGATTCTTTTCCCTAATTCACTCCTGCAGCATTTTGCTAATGAGATACACAGTGAAATTACATCACTCATGCATTATTTAACATCATGCCCCCTGGAATTTCTACAGCTTGAGTTTAGATGACTCATAAGCTTGAAATCAGGGCAGCTCTAGGCAATTTAGGTTTCAGAACATAGAGTAACAGAATACATGCTATTCTACATCCATTACTTTTCAATTTTTTTTAACTTGATCTAACTGGGGAAATGAAAATGTCCTTGGAATGACAGTTGCAGAAAAGTGATCTGGATGTGATGACTGATTTTCCTCAGCAATATATGGTGTTCAGGTAAATGCCTGTAAGTCAGATGCAGAAATCATCGCATTGGCAAAAATCACTATGATTTAATGAGATAGAAAATTTGTCCAATTAGGCAAGAAAATAACTATGTCAAGTATGTATGTAATTATGTTTGTAGTGTGTCAGAATTTCACTTACTATGTCCTATCATCCAAAACATAGATATGTGTCAAACAATGATACTAGCTAATGGAGAAACAGTGAGTTTGTTACCTCTAGCAGTTTTTATGCTGTTGTTTTCCTTTCAGGTATGTTCTGCAAGGCGATACTGAATATTTTATCAGCTAAACTAACTACAAATGGCACATCTGAAATAAATGGCAGCTGGCAGACTTTATGTTTGGAATCTAACAAAATCAATGGTAAAATGCAGTGCAGAGGTAACATTCAAGATCTCTGACTCATAATCACATCTCAAATGATTAACTTGATAAAGATTAAATGAAGAAAGCATGAGTGCATATTCAGAGTGCATATCCGAGCCACACTTCCTCAAAGAAGCCTGCAAAAAGGTAGCTGATCCACTGTGATGGAATTTCCTTCTTGCAGTTCCGGTCGTTGGCAAATACTCCTCAGGAGACTATCTAAATGCAGGCTGACAGTAAGTACCACGTGCAGAGGCTCTCACACAAGCACAGCCAAGCTCTGAGCAGTCTGCTACCCCCCGTTAGCTACTGTTTGTGTTCACTGGAGCTGTAGGGGGCAGCAACAAAATTGTCATGAACAAGTTTTATGGTTTGTTTTGATCAGCTGAGACTTGAGAGTGTGTCCTTCAGCTGTGCCTGGCTGATATCAACTGTAATGAGAACAATATTAGACATAAACATATACATGCATTTCTAATATTGGCAAGTACATGCCCAAACCCACTCAGAAATACCATATGTAGCACCAGATATTGAGTAAAGTACTTTGCTTTGAGGCACACTGATGTGATGTGGAATCTGTTTGATCAGCAGAGGAAGCCAGTTCTGTAGGTGAAGATCAGATGTTAGCCTCGAGGCATTTCAATCCAGAGACTGCTTCCTTGGCAGGATAATCTCAATGGCTGCAGGGAAGAAAAGGTGACTTCTCATGCACCTAAAACCTAAGCCAAACAGACCGTTTCTATTTACAGACAACCCTGCAGAGGAAAGGAAGGCAGAGAAGCAGAGAAGCCACAGAGAAAGAGTAAAACATATAAACCTTCTTCTGCAAGCCTTCCATGATGTGGGCAGCTATGCGCTGCACTCAACACTGGAGTGATCTGTGTGGTCACATCACCGTCACATCATGAAGTGATCAAACCTAGAAGGTCCAAAACCACGCATGCAGAAATGTCATCAGGATGTTTTTCTTCCTTAAGAGTAAAAAACAAATGTTCTCTCATGTGACTTTATGATTACCTACTAAAAGATAGGCATCTCATTGCTTACTGCACCTACTGGTTCAGCCAAAGAGGTTTATGTGACAAGATCTTCAGTGGGGCAGAGTGGAGACTTGACTGGGAACAAGACTTTGTGACATGGCCATTTCTTTGCAGTTCAGTGACTTCAGTCATCTTTTAATGAGGAAATGTAAGAATTCAGCTTATTTTTCCATACAAAATTAATTAAAATCATTATCTTCTTGAACTCTCATCACTTACCAATGTCAGCATTGATTTTATCTTTATTATAATAAAACCAATGGGAAGCAGTCCTGTCATTTGCTTGCATAGGATAGTTAATCCTATTTACCTCTTCTAACAGTTTTTCTGGCAGACTGTTCGTTCAGAGTTTATCCATCCAGTTGGACATTTTTACAGGGTCCAGCTCTGAAAAAAATGTCATTGCCTTGAGGCATTGCTGCAGTGTAAACAATATATAACCTACCCAAGGCCAACTAGTGCCTGCAAATACAAAATCAATATGACAAACAAAGCAGTAGCAGCAGAGATTAAAGCCACAAAGATGCATGTAAATGCTTAACAGACTCTTAAAACTCAACGAGGTACTTCCTTGTGAGCCACTAAAGTTGTGTGTACATAGGATGACAGAAAGCTATAGACACCAGAGGTATAGACCTCAGAGTACTGGCAGATCAACAGGAAATAATTAGAATAAAATGTGCAAGTTAAATGAAATAAATTGCCATGTTATTCTAAGTAGTGCTTATGGGGAGAAATACATATGCCTTCATAATTTTAAATAGACCCCTGAATAGATCTGTTTTTTCAATAGTAAATTACAAAAAAAAAAAGAAAAAAAAAAAAAAAGTAAAAGAGAGAGAAAGAAAAGAAAACAAGGAAAAAGAGAGAAAGAGAAAACAGAGTTTTTACATTCTCAGACTTCTAGACATTTTGACAGATGCAGCAACGGACTGATAATCCTTCAGAGTGGAACTAAAAATATAGAATTGCTGCCATCCTAGCCTAGCCTACTCTAACCCCAACATCAAGTATGGTTGAGATTTACACTGTACCACAACCCTTCCCAAGGACTGCAATAGCACAGTGAGATCATAAAGCGGAATATATGAGTTCTTCATAAATTTGTCACTAAGGAAGACACATTTCTGACCAAGGAAGAGGAAGTGCAGCCAGTTCTGTAAATCCTGTGTCTAAGTACAGCCTCAGGCATGTCAGATGCAAGCTACATGCAGGAGGATGCAGAGTAGCAGTTAGGACTATGTTCAAGAGGGAACATATTATCATTTGTGTTCTTCTAGTCCATCTCCTGTAGTCAGAGGTTCTGATTTGACTACATTGGGATATCCTTCCTACCTTCTCAAAGACATTTTAAAATAATAACTAGTCAAGTTCTCAGAAACATAGGAGTGAGGTTTATCACAAGGAAATCCATACCTCTTCTATTAATCTGAAAGAAAGCACTATTATTTATCTGTGTGCAGTGTCTCTGGATATGGATAATCAGCGGGCTGGAGCACCTCCCCTGCAAGGACATGCTGAGCCTAGAGAAGACTCCAGGTGGACCATATAGCAGCCATCCAGTACCTGAAAGGGGCCTACAGGAAAACTGGGGAGGGCCATTTAAGAAGGGCATATAGCAACAGAACAAGCAAAAATGGTTTTAAACTGGAAGAGGGTAGAATTATTCTAGATATGATGAAGAAATACTTTAATGTTAGGGTGATGAGACACTGGAACAGGCTTCTCAGTGAGGTTGTGGATGTCCCCACCCTGGACCCATTTGAGGCCAGGATGGATGGGTCTTTCAGCAACCTGGACTATCCATCCAATTCCATATCCAGCAAGTGGTCCATTCGTCAAATACATTTTTCTCCAACTTGGCAACCAGGATGTCATGCAGAACAGTGTCAAACACTTTGCACTAGTTCAGGTAGATGACATCAGCTGCTCTTCCTTTATTTACTGACACTGTAAATCCATGATAAAAGGCCATCAAATTTTTCCAGCATACTTGCCCTCAGTGAAGCCATGTTAGTTACCACCAATCATGTAGTCTTTATTTTCCACGTGCCTTAGTAGGGCCTTCAGGAGAATCTGCTCCGTGATCTTGCCAGGCATGGAGGTGAGACTGACTGGCTTGCAATTCCATGGATCTTCTTTTTTTCCCTACTTGAAAATGGGGGTTGTGTTTCCCGTTTTCCAACCAGTGGGAACTTCACCAGACTGCTGTGACCTTTCAAGTATGGTGATAGTGGATTGGCCATTTCATCTGACATTTCCCTCAGAGTATATGGATGGATCTCATCAGGCCCCCTGGATTTGTGCACCTTCAGGTTCTTTAGATGGTCTTGAACCTCATCTTCACTTACAACAGGTAGATCTAGTTTTTCCAAGTTCTTACCATTGCTATCTGCAGCTTGGGTGGTGTGGCTAGAGCCCTTGCCTGTGGAGACTGAAGCAAAGAAGTCATTGAGCATCTCAGCTTTCTCCATATCCCTTGTGACCAGGTCTCCAGCTTCTCCTTACATTCCCTATAGACTTTCTTTTTGAGCTTAAGTAAGTTCAGAAACTCCTTGTTGATCCACGGAGGCATCTTGACATTCTTGCTTGCCTTCCTTTTTCCCAGGCTGCACTGTTTCTGGGCTTGGAGGAGATGGTCTTTGAATATCAACCAGTTTCCTTGGGTCTTTCTTCCCTCCAGTACTTTCTCCCTTGTCACCCTGCCAAGCAGTTCCCTGAAGAGTTCAAAGTCTGCTCTCCTGACACCCAGAACAGCAGGTTTGCTCTGCACTCTCTTTGACACCCTGAGGATTTTGAACTCCACCATTTCGTGGTCATAACAGCCAAGGCTGCCCTTGAGCTTCGCATTACTCACCAGCCTCTCCTCATTGGTGAGGACAAGATCCAGCTCAGTACCTTTCCTCATGGGTTCCTGTACTACATGGAAGAGGAAGTTATGATCAACGCATTCCAGGAATCTCTTTGATTTCTGGTGCACTGCTATGTTGTCCCTCCAACAGATATAGGGGTGGTTGAAGTCCCCCATGAGGACCATGTTTTGTGAATGTGAAGCTGCTCCTATCTGTTTTTAGAGGGCTTCATCCACATGGTCTTCTTGATCAGGCAGCCTGTAGCAGACCCCCACTACAATGTATCCTTCCCTTGCTTTCCCTTTAACCCTTACTCATAAGCTCTCTGTCAGCTCCTAGTGTATCCCCATGTGGAGCTTCATGGACTCCAGGTGGTCACTGATGTAAAGGGCAACACCTTTTCCCCTTCTCCCTTGCCTGTCTTCCCTGAAGAATTTATATCCATCTATACCTACATTCTAGTTGTGAGAGTCATTCCACTGTGTCTCAATGATGCCAACCCCATGATGAACCTCAACCTCTCCCAGAAGACCAGATTTTTCAAAATTAGTTCCAGTTGCCAATAAGAACCACCAGAATACTTTTCACAAGTCTACTTTCCAACCCTTTGTCCCCTACTCTATATATACTTACAGGATTGCCCCATCTCTGGCACTTGCTCTTATTAAATTTCATAATGCTGGTGATTGCTCAGTCCTGTAATTTTTCAGGATCTCACTGCTAGATTTCTCTATTTCCAAACAGCTCCTCCTAATTTAGTATCATTTACAAAATTAGTATGCCTTCAAGTCCTGCATCCAGATCATTTGTAAAAACAGTAAAGAGAACTAGCCCTAAAACCTACATCCAGTTTATTGCTGTGGCAGGGAGAGACGTAGACTACAGGTTATGTGAACAGTACTATACCTTATTTTTCAGGTCAGCACCAGTACCAGGTGCTCATCCCAAATGGCAAGAGAGAGAGAAACCAGGCAGGGAGGGGAATCTAGGAACGTTGTAGAGAGCCTGAAATAAACAAGCAAGTGAAATTTCAGAATAAATCTGTGTTAACTCTAACAGCTAGATTTTTTTAGACTGCATTACTGGACATCTTCTCAGAGTATTTTCACGTCTTGACTTTTTTTCTCTTTTTCCTTCTATTCCATCCTTAAAACTCACTGGCAAGTATTATAAGGTCTGTTTATTTTTCAGATTTTCTTTCCACCAAATTCCAGGCATGGAACAAAATATTTCTGGATGAATATATCACAAAATTATAGTGCCTGGCTTCAGAACTTATCATCTTTTATCAGTAAGAAAGAAAAAAACTTTTAGGTACCAAAAAAAGACATCTATTGTCAACATTGCAAACAGAAGTGTCATCATAGAAGCAGAAACACTTTGTTAATATTGTTTTCCAGGGCATCACTGCCAGGTAACATTTAAAGAAACATTTAAAGGAGTATTTATTTTCTTATATTTATAAGGAGCTCTTTCAAATGGCAAGTAAAATAGGAGAGAGCAGAAAAATGCTTGTCTAAAAATATAATTGGTCAATGACAGTAGTTGATATCTAGGCTACTGAACGGTAAAAGCTGGCCTCTCAGTACCATCTATACTGGATATGGTGAATGCTTTCAAATTTGAGGATTCACATCACATCCAACATCTAGTATCAAAGCATCTTCCTTCTTCTGCTCTGTCTGTATTCTTCATTATTTAGTGTTACGCTTGTTTAAATTAGATTGTTAGCTCCTACATATCTTTCCACATGCTTGCAAAGCTGTATGGGCAATTTTGATACCATATAAATTATAAATAAAAATAAAATATCGGGTTTTTTAAGCTATTTATCACTGCAAACACTTCCTTCAGGTTATATTGTGAGGATCTCTATTTCAGAAAGCTTAATCTTGAGCATAATGGAATAAATAAATAAAAATATCACCTAGAATCACTTTCAGATGAGAAAGTTATCAACATGATTAAAAGCAGACAACTGAAATCTTTAGTTTTTATGGCCCCAAGATCTTTCTTTTTATAACTAAACTATCTTACAAAAAAAAAAAAAAAAAAGAGAGAGAGAGAGAGAGAGAACACACCTCTTATTTGATCCTACTTGTGTGTGTTTGTCTTTGTAACAAAAGGTAGTAAGCTGGAAAAATTATTCTTTATACAGAAGGGGAAATTGTTTGGTTTTCATTGTCTTCAATGATTATTCACCATTTTTGATTTTTTTTTTTTTTGCAAGTTTCCCATCTGAATACTCTAGGTTTTTAAACGGCATCTATCCTATGATTTCTTTTTTTATTATTTATTTATGATAATATTTTTATATTTCTGCTTAAGGGACATTTGCCCTTCACTTTTCAAGAAAGTTCACTATTCACTAAAACAAAGAGATTTTGGTTCTGGTAAACAGTAGGCTTGTCCAAGTGCCAGGTATAGATTTTGGTAGAAAGGAGCTGAGCCAATTTATTGCCTCCTCATGGCGAGCTCCATGCTCTGGGCCTTCACAGTCTCTACTGTTAAGCTAGCATACTGAAAAAGTCTTGCATCCTTTAATGAATCAGGATAATTTGTGGTAAAAGTCTATAACAAGAGGAAAATATTTTTCCTGCCCTCTCCACCTTGCCCTGTGTAAACTTACCCAATGTTCTTTTTCCTCCAGGAAAGCCCAAAAAATTTTCAAGTCCTCTTTTCCATTAATTAGAGAAATACTGGAAAACGCTGCCTTTTATTTGTTCAGTCATCAAGCACCACACAAGGATTTTAAGGATTTACCCTAAACAGAATGCAGATCTAAGAGGATGGTTTTTTGTGATCTCAGAAAATGAAGACCCTACAACAGTTTATTATCTTCTGGTTAATCAGAGAAAAACCAGGAAATCCAACTGAGCAGATTTCCACTCAATGTACAAAATGGGGAGTAGGAATGGAGAGAGGGAAAGAAAAATTATTTTTTCCAAGAGCTTGTTTCCTATAGCGGACTGATCTCTTTTCCTTTCTCTGTTTTTTTTCTTTTCCACTTAAAAGAATTTTGTCTCTGATTGTCTAGATTGTCTCAATTTATACATTGCAAGTATGAAACACTGCATGCAGACTTGTGTGAAATGCATATGAAAGTAAAACAAATTGCAAACCAACAGGGACATTAGCAGAACAATTGCTGTTCTTCAAAATTCCACAATGAATTATCAGCTGATCCTTTCTTTACATGAACAAATCACACACACACAGCATGGACTTTATTGCAGGTACAGGCATGAAGCTTCCTGAGTAGCATCCCATGGTGCTGTGTCCTGGTGAGGCATCGACGTGTTATGACATTTCCTGTGAGCACTCAGCTTGCATTCATAACAGAACCTTTGAAACTGCTAGGAGGAAGTGATTTATTTCAAAGATTCACCTCTTTCTGTGCATGCAGATAACAGCAGCCCAGTCTGTATTGCTTTTTTTTTTTCCTTTTTAAATGTAAGATACATATCTGATGTTTCAACATTGATCACTCTCCTCTATGGCAGCCCATTCTGAAATGTATGAAGGAAATACAAAAGAAAAGAGTGTCACAGCGAACATTTTCATGAGGCTAAAAGAAAAGAGTGACACAGTAAGGAGAGTTTGCAGTGGACAGGTTAGCGATTGTCTTTATATCTCCACAGGAAAATCAGTTTGGAAGTTGGAGAACATGAGACTAAGACAGAACTTCAGGAAGCAAAGGAAATAAGTTATTCAGAAAGGCCAAAATTATCTGAAGGTGAGCTTGGCAATAAGTTGGAAGAACTGATAAACTGTAATGCCTGTGCATTCATCATTCCACTTTTGGAAACCAACCCCAACCAAGCATTCTGAGATTGGTTTTTATTTCTTCCTCCCTGTTATAAATATACCTGGCCAGAACTGCAACTCACATAAATCAGCTTGACTTCAGTGAAGCAATACCAAATTAGAGGAAGAAAGGATCTGGCCCCATGGAAATATTGTATGTACTTTCGTGGCATTCTGCTGGTTCTGAAATCAATACTTCATTTATCTTCTGTCCGTGATACAATAGAATTCTTGCTGTAATTGTGTTGCTTTGAGCCTGCTGGACGTAGCAGTATTATGCAACTGAGACATACTTTCATTCGCCAGAGAGCATTTAGCTTTCAAAGTAGTTCTCCAGAAGCTTTTATTTGTTCCACATTCCACTTAATATTCTTCCAGTTCCCTCTCACAAGCAAGTTGGTCCTATTAAAGATAGCGGAGGTCTGAGACCTGAGCCCTCTCTATTCCCTTGCTGAGACATCTTCATTTTCACACACATATTGTTTAATTTCAAACAGCTGTTTATCAACTCCCATGTCCAACCTTGTGTCACTGTTTGAATAGACAAAGTCAAATGCTGTCACTTACCCTTCTCATTTATTCTGTACTAATTAGAACGGGAATATAGACAAGATTCAGTTTGCCAATAAAAATCAAAGACAATCATATACAGAAATAATTAGTAATGATAAAGTCAGGAGCACACTTACTCCTTGGGTTCCACTGACATCACTGATGATGATTTTGAGCACAGAAACTGGTGAGAAGTGTGAAAACAAAAGATGTTAAGTAAATATTAGTACAGTTAAAAGCATAGGAATAAATACTAACAAAGGAACTGACAGTGTATACTGATAATATATCATAAATCTCAGGAAAAGTGTTTCCACTACCTCCTTTTGAAAGACAGTTTAACACTGAGTTACAGGTAATCCCTAATTTCTCAGATCCTAATTAGGAGCTTGAAACAAATGTATTGTCTCCATCCATCATTTGTAAAGGAATTTAAGGTTTCTACTTTTTGTCCCACAACTGTACCTACATTTAGGTGCCACATGATTATTCCATTGCAATGTGAGACTTTTTGCTATTCAGCAGTTTGTGTATTCCTGTTCCTGTTCTGAATACTTAATTTTTTCTTAATTCTATAATTGTGAGGGATAAGAGATATAAATAAACCACAAAGTGTGGCTAGGGGATTGGTACCAGGATGTCAAAAAAGGCAATTATTTAGGCAGATTGACAAAGAGTAAGAAGTCATTCCCATCTGTAGACCTAATGATGGACTAAATCTTGTATAGATGTATGAAACATAATATATTTCATAAATACAGTTTTTCTAAGTAGTAAAAGTACAAAAATTCTATCACTCTATCAGGGGTACAATTAAACTAGTCAGAAAGGGATCTGAATGCCCAATTTACAGCTACAACTACAATGTCAATCCATTTTGTGCAAATGTCTGTCACTGTGTTGACAAAGAATTGCAGATTAATTCTTACGTATCTAATGCTCTTTCTATGAGCTATAATACTGTTAGTGTAAATTAGAAGTGTTTCTTGCTCTGTGAAATACCTAGAGGGAGTTTTTTAGCATCCTGCAGCGTCACCAACATTAAAATATCCCCATGTGCTGAAGCATCACCTACTGGAACTACCAGTATGTGTTTGTTTACACAGCAGCCCAGCTCTGAACACTCACTGATCATAGAATCATAGAATCATAGAATCACAAGGTTGGGAAGGACCTACAAGATCATCCAGTCCAACCATCCTTCCATTACCATTGCTATCACAAGCCACTAAACCATATCTTGTAGCTCCTCATCCAGACATCTCTTGAACACTGCCAGGGACGGCGACTCTACCACCTCCCTTGGCAGGCCATTCCAGTGCCTGACCACTCTCTGAGAGAAAAAGTTATGGCCATTTCCTCGGGTCCTGTTTATCGGCTGGGAGAAGAGGCCAAATCTCTCCTCATCACAACTTCCCTTCAGGAAGTTGTAGAGTGCCATGAGATCTCCCCTGAGCCTCCTCTTCTCCAGACTAAACAATCCCAGCTCCCTCAGCCGCTCCTCATAAGCCTTGTGCTACAGATCCCTCACCAGTTTTGTTGCCCCTCTCTGGACATGTTCCAGGGCTTCGAAGTCTTTCTTGCTGTGAGGAGCCCAAAACTGAACTCAGTACTCGAGGTGTGACCCCATCAGTGCTGAGTACAGGGAGGTGATTACCTCTCTGCTCCCACTGGCCACACTATTTCTAATGCAGGCCAGGATGCCGTTGGCCCTCTTGGCCACCTGGCACAGTAATGTACTTTGCCTTCAAAAAAGAAACTGTATCATTTCTGCTAGAGTTGGGCTTCAAGAAGGGAATTTTGCTGTTCATCTGCTTCCACTCTGAGCAGTTTCCATTCCTTGTCCTTGGGAGACTCACGTCCTGTCTGGAAGAAAATGTAAAGATGCTGTATTCTCTCCATCCTACTCTTGACTGGTCAAGGCGATGATCAATCTCATTTCTCTTTGAAATTGGTCCTGTTTTGAACAGAATTTGGACTAGAAGATCCTTCATACCAAAGGTTCATTCCAACCTTAATTTCTCTGATTCAATGCATTTTTGACATCATCACCATCGGTTCCTGAGAGTCAAGAGCATGAATAAACATACTTTGAAGAAAATAGCTTTTCAGAGGACTTTTTGACTTTTTGCAAACAAGTTCTTTCTCTTCATTGCTTACACAGCTTAAAAGTTATACTTAGTTATCTTAGCTTCAGGTACTGTATATTTTTGCCATAATAGCTTCAAGCACTGATTAAGTTCTCTGTTAACAGATTCAAACATGTACTTGTTGCTGACAACAGACTATATTATCTACGTCATAAGTAGCTATACTACTTTCTCTTTTCTCCATGATGACATTTCTGTCTAACAAATTACTGCCTTGGTAGGCCTTTGTTTAATAATTTCCTGACAGATGTGACAAGTGTTGATTTTTTATGAAAGTAAGGAAGAGATATGTTAAAATTCTGTCAGTGCTGCAAATTTACACATTTACTATAGCTGATATAAATTACATCTTTTACTTTCACTGAATCTGTTGGTATTCCATGCTAGGCAAACTAATTTTGCAACCTAGGGAATCCACTTTTTATGTGCAAGATCAATTTCCCTACACTTCACATACCAACAACTATTTTGATAACAATTTTCTTCCCTGTAACTTCTAGCTAATCAGTGCCTGAACCTTTCTAAGGCCAAGAACCATAAGTTGACTAGAAATTTGCAGTTGAATGTGTCCTAGTATATTAATTTTGACACCTGTTAAAGAATATATTAAATCTGGGCCAAGTTTTAGCTTGAATATGGTTTGAAAGTACATGTTGTACAATTTCAAGACTCACATGTTTTCATATTCTTCTTTATTTCCTTATAAATGCATCATTTTAGCTATCCCTTCTTGGCCTAGTCACAAAATACTAATAAGCAGAACTATTCAAGATGTATCACAGAATCACAGAATTGTAGGAGTTGAAAGGGACTTCTAGAGATCATCAAGTCCAAGCACAGGCCCAAACAGCAGCCATCCAGGCAGGTCTTGAATATCTCGAGAGAAAGAGATATACTGTGAAAAAAAAAAAAAAAAAAAAAGTTGAAAAACTGATTTGGGGTGACAACACCAGCGTTGATACTATTTGATCAATAGTCTCAGTCAGGAAATGCAGGGATTAAAACAAAATCCATCACTTCAATCTTGACAAAAAGAAACATGTAAGTGCATTTTAAAATGAAAATAAGGTTTGAGCATGTTCAGTCCCTGTGAAATTTTGTGTGTATGCTTGTCTGAAAGGCCACTAAACCAAAAAGTCTGCTATTTGCACAACTCTATTCATGAATAGTAAGTTGCAAATCCTTCTGTTTCTATCTTCTAATGCTAGAAAGTCTGAGAGTGTCTATTTCTCTGTCTTTCTATATCAAATTAATTCTGTGTGATATATTCAAGTATTTGGTGCTTTATTCGCTGCTATACACTGAGGATTTCATAAGCAGCAACACTACTACTCTAGACAATGAGACGGCCACAAACCAAATAGTCTCATTTGTATTATACAGACAAGTGATGTTTGGGGATTTTCAACAGTCTGGGTTGCTTAATACTCATAACAAATACATTTTGAAACCAGATTTGACAGATTTGTTGTCTATGTGAGCTCTAAGTCAAAGCTACTACTCAAAAAGGAAGGTTACATGAACACAGTTTTGCTCTACTGAAATGCCCTAAAGGCAAATGCATAAGGCTTGCTAGTCAGTAAAACATTCCTTCCTGTTTGTACTCAAAACCTTTGCAGTTCCTTCATCTCAGATGTGCTAAGTATTTCAGAATGGGGTAGCCAATTACTAATTTAGATTTCATGAAATTGTACACTTATTTTAGGATAGCTCCAGGCATTCTTTGAGGGACTTGACTGCCCAGTAGAAGTGCAAAAATGATCCATGTGTTATTCATCTTGCTCGTAAATACTAAAAACCTTTTATTAAAAATCAATGTCTAAAACCACTTGAATTCTCTTAACATTGAAGCACTCATCTGTTAGATGAGTTAGCTACTTCAAATAAAACATCATTAGCTTCCTGGCATTTGAGAGTCCATTCATAGAGTTTACTAACCCAAATTTTAAAATTTTACCTGTCAGATACACTTTTTCCTTTTTTTTTTTCTTTCATGTAACTAATTAAAATCTATAAATTCATAAAATATAGTGTTGGAAGCCATTTATTGTTTTGATTTGTGTTTGCGTTTTTTTCTTGTTAGTAGACTGAGAAAAACCTTCTTACTATTCATGGTAAACTCATCATAGTCTAGCAAAAAAGCGTGGAGATCAAAAATGAAATATGAAATACTTCCAGAGTATGCATTCCACAATCAAACTAACATATACATGGCAAATATCTGACAATATGTGTGTAAAATTGAGAAAATGCAAAGAACTTATGATAAGCTTCCCAACAGCCAGGAGAAAAGCAAGCTGAATTCCCTCATCTTTAGCCAGTTTGTGCGTGAGTTTCAGTTCAATGAGTTAAAGGGAAATGAGAGACTTATTATCTAAGAAGGATAAAACTCAAATTATATTTGGGCTGTCTGATGCTTTTAGGTTACCTGCACTTTGAGTGATTTCCATCTCTCCAGTGAATATGAATTTTCTCACCCCTCCTTCAGGTCAGCACTGACTATACAGAGGAGCTTTGTTGTATATTGTAGAAAATCCTCACAATTCAGTATCAGAACTTCAGGGGAAAACCTTTAGAAAGTTGTTAGGCTGGGCAGTTCCTTCCAATTACTTTCACATAAAGAAAACCTCATGTGAAGGTTTTCTTTAGACTAGAAATAAGTATGAGCAGAGTTAAAATGGGAATGGAAACCAGAGATGCTTTAAATTACCAGTAAGTAGAGCCAAAAGACTTGTCCTGATGTTCTTTGCAGAAGATCTCTTTTCCCTGGTTAGTTTAGAGATGTTGAAGTAACAAAGTCTTTTCTCTGCACTCTGCCACAGTCCAGGTAGTTTTTTGTGGACTGTTTGTACAGTTCACAGACAGCAGTGTATTGGTAACCACCTTGTCAAGCACTGGGCACATGAAAATTTAGACACTTAGAGGAACAGGATGGGCTGAGACAAAGCTGTACAGTATACAACTGAGAAACATGTGGATGTGGCATATATGAACCACTTTACTCTCCACAGCATTAGAGATGAAAACTGAGTAGAGTAAACGATCAGTATCATCTATATCCTGTTCAAAGGCCTGGGAATTTCTGTGGGAGTGTGACCAAGGTACTAGATAGAGGTAAGATATTCCAGTGAACAATCCCAATGGATGTAGGATACTTTTTTATGCCATTTCTACAATCTGGCAACTGAGGACAGTCTAATGCACTGCTTATTGTGCACCTTGAAAGACTGAGACGTTGGAGAGGTTAGCATAACACTGAGGAAAACATCACATTTCAGAGTGCCAATACCTTTTCATAGGGCAGAAGGAAGAGACTGAATTGAATTGTGAAAATTGCAGTGAACAGTGTGGTGAGGTATATTGATAGAAATAACATGTGGACTAAGAGGCAACTAAACTTGTATACGGTTTCAATGGGCCAGTACCAGTGAGTGGTAAAGGTGATGAATCTGAAGAAAATCTTCTTTAAACAGGTAGGAAAGAAAGAAAGGGCATGATAACCTATACTGCAGAAGTTATTGGCAGATATTTCCTGGATGAATTAAGTTAATAATGCTTTAGGCTAATTAAACCATATCCCCAGCGCTTTGTCATTTTTTCTGCATGTCCAGCCCAATGAATAATTTAAAACAACTGCAAAATAGAGCTGTTTAACTAGCCTTTTAATCCTTTCTTAAATTAGTAGCATTGATAGCTTTTTCATTTCTCTTTATTTCCTTTCCAGCATTATTTAAAGCACATTTGTAGTTTCCAGGTAGGTTTGCAGGTGGTGGCCAAGTGAGACTGCTATTTCAGCTAATGCAGTATTAGCATTTCCTCCTAGCAGTTCATCTTTTGACATATGCAGTCAGCAGGATGGCCACTGGAGACCATATCTGAATGAGTGCTGCTCCACTATATAAATCAAATTATATTTATGCACGTTGATTTTCTATCCTGTGTAGAATTCCCACCACTCATTTTATATGATTCTCTTTTTAATGGGACAACTAGATGCACTAAATGAACATAAAAGTCATCCATCTTACTGAAAATGCAGTTGAAAGATGGAGATATTTAAGCAGATTTAATGTCCAGGAAGGGCTGTACGTAGAAATCTCCTTTTTATCTCCAGATTGTACAACGTAGATTATTACTTAAGTGAAAAATGCTTGTCTACAGAGATCTGAGGCATAAAGTTTAGTGTATACAGAGTTGTTTATAACCTGTGGCCAATAGAGATCTACCTGAACTGAACATTTTTTAATGGATTTGTGAAGGGTAAGCAAAGAGAAAGGTTCATCTTGTCAGAAGGTTTTGATTCAGTCCAAAAATCTTAGGGATCTGCAATTCCATAAAATAAAAGAGACTTGCAATAGGACAATTTTGCGTGTCACCTGGCTGCTGGGAAGATCAAGAAAGGTGATGCTGATGTCTGCTATAAATGTACATATTGTTCCTCTGAGAAAAAGACTGAACACACTCTTCTATTGCATTTTCAGGAAAAAAAAGAATATTACTATTGGGTCAGAATAATTATTGTCATTGTTATCTGTCATTATCAATAAAAATGAATGTGAGATAGGGGAAATAATATTCATTTCATTCTTACTGTTGAGATGATATAGCAATGAATAGAATCTGAATTGTGAATTAAGACATAATTTTTCAAAGCAATTTAATATTATATAGGATGTTTAAATGTTCAAATTGTAGTTCACTTTACATTTATTTGCCCTGGAGACATTCAGAACTTGCATAGATCAATCCTTGGGTTATTGAATCAAGTATCTAGAAATCAAGGATTATACAGTATAAGTTTGATTATAAATTACGCGGTTAATTGAAAGCATCAGTTGAAAAATCTGTGAACAAAACAGGAAATACTATTGCTTCTCTTCCTGCTGTGTGTTTTCTAATTTTGAAGAACTAAATGGGCCTAAAAAGACAAAGATGTAAGATGACCATACGACTGCATTGCATTAGAATTGCAGAATCACAGAATTGAATAATGTTCAAGTGATGAACACAGAGACTTCAGCCCAGTTATTTATCAACATAGACATCATTATGTAAAATTGCCATTGAATTTATTTGACATCCAAAATATTTTAAGGGTTTTCTTTTTAATAGCTTCTCTTATTCCCTTATTTTTACTATAGAGTTTCTATTTTGAAAGTTCTTTTTTATTAATTTACAGAAAGATTCTTATTTTCTGGGGAAAAAAAAGAAATCAAATTCTGTTACTCCTGGATGGAAAGGAAATGTTTTCAGTAGGAACTGCAGACTCCTATTTATGAGCTCACTGCTAGGGAATGCCAAACACATCAAACAGTCTTATCAGTCTCTTCAAGACCTGGCTGATGCCAGAATCAGGTTCTTTAAGTCGGTGCTGTTAGATGCCCTTCTGGTCATGGGATGCTACAGTTAGAAAAGATGAAATCTTAACTGGTTAAATCAGCCTCTATATTTAAATAGTAGGCAAAAAAGAACAAGAGAAGGAAAGGGAAGCATGGGAGGATGTTGAAATAAAAATTCCTCTTGGTATTGTTGTTATTCATAATTCTAATTGTAATCTTATAATAATAATTTTTCCCACCTTCATTTTGAATATGAGTTGCAATGTTACCTCAGGCTCTAGGAGGAATAGTTTGTTTTTGCTTTGTTTGTACTTCAGAGCTGTTGGATTGTAATTTTCTACACAATTTGTCATGTTCGTGACTATTTCCAAAATTACTATGCAAAGTAAATAAATAAATAAAGTGGGAGATTTGCATTCTGCAAACAAAGCTTCCTTTTACTAAACAGAATTGAGGAATTTCACAGAAATACCCTTTCTGCACAAAGAATGACACTGGCTGCTGTGAAAAAAGTATTGCATGACTACAGAGATACCTCACAAAGTAGTGCTGAATCCCAGCTGTCATGATCCCTACCCCATTTCTATAGCTAATGAGTCTGGACTTCTCACAATGTTCTTATCTCAGCGTTCTTGCCTAGACACTCTGATTCTCCCAGTTGCCTGTCCCAGGGTACTCACTCAGGTAAATCTGAATCTACTTGTTTCAGTCCTTATCTCAAGCTATCACATTTTCACCCTTCTCTTTCCTTCGTCACGTATACATTCCTTAACCATCTTCCTCCCAGCCCAATGCACCTTCCTGGGACTCTACATTCCAAAATCCAAGTCCCTGTCCTCATCCCTTGCTCCAGAAGATCAAGGGCTGGATCGTTATTTGAAATCTTTATTTCTGCTTCTTCCCCAACTCTTCCTGCTCTGCCAAATGAAATGTATTTGAGTATTCCAAATGAAAGCTTCTGAATCATATGGTCAAAACCCTATTTTTCCTGTAGCATCATTCTCAGAAATGCTTGAAACATTATGATGCAAAGATTCAGCTGGAGGCAGGGATGGCATGGAAAAATTCATTACAAACATCTAGAGTCTGCCTGAGCTAAAAGTAACTCAAAAAAGGCATATAGCAAAGAGAATATCTGCCAACCTCAGTAGAAGAAAATGCTATTTTCTTTACCTAAAATAACACCAAGAATTGGGAAAATGGTAAAAGATAAATAGCAAATTCTTAAACACTTGGCATACTAATATGGAGGGTAGGTGAGACTGAAAAACAGCAGTTGTTGTTCATTAGTATGGCAATCCATTTTTACATTGCTAGGTGCACAGAATAGAAAAAAAATAAAACCCGTTCCTGCAGCTGTATGATGTGGTTACCTATGAGCCTACAAGTTGTATCAGTACATGTCTTTGGACAGAGAGTGACAGCTACTGTGGGTGGTGTCAAACATGCCCCCAAATATTCAGCTTCAGTTGTGCCTTTCTCCAGACCAGGACAGGATGCTGCATGCAGCAGTCTCCTCTTGCCAAGTCCCTGCTTCTGGAGGAAGGGAGGCTGGAAGAAGTTTAGGACATATTCAGACATTTTCTCCAGGGTAGGCCAGAGTAGCAGTGCCAAGGGCTGGACCTGCCTTTGGGGGTGATGGCTCCCACCATGCCTGACCCTTCTGCTTAAGGGAGCTTCTTTCTGCAGCATCTGTAGTGCTTGGCCCTGGACACAGGTACAGTTCCTGCTGAATCACAGGACAGCCCAGAGATCTTGACCCCCATGCAGGGAGGTGCTCAGTGCCCTGCTCTGCCGCCTTGCATGGGCCAGGTCATTTCAGGCCTCGTGACAAGCCCAAGGGCTCAAGATGTAAAAGAGTGGGAAAAAATCCTGAAAAATAGAACAAAGAAATGCAGGTGCAATTCAACAGAGATAACTCAGAAAGTGAAAACAAAGATAAGTCATTATCAACCTTTCTTCGCATTACTGATGACCTGGCCAGTGAACAGACACCAGCCCTTTACACAGGGTAGTGATACTTAGCATAGCTGTTCACTAATCCCATTTCTCTGTTATGTGCTTTATTTGAAAATATCTGCTTTGTTCTTATAAACAGCACAGAATTTCTCTGTGTATGATAAAATCATCCAAAAAATATGATCCAAGGAGGAAGAGTTATAGAACAAGTATGAAAGCAGTCATGTAGACAAGAAATCAAAGATATAAATTCAGGAAAGGTTTCCTTTTAAAATATTTGACTGGCGCAGAAAAACTTAAATTATTCTTATAAATAATGATCAGGAGACACAATTTTATGGTTATTCAAATTTTCTTCACTTCTTTTTCCTACCACCATAACTTGGTCATATAGAAATGCTGAAAAAAACTGCACTGTGTTATTTGAACTGACAGAAAGACAGAGAACATACTGATGAAGAAGTCTAGAAAAATGCAGAGCTAATCAATTCAGCCACAGAATGATGTTTCCAGGTTAAAATAAATCAACAGTCAATTCATACCACAGAAATCAGTCACAAGATTCAACACTGTGTGTAATATGGGGTCTGATTGTGCATTCTCTGCACACCCTCTTTTAAAGTAATTAGGCTTTCTGATGCATAAAAAAAAAAAAAAAAAAAAAAAAAAATTGACATTAGGTCTTCAACAAATTCCACAGGAAAAAGAGTAGCTAAAATTACTCTGGCCATCCAGACAGCTGATCCAATGACTCATATTTCAAATTCCTCCGCATTTTTGCAACAGCAATGTTATTTTGTGGAATCAAAAACTACCAGTTTCCAAAAGCCAATGCTGTTTAACATCTGCATTTGTTTAATTCCTTGTCAAATGAAGTTCACATTCTTAGATAACCCAGAAATTCCTCATGTATCCGTTAACATTTGTCTATGAGCTCTGTAGGTACACAATTCATTACACAAAGGCATGAATGCACCCTTTAACTGACAAGTCTCTTTTTCCTAGACCAAGAATCTAAGGACTTAGAGTACGCTGAACCTTTCTTCATCTTGATCTGCACTGAGCTCCATCTAAATTGCTGCTAAGATATTCTCTGAGCCAAATCCCAGCTAACCAGGAATATTTTTTTTCACCGACAGAGCAATCACACCACCTCCTCTTCCAATCTGAGGCAAAACATTGTAGAGATATCAGCTGAGACAAAAAGCCCCTGAATGCAAAACATGCAAAACTTTTGCCAATTATTCATCACTACTCCCTTACTAGACCTGACTGTAGATCTGGATAAAACCTCACAGTTCATACTGCAAAAAGGAAAGATTGGGACTGTAATGAAATTTACAGAGTTATTGTGTTGACTGTTTCTCCCTAAAACTCTACTTGCCTGTGGTGCAAATATTTTTGTTACATATTGTGTGAGATTCATTCCCTGAATGCTTACAATTCCAGTATAAGTCCAATAGCACACATGCAATGGCAAAATTAAGTCCTAAGAATGAAACTAAAACCTCTACGAAATAGTTTCTCAATGTTATACAAAGGGCATTCTTTCAATCAGTAAAGATGAGGCATTTCACAGCAGCTGAGGTTTGATTCTTCATTTTTCTTTTTTGTGTGGATCAAAGTCTATCCCATCATTTAAATAATTAGTAATCCTCCTACTGTATTTATATAACATACATGCCAGAAATGGTCTGCATTTGTAACATCTCTATATTTTCCCTTTTTTTCCATATACTTTAGCACAAAACTTGGTTTCTGAATTCACTGCCTTTGTAAATTAACTGCAAGTCTCTGTTTCAAAGAATCTGCTCCCCAAACTGCAAACTTGCATTTCAGTTCTTTTATTAACATGCTGCTTTCTGACTGGTGTTATATAACAGACATCCTAATTCATAGTATAATATCAATGACAGATCACAATGCAAGCAGAAAAGTGAAAAGGGAACCTAAGTTTCTGCTGCATATGAGACAGCATAAAAATAAAGCAGCCTCTCAGAGATACTTCTGTGAGAATGTTTATGGGCTTTTTATAGTTCTTGAAATCAGACTCTTTATGATAGAGAAGAAATATCTTAAGTGCAGGGCATTTTTTAGCAGACAGCACAGGTGTATATTCATATATCACTGACACTTCAAGATTTATCATTGCAGATATGTAAATGAGGCACAAGATAAAGCTTTTCCAAATGCAAGCATTGACAACAGCTATGATAATAATAGTGACACTGCTTTAGACAAATTCCTTTGCTATCACTGCTAAATAACTGCAAAGGAGTACAACAACAACAAAGCATCATCTAGAAAATCAGAAAAACTTAGTGTAAAGATAAAAGGATGTAGCAGAACATAACATATTATTTGTGCTATGGGATTAAATCATAGAACATCCTGAGTTGGAAGGGACCCACCAAATTCAAATCCTATGTTTGAGACTGTCATCTGAATGCTTCTTGAACTCCAGCACTCATGCTGTGCCCACTACCCTGGGCAGCCCGTTCCATGCCCACCACCCTCTGGTGCAGAACCTGTCCCTAACCCCCACCTGCCCCTCCCCTGACAGCTCCATGCTATTCTTTCCCCCTCCAGCCTGGACAAGCCAAATACTTCATTTAATTTTAAAAACGTTTTAATTTATGGTTTTCAGTAGCCTAAATTAGAATATATTTTAATAGCTATGTGCACATATATCTGAAATCTAAACAATGAACTAGGTGTAAACCCTTCTTTAGCAAACCACTTTTGGGATCATTCTGGGACAATATTCTGCTCCTTTATATTTATCTATAGAAAAATGTATGCTGAAGTCAGTGATAGATTACAGCAGAGTGTCTTAACATAGATGAAAATATCTAGAACTTAGCTGATAATAATCTTTTCTAGTTTTTGGCTGTCAAGTACAGCAGGATAGGAATACCTGAAAGTTTCTCATTTTTGCATCAGCTATGGGATCCAATACAGATCCAATCCAGATGCAACTGCATGGGAACCCTCTCAGATGAAAATGGCTTTGTTAATGGAGATAGGACTACATCCATTCTTAGCACTGAAAGAATTACAATATATATGGTTTTCTACCAAATCTCTAATGATTTTTCTGTGATAGAGTTGGAAATGGTCTATCCCAATTTCCACTGGAGCAAAATCAATTTCTGTAGTAGATGAGTCATACACAAATTTCTGACACTGACATCGCTCAGTCATATTTTCAGTATATCATCATAATATTTTTCACTAATTCTCAGTATTTTCTAATATCCTTGTACTAAGACTGCTTCAATCTGTTGGATTTTCCTTTCATCACTTCCATTTTTCCTGATCCTGATCTGATAAAGAAAGAATAAGGAAAATGCAAGGTCAAAGAAAAAGAAAGCAAAAGAAAGCAAAAGAAATGCAAAGAACATGAAGAATGATAACTGGCAGGATGAGATTTGAGATCTGAAACTGCAGATACTATCAAGATTAATTTTCTGGATTGCAGAAGAGTGAAATCTGACAGGATATCAGGATATTTAGCACTGCCAGAAGAGTAGTATTATCCAGTTCCAGGAATGGGAAAAGACAGCAGGGAACATGCTATGTGCCCAAAAGTGACTCAGGGGAATGCTTCTGGGAAGCATAGATTTCCAAAGATAATTTTGACCAAATCTGCATGGATAAAAGAATTATTGCCTGGGATGTTCCTGGAAATAACTCAGGAGATACATCATTCCCAAGAGAGGCCCACAGTGACAGGGAGCAGAAATTTCTGGGTGCAATATTTAATGGTCAAAGAAGTGTCTGCAAAGAGAGCAATTAGTTTTATAAAATAGCTTCTCCTGACAACAATGGAGAGAAGAACAGAAGAAAAAGAAGTACCTGCCATGCCTGACAAAAGAAATGGCAAGAGAAGAGATGTGAGGAAAGAGCCCTAAAAATCTGAGGGAAAAAATATCAAAACTTGAGTAAGCTGATCTCACAATCTTTTGGTAGATTATCTATTATTTTTAATGAGACCTATCTGCTGCTTAATCCTTGACACTGACCAATGTTATTTATTGAAAATGTCAACTGAATATTAATCCAATTATCACTGAAAGAGTGAGCATACGTTTTTTGACACATATTTTAATTATAACTATATTAAAGGTTGCCCACAGGCATGCTGCATAGTTGAGTAGTCACCATTTATAGACGAATTTTCCAATTTTCTGTGGAACTTTTATTTCCCATTTAGGACTGAGGTCTGAAATACTGCCATTAGCTCTACCATTTTAATCTATTTAATAAATTTCTGTTTGGCTTTGGGCCAGACTAAAGCAAAATTACTTTGGCAAACTACTCAACGACCTACTTAATATGTCTTGCCCTTGTTATTAGTACTTCTGGACATATCTGTAGGGATCAACAACTTCAATTTAAAAATGAAGCCAACATAAATTTTCACCAGAAGTACTATTTCTTGGTAGAATTTATTTACCTAGCTTATTTCTCAATAGAACTTACTTTTCTGAGAATATGGGGAAATAAATTTGAATAAATTTCCTGTGTGGTTTTTCAGGCTTTGCATCCCGGTTTTGCAATTGTAATATATTTATTTGAAACAAAATCATCAGAAATAGCAGTGTTTTATGAAAGCTGAATTTCTTGACACTTTCAAATCAAAGGAAACGTGGTATTAATGTTTCACTGGCACAGTAAATTGAATTTCCCAAAGTTTTTATTTTTTCATGCAAAGTGTTCGGGCATCAGAGAAGTAGATATGATCTCAGGTGATGACTTATCCAATAGCTCCTCACTTTTTCTTGCCAGAAGTCACTGCTGCTGTTTTTGCTTCTTAGACAAAGCTTACATCAGCTGTGACGTCACACTGCCAGACTCTCTGCCTGTCCCTTGAGTTCACCACAGTCTCTGCATTCCCCCTACTCGAAGTATTACTCCAGCCTCATTTAGCCCAACCAGACAGAGGTTAATCTTCCAAAGTTAGGGCTGTCACAAATTCACACAGCTTTACAGTTATACCTATGTGTCATTTGAGGAAGCAGAATTCTATATAACCTCCCAAAATTATACATAGCACACTCTTGAGAGACATCTATCCAGCTCCTCTTTTAAAAAGAAGAAATGGTAGAAGATACCACAACCTTTTCAATAAATTTATTTCAGTATATACATTTGTTTAGTATTTAGTAGGTTGGTATTGAAGTATTTAAACCAGTTTATTTAAATTAAATAAATTAGTATTTACCGTTTCTTAGTGTATAATCTATATCTTGTTTGCACCAAATTAAGACAACTACATGTGCAATACTCTGGCATATGGAAACAAATTTTTTTCACTTTCATTTGTTCTCCAGCTATATTTGAAAATAGCTATTTATTATTCCTTCTTGTCATGTTCTTCATAATTAACAGTCACATTTTTCTAATATTTCTTCACACGCAGGTTCCTGAGACTGAGACTGTTGTTTTGTCTTTCGCATAAATAGCCAGTGCCTCATGGAAAGAAAACACCAAAATCAGACACAGGACTTCTGCTATATTTTTTAGGGTCACATGCACACTATCCATAAATAATGTTCTAATCTGTGATTACTTTTCAGGATAAGTTTAATTTCCATGGGGTCATAGCATACAACACAGTTCCTGAATTTCTGCACACATGATAAAAGTATAAATACTGTGGTCAGCATGATAATTTGCACTAACATGACAGATCGTTACAATGAAACTTTGTATTTTATATAAATCATCATGATCTTTTTGATGAACACAATGAAAAACATCCCATAATCTGCCATCCTTTAAACACTGTCACAGGTCACATGTGATTTCAGGAAAATAACAGCTTTTGCTTAAAATTATATTCATATTATCTTAGGCTAGCTAATCTGCCTCATTGTCACTTCTATCACCCTTAGGGATCACTGTTTGTGAGCAATGAGTCAGGCTTCAGATATTGTTTTCACCAAGGAAGTGTCTTTCCTCAGATCTTAAAGATGGCATTTTTGATAGGCCCTAATCTAATGAGGTAAGTAGTAGCATATACTAGTCCTAGGCTGTGAGAAACATCTACAAGAAATGTGGCTTACTACAATATTAACTTTCTCCTTGAATGCCACCAAGCATGTAAGGAAGATGACTAAGAGGACGGAGGAGGAATGGTAGAGTTGTGCTTGTCTTGTCGGTATGTATGCTGCAATTTAAGGAAAGCAATGTTTCCATTAGTCAACAACCTATCTAGTCTTTGTGAATGTGGAAGCACAGCTTGTCAAAAAGAAAGGAAATTAACAATTTTAATTATAAAAAAGAAAGCATGGTCAACTATTAAGTCTGAGGCTCAAAGAAGTCTCTTAATATATACCTTATTTCTGAGAATTTCTAAACAAACCTGCAGTCACCAACTCGTACCTCTTTGTACTGAATTAGGTATTTCCCTGTAGGAAAGAAAGTGTTTTTGCCAATACTTTAGAAAAAGGTCAGAGTGATATGGTGGAGTTTGTTATATCTTCACAAGAGGAGGGTGAAGATTTCCCAATCATAGCCTCAATCTATTCACTTTTTTTTTTTTTTTAATATCCTCAGGCTTGTCAGAAGTGGGAGAAAAGGTTAAAAATTATGAGACCTATTACTTTTATTTAAAATGTAACTAAAAATCTCATAAGGCATGAAGCAGAAAATCTGTAAAAATGTTTTAAAAATAAACAACAATTTTCAGTGTAGCACCAATGAAAATATTGTAGGTATAAGAAATTCAATAAAAGCCAATGTGCTCTCTAGAGTAAACACAGTGTGCATTTTAAATTTTATGTAATGAAATGCTCCAGAGGCAGAAAAAGGTGAAAGAAAAGTTTTAAAAAAAAATTAAATTAAAGGAATACAAACCAGAACTACTTGATTTGATTGCTCTACAAAGAAATTAAGATAACTGAGAAAACAAGTGCTCTGTTTTAATAAATATGAAACACTACAAAAAGATTTTGCACAGTATCTGATTGAGCTTTCAGTGTCATTATTGTAAGTTTGATAGAAAGAGTAAAAGCTAAGATAGAATTTGCTTCCTATTAACAAAATAACAGAGCAAATAGATCAGTGGTAAAAAAAAAAAAAAAAAAAAAAAAAGTGTAATCTAATCAATTTCTGTTTAACATCAATAAGTATCTGTGGCACATATTGGTATTTAGACCATCACAGAGATTGAGTCTCTGGTGCGGTTATTTATTTTCACCTAATATATAAATCCTTCCTTGTAAGTAGGGTAAAGTGTTCTCGCTTCTCACATCACTATAAAGGGTCTATCTGTAAAATCAATTAGAGGGAAAGCTTTTCAAAAGGGGAATCCTAAACCTAATACTGGAAATTTGGAGCACGCAGTCACAAAAATTTTATATAAAATAGACAGAAATTGAAAGGTTTGCTTTAGGACATGGAAAAGAGATTAATGTCCCATCATGATAAGACACGTTTAAATTTAGTAACCTAACTAGAGCCATCATAATATGCAACTATTAAATTGCTAAATAGTAAAGGCTGGGCAGCTTAAAGGCATGGTATTTAGGGCATTTCAGCTTTCCTTTCAACCCATGTTCCCATATTTTAGCCTTTTCCATTAGCTCAGCAAACTTCATGCATAAGTGAGCTGCAGAGCTTTCAAACTGATGTACAAGAGGAAGAATTACAGCAGGAGAGTAGGCAGAATGTAAAATAGTGCTGTATTATTGTAGTGTGTCTGCTGTTAGAATACATTAATAACATGACGTTGCTTGATACATTATATGATACAACAGTAATGAAAAACATAAAAAATCAACATTGTTATCTGTAGGAAAATAAAAAACAAAAATGAAGTATATTTTGAAGCAAACGTTTTATGGTATAGCAAATCTTTGATTTAGGCATTTTTGCAAGCAGTAGTTAAAACCTCAATCATTCTAAACAAAATGCAGATTCTTCCATTGATGGATACAGGACTTTTTTTCTTTTCCAGAGTAAAGTATTATTCCTACGGAAAATTAATGACCAAAATCCCATTAATTTCACTGAGATCAAAATTTTGTGTCTACTATTAACTTCACTTTTTAAAAGCCTTTTTGTTTGGTGTGTCTTTTGGAAGGCATGTTCAACACTGCAAAGCTCTTTAAAGATAAAGAACAGACATAATGAATTCATCATCAAGAAAAATAGTTTGACTTTATCTTGGAAGAGCTGCAGAAGAAATTGAGAAAGAGTGGTAAGTGTAGCATTGAAATCCCAATTTCATTTAAGAGAGAAGTAGAATGGAATGGAAAACAGAAATTTGTTGACTTAATCTATTGAAAGACAAGAAAGAACAATGAAAAATTTGTATAAATTCTGTTTACCATACACTAACACTAAATAGATAGCTAAAAATCTTACAGTAAAGGACTTGAGCAACAAAGCATGTCAAGAAGGGAATGGCAAGTTATTTCACTTATAGTAACTGCTCAACAACATACAAGACCCCCTTTGTGGTAGCAACATCATCCATCTCTCTATCAAGCATCCTTGATGCTTTTTGTTGTATATGGATCTTACATAAACTCATAAAGCATACATAAAGCATACATAAACTCAATCAAATCTCTCCCTTGATAAATTTTCTTAGATTATCTTTGGCATGATGTCTGGAAAAAATATGCTACCAACAGAATGACAGAGAGGGACATGGGCAAAACTGAGGGGAAGCAAGATGAGGAGAGAAAGGCAGAAAGAGCAGAACCCATTTAAGTCTCCTGGGATACAGGATGAGGAAAGTAGGATGATCAGCTGACACAGAAGTTATTTGGCCCAAAGGAATCTTCAGCTTTTGGCACACTGGTTTATATCAGGATCAGAGGCAAAATCCTCTCCCTGAAAAATATTTGCTGTGCCAAGGACAAACCAATACAGTCAGTATAAACTCTCCTGTCTCGGATATGGATTCCATGACACAAATGGCAGGAGATAACATGTATACATCTCTGAAGATGTAAACATTCTAAACTCTTAAATCTTCAACCACAAATGATAGCTTTGTACCATTAGCAGGAGGGGAGAACAGATGCTTAGAGGTGGCAGAGATTTTGAGGCAGCATGATCACATTACCTGCTTCAGCTTCTTTGTAAGGATCTGGATGAGATATCATACAGGTAGTGGTTCAGTCAGGGCAGCAAGGAATTTACCACTAGCCACAAAGCGGACAGTGGATTAGGTAAAGCTACTGCAAGCTAGACATTTGCCATGGCTCATGCAAGTGCTGAAATTAGAATGCCAGGAAAAAAGAGTGCAAATGAAGTTAGACATACATCACCTAGGAAATATCATAGAATCATAGAATCACAGTATCATGCCATTGTGCCACATGTGTTACTGTGAACCCAAAGTGCTGATGAAAATAATAGCCCATACTGCATTTTTCAAATTTGTAATCACAGACAAAATATTTCAGTGTTCCCAGCAAACTGTGACATCTATCAATAAAGAACTCTTTTAAATTAATACACCTGTTTCCATGAGCACACAGTGATAAAGTATCTGTAGATTTGTGAAAACATTAAGGTATCTCTAGATCTTCAGTGTCTCAGGGGCTGAGTACTAGATCTAAAAGGTTGATCTGTTCTGCCTTGTGTTCACTCTGCCTACAGGATATTTTCATGACACAAACCAAAGTGGAATACTTTTCCATATAGCCAGCATCTCAGTGCAGTTTATTTGAAACTTTTGAAAAGAGTGAGGACTGAAACTCAAAGTATGCTTATTGAATTATAATCTATGAGTAACATATTACCCAGGTGTTTTGGACAAGATAGTGAAAGGGTAAATCAGGAAATATGACACACTGCTTTCCATTAACCCCCTGGCACTGGCAATTTGAAGCTCCACTTACTAAAGGCTAATCCATTTTGCTGTAGTGCTTAGCATTTTAAAATCTCAGCTCCTTGTGTCAAAATATTTATATGCTTTAATGTATTAGAAAGGCAGGTAGCAGTTTTGATCCAATTGCTATTTTACACTTTGTCATAACCAATCCCAACAAACATCAACACAAAGCCTACCTAATAAAAAATATAGCTATTTAGTATATAAGAATGAACAATTTTAGCCCATTTTAAGAAAACGCTTTTGTCCGATCTCCAGAATTCTAAAAAATGCTAAGTACTCACAGTAAAACTGAAGTTTAATTCACCTAGATTCTAGCTAATACCAATAATGACGTCACTTGTGAAATTGGGTTTTCATTGTTGTTTGGAAAGACTTGGTCACAGCAGAAGCCTACTTACTACTTTTTCCTACTTATTTCTTGCTGAAAATGCAATTTTGCAACATTCCACTATGACATTTTACAATATGTATTATTTTCCTTAATGAAATATATGTGCCTCACTTTAAAACAAAATCATCTGTTAGGAAAACGTCTACTAGCTAAGTCAGCCCAGAAGGTCTTATATTTTATTTTTGTTGCAGGTTTTTCTGAAAGGAAGTAAGGAAGATAATAATCTGAATATCATTTTTATTGTTATGCCCTTTAACACCCCAACAAGCAGAAAAAGGGAACCCTACTGTCTCTATTAGGAAAAAAAAAAGATTATGATTCAGAGATGCCCTCCCTAACATAGTCTATGTTACCCTTGGTTCCAGACTATCATTCCTCTTTCCCACATCAGATGAAATAATAGATAAAAGCAGATAAAAATCAGATGAGCACATAGAGTTGATGTGAGTTTTCTGCAAAGTGATTATCTCAACAAGCCATACTTTGATGATTTTCATTTGTTTTCTTTGGATTGGATATTTTAATGTCTCTCATTTAAGCTTTCGAAAATCTTATGTCACAGAAAATTCCCCAGTTAATAAGGATGACAATCATCTGCTTAGGATGGAGCTTTTCTTATGATGAATTTCTTCTGCAGCCTGCAGAAATGACATTAATTATTAGAAAACGGAGGTGTCATTTGAGTCACTGATGTGGCAAGCAGATGCTGCCTTCAAGTGACTGCACTCATTCTTGGAGCTGCAAAAGAGTTTGCTAGTATTTGTCTGTTTTCTCTCAAAGAAGTCATGTCTAATGTTGCAGAATTCCCATCTGTCAGGTAACATCTGTGTGTCTTACAGATAGAGTCAAAGGCAACAGGAGCATCTTTGATTATGTCTACAACATCTATAGCATTCAAGTTCATTTTCACTGGGAGGAATAAGGTATTGGTATCTATACCATTGAGTACACTGCGTGTAGAACATACCTACACAGCAGTCAGTTTTGTAATGCTGTCAGCATCTCTGAGTCTAATTCACACACTCATTGTCCTATAAAGTACAAATAATCAATGTTCTCTGAGAATCCTGAAAAAGGTTCCACACTTACAGCTTGTCAGCTTTCCAAAATACAACAAATCCAAGGAATTTTTAGGTAAGTGCACATTGCATGCATCTACTCCTTTATATCATTTGTTGTTCTCAGAGAATAGTGACAGTATTGGACAGAAGCAAAAATACTAGATAGCAGCTTGCATCTTCAAAATACACTCAAAGGATTACAGTTTTATCTGCCCATTCTGAATAAATTTACACAACAGCATACAGAGAATGAAATATAAAATATTGCTATGTGTCACAGACTTTATGAAACCCTTCTTCCAAAGGGTTCCAACATGGTTAAAACAGCTAAGTTTTACACTATCAGATTTCCAAAGCAGCAAAACTGTATGTCTGAGGACATAGCTGGGAAGCCACATTTCAGGGAACCCATAACAAGATCTGTAAAACCTACTCTGTAAGCAAGAGCAAATCTAATGCTCTTTGACATCAGATGGTATGATGTTTTTATAGTGTACCTTGTATTGAATTTCCAAGCCAAGTCAACTTAATGAGAACAGAAGGGACAACTGGAAAGTGAAAAGGATCAAAGGACAAAAGAAGTAATAGCACAGTAAAAAAGTCAGTGTTCTTAATATCTCTGAAACCTGCAGACCAGATTAAAACTAGAACAGAATGCACAGATGCTGTATATACTGACAATTATACCTGATATGCTAGCCCATATAACATGAGATGCAATGTTAGAAAGCCACAAAATAAAATGCAATATTGTAGAAAAGTATTTAAAATATGTTACGTCTGGGGATGCATGTTTGGGTTCTTTTTATAGGGTTTCATCTTATATTTTGAATTAAGGGAATGAATAATGTAGTAAACTCCAAGGGAAATAAAGATAGGGCAAATGTAATTAATCAAGCCACAATCACAATTTTCCTTACATAAACAAAGAAGTAAAATTCCATATTTTTAAAATACATTGTACTACAATGTTAGAAGTTGTTCCTTGACGAATTTAAATTCTATGTTAATACTGAGGAACTGACTGGCATAATATTAAGAACAGAATTCAAAGCAGATGAAAAAATTACAATTTAACACAATTTTCACAAGAGTTTGGATGCAGGATAATTTAAATTGGATCAAGTGTACAGTTTTGAGTAAAGCCAAACCAGAACCTTTGCTTTCACAAACTATATAAATATGTGTATATTGGATACATGTGGTCTCTCACTAAAGATATGAAATTTTTACACTTTCAATATAAACTGATGTATATATACCCAAATGTCAAATATTAAAAAAAAAAATTGAATGCATTTGTCTTTATTTGTATGAAAGTTTGGCCCTTCAAACTATCGATGTGTTTATAAAGGAGTGAAAGGCTGCCTAAGCTCTTTCTTTAAAAACATTCATTTTCATACTGTGTCATTTTAGAAGGTCTTCATTTTGGTTCATTAGAAAGTGTCTGTCACATGGCGGATAAATATTTGGAGAACCGCCAACAAAGCATGTGAATTAATATACAATTCTGAGTGAATTAACTTCAGTTCCAGTTTGTTTTGTTTATTCCTATAATCTGTAATGTGTCGTTCTTGTGATGTTACACTGTGTTATGATTCAGTAAATAGCAAGTATAAAGTAAATTTTTTTACTTTTTTTTTAAGTGGCCTATTTTTTCTCCTGCCTTAACACCCTTAGTGATCTTCTCCACATTGGTGAGCAGCAGGTCCAGCAATGCTTCACCTCTGGTCAGTCTGTCTAAAACCTGAACCAGAAAGTTATCATTAATGGATTCCAGGATCTTCCTGGATCTCTTGCAACACGCCGTGTGGTCTTTCCAACAGATATCCAGATGGTTGAAGTCCCCCACCAGGACGAGAGCCTGTGAGCATGATGCCTCCCGCAACCGAAGCATTAAAGCCCCATCAATAGTCCCCCTGTGATTAGGTGGCCTGGAGTATACCCCTATCACCAGCAGGCCTTTATTAGTCCTGTCCCTAATACTAACCCACAGGCTCTCAACTTGTTCCTGGCTGTTTTCAGAGGGAGCTCCTCACAGTCCATCCACTCTCTGACATGGAGGTCTTGGGACCAGTGCTCTTTAACATCTTTATCAGTGACATCGATGACGGAATCAAGTGCACCCTCTGCAAGTTTGCTGATGACACCAAGCTGAGTGGTGCAGTTGACAGTGGAAGGAAGAGATGCCCTTCAGAGGGACCTCAACAGACTTGAAAGGTGGGCCTGGGTGAACATAATGAGGTTCGGCACAGCAAAGTGCAAGATTTTGCACGTGGGCCAGAGGAACCCCAGGTATTCCTACAGACTGGAAGGAGCAATCCTTGAGAGCAGCCCTGCAGAGAAGGACCTGGCGGTCCTGATGGATGAAAAACTTAACATGAGCCAGCAGTGCATTCTTGCAGCTTGGAAAGCAAATGGTTTCCTGGGCTCCATTAGAACAGGAGTGGCCAGCAGGGACAGGGAAGTGATTGTCCCTCTCTTCTCTGTTCTTGTGAGGCCCCATCTGGAGTACTGTGTCCAGGTCTGGAGCCCCCAGTACAAAAAAGACAGAGAGCTGCTGGACAGGATCCAGAGGAGAGCCACGAAGATGATCAGGGAACTGGAACACCACCCCTATGAGGACAGGCTGAAAGAGCTGGGCTTGTTCAGCCTGGAGAAAAGAAGGCTGCGGGGTGACCTCATTGCAGTCTTCCAGTATTTAAAAGAAGATTATAAAAAGGAGGGGAATCAACTCTTTGAAAGGATAGATAACAGCAGAAGAAGGGGAAATGGTTTTAAATTGAGGGAGGGAAGATTTATGTTGGATGTTGGGGGGAAGTTCTTTACTACGAGAGTGGTGAGGTGCTGGAACAGGCTGCCCAGAGAGGTTGTGGATGCTCCGTCCCTGGAGATGCTCAAGGCCAGATTGGATGGGGCCCTGGGCAACCTGGTCTAGTGTTAAATATGGAGGTTAGTGGCCCTGCGTGTGCCAGGGGGGTTGGAGATTCATGATCCTTGAGATCCCTTCCAACTTGAGCCATTCTGTGATTCTGTGATTCTATATGTATTTTCAGTTTTGAATCATTCAAGAATCCACATATGTATGCCTCTCTATGCATAAGACAATTAAACATAAATTAAACTTTTAAAAATTGCTGAAACTGAAAAAGCTCAATAGTAGCTAGTCTAAATCTTTATGATCCATTCTTGTTTCCTCAACCAGTTTAAAAATTCAGTTGGCCAGAAATAAAATAATTGCAAGCTTCAGCTAGTCCTTCCTTTATTTTATTTCAGTGTTTCTACTTACATTAAGCATGTGGTTTATTCTTTACTGTTTATGACATCCCATTAATATAAATCCCTTAGAATAAGGTCTCTAGCAAGAGGTCTGATATAAATAATTCATTTTTTTCCTTCTTTGACATCTACTATTAATTTACCATTAATTCTCTTTTTCCCAAATTAACAAACAAAACACTCTAGTTCACATTCTGCTTAAACAGAATGTTGGGGGAAGATATGCAATATGGTAGGCATACGACATTCATTGTAATAAAAAGTTATTAAACCTCAATGTCTGCTGGAAAAGAACATTTTTTTTAAATGTTCTATTGACTTTAATTGGAAAACAAAAGCTTAGCTAATAACGTCCTTTGGAAGAAGTAGATTATAAGATTGAGTTTTTCAATTAGGAAACCAAGAATTTCTTACAAACATTGTTATCAGATGACATTTACTCGGAAAGGGATATTTGCTCTTGCCTTCATGGAAAAAAAAAATTGCAGAATAATATAGTAATAGAATTGGTTAGCCTTCTTGTAACAGTGCAACGCGACTGAATAAGAATCTTCCAGAACTTTAATATATTTGATAGCCTCATACTTCATTAAACACTCCTTAACTACAGACTTCCTTGGAAATTGTCTTATTTTGAATCAGTTATTCAACTTTATAGTTTAGACATAAAATACTCACTTTGAGAAAACTAGAGACTGCATGGCCAGACATGAGTGTTCTGTTCACAGACTTTCATTAATTACTTGTGGATTTGTGTGACTGAGACAGGCTCTGACTTATTCAGTTCTGGAAACAAATATGTATTCAAGAGGGTCATCACAATATGTCCTTGAGACACCAAAGTATATGACACGCCAAGGCAATGACACAAGCCCGACTGATGTGAAACACATCTTTCCAGGGATCAGAAACCTGGTCCTGATACTGCTGGGTCACTGCAGTTTTTGAAGCAAGAGAGAACAGATGGGAGAAACAGGAATTCTAGGAGCTGGGAAGGCGCAAACAGGTTTGGGAAGCAAAGGGACATGTCAGCATGGATTTTTGAAATTTGGATTTATAGAGACAAAAGACAAACTAAGAGTCTCACTCAGCTTGCAGCAAAATAAGAAACAGCACTGTTCCAAAGACTTACAGCCTATATAATTAAGATAAAAATAGGCAGGAAGAGCAGCCAGGGAGCAATAGACTCAAGATCGTCAATACAATGAATAGCTGAGTTCATTGCAGACTCTAGGTTTTGCAAATACTTATTCAATAAACAGTTTACCAAACAGACCATCTCTGATAAGAACATATTAGTAGGCATCAGCAGCTGCTTGCACTAAGCATGGTTTTTGTATTTTTTTTATGATACATTATGATGAGTTATGCTTTTGCCAGTTTGATCACAGAATTCCAAATAGATTCCTCTAAAAAAAGTAATATCCAGCTTTGGCAACAGTCCATTTAGCTCATGCCTGCTATGTGCTATATCAAATCTGCTTCAGTACATTTTAATTTTAGACTTTGTTGCACTTTTTTTTTTTCTTTGAGGATATCAATTTCTCTCCCTTTCAGTTCCAGTAATTTTCAGTTACACCAACTTTTTCGAAACAATGGAAAGAGATTATTCCTCCACTGAAGCATTTTCTATCAGCTTCAAAGACCAAAGCCAAGAGAATTCACAGGAGGACTTATAGTGTAGGAAGTATTACAACAAGCAGTGCTCTTTAAGAATTAGCAAAGTCTCATAAAAGACCACTTTTTTTCTTTTTTTCTTTTTTTCTTTTAAGGAAAGGAAGAGGTATATGTACTTAATTAACACTGGATTTTGACTTTGTTACAGCTCCAAACGTTGGAGTTATTCAACATGGAAAGGGCATAAAGCAGTTTAAATACTTTCCATTCTGTTGAAAATATGATATGAATTTTTCCCCATTAATCTTTCCTTAAATTCTTCACTAAATATAGCATCAACCTAAATTAGGTCCACTCCACGATGTTGCTCCATATAGATCTATCCAATCTAACTCTTAATAGATTTACACTAGCATAGTTCTTCAACCTGGCCATCGTGCAATGTTAATGTGTCTGAAAGGAGATATTATAGTACCTGAGAGAGTCTTTAATGTGCATTTGCATGACATTGTTTTGTATATATGTTCTCCATGAGATTCCTGGATCAGGCAATGACATAAATAAGTTTGCTTTTAGCATCACATCATCTTCTGAGAGTGTGCATGTACATAAGGAAGATTACTTTTTCTCTTTTCACAGCTTTATATCACTTGCAGCCATATGTAATCTGTCTGAATAATCAAACACTCCCTTTAGTACATATATCTGTTGTTCAGCATTTAATCATTTCCTGTGTTCCTCACAGGCTGAAAATAAGTCAGTGGAGTCTTTGCCTCGAGTATGATGGAGGTCTCAGTTCTGACTCGTAGTTCAGATCCTTTAATCATACAAATAATGAACAATAACAATAGGCAGCAAGACTTTATCATTACACTGAGTTGCAATGTCAGATTTTGATTGGAAAAAGAAATGTAATGGGATTTTCTTTAGATTTTTGACATGAAATGACATTCTAGCCATCAAACAATGTTAAGCTTATGTTTTTATGTCAGCTGTACATTCAGAAGTTTAAAACATATTTATTTTAAAGCAAAAGTAAATCACATTTTTACAGGCAAAGGATCAGAGATCTGCATAAAAGCAAGATGTTGCAGCAGAGAGAGTAACTCAAATTGAAAGCAAATTCAAATTTTTAAATTCAAAACACATTAAGAACAGAGGGAAGTTTACAAATATAAAAAGTGCATTTGATTTAACTGACAATATTCTTTAATCTAAAGAAATCGTATAGCATTTTAAGGTAGTAATATAAATTCCACAGCACGCAAACCCCATGATAGCTCCACTAAGAAATAACCAGCTGACATCTCAGAGTAACAAGTACTCCCATGCCTAGACATTAAATAAGGATATGCCTTTCTTTGCTGCATTCTGCCATGCAGGGTGTACATCCTCAGGCCAGCCATAAATATGAGAGCACGAGTGCCAAAAGCAGCCAAGCAGCCTGAAACATCGCATGACATTCACTTGTACTGTGCTTAGTCTGCTGCGGGAATGCAAGTTCACTTACAGCTACCTTCATCTGCCTCATCACACACAGAATACTTCTTGAAACACAGAATACACAGAATTGCTTCTTGAAATACACATTTTTTACACTTAATTGCAAAAGCAAAACACAGTACCTTTCCAGGTGTTTGTTCATGATTAAAATGTACAGCGTTTTCCAAAACTGACATTTTAGTTCTTTAATGTAAACAGAATAAGGGCATCATTGTCACTTCATATTAACAGTTTGACACAAATCATAATTTTTGTTTTGCTGCATTTTTATCTAAAATGAAGAGTGTTCCATGTCAAAATGAAATGAAGATTGCCATTTCATTTCCAAATGCCAATTCAAAACCAAACTATTTTTTTTTTATATTTTGTGTTGAGACGATCTATATTTTCATTGGATTTGACATGTTACTGCAAAACTTTTTGTTTCAGCAAGATATTCTTCAGTAGAAAAATCTTCACCACAAACAGCCAACCAAATATCTATGATAACATCAATGGACCACTACTGTTCTGATGAACCACCATGGTAACGCATTAATAAACAGCTCTGTGGTTGATTAGCCAGGGTCATTACAAAGCCTTTACAGTTTGGTTAATTAGTCAGCCAATGTTATCATGGATGCCAGAAAAATGAATAAAATGCCTTCTCTTCTTAGCTTCGCATTCCAACAGATTTTCTCCTCCATGGTTTTTCTCCTTGCACATCTACTTAAAGTAATGTAACGGGTTAATACTTGGTATGAATGTTGAGAACTTCAGTCTAAATGTGTTTGCAAATATCATTACATCTCAAATACCATTTCATTATAGAACATAATGATGACTAATAGATGTGAAAGAGGCATCTTAACTGCTTCATTTTCTAACTACAAAATACATAGGAAAATGAGGAATGTAGCTGATCCATTGACATTCAGAAAACTATTAAGGGATATAATTGGTACTTACTAAACAGATTAGTATAAAGTAATCAAGTGTCAGTGAACATACATAATTTACTGTTGCCACTTAAAGTGGCCAAATTTTTATTCTCAGTAAATATGTACAAGCAATTGCAAGCAAACGATGATATTTAGCATACAGTTTCCTTGGAAGGATTTATTACTTGATTGACTTCTATCTGCAAAATCTCTGTCAGGAGTCCAAAAAAAAAAAATGTTCACATTGAGTTTCAGACTGGCTTAGCTCTTAACCTACATTTTGCTTTCCTCTTTTTCTGTTACCATCCACATATACACTCTTCAAGCAGGTGCTTATTTATGCTTTGAACACAGGCTTGTTAGCACAGCCAGCTGTGAAGTTTAAAGCAGAAGCAAAGTTTCCTTTGGCTTGGAAATTGTCCACCTCTCTTGAAACCCATGAATGCAGACACAGTGGGAGTCTTGGGCAGCTGCACACAACAGAGCTTGAGAAGTCCCTTTTGCTGAAAAAGAGTGAATTTTACCTCACACAGAATCAATTTCTGTGAAGTTTCAGGCTTTCAAACCAGTGAACATGAGCTACTATTGTGTCAGGAATACCGTGCCTGATCATTTTCAGTTCTCTCTGTTAGGTAAAAGAGGGCTAAAAGCTTCAAAATCATTTTACATGGAAAACACCTACCCCCTTATCTGCTCATTCAAGAAAAAAAAAAAAAAGAGAGAGAGAGAGAGAGAAAAAATTACTTAGAGGTTTAGTGATCCAAAAGGAAGTCCAAATGTGGAAATGAAATACATATTTGAAACTTCTAGTACATCAATATTTTCTCAGACTCCTAAAATTCGTGGCCCTATAACAATTTCTAAAGTGCCTCACTCATCTTTTATATAAAAGTCTTACACTGATTTTGTTTCTTCTTTTAGATTCTCAAAGCTCAGAAACTGTACCAGAGAATATTTTGCTAGAAAACAGGCTAGGCTACCTCTAGTTTTGAAGTTGTGTAAAAGAATATCAGATTCTAGAAAATAAGCAGTAGCAAGCAATTGTTTCATCCTGCTCAGAGAGGACAGTTGGAAATTACTTGTGTAGAAGGCTCTCTAGTCTGTAGGTAATACCAACTGAATCTGAAATATAGATGCAACCCTGAAAACACACACCAAAATTCAAAATCCTTTTTCTCCTAGAAGGCAGCACAACAGCACAGTAACCTCCACACCCCACTGATGCTTCCCTGCTTGTGCTTATTTTGTTGAGTCTCATTTGAGCCCCTAAATCTCCCGCAGCACAATGGGATGGCTACAAGCAGCAGGGAAGAAACGTGGTCCCCATACAAACCCTGGTTAATGATCTCATGAAGCCTGCAGGGGACTCCAGAAAGACTTCCAACTTTGAGATGTTTCAAGCTGTTGGCATTTTTTAACTTCTTAAGGGCAAAATGTATTAGTGTTTCAGAAAGCATCTCCTTCAATTGTTTTAACCACAAATGTCTAATTTTTCTTCTAATTTATTCCATCCATAAAGCACAGGAAGTCCACATCTTTCCAATTTGTTGTGATAGTAAGCATCACAAGACTCAGCTGTTTGAGGAAATTCTGAACTGTGAAGAGCTACAAAACCTGGCATCGCTGATTAGATCTTCTGAGACATTTCCATTCAGACAAGACTTACTACAGAAGAGTCTAGCTTAATATTTTAATCAAGTATTGAAGCTTTCCCTGAAAAGGTTACACACCTTATCTTACGTGCTGCCTTATTCTTCACACTCAGGCAAGCCTGCAGCACACCGAAAGTCTGACAAAAGCAGCAATACCAGTGCTCTCCAGTTATTCATACCTTTAAAAAAAATGTCTTGAATGTATGCTTATGCTTCTAAAAGAAAACATAGAATATGTAAGAAATAGATCATATTTAGTCTGAAATGGTTTGTCTACCACAGGCATTCTGGCCAATTAAATGCCTATTTATTGGGATCACTGCCAAAAGAACAGATTCAATTAAATGAATTGCAATGACTCCTAATAACAGTTAACTGGCCCTTCTAATACATTTAAATAGCACATCTGGTCCGGTCTGCCAGCCTATTGGTGGTTCACTTGCATAGAATTTGCTAACATAAATGGCCTGCAGTGAAATCTTTTCTTCTTGTTTTATTGCTGAATATCTGCCACTGAGTAGATCTTAGTTTGACTGGTGATATCTTTCAAAATTTGCTTGCACCCATCTTTGTCATCTATTGTGAGAAACTTCAGGAGAAAACAAGGAGGAATAAAAAAGCAGTAGCTGTGAAAAATGAACAGTTAGTCATTTTTCAAGGAATACAAGCAACGTCAAAAATGAAGGAATAGTCTCTAAAGAGAAAGAGAGTCCTCCATCACACCCTGTGAGTGAAGTGTCATCAGTCAGAGAAGAAAATGTACTAAGGGTAGAAGATTTTTTCAACTTCACATCTTAAATCAAAATATGTAAGAAAAGATCAAAGAAGGGCAACAAAGCTGGAGAAGGGCTTGGAGAATATGCCCTATGAGGAGCAACTGAAGGAACTGGGGCTGTTTAGTCTGGGGAGAAGGAGGCTGAGGGGAGACCTTATTGCTCTCTTCCAATATCTGAAAGGTGATTGCAGGATTTTATCTCCCATGTGTGAGTGCTTCAGCAAAATTATGTTTCATACCCAGGATTTAGAGGATGACCCTAGAATTTATGTTATACTGGGCATTGAAAACTCCTAGGTGTTCCAGGGATGTACGAAGAGCTCCTAGGTGAGCTGGCAATGTAAATTATTTAGAATGCCGTCTACAAAGATTACCAAGGTGGAACAGGCTTATAGCAAGGCTCTCCTGGGAATGATTAGCAGGATCAGAAGGGGGCTGATGTCCCCAGAAGAACAAAGTCCCTGCTGCTGATTGGAATCCACCCACTGCAGCTGTCCCCAGTTTGTAACCTACATCTCTGCCTTGAAAACAAATATCAGCAGAATCTGAATGCTTTGTAAAAGATTATATCATTAGTTAGAATGCCCATGAGAAATTGCACAGAGGAATGAGCAGAAAGAATGTAAAAAAAAACCCAAAGCTGATTCATAATAGAGTTACCAGTCTTTCTCAAGCAGTTTTTCTCTGCCAGAAGGAATTGTGGTGAAAAGTTATAAATCGTTAAAGCTATTTACCACTTATTGAAACATCACATCCTGGCTACATGCAAGATATTAGTGATTACCTGAATCTTATTTTGTGAACATGAATTTCTTAATCAAGTGCTCAAATCAAATTAATAGTTAAGTATTCATGTTAATTCATGACGTTAAGAATAGATCCAAAATCTAGGTCTGAAAGGCAATGCTCAAATACCCAAAGAATTTTAGATTTTTAATGAATTTCTCTGTAAATAGGAAGGTTGCGGGCATCCTGTCATTAAAATCACTGTTATCCAAGATAAGTAAGCATAAAAAACTATCATTTAACAGTGAAATATAAGCTAACAAATTGGTATTACCATAGCAAAAAATGCTTGTTTGATTAGTTATGATTCCTTGTCGTGCCTAGGAGTTGTAGGCTACTTTGCTATGGTTTAAGAAAAAGGAAATTATAAAGTGATCGATATAAACTGCATTTATAGTACCTCTGTCCTCTGACATTAGTAAGTGCACACTCATTAATTCCTCTAGCTGATAGTTACTTCAGAGTTGAAAACTTATTGCTAAGCTGCTAAAAAAAAAGCTATTTCTTCAAAGTAATTACAAACCTTTTTTTACAATCCAGTGTGTATTTTTTATCCTGGAAGTCTTATGATTGCAATATTAGGAACTAAATCCAAACACAGGCAAAGTCTAATATAAATAAGCCAAACAAAGAACAGCTTTGTCAGCTAAAGCTAGGAAATAACTTTTTCTGAAAGAGCACACTTCTCCTGATGTTCAGTGGCATAAACTTTAAAACCTACATAGACCGCTTTTAGGTTCATTGAGACAGAGGAACGCTTTCCACGGTACAGACTTTGGTGTCCCATTTAGCCATCCCCACAATGAAATGTGAAAGGCAGTACTCTACACATGCTGTAGTTCTCTCCCAGCAGCACTGCAGCTCAGACGGCAGAGGGCAGAGGCGAGCAGGGGTGCACAGTACAGTTCTGCCAGGTGCCCTGCTACTCACTGAGGCACCAAGATGTGCCCCTCTGTGTACCATTCTTGTTCCACACTCCAGGTTTCACATTAAGACAGCTACCTCTGTAGGAAGAAGATTAAGAACAAAGATCTTTTACCGTGATTTTCTGCAATGGGCTTTGTGGCACATATATGATCCTGTCCAGACAGGTTTGCATGCACAGCTGTGCCAAGTACACATGGGACAATGTCTGTACTGGCTGACAAGAACCCTCATTTTTTGCTCACAGTGAGAAGTTCCAAAATTTACTTAAGAACATTGGACACTAAGGCATTCACATCATACAAATTCTAATTACTCAAGAATTTAATAACATCAAGGCAAGTCACTCTCTTGCTCATTCTAATAAGACCAGCTTCAGTCCCCAGGAAAAACATCTCTGTTTGATCTGAAAATAAATAAATAAATAAATAAATGAAATAAAACAATTACTTCTTTTAATGTAACAGCTAAGATATTCTGAGTATATCTACATTTGAAAAATATGTTGTTAACCCCAGGAGAAAAAATATTTGCCTTGCTCCGAGGGATTTAAACTGCTAAATGATGCTTAGATGGGGGAAGCAACTTGATTAGAATTTGTAATACTCAGATTATAGATTAGAATATAAAGCTACTATATTTATAGACCAATGCAGGAAGATGAGAAATTTCTATTAATAATTAGCATAAAAAAATGATATGAAAAATAAAATTTTCATCTATCGCTTTGGCAGATTATCTTCTCAAGAGTTGCAGCAGCAAGCAACAGTTTCTGGTTGTTGTGAAGTTTGCATTTTTTAAATAAATAGTTCTAATCTTACATGGGAAGAAAGAAGAGTAATACTACACAGAGCCCTTTTATCCAACAGATGAAGGAATAACATGACCAAATAGGGACTAAAGCTGGGCAAATTCAAGGAAGAAATAGGATGCTATTTAACAGAAGTAAGTAAACTTCTGTTAAATAATTTACAGATGGTTGTGGTATATTCCTTCTCACTTGGCATCATTAAATACAAATTGAGCATTTTTCTCATAGTCATACCAGAGAGAATATGTTGTTCTGTGGAGGCACAGTCTGGGTTACTGCAGTGTTTTTCTTCCTGCTTGGGATCTGTGAACATACAAAAACTAAGCAATAATTTACCCATGATTTATTTTATAAATAACTCACAGTGAACAACTATGAAAAGTTATCAACCAGTCCAGCTATCTCACAGTGAGAAAACCTCATTCCTCTTACACGTGCTAATGACCACAGAAATAAGATACACCTTTTCTCCTATCAGCTGGTGACATTTACTCCGGTCAGTACTGGATGATTAAGTTAAGCACTCTTCATTTCTGAATTGTCTCCATGATTTATGGCTGTTATCACTGAGCTGTACATGGTCTTAGTACCTTACAAGAAAAATTATGATGGTGATTGAATACAACAAATTACAGATATCCAGAAAATGAAAAGATCTCAATAGATTTGGGCTTTTTTTTTTTTTCAGTTCAATCAATTCTCCATAAAATGGAGATTCAGGAAGACTAAAACTATTTTTAAAATGATAAAAATATAGCTTAAATTTGGGAATGTAAAAAGTGGGAAAGAGATCAAAAGCATAAAAACTCTTTGTCCAATGGAGCCGGACAATCCTGGTGGTTTTTAGGGACAAACTCTGTGTACCACAAGTTTGCAGTTCATTACACACAAACTCATCACTTTCAGTCTCTGGAAGATGTGACAGTACTTCCTCACTTTTGCAACAACAAAAAGATATTAAAGAGAAAAACTGCCTCTCTTTACAGCTACAGGGAAACTGCTGGTATATGTAGAACCTGTTGAGTAAAGCAAAAGTAATGCTCTGACAACTCTTGCAAGTCGTCCCTCTCCTAATCCAACTGCCTGTGCTGATTCTTGACAAAAGGAGAGCTTTACATCAGTTATGAGGCTACTAATATAATAAAACATATGGTGATACAAAACCGATTAATGGAGAATAAATGTGATATAAAATGTGAACGTATTCACAACATCCTTCCTTTGAGTTTATTTGTAATGTAAACCTCAATATAAAACTTCTTTATGTACAGATTTTGCTGATCGTTAAATAAAAAACTGAAGTACTCACTACTATAATTCAAAATGTATTATCTTTGTGCAAATGCCCTCCTATATTAGATAATTTTCAGTCCAGTATATATTGCTCTATGTAAATTGCTTGTTAGCAAGTACATTCTGGGAGAAAGTAGTACTAAAATTTCTAGTAAAGGTACAATCAGACAATTGCCGTTCAAAATCACTAAAAGCATAAAAAAAAAAACAACCACAGATAAAATCACAAACAATTACCATACAATTACAACATGAAAATGTACCAAGTAGAGATACAATCACAAAGACAAGTACAGCTGATGGCAAATCTAGAAGCAATTACACAGCGCCTTGGAAGAATTTATTTAAATTTGATAAATGTGGAATGTTTCAGCAGTACTGGAATTGAGCAGGATTATTATAGCAAGTGATACGGGGCAATTTCACTTGCATAAGTAGTTTTGCAAATTTCTAATATTTAAAATTTGATTAAAGGATGATACTGTAGTTACTGACATTTAGGTTATTCACTTCTCTAGTTTACAATCATTATCCTTTTTAAAGCCACCAGAAGTCTGCAAGATGCTTCACATATATGAGGAACTAAAATCCTTTGGAAAACCTCTTGATTTTCTAATCTTGACCACAGTTTGCAACAAAGAGGAAAAAGGGCAGGTAGTAGAAAGACAGGAAATTACAAAAATTGGAAGTGGAAGTGGAAAGGACCATGGGACAATTCGACAATGGAGGATGAAGAAAGCAGGTAGGAGAGAAGTGGCACACACACACAGTCCCTGTGAGTTGTTTATCCTCACTTCAAATGCTTATGTTTCTATATACTAGCCTCCAAAATGTAGTACCACTAGTTCTGGACAGCCCATTGGAACAAGATGCCCAAGGAGGTGGTGGAGTCACCGTCCCTGGAGGTGTTCGCGAGCTACATAGATGTGGCAGTGAAATAAATGTTTTAGTGGGCATAGTAGAGGTGTGTTGATGGTTGAAGTAGATAATCCTAGAGATCTTTTGTAATCTTAATGATTCTATGATTTTACGAAATTGTTAGGTCCTTGAGTCTGCACATTTACATCATGATTAAAAAGTGTACAAATCAAAAGATATCAATCACTGTTCAGAAAGATGAGTATTATTTTGTCTCATTTTTTGGTGAGGCTTGGAGTAGAAATAATACTGAGACTGATTTGAATGACAAGAGGATAATCATGAAGTTTATTCCTCAGCAAGCTTCTAACAATAAACCTAAGTTTCTCTAAGCGGCACCCTGAGAAATTCAATCAGAATAGCTAGCATCTTATCTTGAAATACATTATTAACAATAAGATGCCTTTGAAATCATAATGACAAGTATTTTAAGTTGCTAGAAGCAGAATCATATACACAGATGAAAGGTGAACCAAGATAATCATACACCTGCTCTGCCAAAAGAGGCATGCTGTATCACATTTTACTTGACAAAAACTTGACAATCTTTGGTGTGGACATAAGAGCAAAGATTGTATTTGGTACCAAAAATAAGACACATGGATAACTTTATTCTGTGGAGTTATAATTATGCTTGGCTTACTCTTTCACTGTTTCCACTCTACTCAAGACCCACAACATCTTTCAAGCAACAAAAAAAAGTCAACCTCTTAAGTTGTAGAGTTGCTGAATATCAGATTGCTTAAAATCAAAAGCCAGTGGAATCAGTGACTGTACTGTTTGCTAAAGCAGGACAAAAGGTATGAAAACTCATTTATCAAGGTTATTGATTAACTGCAAACTTAAAATACATTCAGTTTCATGTCTTTACTACAATTTATGCTATAGGAATCTGTTTTGCATGAGAGCTATTATGAAATAAATGTGCATCTTCCTTTGTGAAACATCAACAGATTTCAGATCTAGTCTAAATTTCCCCCTTAGATTTATCAATTTTAATATAATGCATTACTGTTTTTGTTTTAAAACAAAAGAGATCTGGAGAGTCACATTCCTTTATAATTCACTAACATTTATATTATAATTGAATTGATTGATTTATAATTGATAAATCATTCTTTTTATGTGCACCTATTCTGTTTAATCCCTATTAATGTTTGTGAAACTTTCTGCAGAATTTGATTCTAGCTAGTGGGATTAAACTTTAAACACAGTACATCCATTTTCCTGCTCAGAACCCAAACAAGGAGTATGAAAAGTAAGGCAGGAGAATTTGCATTGTCGTGGTCTTCTTTGACTAATAAGTTCTAAGAACAAAATTTTGAGGCCTGTAATAGAGCCAGATTCTAAATGACAAGGCCAAATATTCCCTGGGAAACACACAGGTTGATACTCAGTTGTTATTCATAGTAGAAGTTATTAGTTGTTTAATCATGCAGCTGTGAAATGTGTTGAGTCTATTCTCATGTCCATCATGCCATTACTGTTTACCCGTGTCTACAAGATTGGCTTTCGGATCACTGAATTTATTCTCCCATTGCTAAAGAAAATGACCTTAACTTTACAGAATTAGTAAATATCTGATTTGTTCAGGATGAAGAAATTGTAGATTGTAAGAAATGAAGATTGTAGTCCTTCCACTTTCTGTATGGATTAAAAAATAAATAACATAATGAAATAAAGAGGAAACTCAACTGTTGGTATTATCTACATAAAATACTCTACTTGGTATGCACACTACAGCATAGAACAATAGAACAAGCAGCAAAGAAACAGGAACAAAATTGCTTGACCTGTTTTAATATTTGATGAAGAAATACTAAGCCTAGAAATATGTCTCCAGGGACATTGTAGTTGATATTATTAAAAAACATTTTAAAAGGAGTCTCCCATAGTCTATCATAATAAGCTTTGGGTAATACTTTAAGAGTCCATTAACTTATGCTCAGCTAATCTTGAATTACAATAGAAATCCTTTGAAAGTATGCATGATAGTCACACAAATACCACATAAATTCATTTTTATCCTTTTGTGCATGCATTCCCCTAGACACACTACAGTTTTTAATCCCTTTGTGTAACAGTCCAGAACTTGACATTTTAACGGTAGTAGAAGTCTGATCAGTTCTAAAGGAAATCAGGCTCTATGTACTTTTAAAGAATCTAAAGCAGAACTGCTTGTGAAACAAATGTAATTATTTTCTTTAATGTTATTTATCTATCATTTGAAACTACAGTAAAAAATGTTTTTTTATCATATATACTAATAATTTCCAGCTAATAGTACTTTTTTATTTTGTATTGTCTGAGTTATCAATCAAAGTTAAAAGTTTTTCAAAAGAATTCAAACTTTTTTTTCCAGAGAATCACTGTCTCAAATGTGGCCTAGAAAGCAGCATTCTTTTAAGTTTGTGTGGGTGATGATAAAAGTCATGAAATAAAATCAGCCATATATGTCTGAACTATTGAACTGAGAGGGAAAGAAAAATGCTTGAATGGAAAACACCTTAGACTTTGAACTAAAACTAGGCTGTAGTTCTGGTTTTCTGATTTTCCAGTAGCTTTTCAAAATCACTGCAATTCTTTTAAATTTCTTCACTAGAGCTGTTATTTTTTTCCACATAGTAAGGCATTTTCTTAAAGTCGAAATATTTGCACTGGCACCTTGCTAATAATTATGTCCAGTCTTCTCAAAGAAAAGACGATCAGAGGAGCCAGATGGTTTCACTATCAGAAAATAAATGCTTCCAAATAATTTCCTTTGTAAGTATTCTTAAATACATTTGAATCCCAGCAAATGCTGCAGTGACAGTTATGACAAAACGTAATCATAGTTCATTAGTGGTTGTACTCTATATTCTTTTTATTTAGTGCTGAGGTTTTAAGTTTTTGAAGGTAGAATTTCCTATTAAGGGAGCTACCATGTGGCAAAAAAAAAATAAAAAATAAAAAATAAAATTCTACTGCTTCTTCATATTCTATAGTGTTGTAAATATCCCTGTCTTGTTCTTTTACAATTGGAATTTTCAGTGTTTTGCCCAGTTAGTGGGTGCAGATACCAGGCTTGAGGGGACTATAGATTTTTAAGAGATTCTCACCAGCCAAACCTCCAGCTCTGCAAAGAGTCAGAGACAGAGTAACTGGAAGGATCAAAGATGTCTCTCAGTAGCCAAGAGTTCCAGCCACAGGAAGGTGCTGACCCATGGATACCCATTCTCCAGTAAACATATCCAGTAATAGACCTACTGGCATTATTTCTTTAGAAATTGCTTGTTTCATTCTTTGCAATGACTGAGATCTCCATCATTTATGTTTGGGAGAATAGGCTGCTGCATACACATCAAGAGACAGAGATCATCACACCCTCTCATCAGGCTCTAATTTATGGCCAGCACTGAACATTTTGAGCTACCCTCTGTGTACCCAACAGGCCAAATCCCTGACTTATCCATGTGGTAAAAGGTCACAAAGACATCTATTACTAATTTGAAAATAAATAGCTTCCTGTAATGTTATAGAATTACTGTAGCAATCAGGGACATAAAGATAAAAGCTCATATAGATAAAGGCATGTTAATTAGTTCATAAAGCCTTATTAATCAGGCTTGTAATGGTAGCAGTTTGAAACCATAAAAGAAATGTGTAAGATATTTGTCTGCAGGCTTAAAATAGAGAAAAAGAATGAAAAGCCACCCACACAGCATGATGTGATAGTAACACCCTGCTGCTGGGAAAAGGAAGATAGAGTCTAAGAACAGCATCTTCTTTACAGTATATGAAAGATTTAATACATTTGCTCTGGTCTAGCTGAGGAATCATAGTGAAGAGTGCTTCAGATGTACACAGACACATTAATCTACTTCTAAAGGAGATTGACTTGCTTAATTCATTGCTCCTAGAAGTCAGTGGGATCCGAGAGTGAGATCAGAATATAAGAAATCCATTCAATGCCAGAGAAACTAAAGACAATGGCTACAACTTCAAAAAACAAAAAGACAAGGTGTCAGTGTGTTTCCTACTCACTAAGCACTAGACTTTCTTCAGGAAAATTTTGACTCAGATTGAGACAAAACAAAATTTAAGGATTCTATCAATTAAAATGTGTTTTATTTTTTCATGGAAACGCTCTATTTCCATCTTCATTTAGCATTTGGTATCTCCAACCAAAGGCTGCCAATCCAATCCACTGAAATGTCAATAAAAAGCTAAAGAACAGAGACATTTAGAAAATCATTAACCTTCTTGTTTACCTCTTCTTGTTTACTTCTTGTTCTGTATTACAATTTGCTAGCCCTACAACTTTCTAAGAAATACTTCCTTCTTCCAAGAAACACTTTTTAGGCACAATGCAGATATCCCACTTGATTGTAAATTAACTGAAACAAGTGCAGCTGTTTTCTGAAACTACCTTCCTAACCAATAAACCGGCAGCAATTTTATACATACTTTCAAAAGATAGAGATGTTTTCTGTTAAAAGAAACTGTGAAAGAAGAAAAGCACAATTTTTCTCTTCCTTCATTTTTTCTTTTAATTTCATAACAAGTATAGAACAGATTTACAAGGAAAATGCAAACTCCACACCTCTCCCAAGCAGGCATGTGCAATGATTGTGGTCACTTCTCACTGACCCACCTCTTCCTCACATATTTCACCATTGCACCTGATTCAGGTAAACCAATATTCATTCTTAACACCATCTAGCATGGTCACACTAGGATGAAGAAGGCTCATATTCCCTTTAAAGCCCTTCCAAAGGAACACACTTGGAGACACCAGAAAAGTTGATTTTTATCTAGCAAGATATATATAATGTTTATTTTCCCTTTCACCTAATATTAAACTCCAGTAAACACTATTTTGTATATCCAACTGTTCATCCCCTACACTGAATTAACAGGATCTCTTAAGTTGTCAGTGTGCTAGCTCTTGTACTTTTTAATAAATACAAGATGGTGATGACTATACTATATTCATTTATTCCTCTGTAATATTACATTGATTATATTACTGCAAAACAACAGTGACATCCAGAGGCACAAAAACCTAATCAGAAGCATTCATTATCTATGACTATGTGTTCAAAATCTGAGACACTTAGGATTTCAATAGCTTTGATTATTTGTAACTCTGTTAATTTTAGAAGTGTGTATAGGGATGCAAGGAACACATCCAAACTTCTTTTAAACCTGTCACCACATGACCTTACACTGATTAACATTCACTGGAATATGGTGGAGGCAATCTCAGGACTGTCATGTCCTGTCACTGACAGCTGTAACAGAAAAGGCTCTCAGGGAAACATTTTGGCCCCAGTTAGAATTTTGCAGTCTTTTTTGTTGAAAAGAGGCAAGATCCATAAAAGAACTTCAAGTGCTTCCAACTAAGGCACAAGAATTCTTAAATATTAGGTACTGTTACACCCCTTCTTGAAAAATCAGCACTGTTGAAGTACAGTAGGTTTGTAAAATCATAACCCCCAGATCAGCAGGAGATGGACATCAGGCAGACTTCTGTGCAATCTTTTACTTGAAAGTGAGTTTGCAGAGGTGAGACCAGCTTGCCTCTGCCACATGTAAGAACATAAATGCGCATTTAATATTTTTTGAGGAGGCTGGACTTAGATATCTAAATTCCATTTAAATTCCAGACTATGCCCTATGGATCTGGATCTAAATATAGGTTGAGTTCAAAGAAAAGGTGCTGGTGCTCAGCCGTGGTAGTTCACATAAACCACAGACCTGGTCCAGCACACTGGAAGGAGTGAAGATCAGCTTCAGTGCACATTTGCACACACAGCAAATGTCATTTCTACACAGAGTCTGTATTTGTAATGAGGCTGAATGCTCACTGACTGCTGACAACTTTCTGCTGCCTCGGAAACTACTCAAGGACCAACAGATTAGAAAGCATTACTATTAGTTCTAATTATTTTATCAGTTGTCAATTGGGTTGCAGAATATATAAATTTATACATAGTTCTGAAATATATGTATATATATATCCATAACCCAATTACCATAATCTTAGAAAAGCTCAAGTCTCAAAGCAATGCATTTATTGACCAGATTCTCTGCTGCCATGAGTCATAATGGCTCCATTTATTTCAATGGAGCTCTGTCAGTTTGCATCAGTGTAGGACTTGGTTCCATCAATCTCCTTTTTAGCGTTCTTGTCATTCCTGAAGGAATCTAAGTGCTGTATCAGTTTTCAGCTCTTTAGCTCCTCACATATCCCAAACCTCTGTTTGCAATACAAAGATAATTGCATATATTTACTATTTCTGTCTGCAATATCTGAGGAAAAATGCAGGTCTATTTAACTCTACACACTTATTTCTTTGTGAAGGAAGACTATTTTAAAAGACACATTTTAAACTCTCTTTTTATATACTGAAGGAAGTGTCTATTGTGTCACAGTGTCATTTTAGCTTTCAATAGAAATTTTCTCCTGCAATAGCTTTTGGTGGTAAATAATGACTGTGAGTAACCCATTTTAGGGGGTTATCTTCCTTTCCTGTTGATACAACATTCACATAACATTTTGTCCAAGATTTTATTCCAGGGGATAAAGTTTTTCTGGAGGAAAAAGCTTTTTAGTTCTCTCCATATTAGACTAGCAGTTGACAAATTGGCAAACTGTTTACGAAAATGAATTCTGCATTCTCTATCCATTTGACAGACTCCTGTGGATGGCTATTTATCAGTTATTCTTACTATTGAAGAATATACGTATACTCTTCCTGATGCCTTCACCTTGTATAAAAGACACAGAACAATTACAATATCTTCACTTGTGATCACACAACTGACATAGTTCCAGTCAGACAATGTGAAAAACAATTTACTGATAATCACATGTAAAACGCTTTTATATAAATAAGTATATAACCTTTTGACTACTGAAATAATCAGTTTGCCCAAGTTCACCTTTTTTCTATCATTTACAACAGTATGTCTGATTCTGAATTCAGAAATTCTGGGTTTCTGGAACTGGCATAAAGTTATTTTTGAAAACTTAAAAATAAATGGACTTTCTTGCTGGAAGAGAAAAATTCATTAATACATTTACCAGTGATGAAGAGTGTTTTATGAACAAATATTTTCTAGCTCTGGAAATAGATGTTTAGCTAACATAAATACAAAGAATACAGACATATGAAGACATATTCCTCACATTCACTGATTTTGTTGTAATTTATTAATCTCAGATTTACAGGTTATTAGGCTTCAGAAGTGTTCCTTGTCTGCCTATGCCGTATCTCTATCTGTAATGCTATTGCCAGGCGTATTTCAGAACTGATAGTGGTTTATCACAATCAAAAAGCAGCTCAAAGTCCTTGGGTAAATCTTCAGATTAGCAACTGTCTTTTTAAAACTGTAAATCAAACCTGTTTTTCTTCATCTTTTTAGTCTATTAATAGGCATACTTATCACGACAACAGGATTTGTCTGCAGGGTTATGAGATATCATCTGCTCATTCTCTTCCCTCCTTACTAAAGCTGTAATTGTACATCATATCACAACTGGTTGTCCTGGAAATAGCTGTCACAAACTGTAAGATTCTTTGCTACTGAAAGACGAAAAGCATCTGTAAAAGAGTAAAAGTTAGATTTCATCCAAATATGCTTTAAATAAATTAATAGGAATAGAGGAGATCATAAGCAGAGTTCACTTAAGTTGTTTTGTTACTCCAAAGAGTCTTTGCAATGTCTGGGAGGATAAGAAGAGTGCTAGAAATGATTGCAACTTCATATACCGTGTGGGTGGATAAGTACAGGGGAGTGCACTGAGTGATGGAAACAGGACGGGCTTGGGTCTGTACTCAGAAGGAAAACAGATTTATTTTCTAGCAGAAGGCAATTTCCATAAATAAACAGGATGGCTCATCATTACCTGCTTTAAGCATGATTAGGCTAAATATGCTTCCAGCAATCAAAAAAAGAAGAAGAAAAAAATCTGAATTAAGTTTTCTTTTCCTCTGGAAAAGGCTCTGTTGCTCTCATTTTGAACTAGTCACGAAGACAAGAGAATGGCCAGGTCCTAGAACTGCCTCTGTTCCAGGGTGATGTGGAGATAAATGTAGCAGCAATTCCCATGGGTACTTTAAGCTCCATGGTTATTCTGACAGCAGGATATGCCAGAAAGCTCTATGTTATAGATGACGTATGTGTTTAAACATCCTGTTGGGTGCCTTTTACTTCACCCAACATAAGGAGGGCGCAGCCCATAGCCTACCAATTCTGTGGGCATGTGTGTGTGTGTGTGTATGCAAGTATCTCATGCTAGAGACAACAGCAGTGACAGACAGTCCCTCTATATTATGTACTGCATCAGCAGAGCAATGAGTCAAAACTAGAGCTTGGTGTTTGCAATACACAAGGGATAAGTCTATTCAGATTTTTGAAACTGAGCAGATAGGTGGAGAAATATACTACGCCTTTCTGTTATCTAGTAGTCAAATGATTCTATCCAGTGAAGTTATGACTGTAATCAAATGTTTCCAGCAGAAAGATAACTGAAGCCTCTAAATATTCCCCGGATGATGCATTTTCAGTCAACACACTATGTATGGCAGTATTTGAAATCAATCTGCTTTCAGATAAAAAATGTGTAAATAAAAATCAATAGTAGCAAAAAATAGTTGATATTCCAATTATACTTGTGTACAAACGCAAATAAGCTTCTGATATTGCCTCCAGGCTTAAAACCCAGCTTTATTCGTTATCACAGTATCATAGAAGGGCCTGGGTTGAAAAGGAGCACAATGATCACCTAGTTTCAACCCCCTGCTATGTGCAGGGTCACCAACCACCAGACCAGCCTGCCCAGAGCCACATCCAGCCTGGCTTTGAATGCCTCCAGGGATGGGGCATCCACAGCCTCCTTGGGCAACCTGTTCCAGTGCATCACCACTCTCTGTGTGAAAAATTTTCTCCTAATATCTAATCTAAACCTCCCCTGTCCTAGTTTAAAACCACTTCCCCTTGTCTATCACTACCCACCCTTGTGAATAGCCATTCCCCTTCCTGTTTATATGTTCCCTTCAAGTATTGGAAGGCCACAATGAGATTTCCCCAGAGCCTTCTCTTCTCCAAGCTAAACAAGCCCAGTTCCATCAACCTTTCTTAAAAGGAGAACTGCTCCAGCCCTCTGATTGGAATAGTTATTATTACTGTGGCTACGCTGATAATTTCTGGTAGTGTCCTGAACTCACAGAATCAGAGAATTGCAGGGGTTGGAAGGGACTTCAAGACATCATAGAGTTCAACTCCCTGCTAAAGCAGGTTCCCTACAACAGGCTGCTCAGGTAGGTGTCCAGACAGGTTTCAAATGTCTCCATAGAAGGAGGCTCCACAACCTCTCTGGACAACCTGTTCCACTGCTCTTTAAACCTTATCATAAAGAAGTTCTTCCGCATGCTAGTATGAAACTTCCTGTGTTCAAGCTTCAGGGCCCTACTCCTTGTCTACCTTGTACACACCACCAAGAAAAGCCTGGCCTCATCCATTTGCCTCCAACCTCCCTATAAATATTTATAAACATTAATCAGTTTCCCTCTCAGTTTTCTTTTCCCCAGGCTGAACAGACCCAGGTTACTCAGCCTTTCCTCGCACAGGAGATGCTCCAAGCCCGTTATCATCTCTGCTGGACTCCTTCTAGGAGATCCCTGTCTCTTTTGAACTGGATAGCCCAGAATTGGACACAGTAGTCTAAACATGACCTCACCAGGCATAGTAGAAGGGGAGGATCACCTCCTTTGACTTGCTGACGTTACTCTTTTTAATGCACCCCAGGATATTATTGGCCTTCTTGGCCACAAGGGCAAGCTGGAGGCTCACAGCCAACCTGTTGTCCACTAGGACTCCCAGAACCTTCTTTGCGAAGCTCCTCTACAGCAGATCAACCCTAACCTGTACTGATGCATACAGGTGCAAAAATCTACACTTGCTCTTGTTAAATCTCATCAGGTTCCTCTCTGCCTTACTCATACAAGCCTATGTTATGCACTGTTAATGTACTCTAAAATAGTCTACCAGATGATGAGAAGAAAAACTATTATTATTTTGATTTACTTGTTCTGAAGTAAACATCTGTAAACCAATTACCAGATACACCTTTTTTACAGATTTTGTGAATGGAAAAGAATCACTGATTACCAGTTTTGTCTTCAGTTCTATTTGATGAATCACATTTAATTACAACATAATTATGTAGCACCTCTGGAAAAATATGCAGTGTAATGGATATAAAGAATGAAAAGACATGATCATATAATAATTTTGAAGTACATCATAGTAATTCTTTTCATTAAATTTCTGTCACTTATCTTAATTTTCAGTGTCAATACCATCATCTTAATATTATAGTTTCCAAGAAAATAATTTCAATCCCAAAGTAAAATCAGTGTTTACTGAAAAACTCATTCCAGACCCATTCAACTTCAAATTCTCAAGAAACCCCTTCATACTACTAAATAGGAGAAAATATATAATTCGCTGATTTCTAAAACCCTTAGACAACATTGGAGACCTCTAGAATAATTCTGATTTAAAACAGTGTTATGCAACTTTGCAGATACACCAACATTTACATTATTGCAGCTCTCAGTGACTTGTGGTAGGATAGGTCTCCATACAGATGAAATGTACCAGTCTTTAAAGAAAAGCAAATAAAAAAAAAAGTCCTTGCTAGATTTATGTAGGAAGGAAACAAAAATAAACAACAAAAACAAAAACTGAAGTTATGAGAGATCTCAAAACCATTTTGCTTCTTGACCTGACCTAATTACTAGGTAGTGAAAGGAGCAACAGTGTGTGTATAGTCCAGAAATACAATCTTCGGAAGAGCAACCTTCTCTAAATCAGCTAGTCCACAACCAGCTGTAAAACATCGTGTATATCAGCAGCAGCACATTTATTCTATTGACAGGTGAACAGCCTGAGATGCTTTAGGCAAGCTGCCCATATCACTCCCACATCACATATTCTGAGATCTTCTGTAGAGATTCATATAATGATGTCTGGAGCAAGTGGTTTGTCTTCAAAATCTGTATATGGGCCCAATTCATCATTTTGTTACTCATATTTTACCCAGTTTTATTTTACAAAAGCTTAATAGGAACCAGGGCTACCTACAGACTTTTCACTTCTAGTTGGATCTTTCAGGATGCTGGGTCAGGCTGAGGAAGTCAAAGAAAATGTACTCAGTTATCAGAACAGACTTCAGTACATCCTTATTTTGCCTGCTGCTGTAATGGTCCTGTTATCTGACTACCTGCCAACACTTATCTTTCAAAGTTGATGAGTCAATCTTAAAAAATTTATGGCTCGGCTTAAAAACTACTGAGTCTTAAAATAACATACTGAGCCTCAGTTTATTTGTCCAATGGATTTCAAACCTATGGAATTGCCATCTTTACATTCCACGTTGTTGGAATATATATATATACACACAGAGTTTTGATATCTTTTTTTTCTGCTTTCCATTTCCTTTTTGGTAGAAGATACCCTGAGATCCATTTCTGGGTAAAAATGTTAGATGCTATAACAGCCATGAAGGTTATCAATGTTACCACTGAAGAGCAAGGAAAAAGAGCAGGCTGACTAAGCACTCATCTTTCTTTCTGTCATGTTTTTCATATAGAAAGCTTTGCTGCTGGTGCAGCTACAGGGACAGCTCAACTCCTCTCCCTCACCACACAGGGGAGCCATTGGGGCAGCAGGAAGGTTGTCCTGACACTCAGCCCTGAGGCTGTGACCATTCTAGCTCCCAAAATGGAGACTGGCATAGCTGTAGGTGGTCTGAGTCAGTGTCAGCAGGACAGGGCTTTTTAGAATCATAGAATCATTAAAATTGGAAAGACCACTAAGATCACCAAGTCCAATCATTAACCCATCACCACCATGCCCCCTAACCATGTGCCACATCTACCCTTTTCTTGACACCTCCAGCATTGTTGGCTTCACCACCTCTCTGGGCAGCCCATTCCAATACTTCACCACTCCTGAGAAAAAAAAAAATTCCTAATATTCAGTCTGAACCTCCCCTGGCACAGCTTGAGGCCATTACCTCTCATCTTATCACTGTTAGATGAGAGAAGATGTCAGCACTCCCCACCAACAACCCCCTTTCAGCAAGTTGTAGAAAGCAGAAAGGTCTTCTTGAGACCTCATCCTCTTCTCCAGGCTAAACAATCCCAGTACCCTCAGCCACTGAACAAATTCCTAAATATTGCCTGAGCTTCAAGGAGAGCATAAAAGAGAGAAATGCTGTTATTGGCTTTTGAATTACTTTAAGCACATTAAAATTGTAAAGGTTCTTAGATGTAAAAACAGTTAAAAAGAAAATCAGGCATTTGTAACACTAAAGTTTTTATTACATTACAGGAAACTCAGCAGTAGGTTTACTGTAAGTACTTTGGGCTCAAGTCAATGAAACTATGTTGTTTTGCAATTGCAAAATGGTGGTTTTAGTACTGTTTTGCTTAAAACACCTTATTGTTAAAGTCCTGTTTGAGAAGTGCTATCCAAAATATTAAAATTAGGTATGATATTCAACTGAGAACATAACAGAGCCAATAAGGAGTATGAAATATTATTTTTCAAGATTCAAAACAGATAGATGATAGTTACAGAGGGAATATAGAGTTGCTGAGATTTTTCATTTAAAAGATTTCTTTCTTTCTTGCTCCAAACTAATGAAAATTTTTGTATGGGATCACAGAAATCCTTGAAGAAATGTTTCTTGAGGGCAATTTCAAGATAAAATGCTGAGATGTATATAGCATGGAATATAATTATAGTAGAGGAAAGGAATGATCACAGCCATGAAAAAGAAATATAAGCTGCTTTAGAGAATTAAGTAACTTCAGCCCTTGCAAGTTCAGTACATTTCTCATCAGCATTAATAGAACTTATAACTGCTTGTGGTATGAGTAAATTTAAACAAGTTAATTTTATCCTTCTCAATCTAGGATGATGATTTTAGGAAATGAAAGATGAATATTGCTAAGATATCCATCTTAGAATAATGATGGCTACCTTGCCCTTGTACAAAATCTATTAATTGCCTTTCCTTTATTACCTCTCTGCCAAGTCAAATATTTGTGAAGGCTACTCCTTGTTCTAGTATAACACTCAGAATTACAGTCTAGTGTAATGCAATATCATAGTATATTGTTGTTCAGTATTTGTTTACTAAAACAAGCTTGATTTCTTTCCTCTTATATAGAAACATATGATATATTTCAAATGAAACCTTTCTGCTTTGTGGTAAATGTAATGCTTAATAAATGTTGGCAATTTAGTTTTCATTCAAGTTTGCACGTGCTCCTACAGTACAATTCTGATATTTACCTGAAACCAAATTCAGCTTAAAACAAGCTCAGTGAACTAGGACTGAGACTTGAGTCTAAATAAGAATGTAGTAAGCTTCCAAATGTATCTGCAAAAAGTTTCTGTCTGAAACAAAATAAGCTTTGAATGAACAAAACAACTTTAAAGAACCCCCACTGATCTCACAAGATTGATCTGAAGCAGTATCTTGCATTTCACATTCTTATATCACCTTTAGGTCTATATTAAATAGGCCTCTGTTCTTCATCTCATGTCCCCCAGCAATAAGAGAACTTTCATAAAACAGCTATCATTTTGATTTTTGTCTTTGGTGTTGAGCTCATGCTGAAAGAGAATAGGCTTTCAAAGAAAACACTGAAAAGAAGAATCAATACAGCATGGGAAAAGGAAAAACAGGAAAGAATTTGCATATTACATCATGATGACATTTAGAAGAAGCCTAATATTTTTTGAAAAGATATTCTGGCCAGAGTGGCTATCTAATCAGTGATTTCCCCATTTGTAGCAAACTTTTGGTTTTCAAAAACTATTGATCTTCTACTCTTTTAAAAAACAGTTGACTGGCTTACATACAGAAGATACAAAATGCACATTCACCAAACATTAATACCTTCAATAACAGCTTTACAGTCTCTTGGTCTGTGTTCTTATCTCTTTGTCAGTTATCACATATTTATCTAATTAGAATAGAATAGTTGAGTTGGAAAGTTGGAAGGGACCTACACAGAATATCAAGTCCAACTCCTGACCATGTCAGTGCTAACCAGAAGTTCAAGCATATTAATAAGGGCACTATTGAAATGTCTCTTGAACAGTGACAGGCGTGGGGCATCAACCATCTCACTAGGAAGAATTCTGTTCCAGTGTTTGACAGCTCTCGCAGTTTCTTTTCCTAATGCCTGGTCTGACCTTCCCCTGACACAGCTTTGTGCTGTTCCCTTTCTGCCATCAGAGTCCATCACCTCCCTCTGTTTCCCCTCTTCAGGGAGCTGCAGAGAGCAGTGAAGTCAACTCTCAGCCTGGATAGCCCAAGTGTCCTCAGCCTCTCCTCACAGGACATGCCTGCCAGCCCTTTTACTGTCTTTGTTGTCCCTCTCTGGACAATTTCAAATACTTTAACCTCATTTTTATATTGTCGAGCCCAGAACTGCACACAACATTCAAGGTGAGGCCACAGCAGTAAAAACAGTGGAAGAATCACTTCTTTTGACTGGCCTGCTATGCTATCCCAAAATGCAGTTTGCCTTCTTGACTCATGTTTAGCCTACTGTCAACAGTCAGATTTATCACAGTTGGGAAAACAACAGTGATTCAGTGTTCAAAATTTTGTTGACAACACCTAACTCTTAAATGGCACTTTACCTTCTTGTGATCATTTCTGCCAAGAACTTAAGAAAATCTTCAACTTGATATTGGCAAAATTTCCACGAATCTTAGAAGTTTCAAACTACATTAGTACAGACTCCTATTTTCTCTTTACTTTTAACAATTTAACATAAAATAAGTGTTCAAGAAAATGCCAGACAAACCATATCTGGGAATTCAGTGGTAAATATCAAGTTCTGGGCCAGATTTCTACCCAGTAAAAGTAAAGCAGAGAGAATGTTTTTAGCTTTGTGGTTGTGTTCTTCAAAAGCATTCTTTTCAGAAATGTTAGTTCTTTGTGAGTCACATTAATCCCTGCAGCAAGTTCTGTTTCGATTCAAACAAAAATCTTTCCTTACATCATGCAAAAATATCACTTTCAATCCAATTCTGATATACCAATTAGATATACCATATCAGGAAAATCAGTAGAAATCGGTGCAGACCAATGCATGTTTTCAGGGCAAGAATTTAACAGTTATACTGGTTTAGGTTCAGATAAGTGCCATGTACAACAGGAAATAAAATGACCAAGTAGCTCTTAATAGCATACACTCCAAAGAATTGTTTACAATGTAGAATAACATTTGAATGAGGTAAAGGTTAATTGGGAAACATACCTTTTCTATCTAACCTTCCTGTAATTAAACATCACAAACCAGCAAAGATTCAGTATGCTTTGTTAAAGCAACACTGCTCTGACTAAAATGAATAGTTCTTAAGCTCCATTCTGCTTTCAGTGATTTGAAGTAACTATTTTGTTGCCAGTTCTCTTACTACCAAGTAAGGAAACTGAGGGTCAAGTGCACCCTCAGTAAGTTTGCAGATGATACCAAGCTGTGGGGTGCGGTTGACACACTGAGGAGACCAGATGCCATCCAGAGAGGCTTAGACAGGCTTGAACAGTGGATCCAGGAGAACCACATGAAAGATCTTGCATCTAGGTCAAGGTAATTCCCACAGCCAATTCAAGTTGAGGGATGAAAGGACTGAGCACAACCCTGCCAAAAAGAACTTGGGGGTACCAGTAGTCGGGAAGCTGGAGATGAGCCAGCAATGTGCCCTTGCAGTCCAGAAAGCCATCCGTATCCTGGGCTGCATCAAAAGAAGCGTGGCCAGTAGAGCAATGTGATCCTGCCCCTCCACTCTGCACTGGTGAGGCCTCACCTGGAGTAATGCATCCAGATGTGGAGTTCTCTGTACAGGAGAGATGAGGACCTGTTGGACCGCATCCAGAGAAGGACCACAAAAGTGATCCAAGGGATGGAACACCTCTTCTACGAGGACAGACTGACAGAGCTGGGGCTGTTTGCCTGGAGAAGAAAAGGCCATGAGGTGGCCTGATAGCAGCCTGTCAGTATCTAAACGGAAGCTACAGGAAAGAAGGGGAAAGACTATTTAGCAGGGTCTGCGGTGATAGAACAAGGGGAAATGGTTTAAAGCTAAAAGAGGGGAGATTTAGATTGGATACAGTGAGGGTGGTGAGGCCCTGAAAAAGGTTGCCCAGAGAGGTGGTGGTTGCCTAGTCCCTGGACACATTCAAGGTCACCAGGCTCTGAGCAGCCTACTCTAGCTGTGGATGTCCCTGTTTATTGCAGGGGAGTTGGACTAGATGACCTTTAAGTCCTTCCAACTGTAAGGATGCTATGATTCTATGGAACAATTACACTAATGCAAGTCCACAGTCAAGTCATGGATTTGGATTTTTCCAACATCCAATTGATAACTGGATAAATTCATCATGAACTGTGCACAGTAGGAAAGACAGATGAATTAATCCTGTATTGTTGGGGATTTTTTCCAAATTCGGTGTAAATTACACTGATATACCACCATCCTTTAAAAAATTTGGAAACGATCTTTTCCACATTGAAATTATTATGCTTAGCAGCTCACCAGTTTCACCAAGCTCTTCACTGCAGAGAAGTTAAAAAAAAAAAAAAAAAATATTTTCAGTATAGGGAATCTTAGAAGAATGTCAGATCCTTTTCTTCTTTCATCCCATTCCGTTCATGATTTTAAGCATACACTCAATGAGACAGAGATTCACCTTAGAAAGTCTCCTCACAGCTGTCAAATGTTCCTTACTCCTTTCCTTTAGACTCATTTGAATTCTCCGAGTAGCACTGTTTCTGTAGTAAAATCCCCTCATGACATTCTGACTCTCCGACTGACAGGTAACACGCACAGGCAAAGTAGAATGTCAAAGAACATGACATGATAAAACTAAACATAGCTTAATACAGTTGTGTTAATGTCAAATTGCTTAAAATTTTCTGGGCCTTTGACAGACTAGCCACATACTGTTTTTATCTCAAAGCAATGCATTTTCCTAGAATAAACCAGTTTCTCAGGTCCTTGAAAAAAATAAATACCATTTGCATTTCAGATTAGGATTAAATTAAAGTTAATTGTTTTCTGTTGATCAGAGTAACATGTTTATTGCAGCCTTTCAGACCTGAAAGCGTGTATCTTGTATTTGACTGCATATCTAATGCATGATGTGAAAGCTCTCAGACCAATATGACACTCTTATTAAAGCTTGTTGAGCAGTAAAGATCTGACTTTTAAATATTTTCCCAGTTGAAATTTGCAAGATAAGTTTTTTAAGAATGTAGTTCATGTTCTTGTATTTGCAGAAAATACTGAAAATAATTCAATTATTTCCTAAATTGTTCTTCAAAACCTGACTGCAGAAATAAGTACCAGGCTATTTCAGATTTTCCTGTCATTCAAGCAAGGGGAAGGCAACTGTAGATGACTTCAATAGAGAACACAGAACACTAAATAAATAGAGCAGCAAGCAATTTCTGCACAGCTCACAGAATAAAAATGATTCACTCAAACACTTTGTTTCCAAAGACAAGAATGTTGCAAAAACTCAGGACTCTTTTATAGCTGCAACTTTGAATGCTGCTATGTAAAAGGTTTTCCTACCTAGAGATGCCAGAGTGCAGCAGAATGGGCAAAAGTCTGCTGCACATTTGGTCCTCTGTGGGTACATTTGAGCTGATAATAAAGCCACAGCATAGTGCAAAATAAAACAGGGCCACAGCCCTATTTAGTATCCTCCTGGCCCTGAGGTGCACCTGATACAGGGGCAGAAGAGATTTCTCATTCCACAGTGTCTGAAATAACAACTGTGTTAAAGCCCATCAAAGATGTGCTTCCCAGCATGAAATGATGTGGCACGTCTAGCAGTGTGCCATGAAGACAGGTGAGCAATTTGGGAAGGCAAAGGCTGCTAAGAGATACGTGTGGTGGGAGCCAAAGCCAGCACAATTTAACTTATACTACTGCTCTTGGCCATAGTGTCTCCCTTCCTCTAAGCCATACACAAGAAACATCTCTGAAAGTGCTAGTCAACACTGGACAAAGCATGCTGGAAGTAGTGTGTGTCCAGGGGCACAGTTTAAATGGTCAATAGATCAAGATCGGTGTTTGAAATAACTCCCACTTCTCTTTTATTCAGTTCAAAAACAGGCTTAGAATACAAAAGCTCCTTCGCCTTTGCAGATAAAGCAAGCCCAAAAACTTCTACTGCTACCCATGTACAGTAACTACAGAAGGGGCAAACAGCTTGCTGCTATCCATATGTTGACAAGGCTTGGGATTTAATTACTTCTTTTTCTTAAAGTACTCCATCACTAACTTCATTGTCACCAGCATGCTCTTCTATGGCAAACTACATAGTCACTCATCTTCTGCCCACTGTCCTTTTAAGATCCAAGGAAGCAGTAGTGTGCCCAAAGCTTTTTATTTTTTTCCAGATATAACCACTAGTAACTATCTCAATCTACATTCTGGCTTTGGCTTTTGTCCACAGACTACTGTGACTAGGGAAAAATATCAAGTCCAGCTTAAATTAAGCTTTCATCCAGGAACTTTCATGGACTTGTAATTAATACTGCATTCTGAGCAGATCCCAGGAAAATACCATAACCTTTGAAGCAAAATTAAATAAAACAAGATGGACAAACAAACAAAAAAAAAATATATGACTTGGAGCGGAATATTTTCCTCCAAAATCAGATTTTTTTTATCATTTCAAAAGTTAAATACAGAAATTCCCAGCCAAGCCAAACTGAACTTCCTTAGAAGGCAGAATCTAAGCTTTTCATTAAGAGACATATGAGACATGATGTCTCCAGGTAAATGGAATTCTCCAAAATTCTGTCACCTAAGCTGTCCAGTAAGACATCTTCCATACAGGACCGTATCACTGACTTTCACTGTCCTCTTGCAGCATCACATCCAATATGAGCCAATTTCTCCTCAAGAGGTGGTTGAGTACGGGACTGTGTGAGAGTTTAATGGACCCGTTAGAGGACCACTTAGATACTGAAACAAACAAAAAGGAAATTATTTCTCTTTAGCTTTTGAAATATGAAAATAATTTTATCTAGGCTTTTTTATATGGACTACATCTGCTAAAAGCAAATCACTTTTGCAATTTTTTTTACTTGATGGGATTTCTCTGTTTGTTCTATTAAGGATGATTCTTTTTTTCCCTGAAAAATTCATCTGAATCAAAAATGCTCAACTTGGGGCTGCTAAAGTTGTGTGAAAAAGTGGGTACCCCCATACATAGCAGTCTGTAGTATTGTTTAGTTATTATCCATCTCTCCAGCCCCTAATCTCTGGTTCATTTTCCTTCCATTCACATTGCTACAGTCAGACTGATGACTGTTGTTTTTACCTTAGAAATATTTAGAAGATCCATTTTTTTTCTTCACAAGGCTGAGTCAGTTACTCAGAGCACAGCTCTTTCCAGAGTTATTCCTTAATTACATTCATTCCAAAAATAATGGTTTAATTTGATAAATACCTTTAATTTGAATCTTCCACGTTTCAACATCTGCACAAAGTATAAAATGGAGAACTCCCACTGACAACCACGGAAGAAATGCATCTAAAGATACTCTTTAAAAGGAGGAGATTTTTTCTTCCTTGTTCATTACTATTCCTTAATTTCTGCTTTGGGATCTGCAGTTCCTCAGGTGAAAGAAAAACAAACTAACAGAGAACTGCAATGCATCAGCATGGTATGAAGTCACAGAGTGTGCTTTCTGTATAATGGGAAATTTTCAAGATGAAGAAGTAAAATAATGAGGACAATGAGAGCACCTTACAGATTCACTGTAGAAATTGCAGCCAACATCTTATTCAAATGAAGACCAAGTTCAGCATGAGGAAACTGCTGCCTAAGAAAGGTAGTGAAGATTAAAGCAGATCAGCTAATATTAGCTGAAACTGCAGTATTTTGAATTCAGTTGTGTTATTCTTGACTTACGCCTGTAAAGGGTTGTGTTCACGTTTGTTCTTTCGTGCAATCTGAGTTACATAAATTGCTATGTAAGCACAAGATAATGTTTTCAAATAGACTCGTTGGTGCATTTATCTATAGCAATATAGAAGCCTGACTATCAGATTATTTTTTTTTCCATTAAGCAGTGAATGTCAGCTCCTTTGGGCATACAAGGTGTCATCAACTTTATGCCAGCTTTGCTGACTCATAAACATCTACACTTGTAAGCATTAATTTTCTTAAAGAACATTATGTACTAGAAGGGGACCAGAAGTAAGCAAAATCAACTGGAAAACATAGTCTAAATTTGTATTACCTTTGCTGAGAGGATTAATTTAGCCATCTGGAAATAGAATATATATTAAGCTATTAATGTTTATAAATCTGAAGACATAGTATAACTCGTTCTACACCAACTGTCATTACCAATCTCATTTTGTTTGTATGTGTTCTTCTATTGTTATCTGAGTGTTGGGAGTAACCTGAAATTATTAAGTAGCTTTGTGTTCAAGGGCAAATAAATCTGCGAGCTTGCACCTTTTGAAGATTCAAGAAAATCCCTTGCTTTGTTTGCTAGTTAAATATCATGCACACTGACCAAAAAACAACTTGCAGCTTCATTTTCAAAGGACACAGTCTCTTATCTTTTTTGAAAGGGCAGTAGGAATAGAGACAGGAATATGAATTCAAGCCACTATTTCCAGTTCTCAGCTGCTTGAGTGCTATTCTATCAAATCCTTAAGAGAAAGGTGATCAGCTCCCTTATTCACAGAATGCCTCCCAAACATACAGCAGACAACTCCCCTTTCACTGCAGCATAATACCAGGGGCAAGAGTATGGATCATGCTGCCAACCCCCTTCTTCTCAAGAGATGCAGGCAGTGAATAAATAGAGGAAGAGACAGTGAAACTGTACCAGTGAGAGGATCAGGATAAAATGGATTTAGTCTTGTAGGAAGAGATTTAATTTTTTGTTATAACTAAATAATTTATAAAGAGACTAAATATTCTGTTTGTGTTTGCAAATGGATATGGACAAAATCTAATAAACAGATTTAACTCTCTGTGGAGAGAGAAAAGGCTAAATTCCATATAATACGGTAAGTGGCAGGGTTTAGAACAAATGTGTAGATTCATTGGTGTTGTTAAATGAAGCTTTCACTACTGAGACTGAATGTCGATAAAACTTGAAACTTGAGATTTAAAATTTTGAATGCTACCTTCTGCTGTACAAAGGCCAGAAAGCAGGCCTATTTATAAAGTTTTAAATATAGTAGAAGCCGCTCAGCAAGGCCTGTCGGATGCAGAATGGGTCCCAATATCATTTACTCTTGATATTGTACTGACTTCGTTCATATTTGTCATTTAAAATGATGCTGTAAAAATTTAAAATATTTTTAGGTGGCTTATGGAAATGGTAATGGAATATTGAGCTACCTTTTTTTAAGGTCATCAGACCAAAATTTGCATATGTTATCCTTTAATCCTCACAGTTATACAAGTTAATCTGACAGCCTCCATCTTTTACAATCAACCTCCCTTCTGTGAATACCAGGAGTGAATAGAAACGTTTCCTAAGTATGAATAGACTCTCACCTGAATTCCAGCTTTCCTGGTAATGTTTCATTAGTTCTTGATTTGATAACTCAGCCTCTAATATTTTTAATATATTCATATTAAATGTTATATTATAGTAGATCAAAGATATTTAGATTCTCACCACCAAAATCATTTAACAAACTCACATCATGAAATACTTTTCCTTTGCACTTCTACTGATAAGCTGACTCAAAAGGCAACCAGAACAGGTATGCCATCTGAAAAATAGCTATTTTAACTGAAAACATGCATCCATTAATTATCTATTATTCTGGTTCAGTACAATTTTAAATATTCTAAGAGGAAAAGTTGAGGGAACTAGGCTTGTTTAGCTTGGAGAAGGTTCTGGGATGACCTCATTGCAGCCTTCCAATACTTGAAGGGAGCACTTAAACAGGAGGGGGAATGGCTGTTTACAAGGGTGGATAGTGACAGGACAAGGGGGAATGGTTTTAAACTGAGGCAGGGGAGGTTTAGATTAGATATTAGGAGGAAGTTTTTCACGCAGAGGCTGGTGACAGACTGGAACAAGTTGCCCAAGGAGGCTGTGGATGCCCCATCCCTGGAGGCATTCAAGGCCAGGCTGGATGTGGCTCTGGGCAGCCTGGTCTGGTGGTTGGCGACCCTGCACATAGCAGGGGGCTTGAAACTAGATAATCATTGTGTTTCTTTTCAACCCAGGCCATTCTATGATTCTATGAAGAGTTCTTTGGGCTATATAAGCTCATAAGTTAAGAGAACTACATTGCAAACTTAAAAACTTTAAGCAATATGTAAGAATTTTTAATGCACTGACAAAAGTTTCTCTGCACATACACAATAAGGAAATAAAAATGAACTTGTACACACTGTAGAAACTTCCATGTAATTTTATTATTTACGCCAGGTAGCTTTAATCATTTTTTAGTCTCTTGGGTGTTTGTATGTCTATACAGTGTGGAAGATACAGCAGCAACATTAGAATCTCAGCAATAACTTTAAGAAAACACCAAGAAAGCCTTGGAAATGTTTCATTATGAATTTGCAAAGCAGTATGCTGAGATTCAGTCAATAACAAGATTCCCATTTCCCTACAAACATGTGGAAAAAAAGGCTAACGTTATGTCCACTCTATTACTGATCACATATTTACTGTTGAAGCTCTCAATAAAGCAGGGACCAAATGAAATCTAACAAACTACTGAGACCCACAGAAAACAGAACTTTTAAAATGAATTACCTCCAAATCTCAGTTTTACATCTAAGCGAGGGTAAGTGCTGTCTTGAGACCCAATACTACCATGTTACAATCTTATAACCTGAGCAGTCAATTTAAAAGTTGTAAGAGAGCCACTCAGTATAATTCTGTGGCTACATTAAGTGCTTCCTTTTTATAACAAGACTCACTCAAGTACCTGAGTGCCACAAAGTCCCCTTTGTAATATACGCAGCCAAGGCATCATACAGTCTCATGTAGAGCACCCACTCAGCCTGTTCAATGTTGAAGGCCAAAAAGATAATGAAAGAAAGGCTGATGTCCCACAATTAATCAGAACTTGAAAGGAGGTTGTAATGAGGTAGGAATCGGCCTCTTCTCCCAGGTAGCTAGTGATAGGATGAGATTTAATGGCCTTAAGTTATTGGGGTTCAGATTGGATATCAGGAAAAATTTCTTCTCTGAAAGAGTGGTGAAGTATGGGAACAGGCTGCCCAGGGAGGTGATGGAGTCACATTCTCTAGAGGGGTTCAAGAACCTTGTAGGTGTGACACTGAGCAACATGGTTTAGTGGGTGTGGTGGTTATGGATTGCTGGTTGGACCGTACATTTCATGCAGGCATTAAAACAGAAGAATCAAGTGATGCAGAGGGTTCTGAATGACCCCAGTGGCCCACTGTAGGGGCTGTAACTTGCATAAATTTTTGTATTTTCTTCAACAATGCAGATGTTCCTGCTCAGACAGACGTAAGCCGAGAATTCTGAGAAATCATAGAATCATAGAATCATAGAATCATAGAATCATAGAATCATAGAATCATAGAATCATAGAATGGCCTGGGTTGAAAAGGGCCACAATGATCATCTAGTTTCAACTCCCCTGCTACGTGCAGGGTCGCCAACCACCAGACCAGGCTGCCCAGAGCCACATCCAGCCTGGCCTTGAATGCCTCCAGGGATGGGGCATCCACAACCTTCTTGGGCAACCTGTTCCAGTGTGATGTTTGAATACAAATACTGAAACTTTGATTTCATTCATTGAAATCCATTTTTCTGGGCTCTTAGAGTTGTTCTGCTCTGCTCATTCTGGTCAGGGAGCAATGATTCTCTCTTCTCCAAATGCTAAATCCCCTTTAAGCAGGTGCCATGCACCATTGTTCCCCGTGTAAGAATTCCTACTACCTCATGCTAAGGTCTTGTATCTTGCCTGAATACTATGTGCTGCCAACTTTTTAAGAAATAAGATCACATTATTAATGTACCCTTTTTCAAATAAACTTCTAGGGTCAACCTATCAATGAAGAAAGACCGAAAAAAAGAAAGCTTGTAGCCACCAAATACAGCCTCTGCAAAATAGCTGTTATATTTAAGGTACATTTATGTTTATTGCTGTAGTAGTATAAATGATGCTGATGTGATTTAATGGGCTATTAGCAAAATAGTGCTTTGTGCCTTAAAATGACACACATTTAAATCCTTCATTTGGAAGTCATCGATGATGCTGAATGCAGTGGGACATTTTTTTCCATTGTCTATTTTTTTAACTATTGTCTAATTATGAATTTCTGGTTTTATGCATTTCCAGTATAGATTCCATATTTTAACAGCTTCAAATGTTTATTCTGTTTTACCAGCAGTTGATATGTCAACACAATTTGTTGATACAGGAATCTTATACATTTGAAAATTACATTTGGCAATTCATGTCAAACACAGACTCATGTGCTTGGTACAATTCTTAAATGCAAATTCATGCTATAAAAAAGGCAGTTCAAAGCTTTTTTTTATGAATCAAAAGGTATCTGTTTATTTTATAATAAAATAAATATTTATAGATTGGTTTCTTATATTCTTCTCTAGATGTTAGGAAATGACCTTGGTAGTCAATTTCATAGTGTATGTTTAATGAGTTAAAGCATTTTAGACCAACAGAACTTCCAGTAGCTCTCTAATGAGCCATATCATGCAGATATAACAGTGTACACCTTCCACAAATGGGCCATTAATTGGGAAAAGGGTCAATATACAAAAATAAAAACTTTATATAGCGGGACTAACAGGGAGTAGTTTAAGATGAGGGAACAGCTAGTTGAATACAGATGTGGTGCTTTCTCAGTGAAATCAACACAGACTTTTTGCAATACTTTAAAACAAAACATTATACAGCTTTCTTTCCAGGAGAAAACAGAGCTCCTAACAGACAGGGAAAATTGTGCCTGTTTCTTTATTGTCAAGTGCAGACAGTTTTTCTTCCACTTTTTTTTTTTTTTTTTTTTTTTTGAGTCAGATGAATACATGAATACATTTACTGCCCTACGAGTTTATCATCTTCTCCTTGAGGCTAGGTGTAACCTTGGGAGAGCTGTGAAGGAGATGCTTCCAAGTGTCCCAAGAGCTGCAGCTTCCATGGGACCTTTGGTGTAGGTAGGGGCCCTTTAGAGAGGGACAGGATATCCATTTCTCTATCCCAGGGGAAGGCCAGCTATGAAGCCTCACCAGGAAACACTACTGACTTGACCAAAACCTAGACTGGACATCTGTCATCACTGAGGAACTACTCAGAAGAATTGCGAGAATGGTATCCAGCCATCTCATGGCAGTAGAATTGAAAATGTGCAGACAAAGTTTCTATCTAGAAGACACTGTGTGGAACCTCATCTGCAGGTTTAAGTTCAGGAATAGCGAGTTCCTTTGCTGTGGGATAGCTTGATGAGGCTCTCTTTCACTCTAGGCAGTACTTTCCATTGTCAGGATGTGGCACTAGCAATGTACACTATTCTGCCACCAAAGTCTGAAACTATCTAAACATCTATTGTAAGGTATTAACTATAGGTGTTAGTAGCCTTTTTACTTTTAAGCTAAAGGTAGGATTATTTATAGTGTTCATGGGAAGCCAGCTAATGTCACTCTCATGCGAATTTCACAATCAAATTCCCATTAAATTCAGCAGAAATCAAGCTGAGGTGTCCTCGAGCCAGCTTATGGAAAATCATGAAAGACAGCCTGTGTACTCAACCTGTCATGAAGGACTTCATAAAATTTAAATGAAATACCTGATTTTCATTTTACATATGAGAAGCATATCAGGAGTTATTTATCAGGAGTTATTTGTCAGGAGTTATTATTGAAATAATATCCTAATTTACTTAATAGGATTATAAGGATTTGTAATTTTGGCTGTCTTTTATAAATTTTTGAGACACAGAGATACTGACATAAGATTCACATTTCTGTGCCTTGTTGATTCCCAGAGTGTTGCTGGTAGGCAGAGTGGTGGGGTAAGGAAACATCATCACTCGCAACAGCCAAGCAGGTATGCTTATTTTTAATCCTGCCAGCCTCAACACAGTTTCTTTATTTTTTTCTATAATAATCTTGTACATCTTAATTATACTCTGTAGTCTCATAGGGTAGATTTCATAAGGACAAACCATGAGACATTAATTTTCTGCTTCAGAGTACTAAAATTACTGATTAAGTTTTTTAGAAGGGAAAAAAGATAGGCATCCTTAGTGTCAAAATACAATGCTCTGTGACTGATGAGCATTTGGTTTATATACTGTACCCTCTAGCAAACTTCATATTCTCAAACTAATAGGAAACTGACCTTTACAGGAATATAAGATATATGAAAATGCCTGGGATAACTGACCTCCTTATCAGCACTTTATTATCAACTTTTGCAAGGTATGTTTCAGATGTGATACTTATCCATAAAATTATGTCATTTCATAGAGATAAACACATAATACACTACATGAGAGACTGCAGCTGGTTAACTGTAGGGATTTGAGTCTAGTTCATAGGCTGAAAAGCAGTCTTTCTAATAAGATACTTTTGATATGCAGCACAAGTTTTATAGTTAGAACGTCCACTTTCCTCCAAGTGCTTACTGCAGAAAGTTAAAAGCAACAACAAAACCCCAAGGAAATTGTGACACTTATGATTAGCTCCTTAGTTCTGACAGTCAAATAAGCCTCCAGCTTGAACAAGATCTGTTCATTTACACTTGAAGTGCTCTAAGTCATATTAGTTAATCATTGCTAATTTACATCAAGTTACAACCTAACAAATAAAATAAGTTTCAATACTTCAAAGTATTAAAAAACACCCAGTCATGTTTTAACATTCTCACTTCATTGTTCTGGTCAAATGTATTATGAATCTTCAAACTACTCGATCTGCTGGCCTAGTGGGGAACAGAATCTGATCATCTTATACAACCACCACATAGACGGTACAGATGCAATCTGCCTCAGAGATAAAAACAGTATAGAAGATAGATATGAAGATATGAAAAAATGTGCTCTGAGCAGCTTTTCCTTTCTGTAACAATAAGGTTGTTAAACTGCTTTATTAAAATCTGGGGGGTTTGTTTTTAGATTGTTTTATTTTTTTTCCTATTTCACCATGAATTATGAAATAGACATTTACGAATTCCGATAATGCCAGTCAATGGTAAGAAGAACAGATGCTTCAAGAAAGAAATAATTTCCAAAGAATTAGTGGCAAACAAAGTAGAAAATAAAGAAGAAAAAGAATTGAAAGCAGAAAGTAATGACTGTTATTAGGTAGAGGAAAGTGAGATTGGTCACAACAGCATGATGACAGAAACTGGTGACTAATGAATAAGTAGGAAGAGCAATTCTATGATATTACCAGCATCAGGAAATGAAAAAGGTGTGAAATTTAAATGAAGGATGTCTGTGGGATGTCTGGTCTTCCCTGCGTTAGAAGATCCATCTTGTAGTACAGCCAATGTGTTGTCAAGCATTCTATCCATGGAAGCGGTTGAGGGTAACAGCTAGCAAGAATTTGTGTTGGGAAATGAATCTTAAGGTTAGAACAGGATCTTCATTTAATGGATGCTCTTTCTGGTAGGGGTAACAGAGCCAAAAGATACCAGCATCAAAGGTATCAGAGCTGCCTGTGAGAGGCTTACTCATGTTGCAGATTTTGGTGACCTAGGGATACCACTGCTATATCAGCCAGGTGGGTAAAAAAAAAAGTTTAAACTAGAAGTCACCTGATGATGAAAGACAGTTGTGTATCATCACCAATTTGCTTTTCAGCCTTCCTTGAGGATTTAACTATAATTTTCTTGCAAGAATTTTTGAGCATGTTGAACAATGTCCCCAGGACACACACTACTCTCCCATGGAACAAACATGCAGTTGGGTTGCTAGTAGGTTGTCTGGACCTTCTTTCTCCATTCTTTGAAATTAGAAAGTGTCTTACAGGGACAGAGATCATTTGAATCTCCTTATATATTTTATAAGTTAAAATAAATTTCAAATAAGAATTTTATGGTGGGAAAATGAATCTGAGGCAGAGCTAGAGGAACATGTATTTGCAGGAGTCTAGCTATAGATATACAATGTTTTAACTAGAAGTTCAGAAATACTGGTTGTTGCTGCAGGACAAAGTTTCATTGATCTAGCAGTTATGTAGCTCTCCAGAATACTCTCAGAGTTATTTACCAGATATATCACTTTGAGTACCTTTATGTGTCTTTTTTCAAACTAGCAAATCAGTGTAATGCAGAGGTTCTGCTGAGTTCTCTTTGTCCCTATTTCATCAGTTGCAATTCAAGCAGTCAAAATGAAATGAATACGTAATATGGAAAATATTAAATATATTTGTTTAAAGTTTCAGAAAAAAAAAGTCTCATTCTGATAGGTTTTTATTAGATATCTGTATCAGTGCATAAAACCATTATTTAAAGGCTTTCTTATTTGGATTTTGATTTTATTTGGATGTAAACCTGTATGTTGCTATTTCTAAAAGAAAAATGCTGAAAGAAACAGTCGGTTTGAGCTAAATGAAGGAAAGCAAGTTTATATTTTGGATTTCTTTTCTCTAAACTAAAGTATATTTCTTCCAGGAGCCTGAAATCAGTGTTGATCACACTCACAAACTGGAGCAAAAACCATGCAACATGCAAATCTCTGAGCAAGACAGATAGGCAACTCTGAAATAGTTATGGAACATTCCGGTAGGAATGGAAAGGGAGATAGGAGATGTCTGTGTGTTCCAGTTTTGGAAATTACAGTCAACATGGAAATGCATTTGCATACCTTTAGAATTTAGAAATGTAGGAATCCACTAAAATGTACATAAATTATGTATATAAAATATATAGATTCTTCATCTCATAGGCATCCCGTACAATGTTTGGTTGTTATGGTTTATTTTGTTACTTTCAAAGCTGCTATTAATCACATTTTCTCATTTTCTTTCACTGCTACATTTTGACAAGGATTTTCTTTCACCTTGAAATATTTCACTTTCGGAAGAGCTTCTTCACAACACTCCTTTACACTCAGCACACCCTGCTGAGTGAAGGCAGTTTTCCACAATGCACTTTTTTTCTGAAAGACAGTTTCAAAAACACAGGCCTGATCTCTCTCTTGCTAGTAAAAGATCAGAAACAAATATGTCTTTCAAATTATTTTCCTACTGAAAGATTTTATGATTCCATTGAAAAGGAAACTGAACTAACTCAATAAGCAATGGACCATAAGGCAATAAACTGAAATACTGTTAATTTTTACTGCCGAAGTTCTTTCTAGTGCTCTGATTCAAAATGCTATTCATATTTTATTATGCTGATTTTTATGATTGCACTGACAAATCCTCCTAATATTCCACTCAATAGTTTTTGTTAAAATGTGTTGGCTTTAGCAAGCAACAAGGCAGGAACTGAAGCAATATCTCCATCCAAAAGAACAATGACAAAACAGACATATATATTACACATAGACCTGTAAGTTGTTGGCCAGGGCTAACAGAGCACTTGGCTGGCTGCACCAGGAACACTGCTAAGGAAAGGCCTTGGAGGAAGGTCATGAAATGCCCGATGAAGCAAGGGATATGAAAGAAATGCTAAAATTGTCTGTGGCCGGAGCTCAGCAGCTAGCTAAGCAAATACATGATCTCTGCTAATCTGTTGCATCTGTAGGCATTCTTATATATTGCGATAGTGAACAATGAGCACAGGAGATGCTGAGAGATCTGTAGGCACAGCACTGCTCTGGAAGCAGTAAGTTTCATTAGTTTGCACAGGTAGTTGCTCTGGTTCAAGTTGTAAGGATAATTCCTCTCAGCTTATTCAGGTGCTTCGGCACTGTGTTTAATAGCACCCCCTAAGTGCCTTTTTTGTTTTCCCTCCCAACCTTTCTTTCTCCTGTTTACTGATTACTCAGCAGAATGAGAGCCCAGTCTTGACTATGCCACGATCCATCTGGCCAATATAAAATCCTGTTTGAAGGTTGTCAAGGTACTGATTTTGCAGGCTTGGTTCACAATCTGATTTGTTAAATAGACAGAATACAAAAACACAATCTGCTCCACCAGATTGGGTTTTAGGTCCTTCAGGTCTTTATTCTCCTACAAACAGTTGCGTTTTCTAATGCTTCAGTGGAAGGGAGAGGATAGATATGAGATAGCTTGCCAAAAGTATGAAGGTTTGCATAAGATAAAATTTTATTTTTAACCAATGGCATCAGCTCCTGCCCAAAAGCATGAAGTTACATTACCCACAATTGTCCCATCAGAAACAAAATTTAATTTTTTTTTCTGAAGATGATAACTTCCTTTCAAACTCCCAATCTAAGACACTGTAATCCCTGCAGAAATAAATTTCACAGTCTATCAGCAGACTGCCTGCAGAAATGTTCTTTTTTCCTTCGAAATTACTTATTACAGTGTTCTACTTCTTATGGCTAATGCGCATATGAGGTTAACACACATATTCTGGAAATCTAACTCTCCTTTGAGGCTGCTGATGTAAATTAGAGAAAAATCAGTTTACCCCCAGGGTTAGCTTAGATCAATTGAGTCCCTTGTACAGCTCTCTGATACGGTCCCTGATTTGCAGACTTTGTTGCAGATTGGTTAGTCATCCTCAATCAAACAACTCCAGGAAGAAGAAAAGCTATGTCTCTGTACTGGATTTGTTTGAGAATGTGGAAGATTATTTTCAAATACGTTCATCTAGTTGGCCAGCCTTACAGTTCTGTAGGAACTGCAATACATCAGTCCATAATGTCCTCTTTGACCCTCCACCTTTGGCACATATACATCAAAATAGGCATACATTTATTGGTTAATTACTACACTGCTTGTTATAGCCTCAAAGCTAGATCTTCAAAAGCTTTGTTTAGTCATTGCCTAATCTAGGGACTCTGCATTTCTGCCAGCGCTGTTCCACAGCAGCTGAAATCCTAACAGTGTTGGCAATTTCATGTTTGTACCATGGCTGCTTTGTATTGAGGTTCATTAACTATGCCTCTGATTTTTGGTCTCGTTGGTTTGACCTGACAAGTTCTCAGCTTGCAGCATGGTTTTTATGCTGAAAGAAGAAGGAAATGGTGCTTCCTTTCCCTGCACCAATGCCTGTCACTTTGAGAGACTGAGCAAGTTGCATTGCTCAGATAAAATGCTAACTGGTCTGTGGAGATTTGTATCTTTGTGCCATTGTAGCACAACTGCTCTGCCATTGCACAGTAGGAATTTTAGTAACTGAAAGGTAAAGATTCCTCCTGTAATTTAAATGTGGCTCACTTCTAACAGAGCTGAAGGTCTGTCCAACCGGAAAGAAAAGCTAAAAGTATCTGCTCTCTGGACACTATTATTGAAACCAGGCTCTCACCTTCACCATTAGTAGCCTTCACTGGCAGGTGAAAGGAGTTAGCACAGTTTTCTCACTGCTGTGGGAAGTTTGTAAGAGAAGAATAAATAAACATTGCTCAAAATGCTTCAGATAGGGTTGATCAGCCCTCGGAATGCATACTATGTAGGTGGCCTGTCTGAGCCCCTTCTGGACCAATTTTCTGCAACCTCTGAGTGTTTCAGGCTCTTGCCTTACAAATACAGCTCAGTGCTGCTACAAGCCTTCACATCTTCATTTGTTTCTTTTAACATCACAGCTTTCTGGAAATTGAGACAGAATCTATTGCATAACTTGGTGACAGGAAAATTGATTCAGATTAAAAATTCAAAGCTGCAGGGATATTTTGGAGTATAGTGTCCAAAAAAAAAAAAAAAAAAAAACACCACAACAACAAAAACAACACACTCTGTCATGTCCAGATTTGTTCCTGCTGTTTTAGGTGAGGTTTTAATGTAATGAGGCATATGTAGCAAGTAGAGAGTGGGGTCACACGCTGTTGCTGGAAATGTCAGCTTTAAATCATGCATACCGAGACATTTAAGTACTTCTGAAAGAGCTGTTCAATAATTCCTTTATCAGAACAAATCAACTAATAATAGCCACCTCCCTGATTCAGAGAGATGTAACCAGACATAACTTCACAGTCTGCATCAAAGCAGGTTTCAGAGGATTATTCTGTGCTATTCTTTAGATGCAATGCTGATGTCCCTCTGGACAGATTATTTATCACAATATATTACAGCTGATTCATGGGTACTGAATACAAATAGCTCTGCTGATGTTAAGGATGTTGCAAAGCTAATAATGATAGCTATGAATTCTCATTTACCATCACTGCCCTGCAAGCATGTAATTCATTTCAGGAAGGTGAGAAAGCTATTAAAAAGTAGCATAATGTGACTCATTCTGTCAGCTAGTATAAATAACGTAGGAGAATCAGAGAGCTTGTTGGCATCTCATGATTTTGGATATATCCGAATGATAGTTCTCTGTAGGCTAGGTGGGTATCTTGCTGTCTGTTCCTTAGTTACTTATACAAGAACATACCTTTCTTTTGTTGGTGATAGGATAGTTTTCATTCTTTTAGATAGCATTTTGCTATTTCTTAATAGAGGGAAACTCTACTTAAAATAAAAATAATGTTAAAAAAAAAAACAGACATATCTGCTCAAGATTTAGTCACAAGAGCAGTAAAGAGGACAGAATCCCCCCAGATAATACTCAGAATGAATGACTTACCCAAATTCAGGAAAAGGTGCAATTTTCTATGTACCATCTGCTCTGAAACTGCATTCTGTTCAGACCAAAACTGAAAGGCAGAGTAACAGCCTTCTTGGAAGTGTGCAAAAGTGGATTAAGGCAAAGTCTCTGTAGACCTGCAGGTGTTGTTTACAAAACCTCATGCTCATGCTCAGTCATCCCAAACAGTCTGCGCTGCCCTTCCATCCCGTGTCATATGCTCTGGCCAACACTTCTCACCAGGAAGAATCCCTAAAAGTATTTGCTTCTCCTGGATTAGTCTGTGCTTGTGGGCACAGTAGAAACTCCATGAGTTTCTACTGCTCTGAACATACTAACATTAAATTACAGCCTCAATAAGAGAAGACATTTCTAGCCTGCATAAAGGCAAAAATAAATTATAGAATATGTAAGTCTGGAATAAGAATTACTTGTGTGAGTCTGTCTGAAACAATAATTTTCATCTGAACTCTGAACAATAATAGTGTCCAAAGGAGTAACAAGGATGCTAAGCAGGTGGCATCCTTGTAGGCACCTCCTTTGCCTTAAGCCTGAACAAAGCACATCTGCTAAATTCTGAATGTGTAACTACTCCTAGGTTGCTCAAAATCTTACAGATGGTCCACAGAAACATAAAAAAGTAGAACACATAGTCCTCCATAATGTCTAACACTCCTTAGCTGGAAATTAGCCCCCGACTGTCTTCCCCCTGTTGTGCAAATAATAGAAGGAGCAGAAATGATAGCAGATGATAACATTCCCTAATAAAATGTATGAAATTAAATTTAAATTAGTTATATAAGTATATTCATCATAGGTAAGAACTAATTATTTCCAGTGGTAGAAAATTCTTCCACATTTCTGACACAATAGTTATTAAATCTTTTCAGAAATTGTCAGTAGACTTTTAAAGCCATAATATAAGGTGTCTTTACCTTAGGAAGTATATTCAGAATGAAATGGAACCTGTAAATGGATTTTTCTTATCATCTGTGAAGAAGTGTAAACTTAATCTAGTTGCTGGTTCTTTATCTCAATTCCTTTTTAATTGACATTCTGCTTAAACTAATGAAAAACCACCCTCTCTAAATTCACTGCCATTAGTGCCTTATTCTGGCCTTGTCAAGAATGACTGACAGAGAGGTGAAGCTTAAACTCTGATAGTTGGAAATCTTTCTGTTAAGCCAAAGTCAGTAAAATCTTCAGACTCCTCAGACTGAACATATGGCTATTATTCTTCATATCTAGCTTCAAGAGGATTTGAAATGGTAGATAACATGATTCAATAAGTCTTTGGTACACTCTTAAAACTCCACTTAAAAAGCCTCACTGTGTTATTATATATTGTGATTTATTCCAGAAAAAGCTTTTAAAGAAAGCTTAGGAAAAAAAAAAAAAAAAAAGAAAGAAAGAAAGAAAATAAATAAGAAAGTTCTGTATTTAAAACATAATCTTCCCTACCTTCCTGTAATTCAATCTACCAATTGACAAATACAGCTGTTAGCCAGAGCCCAGACACTAGACATAAAACCACAACTCAGAGGAAGTAAGGACCAGCCAAGAAATCCCATTCTACAGCAAGGGCTTTCTCAATTCCCTTGACCAATGGCAAAAGTATGGCTGAACCAAAATGCAACTTGATGATGCTGGGCAGGATATCTGTCAGAAGCACATCACTCACATCACTGCCACATTATTACATTACTAAACCATTGGGTTGGAAGAAATATTTCCAGTGAAACAGGTTTCAGTGGAAAAGTGATCTCTCTAAGGAAAATCATAGCATCATAAAATCATAGACTGGCTTGGGTTGGAATGGATCTCAAAGATCATCTAATGCCAACCTCTCTGGCATGAGTAGGGTTGCCATAACTACTTAAGTCTGCTCAGGAAACCACCAAGCCTGGTCTTGAATGCCTCCAGGGATGGGACAAATAAGGATTTAGTTAGTTAGTTAGTTAGTTAGTTAGTTAGTTCTTGGCCAAAATAGTTACTGTTTTCATAATTTTGGATCAAGAGCTATAAAAAATTTGGCATAAGTCAGGAAGGTTCTATCCTGGGGAGAAAAAGTCAGTTTCATGTTGTAATGTAACCATTATCTAAACAACTCTATCAATCATTTAATTAAGTTCGACACTGTTAATAAATTAAATACTAGCTAACCAGGAGATTATCATTTTTATCTTCTTGAAATCCTTCGAGAGTTTAGATGCATTTATGTTTTCTGTATGAATATTTTGCTTATCCAGCCATTCTGGATTTTTTTTTGCTTGCTTTTTGGTGGGGCTTTTTGTGCCTTTTTTTTATCTACAGCTATCAATGCACTTCTTGGAAAGTAGGACTGTAATTTATTCTTGTCAGAAACAGATGGCTGAGAAAATGAAAGCAACAACAGCAGTGAAAGACAAGGCCACCTGGGTCCATAAAGCTGATGATAAAAGATTGTGAAGCTAATGTCAGTGGTATCTTAAGCCAACAGAAACATTCTTTCAAAATGGGAAGATCTAGAAATTAGTCAAGAAGAAATAGGGGAAAAAATGAGAAAAAAAAATCTCTGTGAAGCTGTAGGGAATTTCAGGCATAGCATCACAAACATCCCACTTTGAACTAAATTAAAAGATGGAGAAAAAAATGATCAGTGAAGCAAAAAGCCATAGGGTTCATCTGGGACTGTGTTTGTAAGTGATGGTCCTGACAGGTAAGGTCAATTCGACCTAATATTTTCATGGAAAAATGCAAGGAAAGAGAAACTAAAACTCATTATATACTGCTTGGCTTCCCTCACCTGATAATGCAGGATGGTTTCTCCATTCCTTTAAGTATTCCATGAACTGTCATAGGCCATTCTCTGAAAATAGTTTGATAGCCATATAAAGTTAAATTTCCCCCTCCTTAGAAAAAGTTGTGCATCACCACTAAATTCCCAATAGCACTCTGTAAGCTTTTTCCTTTTAAAAATTTCAACATCATCAACCAGATGCTTTTTTATTTTCTTTCTGTTTTGTCATGATTTAATGACATGCGTAGTTTTACAGCTACTTTCTGTCATATTCAGTTGAATTCAGCAAAAGAAATTCACTAATCATGCAGCAAATTGTAAAATGACTCTGCTGTGACCATGGCCATGCAGCTGATATACCACTGGAAATAAGTGCTATTTTCTATCAAGTTCTGCTCTAAAAGCGGAACAGTACAAGTTTCAGTGATTCCTCTAGGGAACATTAACTGTATCAGATACCTTAATGCTTTTTACACATATGCTTGATTACTTCTATGGACAATCCCTGAAGTCAGATATCATGAAGTATGGGATCGAATTAATGTGTTATCTCATTGGCACACGTGTATGCATACTATACATACATACATCTTGCATACACACATGCATACTGTAAATTAAATTGAGCCACTGCATAGGCCAAAATAAGTAAAAACAATGGATTAAGTGTAGCTCAAAAAAAAAAAAAACATTGGAATTTGGTGATTTCTCTTTTCACTCATCTGAAAAAAAAAAAAAAAACATATAAATTCACAAGGGAATCGGCTGATCACAAATTGTTACTGATGTTGTTTCTGCTTACAGATATAACATGTGGCATAATGCTGAGAGCCATATATTCATGGCGACCTGCAGAGACTTAAGTCCCTGCGCTGCACTTAGCAAAATGCACAGAGATGTCCATGTTTCACATGTAAATTCTGTCTCTGTGAGACTTAAAGGTACAGTACTTTTGAAAGACGTGCAGTAAATATTTGTTATTATGAAACAAAAGCCCTGTTTGAAGAGAACTGCTAGTCACGGGTTGCAGTAGCAGTTATCTGCAACTGCAGCCACTTTGAGCTTTTGGTTTTTATTTAAAAAAGCTTAATTGGAAGTTTTTATTACTCCCAATTAAGTTTTTTAATTAAAAAGAAAGTTGAAAGAGGCTGGAGGCAAGTATTGCTGAAACTCATATCTATACAGACTCTGAGGGGGGAAAAAAGGAGTTTTGTAAACTGCAACTGTCAGCCAGCTGCAGCTCTCAGTAACGCTTACTGCTGATCCCATTTACCTTGCCACTGGCACACTGCAAATGCAGATACTCATATCTAATTGGAAAAACAGGTTTTCAGCTTTAAATAATACAACAAGCATATGAATCCTGCTTCGTTCCTGCAAAAGAGACATCATGTGAGCAAAAAATTCTACCTACTCCCCCAGTTCTGCTTTGTTTATTCCATAAGCAATTTGAGCCTGGTAGATGTTCTCCAAGACTAGGGTACATTCACCATATAATGAACATAACAGCTTTCCAGCAGGTATGGGGCTTTTTGCATGCTTCTCTCCAGTCCTGTACAGGAGCAGACAGATAGAGAGCATGTGGGGAGCCATATCTAAAGACAGGTAGGTAACATGTTTGGAAACAGGGCCTCTCCTAACCTTCCTTACAGAAGCCAATCAGTATTTTTGGCTTGAAATTTATTTCATATTTTTCTTCAACCTCAGCTATTCAATACAGTCTTTAATGCTTTACTTGGATTAAGGAAAAGGAACTGGTTTAAAGAAAAAGTGAGAACTATTATTGAAATCTGCAATATTCAGCTGGCAAAGCAGAGACTAGAAAACTACTGTGTATCCTGACAGCTGGGAAGTGTTGGGTTTTTTTAGATAATAAAGATCTTATACCAAATCCCAAGAACTTCAGTCTCCCGTTTCAGCACTGTTGACAGCTCAACCTGTGGTCTCAAAATTTGAGGAACTTTTGAGTCTAAAGTCTTAGCCTGCAGAGATAGAGTGGTGCTAAGTAATCATTCTCAGCTCCCAGTTCTACACACTTCCAATGGGTCTGGGTTTGGGTCATGGCGCAACACATCCTCAGAAAGAAAAAAAGAAGCTAATATTCCAATAAAGAAGGATGATTGAAGCAGTCCTGGGAATTTACTCTATTGTTCCTAGAGAATATTTGGTGAAAATAAAAGAATTTATTTATATTTTAATATATACATTATCAACATGCAGCCTACATAGACACTGAGCTCTCAGTGAATCAGTTTTGAAAATAGATTTAGGTATCTTTCCCAGATATAAATCTTCACAGAGCTGCTTTTTACCCCACCTTTGCCTTAAGTGAAATCCTAATTGTGAATTGCCCTTAGACAATAGATATACTTTGCACAGGGCTTAGAGGATAAAGCTGTAGAAAGGAATTAAGATTACTATTTAAGTAGTTGAAGAGTGAAAAGTAAAGGTATTATCCAATCTGCAAGCAGAAACATTTTTCTCAGAGCAAAAGGTATTTAATTCCATGGGAAATGGAGGATCCATGAAAGGCTGATTTTTCCCTTGTAATTGTACCCATTTTGAGCTGAAACTGGAAAGTGAAGTGAGTGAGTGAACCTGTACCATTGTTCTTAAAGTAACATAAAGATTTTGGGATGTTTACTGCCCAGACATTGTTTTGATACTTTTAATAGAAATTATAAATCATTCTGGGTAAATTTGGAAATACACAGTAAAATCATCTGAGTATATTAATTTTCAAACTGTTACGTCTTCTGTGTTCTGTATCTTTCCATCTCTTCAAAATTTAGTATTTGCCTGTTTGTACATCAAGGTCATTAGCAAATAGCTTTCTAATTTAAAGGTAATATACTTCCGAGGCATTACATCTGAGGACCACAGATGAAATTATAATGCTTCAGTTTTAAAAATCTTACTATTCATCTTAATTGTGCCAGAGAACTGTGATTAACCCTATGCAACACAGATACCAAAAGTTTGTACTGAAAATATATTCTTGGTTTGTTTGTTTTTCTTTACCTCTGTCTATTTCACAAGCCAAAATGCCTCAGAATGGCCAACACAAGTGGTTCCTTCTAGGCAATGAACTGCAATGCCAGGAAGAGCACAACTGAAACCTCCCCAGCTGTGACTTCCAAATGACGGTGAATGAATGTTGCAAGGTCACCATGGATGCCATTAGAGAAAGCAGCCACATCTAAGCATTTTTATCCTGTGCTCTCTTGTTCACAAAAATAAGATCTAAGGATGAGAAAATTGGGGAGTTTGGGTTAATTCTCCCAAACATCAGCACAGCTTATCTACAGGTGAGATCCACGGAGAAGAATTCTGCTACTGGTCTGCTCTGGGGAGAGAGGTCTATGCTGTTTGATCTGGGAGCTGTGCAGCTATAATACTGATAATAATTCAGGAAAGATTAGATAATGCAACTTAGGTTAAGTACACCAATAGAAGCTACTTCAGACTACATAAAGGTGCCAAGCTTTTGTGGATTCTAATCTTTTTTAAAAACAGGCCAAAAACAGAGCATGTTTCTCCTTTGTTAGTGGTTCATTAAGAGCAAAATGTTCTTTTGAAAACAATGCTGACTATATTGCAGATACATTTACTTTGATTCATTGGTGAACATTGGGATATTTTTATCATGTTTATGGACTTGCTTTTATGTATTTGCTTATGAATGTGTGTCTTAAATATAGGCTGGTAAAATTTTTATACAAGTTATTAAATATTCTGTAGCAGGAATTACAGTGAGTTTATTTGTTTCCATATAGAAATGAGACTGAGTTGTATGTTTTGCAAAATGCTACTATCACTTACTGAGAATCATGGGCAAAAATGTTTCAAAGCCAATTTCTTTTGTTATAAATGGGTTGTGTCATCTGGTATATACTGCTGAATGTCTTTAGCAAGTGAGAAGCCAAGGCAAATGAATTAGGTATAAATCTAAATTGGCTTTATTTTAAGGAGAATTGCCTTATTTTCTCTGAGAAACTTGGTAGAATTTCTTCTTGAAGAAGTCCACCTTCCTGCAGGGTGTGATATGGGCTGCAGGGGTGACACCAGCATGGCTCCAGACTCACCAAGCAGTGGCTGGAGGGATGCTCCCTTCTGCTTCAACAAAAGGAGCATGGATCCAACCTACATAGATAACTTTGGAAAGACATTCAGGATGTGTCCTCAGTGGGGCTGAGAGGGAGAAAGAAAAAGAAAAACTTATTGAAATGAGCCTACATTTTTTCTTTGTTCTTACTGGGTTGGCTATAAATGTCTGCCTTGCCTAATCTTTCAATCAGTCAATCTCAGTCAGGAAAGTCAGGGCACTTAAGAGCTGCTGCAGTTCCAAGTAATTACCTGAACAAAAGACCGTCTGGGACTGGGCTAACTATTGGCTCATCTGTATTCAGTTTTGTTTTCAGATCATGAGTGGAGAGACCTGGTAAGTACAAGGGAGGAGATGCAAAAGGAGACAAATGAAAAGGGAAAATGCATGCTGTAAACATACACTATAAGAGAAAAGGTAGAGAAATAGATGCGTTTTTTGATCAAAACACAGATTTCTAAGAGAATAAAGGAGATGTAAATAATAATAATAATAATAATAATAATGAAGACTGTTCTGCTTCATCATTGAGTTTCTGCTAAAAATAAAAAATAAGGAGATAGTGGATTTTTGAATTACCAGTGACCAAACATTCAACTGGGATCTTTGAAGCCCTGAGTTAGCTGCTATTTCAAATCATGCTGGAAACCTAATATTTGGTTTCTTGCATGGCACTATCAATCAACAAATAATTTAATAAACTGCAGAATTTATTTTTCTTTTCCCTGAACCACCTGGAAAAGTCTTAGTTTTACTCTGATATGAGGGAGAAATACTGTAAGATAAACTCAAAAAGTGTGATGGGAAAAGAAAATTGTTTCTATCCAGCTCTATTTGGAGCTAAAGTTTAAGCCAAATTTATTTGCCAGTGGAGTTTAATGCTCCTTTCAGGAAAACTCGAATGGGCAGCGTTGGTTTGTTTTTTTTGTTAAATCTGTAAACACAGCAGGGCCTGGTTTTTACCAGTATGCTCAGAAACATTTTCACCAATATGAGTACAAAGAATCCTACACAACAATGAACTTCTTTAGGGAGACATTTTATCCTGGGATTCAAAAACTTTACCATTAGATCACATAACCTAACAAATTCTGTAAGCCATAGACATTGTCCCAATTATGCTGAGCTTTATCACCATCTTTCTTGCATTTTTTTCATTGGTTTCAATTATTTTTTATTGTTCGCTTTCAGACCTACACTCCCAGTAGTCCAGTTCCTAAATTCCTTAGTGGTTTTAATGTAACAAAAGCCACCAGCATGAGCAACAGTAATTGGAACATTGTTTGCAGTCTCAACCTACCAGCTATGTATTGATTGAAGATGGAATAAGAGCTCGTGCTCATTCACTGCCTAGAAGGTTGTCTTCCCAGAAGAAAGAAGCTGCTGCATGAACATTGTGCAAAAGCTCAAAGACTGAAAAAAAGAAGAAGAAGAAAAAAAAAAAATAGCTCTGACAGTATCCCTATATTGCATTTCCTGAAATATTAAATATTTCCTGTGAATGAAAACAAAGATCTAGACAATAAATAAATAAATAAAATGTGACTACTGAAGTGAAGAGGAAAAAAGTACTCCTTCAGTAATCTAAGGATTCTCCATCACAGGTTGGAGAAAAAAATTTTTAAAAGGAAATTTGTATTCTACCCACAATAGCAATTCCCTTTGATGAAGAACACAGACATAAGCAAGATTGAATGCTCGAAGCCCTTCAGCCCTGTAATGCCACGGGACATTTGCAAAGGCTGGATCACAAGATAAAACCACAAAAATGTGAAGAATTACCATTTTTTCCAAACCATTTTTTTCTACCCATAGAATGCAATTGAACCTCATGCCAAGAGGTTCAAGAGGAACCAAGAGGAAGTATGCCAAGAGGAAATATGATGCCAGTCTCCAGCTTTCCTGACCTTTCCCGCACTTTAATCACCTCTAATGGCACTACCTAAACAGACTTTAAGTCTGAATGTCCAAAAGGCAGTCGAATTCCTCTGAAGTGAAGCAGCTGAGTAGAACCAATGTGCAGAACAGGAGATTATCTGTCCATAATCAGTAGCATAAAACTTGCCTTCAGCTGGACTGACTACAAAACCAGCAGTGGTACCACTTGTGCATTGCTAGTGGTTATGACAGATATTTTATATATATATATATGTATAGCATTACACAATATGCAAAGAGGTGAATATTCTTTAAGATAGACAAAGGTGGCTTCCTCATAAGAAAGCAGTATTTCCTTAGGACTGTGGCTATAAATAATCACCATATGAAAAAGAGGAGCAATGACAGTGACCTGCAGCCCCTCTCACAGCACTTGGTACAAAGTAAAACAGAAAGGATGTTGACAGCTAAGTGAAAACTGACAGCAGCCTTTGGCCAAAAAGCATGAGGTTGAAGGACAGCATGGACAGAATCAACTATCAATATCTACAAAACAGCAACTTTACAAGAAACCACTTGTGTCCTCAGGAAAACACCATACCGAACACCTTTCCTTTCCTTTGCTGACTATGTTTTATATTTCTGCAGCTACAGAAATGAGTAACTTACTTGGAAAATCTCAAAAATCTTACAATATCTCTAAATGAAGACTGAGAACCACATATTTTAATATGCATCATTATCTCGATCTGTGGGGCTTAGGGATTGTATTAGATTGTATTACTGTAGCACCCAAAACAAGAGATCATCAGTCTTAGATGCCAGCAATAAGTGCTGCCCAAAACAAAAGCACAGGCAATGCTTCCCATCAGGCTTTGGAAATACAGAGGGGGGGAGGCTGCATGCTCCTCTCCTGTTATAGCGTATGCATGTCCATAAAATCATTATATACTTGCTGAAAGCTAAAAAGATTTCTGCTGGCTATGGAGTTACTTTGATACTGTTGTTAAAACCTCCTTAATTGAGGAAGCCTCAAATGGACCAGAACTGACTATAACTCTCAGCTGGCATGCATGCGCATTGGCATGAGGGTGTTAGTTATCTCTTTATAATATTCTGACAGCTTCTAATGCAGTTTAGGCTTCTTCTTTTCACAGTAACATGCACATTACTTTTCCTGTCTTCGTTTTAATTCCTTCCAAAAATTAAGGCCATGAAATGTTTAGGCAGATCCACTGGTATCTTGAGCTTGGGTTTGCACATCAGAAACAACCCTGATTTGCAAGAAACAGTAATACAGGACATGAAGCAGGAAAATCACTCCTCTTATTATAGCAGGTGAATATCACAACAGGCAGAACAAATATAGGAGAGACTACTGCAACAGCAATCAGAGCAAAACAGAGAGGGATGTGTATTCTGAATCACAGACAGAATAAACAATACAAACATATAATGTGTTCAGTTCTGTGAACAAATTACAGGATTCAGGATTTGGAGGACTGTAGAATAGGCTGAGGCTGTAAAATAAGGCAAACCGTCACAACCAGCAAACACCTGGACAAAAAATTATACCGTCCCTGTCTTGATTTGTCCTGTAGAAATGAAGAACTAATTGTTTCCTTAGAGTCAGACAGTGAAACCGTTCAAAATGTAGGTATGACCTCCTGCCCCTACTCCACCCCAGGGAATTATCGATCTGTACCAGTTGTGGCATATTCCATGGTAAAATTGTGCCAGCTGGGAAATCTGTAGCTTTAAAGGACTGAGTTATTTTCACCCCTGCTGGCACAGAGGGTTGCAAATAATTTGAATAATTGCTCAGAGAGCAGATGGTAGAAATATTCCATTAAAAGAGTTCCAAATATGGCTTAATTCTGCAAGGGGAGGGAGAAAAGTAGAGAAAAAGTTCAAAAGAAATCTGGCACCACTATCATTATCAAATACAACATTATTACTAATTAGTGGTAGCAATAGCAATAATGACAACAGCAACAATAATAGACCCTGAATAGAAACTGAATTGGAAAAAAAGGTTGCCAGAATTGCTTTTCTGAGTTGTTGTGCTCTGAAGGACTCCTCCAGGTAAGAGGAGTTTGCAGCAATGCTATTTTTCAGAATACCACTACAGCTGGACATCTAGTCTAGTGCCACATTTTATTATTTCTGACTTTGGTAAAGACACTTAATCAAAGGGATCTCATAGGTTCCCCAACTCTTTTTTTTTTTTTTTTTTTTTTTTTTGTACACCACTATTGTTCCTACTGGATGCTCGGGTGCCTCTCAAAGAAGAGAAATATTTCTCTCTCACAATGCAGAAACCTTCTCATTCAATGCCTTGCCCCAGGGCAAGGACCCATGAAACTCAGGGTTGCTCATCTTTACACTCCTCTTTTTCCAATGGTGAAATGATGTGCCCTGAAATGTTTGGGAATCCTAGACAGATCACAAAACAGAAATGGGTCATGGAGTCAGTGCTATAAAGTAATAAATCACCAAGACTGTAATTCTCAGGTGTAACTTTGCTTTTCTAAAATCAGAGAACTGAAATTGAATGAACCTTGCTGAAACCCTTTCCTCAACGCTGCCTTGGGTGTTCATCAATTATATTTGTCAGATTAACAAACTATGGTAAAAGAACAGAAGAACTCGGGTCTGAGAAGAACACCAGAAATAAGTGACAGATATATGCTCCATGATGAAAACTGGTTTGGTTAAATTATTTATAGACTACTCATGACTAATTTGAACTTCTTTCTGCTACTCTAAAAAGTAAATACATATTTTAAAAAGAGAGAGAGAGAAAATAAGAGCATAAATCAGATCCAAAGGAAGTTGACAGTAGCTAAAATAGGTGACATTTTACAAAAGTAGAAGTCAACAAACGAAGATTTGTACAAAGAACTGAAGATGGAGACCAAAGGTTTCAAAAATCTTGAAAGAGAGCACACAAAAGCATGTATTTTGGAGGTTACCTCAGCTTCTGGTTTCACTACTCTAAGTATAATACAACATAAAACTATTTAAATAACAGTACAATTTACAGAGCAACATGCTTTGGATACTTTAAAGGCAATAATAGGAATAAATGTACATATATTTGGAGGAAAATAATAACCAATAAATCAGAACTTTATCAGAAGCCATTTGAACCTTCTATTTATATCTATAAAATGTAAGTCCCACTCACAGCTTTCCACTCAGACATGCAAATTACAGCATCCATAGAAGCAAACCTGCCACATCTGTTTCTCTTTGGAAATAATAGTTTTACACATGTAGCTTTTTCATTTGTGTACACAACTGGTATTGCACAAGGTATCATTTTAGAAACTTAGCACTATAAAAGCCATGCATATCCATTACTGCAGTGCATACTCACTGCCATCTCTTGCTACAAGAAGGCTTCAAAGAGCCACTGAGTGATCACAGTCACAGACACACACACACACACAAACAGCAGAAAAAAAAAGAAAAGGGGGTGAGGGGGAGCTAAAAAATCCAAGATTTTTCTGCATTTTTTTAAACATTGAAGAAGGCTCAAAGAAGATCAAACACTTCAACTACTGCAACATGCTTCACTGGAAATATTTCTAATTGAATCAAACATGAGCAGAATAAAATTACATGAAGTGTAATGAAGTCTGTGATCAAGACTGCTAGATTTCAGTGAGTGGTCTGCCACAGCTTCTCTGTGTTCTCTTTTGTAAATCTCAGTGCTAAGTGCAGAAGTAGCTCGGTTAGAAAAAAAAAATGTGGAAGACTAATAATTGTACTCACATTTCACAAAGAAAGAATAATATTCTCACAGCACCAAACATGTTTAAATTCAAGACCAGAGGAGAAGGGAACACGAATATGAAGGAGTGGGGTAACAGGACTGGAAGATGTGGGTTTGTAGTGGTGAAGCTGGGATGGTTCGGCGGTAGTGCCCACCAGAACCAGCTGGAAAGGTGTAACGCATGAAGAAGCCCTCTGGAGCACCCACAGAACCAGAAGATATAAACTGGCTTGCTGGTAGTTTATAGCCTTCTTTCTAAAGCAGCGACTTCTGTATGTAGCACAAAGGGAGAAAAGATGACAAACAGGAAAAGGGAGGAAACAGGATTGTAAATCTGTAAATGCCCCTCACAGAGTAAGCCCAGACAGCCAACTGCAAAAACACAGCAACTTCCATAATGACTCCAGCATTTGTTTGTACAAGTATTCGGATTTATGACTGACACCAGAAAGAGCCAGGCATCCCAGTCAGAGACACTAAAGGGAGGCATTCTGATACGCATCTGTGGAGCTAATTTTAATGTTGCACTGCCTGGGCTGAGCTCTTCTTGCCATACATTGCCACCTGCAGGAGAACAGCTCAGCAAGGCTCAGCAGCTGCCCTCCTCGCTGCTCTCAACAATCACAAAGCAGTTAAAAATCAAGAAGTCAAAAGCACATATGTTTCTCTGCCTGTATCTGTGTGTTGTGCTGCTGAGAGGAGCCTGGGAAGCCAGCACTGTTACCTTCCGCTCCAAAAATGTTTCTACCCAGGGCAAACAGTCTTGGTCAGTACAGCTTCTGTCTGTGAAATTGCTGCAGTTGAAGTCCCAGGCAAAGTTAGGTAAATAAACCCTTTTGAAAATTAAAATTGTCATTGTCACTCAAATTCTGTGAAGGGGTAGAGAAAGACGAGATATTTGTATTTTGAGGTTGAGACATATTTAGAGGCACAGAATCAAAGAATCACAGAATGGCCAGAGTTGGAGGGGACCTCAAGGATCATGAAGCTCCAACCCCCCTGCCACATGCAGGGCCACCAACCTCCCCATTTAATACTAGACCAGGCTGCCCAGGGCCCCATCCAACCTGGTCTTGAACACCTCCAGGGACAGGGCATCCACAACCTCTCTGGGCAGCCTGTTCCAGCACCTCACCGCTCTCATAGTAAAGAGGCAACACTGCATAAGCTGGTTTTCAAAAAGACTAATTCTCCAGGATGACTTCATTAACTCCACCAATCAGCTTCATGCCACCTGGAAGTAGCAGAAACCTTTTCCATGCTTGCTAAAGAAAGGGGAATGCAGAACTAGTGAATACAGAACTGTAGTTGCACCATAACGTGTGAAATCCTGACCCTACTGATTACCAAAGCAAAGATTGCAGTGATCCATATCCTGATATATCCACAGTTTGGACACAATGACTATGTAAGATTTTTTTTCTAAATGCAGCTTTATAAATGCCAAGAGCAAAATCAAATGTTGTACAAAGCACTGACAACAGTTTCACATATGACTTTCTGCACACATGCTGAATGAAAGCAGCAGCCATCTCCTTACAAGGAGGAGGAACTCCCTGCAAGTATTCTCCAGAGAATTGCTGCTTTCTGCTAAGTATGATTAACTACTGGAAACTGAATGAGGTTTGATACAATCTGTTCAAATGAGGAAGTTGAGCTTCAGGTAGGAGACATGAGACACACTCAGCTGAGCTGAATATGTCATGAATTCTATACTGCAAGGAACAGCCTCTCTTTTGGAGGTTGGAGGAGACATGAGGAGCCTGGAGCAGAGCTGCTTGATGTGCTGTTCTTGAACATCCACTGTCACCAATTGCAACCAGCGAAAACAAGCAAAAGAAGACCAGGCAGCCATATGCTGCACTGGAGCCACTTGTGCAATGCTGATGCAAATAAGGCAAATGCAAATCTGGGATGCACTGGCTGTTAAGCGCTGTTCATCAGACACAGGTGGTAATTTAGGAAATTAAGTTCAGGAGAAATCAACAAGACTGATAAACACAATATATGAGGAGAGAGTATCAAGCAATGGGATTGATTTGGCTTAGATTCAAACACAGAAGAAGCATAATAAGGGTACATGAAATATTGTCATAAACATGGCAGTGCTTAATTGTATTCTGTGCACCCACTTTATAGAAGAAATAGGCAACATCAGTAAGAAAGAAGAATTAGGCGAGGTGTAGGGAAAATCCGACAGCTTATAGAGAGCATTAAGTCCTGAAAGTTATAAAATCCTTTTCTTCAGAGCTTCTTAAGAACAAATGAAGCATTATTTGGACTCTAGCCATTTGAAAAGGCCAGCTGTAGAGATTCAATTATATCATAAATTTCTCTTGGTGTTTATTGTCATATTTTATTTATTTGTCATATTTACTATTTGTTATCATATTATTATACTTTAGTCATTGGTAAACTAAAAAGCCATGACCCAATTGCAGAGTGCATTAAGCCCCTTTCACACTTCATAAAGGTAAAGCTCATTCCACAATTTCCAGTTTGTATAAAGTTTTTATATTGTTCACAAGATGAAACATAGGGCCAGTGAAGGAATCAAACTAGGAACCACAATTCACCATGATGAATTCTGAATTGTGTCCAGTAACTCACAGATGTGTTCTTTATTAGTCATCATAAATTCCACCTGACTACTGAAAACATGTGCCACATGTTAAAATCATTAAATCCAGTACATTGTGCTATTTGAAAGGCTCAGACATCAGGCTTCAGACTATCGGAAAGGCATGAGGGATTTATCTTAAAACGAACTACTATATTCCATAAGAACTGTCTTAATTAGAAACAGATAAATAACAGTAAAGACAGTTATTCAAGAAATAGATTAGCAAAAGATTAGCAACTGATTTATGTAAGAATTCTGTGTCAAAAATACAGTCCGGTTCAAACTAGAGCTTCTTTGAAAGTAGGAATCCATTTTTACTGATTTAATAATGGCAAGTCAGACATGTAGTCTAAATAAGTTCTCTGAACTACCTGCAATGAGAAAGCAAACAGAGAGGTATTTCAAGGCACCAGGTCATCCTACCTTCAACTGTTACATTTTGAGTAATTTTAGTATTATACCAAGATAAGACATCCTGGAAAGGCCTACCTTCTTCCTCAGGTTATAGAAGTGCCAAAATGATAGGGGTTCCAGCTCATCCCTGCTCCTACACAGACTGTTAGTTGAAATACCAAAAATTTTCTGTGTCTTTGCTTCATAGACATTAACAATGGTGTGGAGCATTTAGACAGACTGATGGGCAATCACTGTCCCTTCAGGAGCATCACAGCCTATGCACTGCTACAGAAGAAATTAAATTTCTTCTATAAAGTACAGGACTTGGTACTCAGAAAATGGAAAATGCATTTCTGATTTACAAACTGATTATTTAGGGCTTGATGTAGCACCACATACTTAATCATCTTTTTGCCTTTCGAGGTATACTGAAGTATCTGACAGATACCCACAGAGCCCACAAGACCTCTGTGAGATCCATTCCTTTCTGGAGACTACTAGAGAAATCCCCAAGGAGAGCTCAGATGGCCCTAGAGGTTCATTCATAAGGAAAAGAATAAAGCCCAAGGACACTAAACTTGGTCTTCAGTCTCCTCATCTTATCCACCAGTCTAAAAATGTGCAAACCATAAGAGGAGATGCTGACATAATGTTGTATTTCCTTGTTAAATCTCATAGAGTGGGAAGAGGCATGAAAAAAAGATGGCAATGGAGAGGGCAAGGCGACATGGCTTGGCTCCAGGGATAAGCAGCACAGGTTCTCTTGCTTTGGGTATAAATACATGGTCTGAATGACAAAATACAATACAACATGGACCTCCTTCTGTGAAGCCTCTTGAGAATAATAATGTGATTGCCTTTCACTTATTATTATAAATAGGTTATTACAAAGCCCTGAATTCTCTAACCTCTAGCAGTATTACTCCACAAGGAAAATAATAACCCAGTGGTAAATTATATTATTTTTACAAATACTGTGAGAAATTGCAGATAACCAGAAAGGTTAATCCCTGCTTCATCTGCAGTGCTATAAATCTATGTGTATAAATCTAAAGGTAAACACAGGGCAAAACAATAGAATGGAGCCCTTGCCTCATATACACAATACAGAGTCAACTGAAAGTTTGCCTCTTACTTTGCTATAGCACTGTAATTTCTCATAAAAGGGTTGGGAATTAACAATAATTGGAAAATGACAACTAAAAAGAATGGCATTTATCCAGTTTTCTGACATATTCACTTTGGGTGCAAAAGCCTAAGGAAAGAAAGAAAGACATACTGCAGCTGAAATGGTAACCCTCAAAGGGTTACCAGACACAATATTCAATCTCCTATACACCCAAACATCCCTCTTGTCTGTGGACCTGTAGCACCAGGTAAGGAAGCAATAGAAAACAAGTATTTATTCTCTGCATAGTATTTTTTATTCCTCCCTGCTGCTAGTGTTATTCTTATGACACCAGACGCTGCATAATATGACATTTCAAATGTATGGCACTGTGACAATGATGTATGAGGAAACATTTACAGATTCTGGCACAAGTGAAGCTAATACTGAAAAGCAAATGATTCTCTTAGATTGGCTGCTTTTTCTCAGTTTGCGGGGTAAATATTCAGTGCAACAGCCAAACTTGGGAACAAAAATTGATAGCTTTCAAACAAATGATTGTAGATATTTACAGCCTCCCTTCTAACTACCTGTTTTCTGCCAGCACCAATCTTGCTGCAAGCATGTCTGGCTATATGCTCATACATGGCTAAAAATATTCATGCGATAGGAATTCATTAGATTCATTATGTAAAGAAAGTTACATTCTTTAAAATTTCAAAGAGAAAAAATTGCAAAACCACACTGCAGAAAACAGCCCATGGAGTTCATTCAGGAAAGATTCCCAAAAATGGGAATTAATAGTGTAGTGCTCCTAGTGTAAAGTATTTGGTCTTCTTCTGGACATCTTCTAAAACAATTTGTGAAAGGAAAATTAACAAACATACAGATTTTTTTCTGATAGACTCCTTTCTTTATTTGGCCTCCCCTCTTCCTCATCTTCTGTTCATTTAGGGGACATCCTCACACTCAGTTTGCCTTAAGCTCAATCATCTTAAAAGTGTTTTCCTGAAGGTCAACAAAAGAAAAAAGCATTTATCAGCATGAAGGGAAGAGGAATAATCTGTGTGGGTGCCGAGAAGGAATCAGGAATAAACCTATAACAGGGCAGAGAAAAGAGAAGCATCACTCTCTGAATGCAGTCCTCCCAACTCATCATTTGATTATTTTATATTGGCAGAATGGATTACAGAAAAATTATGAAACCACCAGTGGTACAGCAAAGGACATCACTGCTAATATGAGTACCAGGAATTATTTGGTCTGTATTTTCAAGTGAACAGCTAAAATAGATAGCTCTATTGCCAAGGTTTAGTTAACAAATATGTCATTCCCAGATCTGTTTTCTAGAATGATGAGACAAAACCAAGACTCCAAGTACTGCTAGATTAACTTTTGGCAGGTGATAAAATACCTCTAATCTTCACAGAGTGCAGCTGACTCAGCACCACTACGACACATTGCCACTATAATGCAGCTAGAAAGTCTACATAAAGGCTATGCTGTCAGCCAAGATATTCACAGGACAAGATTCAAGTGTCCATATATCTCTAGTCTTTTGAGTCTAAAAATCCAACTGTTCAATGGTGTTCTGTGGTTTTGAGAAGCTTTTGTTCACATATAACTCCATGCAGACTTCTCCAAGAGAAGTTCCAAAACGAAGGACTGCATACTCTATTCCCATTTTGGTCAATTCCAAATTAAAAAAAATATTGAAGTCCAGTTTCTGATCTATTGTTACCTCATATTACACTTCACTATATTAAGTATTTCCTTAGTTCAAAAATATAAGTAAAGCACTCTAATAAAGTTTTTAATACACTCCACCATCAAATAACAAATCAGATCTTGAAATTTGATAATGAATGAAATAATATCTCCTCCAAGCCAAATTTTTTATGTCCTTTTGTAAGCTCTTTATATTTTCTGTTAAACTGTTAAACAGAGCTCATTAACTGATCTGTTCATTCCATATTGACAATAACATAGTTTATTTCTAAATTAGCAATCAGAAGGAAATTAAATATCAACCACAAATTTCTACTGCTTAAAGTGGAACCATATAGGAAAACATTGTTTTTGGGTAGAGGAGAATAAAGGAATTCGTTTAGACCAACTTCCTCCAGAAAGGAGCACAGCCACTTCACTTGGTCCCTTGTTGAAATAACTTTTGTTTTCCTTCTGTAACTGAATAATCAATAAATATCAATATGCATTAGGAAAAATAGATATATCTGTCTATAAGCAATTTCTCAGTAAGTTGACAGCCCTTTCTTTAGAATCCTCAATGAGCTATTGAGCTGTATTTTGTCAAGATCTGTGCCCTCCTGGGACACTTTCAAAGTCAGGGGCATTGAAGGTACCTGAGATGATGATGAAGACTAGCATCTTCAGTTAAATCCTGTAGCATGGGTGTCTCCAATTAATTACTGCCTCATCCCATTACTAAGACAATGCATCAAAACATCATCTGCTCCCTTTTTAACAAAGACATCTTCCACATGAAAGTACCAGCAGCTCAAATTCCAGCTCAGCATCTTGGGACTGACAGTCTTTTGAGATAATCAAGAGAAGCAGATGAATAACTGTATTTAGATATGGTTTTGGTTTGGTTTGGTTTGGTTTGGTTTGGTTTGGTTTGGTTTGGTTTGTTTGTAGGTTGACAGAGAATTGTTGTTACTGAAAAACAGCAGTATAATGAGAATGAAGAACAAGATTTGCTTTCCTTTGCTTTTAATACTCTCTGCTGTCTTCTGGGATTTCATAACCCATCAGACTAAAAAGACTATCTCAGATAGACAGGAATAACAAGAAATAAAATTAATTATGTACTTATTTGGACCAAACAGTTAATGATACAATTACATTTTTTACACTGATATACAGGAAAATGCTTTATAAATGCTGCCACCTGATGTGTGACAGTTCACACAACAATCCTGTCTATAGCCATGTACTACAGTGTTCAGTCTGCCAGTTGTGTTGCCCAATAGCTGAGTCAGCAGCCTGGGTGTTACTGAACGACTGCAGTATTCTGGAAGTACAGAGAATGAGATGGAAAAAAGGACCTTCTCAAGACACAGAGAGGATAAACTGGGGAGGGCACAAACATGGACAAAGACCCTCCCATGACATGAAAGGGAGCAGTTCTGCAAGCAGGCATTGTTCAAAAACTTCTTCAAGATAAATTTTTGCAGCATGCACCTTGAAAATTAGGTGAAGAGAAGAAAGAATAACTTTCAATACTCAGTAAGTGCAAGCCTCCACATCTGCAACAACAACAAAAAAAAAGAATACTACCACTAAAATAAAACAGAAGAGAAAATGCATCATATGGAACGTGTACCTGAAGGACATCTACAGGTAAGCTGAGGAGGGACCTTTTATAAGGGCATGTTGCAACAGGACAAGGGAAATGACTTTAAACTGGAAGAGGATAGACTTAGACTAGATATTAGGAAGAAATTCTTTACTGTGAAGGTGGTGAGACACTGGAACAGGTTGCCCAGTGTGGTTGTGGATGCCCCCAACCTGGAAACATTCATGGCCAGACTGGGTGGGGCTGTGAGCAACCTGGTCTAGAAGGAGTTTTCCCTACCTATAACTGGGGTTGGAATTAGATGATCTTAAAGGCCCCTTCCAACCCAAACCATTCTATGATTCTGTGAATGTGACAGACTTCTAACTGGTTTATGCAGTCAAGTGAGTTACACAAGGAGAAGGTTAATTAGCTGTGTATTTACTGCATGACGTATCCTAAAAGATTTGTCAAAATTCAAATGCAAAGCTATCAGTTTTGATACAAAATGGGCTGGTGTAAGTGAATAGCTTTTATTTTGCTGAAGGATGGATCATCTGATCATAGAGGTCTTTTTTACATATTCAAAGCAAAATCAGCAGTCAGTAAAAGAATTAAGAAATTAGTACTGTTTACTCTGAAAGAACACAAATTTACCAGGAGAGAAGAAATATTCTCTCATGACTGACTCTGAAAGATGAAAGTCTAGTTTCCAAGGTAATATTGGAAAAGTCTAATATTTTGTATGTCTTTTGCAATCAGTCACTTATTTGAAACAATGAAAGATGATTATGCAAGTGAATATAGGCAAAATTGTGTATTTGGTAATAATAACAATTAAAATTTGTTATGATTAATAATAATTAATAATTAATAATTTTCATCATATTCTGAAAGACAGTGGACCTGAAGTAAAAGACTGATTTGTTCAGCATAACTTGCTCAGTGCGGCTAAAGCTAAGCTTTAAAAAAAAAAGATTTATGTATTCTGCAGAAAAAGTGTCAAGAAGTATTGGGAAAAAAAAGCTATGTTCAGTCTTGCAGGAAGACAATTCACCATTTACCCTTCGTAGCCACTGAAGTCAGTTACATTCATTACCCATTATGCTGAGGACTTTTATTTTTCCTCTTTTGGTGAATAAGCACTGAATTACCCATATCACTGAGCCATCTCACTAAGTGCTGCTGCTGACCAAAATAATCATTACAAGTCTATCTGTGAGGAATTCAAGATATTTAAATATATGGAAGCTGTCACTGCAAAGAATAGAGATTTATATCCCATTTTTATAGGGACGTGTACAAATTCAACATTAAAAGTCAATACCAAATGCAAATATATACGCTTAATTAATGCTCATGGTTTAAGACTCTCCTGTCTTAACAGACAAGCACTTAGCAATTTTCATGGGCAGAATCCATGAAAATGTGAAAAGAAATAATCAGATCAGGGCTTTATCTATCTCTCCTAGATTTTGAAGGCCCCATGTTCCACATGAATTGGATTTTGATTGAATTGATAGCAGAAAGCCAATTACTTACATTCATTTTTTCTCTAGGTTCACTTTTTTCTGATCATTTTTTTCATTAGGTTTGTTTATCCAACAGTAGCAAAATGTAACCAGTACAACAAGCTTTTCACCAGACTGCTGAACGTAGCTAGCTTGATGCTACCCCTGTATTGAAGTGTCCCAATTAAAAAATCTACTTAAAATAAACAGTACTGATTCAAGCAAACAGTAATCCTGCCATAATTAAACTATATACTCTAACAATGTCTACTGGGAGATGTCCCTGCCTATCATAGGAAGGTTGGAACTAGATGATCTCAAAGATCCCTTCCATCCCAAACCATCCTATGATTTTACATTATGCTGACCTTGGAATAAATCACTTTACATGGTCCAGCTACCTTAGAACTGTACAGAAGTTTTTTCCTTCTAATCTAATAATCCTTCTAATCTAAAATAATCTATAAAAAGTGTTTCCTGTAGTTTATCTGCTATGTATATATGGAGGTATATCTTTTCAGAAGCAGGGACAATGAAGTTAATTCAGCCCTTAAGTTACACTGCCACACAAATTTAATCCATCTAGAAGTTTCATAGCCAAGAAATACATCAACCAATTCCAATTTTCACATTTTTTCTCTAGCTGGTTTTAAGTAGAGCCAAAGGTATATACACCAGTCTAAAGGACTGAAATGCCTGCACAACCAGTGGCTGGGGCAGGTTTTCCAAAGTGTGGTAGTAGCCAACCAACTGAATTTCAAGACCTGATGAAATCAGAGTTAACAGAGTTACCCTGATTTCAGCACCTAGATAATATCATACCAGTTTAGCTCTCAATGGTTTCTATTTTCCTCCTTAAGACAGTTATTTGACAAATTTCTCCTTTCGGTATCTAAAGGGGAGCAACAGGAAAGAAGGGGACAGACTCTTTAGCAGGGTCTGTGGTGACAGAACAAAGGGAAATGGTTTCAAGCTCAAAGATTGTAGATTTAGGTTGGATATAAGGAAAAAAATATTTTACAATGAGGGTGGTTGCCTAGAGATGTGGTTAATGCCCCATAACTGGAGACTTCCAAGGTGAGGCTGAATAAGGCTCTGGGCAATCTGATCTAGCTGTGGTGTCCTTGTTCATTGCAGGGGAGTTGGACCAGATGGCCTTCAGATGTCCCTTCCAACTCTATGATTCTACGAAATTCCATACATCTATTCAAAGTGTCTAAGTATTAGAAATCCAGGCCATATGGAAACATCACTATCCATGTGAAACAGCTTTAATAATAGATTAGGAAAAGGCAGTTTCTGTGGAATTCTGCTGCCACCCACACCACAGTGCAGCAGCTGAATTCAGGGTTTGGTTACTGCACTAGAAACAGGTAGTTCACATTTTCTTCATATTTAAATACAGTTCAATTAACATCAGTAAAGCCATGTATTCAATGTTGTCAAAACAGAAGAAAAAGCAAGATCAAATAACCCACCCATTAGCTTGGCAACTTGTACAAGATCAGACCATACAGGTGGGTTGCATCTCCGCACACTGAACCTTGATTCTTGAAAGCAGACTTAGTCCTAAGAATGCAACAAATTAAGCTGGTTTTTTTTTTCATTTTGTCCTTCATACAGCTGAAGGTCAGGCAGCAGAAATGTAGATTTCAGTCAATTACCAGACTTCTTTACCGAACTTCAGCAATTGTCCATTTAGCACAATTCAAGCATAACTCAATTTCCACTCAGATTTTGTCATTCTTTATTTCAGTGATGTCAAGTAAAGGACTCCATCATATGAGGCAGCAGAATCTTTCTCAACACAACCCATGTACTTTGTCTGAAGACAAAAAGAACATAAACTGTCAAACCATGAATACATCTCAGCTTTCCATTCAGTTAACAGAGACTGTAACAATAGCTGAACATATCAAAATAACTGCAATGTTAAGGAATTTACCTTTATTTAATATCTTTTCATCTTGTATTATGCTACTGAATATCTTGTGCACTTTCAGATGAAGATTCACATAATTGTTTTACAGATATGAAAGAAAATCTACAGAACTGCCTTTGGTTATTGTTAGCACACAGCAGGTCATCCCTGCCAAAGATCAGCTGTGGCTGATCTTACAGAGAAAAGATGCTCTGCAAGAATCTCAGACACTTCTAAGTGAGTAGTGATTTTAACTCTGAGCATACTGACAGACTTACAGAAGATAAAATGACATGTACAAAAGCCAAGACTAAAGCAATTATTCCTGTCAAGATCTGTTAAATATAATTAGAAGTTCAGATGAAATAAAAATACATTGTGATATAAGGATGATAATACTCACTTTGCTGTTTTTACTACCCTCTGGGATCTACCTCTCCTTCGTTAATGCTGTTGTTTGTCCTAGGATTTACCACATATCCACTCTCAATCTATTCAAAAAATGTTTGAAAATTTTCCATTTGGTAGCTGAAGGCAGCTCCAACCTGCCCCATACACACTCAGTTGCTTTAGGAGAAACCAGGCTGACACATGACCATGTGTCACCTCAATTCTGCTATCTGAAAGTCTCACTCTGTCATAGCCAGTGCATGTACCAAATTGGGAAACAATGAAAAACTCCTGGGCTGAACAGCCCAGACATGTTCTACAGGCGTATTTCAAACCTTTAATATGTCCAGCTCCTAAAACAACCTTAAAGTTGACTTTAATCAAGCTTCTAAAGAAAAATGCACTTCTTTGCAATAGTGAACTTGAGTCTACAAAATAATGACCAAGAAAAAGTCCTGTGTTCCTCTTTTCTTTTTATTCCTCGGTGATGGGAATAAAAATGTTTGTAAGGGGCTCAGTCTCAAGATTAAGTCAACCATTCAGTAATATTCTTCACGTGTTAGCTATGGTGGCAGAATCAGCATGCATTACATGCATTATAATTATGCCAGACTTCTTGAGTGAAAAGTTTTTACGGCTCTTTCTGATTCATAAGTACATTGATCAGAAATAAAATACAAACATACATATATGTAGTCTTTGTGAACTGCTGCTATCTACTGTAAAAGTGAAACAAGAAAGCATTTGTTACATATGTAGATTAGTTAGAAGTCATACCAAGGAAAGGAAAGCAGTGCAATCCCTAGAACACTCTCCACAAAGCATGTCCTGCAAGCTTGATCAAGTCAAGGTCTAGTTTTAGCAACTCAGCAATTGCACCAAATAGATTCATACAGTTATTTGGCTGAACTCTTAGGGTTTGTAGGATTTTTGAGATTATCTTTTTCTTAAATGGTTAAAGAAATACTATTATTCCCACAGAAGATCTCACGCATGAAACTTTACACTAGGTAGTTCAGATACTCTCACTAGGATCATATCTCTTACTATTCCCTAACAGCAAATGATCAAACATGTGACTTGGATGCTGAAAGATGTACCTCACAAAATTTTAGCCGTCTAAGAGATAAGCATCAAGTTCAAAGTAATCATCAATACTTCTATGCAGTTAATGTGGAAGATAGACACCTCCGGAATGCGATTCATCTCATCTATTCCAGGATAAGATAAAGCATCCACAGTCACCTGTCTCTCTGCTTTTGAGGCAATCTATTTCATCAGTTCAGAACTGACAGCTAACTTTCCAACACTTCCAGTTAAATGAGATGAATCCCACCTAAAGTGGCACCTAATTACCAAGAAAACACATAGCATGCCCGAGTATTTTGACTGTCAGCTCAGATGCTGCTGGAGCTTGCTTGGCTTCCCTTTCTGTAGAAATCAGAGCAACAGGATGCAACAGTGAAGCAGCACTGTGCACTCCAGGGTCACAGTCTGATTAAAAGCCAGAATGCAGCCTAAGACAGCACCTTGATAAGATTAGTAATGGCAGCTTACAGCTGTACAAACTTGCACTGCTGGAGATGTGCACACTCATCGAGGTGTGGTGCTGCAGGGAAATCCCAGGGACTCCTTCGAACAAGCTCGTCTAGAAGCAAGGTAGCTTCCTTGACCCAGCCCTGTGTATCAGCCTCTCATCACAGCTAACTAGCTACTTTAATTCGGCACATGGTCCTCATTATATGCAAGCTACACGGTTCACAGCCAGCTTGGTTATATCCTCATTTTCAACATAGCCAGAATGCCTGGAAACTCATACAGACTTTACTAGTTTGCAATTTGTAAGTTGCCTCTGCAAAATAAATTTTATAAGGCTCAGAGAAGACAAGGGAGAAGACCTGTACAAAGACAAGCCTTGAGCTACAAGAGACAGACTATCAAGCCACAGAAAACAAAAATATGTAGGTAGCCAGCAACACATACAGCTCCTGCTCAGCTGCACAATGCCAGCCTGCTCACAAGCTTGGAGAAATGTATGACAGTGAGATGAGAAGCAAGTGCCCCCTTCTACTCCTGCAAAGCTGTGAATATTAAAATGGCTGAAGAATAGGCCCAGAGTTACCAAAATCTGTCTGTCCCATGGTGCACTTATTGATCTCTTCCAAAAAGCAGTGTAAATAATAAAATCAGCTAAAGGTTCATTCAAAAATCAGCAGTGAGCAAAGCCCAACCCCATCACACGAGAGCTTGACTGCTCAGAGCTGGAGGATTGTACTTTAACCTTGTAAAAACACCATCTGCCTGCAGCTACCTCAGCACCTTTATTTTATCCTTTGCTCCTGAGATTAAAGCAGCAGGTAAGCTGCTGAAAATAATGTTTCTTCTCTGCTGCATTTTGTGTGCTTTCCTTTCCTTGAGCCTGTGGCCTACTCATCCATGCGCAGGAGAGCACTGGCCTTGGCCTCCCCACAGGATCAAGGCCTGAGAGAGCTGCAAATTCACACCAAGCCTTTCAGGTGCTTTTTCACATTACGTAACTTGAAATATTGGTCTTAAAACAAGACACGAACACTAGCCTCACACCTCTGCCACAGCAGCACTTTGAAATGACAGCAGCTGCATCCAGAACAAGCTGCAAATAGCTGAAAGCCTCAGTGGGAGGTCAGGCAAAGAAGAATTTCCAGGCACAAGGCAGCAATGGAAAAATGCATTACACAGACATAGAAAAACTGATTGAAATTAGCTGCCATTTTGTTTCCTGAGCTCTGAGGACTGGGAAGTTTGAATCGATTTATGTTCAAGCAATAACAACAAAGAGTGCTTGTCTATCATCAACCTGTCTGCTGTATGCCTTTCCCACAAATGTTCATCTTTTTCTTCTGTACATTGTTTGGGAGTGATACTCGGTCTTTCTTCACATCTACTGTCTCCAAGTGACATTATTATCATAAAATCATTAGCAGCAAAGGCATAGTCACTCGCGAGACTCATGACTCAAATTTTGTGCTGAAAGTCAATGGTACAATGATTTTTGAGCAGATAATAATGGGCAGACATTATCACGATGTGTAACTTAGCTTTGATATACACACTTTGGCAGTATCTGAGGGCAAGGAGCAGATTAATACAGCTAGACCACGTAAGGCCAAATGCACTACATCCTAAGGGTTGAGCATGGTCTGCAGAAATGAGCTCTCCATTCCCCTTCTGGTTACTCCCCAGGCAAAAAGCACTCTTATCAGAAACAAGCCCCCAGCACCACCTTTCCAAAAATCTCCAAAGCAGTGATGAGAACCGACAGGAGCACAGAGCTTTCTGGCAGTCTCTAGCTGGTAAAGAAACAACTGTAAATCGGTAAAATGCTCATCCAGCTTTCTGACCTTTGTACTGTGCCAGCACTAGCTGGGGTATGTGAGCAATCCAGGCCTTTTCCCTTTCACCATAGTAGAAGAGAATCTGTACCAGAAATATTTGGTCCTTCTTCTACCAGGTATAGTAACAAAATTTAGTACAGGTAAATGTGGGCTTCTAATGGTTCACTGAAGTCATATCAATAAAATTAACTTAAGTTTGAATTTTGTATTCTTAAGGTGATTTGGTATGATAGATAGAAAAAAGAACCAGAATGGGTCTGCAGGCTTCTGAACAAAGAAACTCTACAAATAAATACTAACATTTTCCTTATCCACTGTCACAATAAATATATTAGTCCACTCACTGACATTCATTACTGACTATCTGTGACCTTAGCTAAATACACCTTGCTGAAGCCTGACAGAGCCCAGTGAAATCCCAAGCATTTATTTAGGACATATAAGAAAGGATTCTGCTGCATATTAGCATCTTGTTGCTTCTCACCATGGACACAAAATTCAGTCTCTGAATAGAATCACCCTCTTTCCCAAAACAGCCCAGGAAATAAGTGTCACACATGTTTTCATCTGCACTCAAATCTGAATCAAGTAGTCTGAAGGGACAACATATCCTTTCACTTACCCTTTCACCTAGAACAAAACACTTTCCAAATGGTGAAAAAGTACAAGAGTCTGGGCAAAAAAAAAAAGAAAAGAGAAAAAAAAAAGCATGAAGAGATGAATTCAGGCTCTGAGAGAAACACTTGTTTTTAATTTATGAGCATGCACACAGTAATTTCTCTGCCTTGTTTTAAATGTCTGGTGGAAGCAGGCATCACAGTTGGTGCCACATCTTGGTCTCATGGGGCATAAGGAGAGAACAGCTTGATGTACAAATAGAAGTGCAGTTAGAGTTAGTTACATTGAGCTTTAATTTTTAGTAGCATGGAAGAATCAATCACGCACAATTTAACAGGAAAAGAAACACCAACTAGCATAGGTGAAACATGGTGCAATTAGACAGAAATGATAGGAAGCTTCAGCACCTTTCTAACCAATTTGGGGTGAAACTGGGAGGAGATGGCTCACAATAAGATGGATATAAAGTAGGTTTGTGCATTGTCTTGCAGAAGGATGTCAAAGTAGAACCAATTCCTATTCAACACACACAGCCCCAGAAGTAACCACTCAGCTGCACCAACTATAACTCAGATTTTTTAAAATGCTAATACTAATAAAATTTTTCAGAAAGCACACGTGGTTTTTTACAGTCTCTTCCCTGCATAACTAATACATTTTCAGATTTTTTTTTTAATTTCGTTCCATTCAGATAATTCTAATCCTTGCTGTTCTCATATGGCTCCTGCCAATCATATATGAAGGAAAGATATATTGCCATCAATTTATGTAAAGCTTATCAATTTATTTATAATAAAACTATATGTATGCTAGCTCCTTAACATTCAGGAGGAATGCCTGGGAGCAAGCATTTTGTTTATACACAATTTGATTAAAACCAGACATACTGCAACTGCTCATAGGTGATGAGACAACTAAAACAATCTCCAACTCCCTTCTGTGTACTGGAGGGAGAAAGGGGATTGAAAATGCCAAATGAGTTCTGGGCTTAAAAATGAAATGATGTGAGCCGTTCAGATCTAGTGTAAATGTCACTGAATGTTAAGCTAAACAAATAGATAATCTTCCTCCCAGGAAAAAGAAGAGTTTAAAATTAACGTTCAAGCATGGGATTAATTCAATAAAATTACAGTCCAGCATCTCTTCCACCAACATCTCTCATAAACAGCCCAATTCTGCAAAAGACCTAGTGTCCTCCTTTCATATTGAATACCAATAATTCCAATAATGCATGCCAGGGCTGAGTCTAGAGGTGATACATGTGTTGGTATAGAAAGTGATTATACTCAATATTGGTTCAAAATATTTTCCATTTTATTGGTGAATACAGCAAAAATCTCTTTTCAGCACTGCTTTTTGTAACACAGTGAGAATTTTAGCTAAGCAGCTGTACTCTCACAACATTGATGTTCAGCACTGACTGGTGAAGAGACCAGACCAGACCTGACTTTTAACCAGGCTGTTCTGCTTTGCACTAGCTTAGCAAGGCTGAAACAGCAAAGAACTTGCTGTCCTTAATTCTCAGACAGCCTGACAGTAGCTGTCAATTCCTTTGTTGCTGGACAAGGAGACAAAGTCATTCCCATTTTAATAGGCATTGCAGAGCAGTTTCACAGTGCAGCCCTGGAACAATAGTGCTAAAATCAAACAAACAGGCCATAAGTGAATGCTCTTGTATGAGATATACCAACCTCAACCCACCCTCTTCTGGGAGCAAAGCTGATGCAAGTCCAGGGTGCAAGGGAACAGTATGCATAATGACACCCATGTGTGAAAGTGTTTGTAGACATGATCACAGAATCACAGAATCACAGAATGACCAGGCTTGGAAGGGACCTCAAGGATCATGAATCTCCAACCCCCCTGCCACAGACAGGGCCATCAATCCCCCCGTTTAATACTAGACCAGGCTGCCCAGGGCCCCATCCAACCTGGTCTTGAACACCTCCAGGGTCTGGGCATCCACAACCTTTCTGAGCAGCCTGTTCCAGCACCTCACCAGCCTCTCTGTGAAGAACATCCCCCTGACATCCAATCTAAACCTTCTCTCCTTGAGCTTTAAACCATGAGTAATTCCTGATGAGATGTCCTTTCTCCGAATAGAGCCCAGGCCAAAATAAAATACTCTCTCTGACGGTGATTATGCAACTGGTCTTGTCTGCACATAATGTACAAACACAGGCATGTTCTCAAGGGTGTTTCTTACCTTGAACAGCCTCCAGTCCGTAATCCTGATGTGAGAAAGGATTTAAGGCATTAGACTACTCTTAGATTTAAGAGTGTACATAAGCTCCAGTGATACAGCTGCATTTAAGTAAATGTTTAAATACTTTCCACTTTCTTCTAGAAGAATGAGAGAAAGGATGAACTATTAACACCTCTCTATCTTTTAGCAGATGGGAAAGGTCAGCTCAGAAAGAAAACAACCTGTTAAGCAAGGTCTGCCAACACTAAACCTGCTACTAACCAGTTCAGAACTTTAAACCCAACTCATTTTTCTATTAGAAGACTAATTAAAAAAAAAAAAAAAACATAGATTACTTAGTATGTAATTGGATAGAAAGGATGTCAGCCAAATCACAGCTATGTCGTATTCTAAAAATAAGAAAGCATGGCCCATCACTGGAAAAATATGAAAGGAGTGTAAATGTTTTACTGTTGCTTCACATCATCACATGGAAAAAACTCACTACAGAGTAAGACATCATCATTAGACTCTGTAAAATATTACTAAAAATATTGTTAAAGTATTTCGAAGTATGATATTCATAATCTCTACCAATGTTATTTCAAAACTCTGAAAAAAACTTCTATGCTGTATCTCAAATAAACAGAAATCCATGCCATAGGAAATAATTGACAAAACTTTCCAAGTCAAAAGTTAATCCACAGACATGCATTTTTATGTCTTGCAACCTGAGAGTAAATTTCTGATTTTAAAATAAATTTCTTCAGAACTTCCCATCCTTTCATTTCAATAAAAATAGACAAGAATGGTTTCAGCAAAAAGTCCTTTCCGGATGTAATATATAAGTTCCTCTTCATCTAGAACCAGTAAAAGGACATTCTCTTATTTCATATTTTTCTCTCAAAAAATGAAATTCTGGCTCTGTTTTTTTCTTTCACTTCCCACTTCCTGGACAAGTTCAAACTAAAACAACTGACAAAACTGAGAGTCCTGTTATGTGAGCTGCAGCTCAATTAGTTCAAAGGCAGCTGGGAGCATTAGGCATCTTCTAGGACATGTCCAGAGAAGCAGAGAAATCTTCACAACTTGTTCTGGAAAGTCAGTCCACAAAAGTTTCAGAAAGAATTAAAATGGACAGGAATGATGTTCCATTTCATCAAATGCATTCAACAGCTTTAAACTGAACAGCAAGTTTCTTGCCTTAAAATCAAACAAATCAAACCTTCAACCCGTTCTTTTACTTCAGTCTACTTAGTGAATAACAACAGGATGCAAAATCTCTGATTCAGCTCTGAGCCTATGTACAAATCATCAGCCCAAAAAAAGGAGTTGTTCCTGTTTGTTTGTTTTTTTTTATGATAAACTAAGTTCAAAGTAAACCTATCCACATCGTTGAGCTATAGACTTAAGTGGAGAAATTAACATTTCTCAGCATAAATGCAATGTAAAGCTTTTACAAAGCTGAGGAAGCTACAATGTGCTCCTACTTATATCATCAATAAGTCTAGAGATCTATATTGTCATCCATAGTTAAACTTCCAACTTCTACAACTGTGTTCCACGTCCCAAGAGCAAGCAGATGCCTAACACAAATTTACTTGATTTGAAGACACAGATCAGACACAGCTGGCCTTAGGTAAAGGTTCTATTAAGGAGCCACATGAAAAAATGTCAGATTATACCTCATTTCTGGCAAAAGTTCATTTCATGTAATTGAAGCATTTGCAAATTTTTTATTGGAAATATGTCTCATATCTCTTTGTTATTTCAGAGGAAGTGTGAAAAGAGACTTAACAGGAGATTGATCACAGCCAAATGGAAAATCATATTGTCCTTCTTCCTAGCCAGAGAAAGCATATCTCAGACCTTCATTTGCCATGAAGTTCTTTTATTATCCCACATGAGTGAATAAGTTTGTGTCTCCATTTTGCTCTCATTATTTTCTAGCAAACTTGAAAGTATTGAAAATTTTCGCTATATCAGGCCAAGGCCTACAAGAAACATTCATTTCAGGTGTCCTTTTTGTATGAGATAGCTTAAGAAACCCACTCAGTGGCTCAGTTTACGACTCCAATAACTTGCAGTCAAGAGTTTTAAAAACTTTCTAAATGTTTATTTTCCCTATTTGACAGGTGCAAAGACAGCCGAAAGCTTTGTTAGAGTTACAGATTCCATCTACAGCGGAATTTCAGTTTTGTGCAACACACAAATGTTAAAAAGTTAAAAAAAAAAAAAAAAATTGAGGGTTATCTGTTGTCAGTAAAACCCTCAAATCCAGTGTATTTTGTACATACTTTTTTTTTAACGTAAAAGCAATAAAAAGCTTTTCTTGCAGACTTAATAGTGTGGGAACATTTGGAACTCTGCTTCCAAACACATTTTTTAGCAGTGTAAGCATACATTCTCCTTTTATTATTATTACTATCACTATTTCTATTATGTGCATGTTTTTTCAAATGCTCTGTTACCTGTGTGAGTCCTATCTTTATCTACCATGGAATAATTTATTGGTCCCCTACCTGTGGGAAAATGAGAGGTTTCCTTTTGTTCTTTCTTGAATGTTATCTACTCCAAGAGAAAAAAAAACCATAACACCCGCTGTTTTCTATCAATTACTTATGAATAGAAAAAAATAACACTATATTTGATACCGTCTCTCTTTTTGAATAACACAGCTAGTTTCCATGGAATATACAATTAGTATATCCGCATTAGAATCAAAACAAAATAAGGACCGAGATAAATCTGCTTTTGTGAGCAGAAGGAATAGCAAATGTGAAAATAGGTCACTTCACAGACTACTCAGAGATGTAGACCAGCCCCAGATATCTGCAGACAGGTTTTGATTAGTGCTTAAAGCTCTGCTGGAGGCAGGAGGCAGAGACAGGGACAAACGTGCCTTCACGTGCAGAAATATGCACAAACACACTCTGGTGTCCTACAGAACTTTTCTGGCAAGCCATCATGAAAAGAGTCCTTGTGACTGCCATATCAGTGACAGTGAAGTCCTTGCACGCTTGTATTTATTCCAGAAAAGCTCCACTTCTGGAGAGAGCTGAAAACATCCCACAGTTTTCCTGTTCCAAACAGTACCCTCAGCAAAAACACTTTGATCACCACAACCATGCCAGCATATCCATACCAGCTCTCCATCTGGCTACAGTCCTGTTGCTCTGTTTCTTTCTTCTTCAACTTTTACCTGTCTTCATGTGCCTTCTCTCATCAGATGGATCATCAATCCCCAAGTTGCACAGAGTGTTCAGACAGGGTAACAGGTACAAACGCTTATTAACATGTATTGAATATCACAGATAAAGTCACCTAATCAATAAAAAGAAGTCAGGAGGACAGGCAGAGGGAAAGGGAATCCTTGAGAGCAGCCCTGTGGAGAAGGACTTGGGGGTCCTGGTGGACAAGAAGCTGGACACGAGTCAGCAGTGTGTGCTCGCAGCCAGGAAGGCCAACTGCGTTCTGGGCTGCATTAAAAAAGGGGTGGCCAGCAGGAAGAGGGAGGTGATTGTCCCCCTCACACAGAGGATGATGATGCCCTGGAACACGTTGCCCAAGGAGACTGGATGCCCCATCCCTGGAGGCACTCAAGGCTAGGCTAGATGTGGCTCTGGGCAGCCTGATCTAGTTAGTGGCTGGTGACCCTGCACATAGCAGGGGGGTTGAAAATATATGATCATTGTTCTTTTCAACCCAGGACATTCTATGATTCTATGGTGGGCAGAGGAGGAGTGAAAACTCCCATATATTATTGGATTATGTTCATGGAGCATTTGAATGTTTATTACTTATTCTGCTGTGCAGATCATCTAGCTATTTAATATAAATCTAACCTACAAAACAGGGTGAAAAAAAAACAGAGGAAAGAGGGGTGATTCTCATGCCAGTGCTAGCTGCTTCTATGAAAGGCAGATGAAAAAACACAGTCAGCTGCGAGTCTATGAGAACAGTACAAGAATAACAGCATGAAAACAATAATGGAAAAACACTGCCACAGATGCTCCAGGAAACACTGCACCCCCTCAGTGGTTTCAGGGAAAGGCTGCAGAGCTGCATCACTGAGGCCACGGTACTTCAGTACTTTCAGCACCATGCAATGCCCCTGCAGCACAGCACATTTTGAAAGCAGAAGTTATTCCCTTCTGATATGAATTTTCTTTCTCCTGAGGAGACAAAGCAGACCAACCTCCCCTGTAATGAATAATTTATTCATATTTTACTAATTGTAATTATCTCATTAACTTTCCTAACATAGCTTTCAATTCATATAGAGGTATCAGTGCCAGAACTAGAAATGGTTCTGTAGATTAAAACAGAATTGAACTTTCTGAATTCACAGGATTGCAAAGAGAATTTGCACCTTTCTATCCTTGGATTAAACTGGCAGGCTTACTGCATTTTGGTTATTAAGGGTAGGGCAGGTTTATGGCAGGAAACAGAATCCAAAACAGCAGGGGAATCTCAGCAAGGAGGCTGAAGACTGAATGCCCATGGCGAGTAAATTATCCTCTCATCTTCTGAACTGTTCCCTCTGGACTGCATTAATGACATGCATTAGTTGTGTGCATCAGCACAGAAAAAACTGAGCCATGATTCTGAACGATAAATGATCTCCTTATCAAGAAGAGTGAGGTGGACTGTATTGACAACAGCAGCCCAGCTAGATAAATAAACCAAGTTGTCAAATAAACAATTTGTGAGCTTCATCTTATTTCCAAGGATTAACTCTAATCTCTCCATTTGAATTCTGTCCTCAACTCATGTTACAGGAGAGTTAAATTTACAAGTGTCTGTGATAAGTGTGTGATATGCTGGGCCACTGCCCACATTTCTCTAAATAAGGAGGGGATTTCATTTATTAGCATTCCTAGGTTAACAGAGCAAGAAAGAGGACAAGAAAATGTTTGGAAAGTGCTAGAAAACGTTCTCAATGTTCATGACTGCAATCCAAGTTGTTACTTTCTAACACTATAATTAAGTGATCTATCAACATTATAGGCTGCTAAATTCATTGGAAAAGTACCACCAATCCTGAAGGTGTTTGAAGAACCAGGGCAAGGCAAAACAAGGCATGCAAGCTTAAGGACACCAGTCTGTGAAAAAATCCTTTTACTGTCACTGGCATAGGTGGGAAGAGAGCCCTGCTGCCCTGTGTCTGGGCTGTGGACAAGCCCATGGGGCTGTCCCAGGCAGGCTGAGCTCTGGTTCCAAACAGCGAGGTTTCCTCAGTGCTGGTTTTTTCCAGACAAGGAAGGGCCAGGGGTCTCACTGTTTTCCTACATTCCCATCTGAACTGTAGCCCAGTGGTCTCAGTTGAACTGAATTCCAGCATGCTCTGAAAGTGTTACATGTCTTATGCTGTAGTGGAATGAGGAAGCCACCTAAATTAGGAAGATTAGATCCTCATCAAATGTTTGCCTATACATCTTCTTTTGTCTGCAGAGATTCCCTTTAAGACCGTTCTGGAAGAATAACATAAAGTCCAAGTTTTTTTTCACTTCCTTTCTTAATAGAAGGAAAAATTACAATTTAAAGAAAATACATGTACTTTGTGATGCAGTATTTCTATTCTGTGCTATGGGTACAAATATTAAATCTGCTACCAAAATTGCACAGAGGGACCCTGTCTAGTAAGTCTGCTAAAGATTCTCTTTATTCCTTCATTGGATCAGTCTGAATGAACTCAGCCATATTAAAATGAGTCCCTCCACCTGGGAAAAAAAAAAAAAAAAAAAAAAAAAAAAAAAAAAAACAAACCTCTTATTGGAGAACAGATTCTCTCTCTCCTGCAAGTTGTTTATCTTCCCCATTCTCAGGTGCCCCAGATGCACATGCAGGGCCCAGATCTTTCTTACCATGGCTGGACAACCCATTGAATGTTACTGTTGGTATTTTAAAACAAAAGATAAGGATGAAAAGCAGTCACTGTTACCGGTGCCAGGGGCAAGGAGCAGCAAGGGCTCTGCAGGGCCTCGCTGCCCATGCCTCCCCCAGTTCTCAGATAGGGACAGGGCAGCCAGAGGCAACCCCAGGCCTGACATGAGGCACCTCCAGGGATGTAGACAGGATGAGGACAGTACAGGACACCACGCTGCCTAGGAGCCACTGTCCATCACTGTTAAAGGAAGAGACAGCTCTCTGCTGTGCCATCCCTGAGCTGGCCCTGAGCCCAGAAATCAGCACCCTCACTATTTGTTATAGAGAGAGTGCAGCATGTTATTAAGGCACTAAATAGCCACCAGTTATGATACCTTGTAATAGCGATTATTAATTTACTGATCCTGTATAGAACAAACTGATATAAATAAAGACAGATCACAGCCAGTACGGGTGATTTCTGTCAAATCTTTTCCAAAGGTAAATAGAAATAAAAAATAAATGTAGAGAACAGAACTATATTCTGTGAAGTCACAATTGCAGTTACAGGCAAGACAATCACCTTGTCCTCACCACTATAAAAGTTTGCTATAAACTACAAAGTGTAACCAAGCTAGGAACTTTACAAAGGAACTCTTAAAAAGCATAAACATAAAACCATTTGCAGCAAGCCTCCAGGTCTTACTTAGATGTTCACTCAACTTTGAAGAATCTACATAGCCAAACCGCACTAGTAGTTGAAACTAACAGACCCTTGCTAAAATTGTGATTTAAACTGTCCTGGGTTATCTTAAACTTTTCAGATGACCTCCCACTGCGCAACACCACGGGAGTGAATTGGTTTAAAGCACATGACATCCTCCAAGAAGTACAAAGTTACTGCCTTGTTTCTGACCCAGAAACTGAAAGTCTGACTTTGTGTTAGAGAGCAGATAATAGCAGGAATTCATCATTAGAGGGTGCATCTCACAAATTGATTTAGCATTGTTACCAGTTTTTAAATATGCTTTTCCCCGAAACAGATTGCATTAAAAGCACTGTGAGAACGGTGGCTTTTCCTTCTCATAGATATGGAGATTAAATAACTCAGTATACCAGTGAAAGGGCTTTTTCTTCTAAATCTGTGGGCTACAAATTCACTCTGGGGAATTGGAAAGTCAAGCTGGGTTGTTTCCATCTTAAACTTTAGTTTCAGAAATAAAGACTTCACAAGCCAAATTTAACACTCAGTTGTACTTCTGCAAATTCACTGCTTTCAAAACAAGCTTTTAGTTTTGAACACTACATCAAGGGTAATTGTTTTAAATGGTTATCAGTGCAAATACTTCAAATTGTTGGGACTGAGACTGGAGACACAGAGGTATATCTGAGCACCACCAATGCAAGGAATCGGGATGATGAATATTTTCCTAACCATTGGCCTCTGACATGGTCAGCCCCACTCTGTACACTTTTGCATGAGTATCTAACCAGAACTTGCTGAGGGGTTTCTTAAAGGTCTCTAAACTGGTCTGACCCTCAAACTGCTGACTCATATACCTCCTTCTCTTCTCCCTCTTATTATTCCCCAATGAATAGTTTGGATTTAATTTATTTATTTAATAAAAAGGATTTCCTCTGAAGAGAGGAATTGAGCCAGTGAGGACCTGAATTATCATTTCAATCCGAAGAGATGAGTACAGTGCTTCTCTTCCTAGCCTTGCAATGCACACAGGTGGTGAGGCAGCACCGTGAAGCCCTGCAGCCATGCTTACATGGCCAAGCACATGCTGAATCAAGGAGCAGATCAGAGAATAGCATATTTCCAAAGCCACAGCCTGTATGGTGATACGGGCTAGGTCACTCTAGTACCAGTCTTTCTGATTTGCACACAACCGCATTACAGAACTGAGGGAGGACTGAACCTAAGGCAAGAGCAGGCATGCCCATGCTTTGCTCCCCTGTTCGATACCTCCCATGCTCTACCAATGCTAAAGATGTGCCAAATTATTCTCCTTTGTTCTTCAGGGTGTGCAGAAAGCTGCTTCAGCATTGGCTTAGGGTCAGAGAATTTGAACAAGTCAGTTTGGGATCAAATCCAAGCTCAGACCTGGACTGGAAACGTAAGACTGACCACTGCATACAGCTACGTAACAAAGTCATGTACATAACTACAGAAGATTTGAGGCTGAAAAAGGAAACTATTGCCACAATTGCCCATTAGGGTCATTTCATCAAAACTAATTTCACATTTAATTCCACTGAGCCCTTCATAAACTCATTAATTTTAGACCAGCTCTAAAATACAGCAGCAGAAATTCAAGAAATTCTGGAAATGTCTGCAATCTAGCATTTTTTACTTGTTTATGAAAATACTTCCTCGTAAAACAGACAACGTCTTGACTGGAGGAAGCCCCAGAGAAATCTAGTAGATCTCTCTGCTTATTTGGATGCACAAAGCTCCACAGCTACACTGGTACATTTCTGAAATAGCTGATGGCAAGCTGTGCTTACTTATTTGTTCAGCTCTACAGGTTTGAATTGCTTCAGCTAACTTACTTGGAACTAATGCCATTATAAATGTTTGTAAATGTCAGAGATTATCCTCTTGGATGATTTTATATTACTTACTCTTCAGTGCTTTAAAATGATACAGTGCTGTCCTATTTAAAATTAGACTTTTTCCAAGTACATTCAACTGCACCAAATTCAAAAATTTCCTATTGTTTTCAGTTTTTTGGAATGGTAGACGAAGATCACAACCCTGAGTGCTTCATGCACTTTCATTATATTCAATTAGGAAGGAAAAAATCAGCAAAAAATATAATTATTTTAGAGTACAGCCCTTGGGAATGTTAAAGTTCTTACCTCTCTGTCAGAGAACAAGCCTAACTAAAAGTATAATTTACAGAATGCTTGCGCAGTTTCTCCTTTCTTCAAAAGTTATCCAAAAAAAAAAAAAAAAAGAACAAAACAGAGATACTAGCAGCACATCCCAGGAGTGAAGCCAGAGTGTTTGCTTTATAAAGAAAACATTCATCCTATCATTTCCACTCTTAAATCTTTTCTACAAAACTTCTTAGAAAGTTTATGAGACTTAATAAAGGAGTTATATAAAAAGTAGACCAGAGATAACACAATAGGGTTTTTTTGTAAGCAACATCTCCTGTCCCATAATGGAGTTAGATTGCATATTGCAATTCATTTTTATTTCTGAATTCTAGATACACATATTATGCTTTGCTTGAAATCTAAGGCAACAACTAAGAAGAAACAGCAACCAGAACTGCCAAGAGACACAAAACCAAATCTGACTTTAAGCTCATTAATTGTATACCAGCTCTAAAATACAGCTATTCTCTACTTACAATTAGCACGAGCCTTACTATTTAATGAATGCAGTTATATTCAACCCATAATAATAGGAATCCATATGTTCAAAATTAGAGCATTTTTCTGTTTCTACTTCCTTTTACAGCCTGCCAAAAAAAAATTTGCTTTTCACCCTGACAATGCAGGATGCATATCACTGTAAATACTCAATAACACACCACAGCACAATTCTATTTTAATCCCAAAATAATGCAAGCAATAAACTAAACAGCAGCACATTTATTTTTCTGTCAGATACCTTAAAGAAAATCAGTTTGTAACAAACAAAAAGGAGTGTTGGAACAAAGGAGCAAAGAAATGACTTTGAAAGGGCACAAACAGAAAAACAGATTTTCAAGAACCAAAAATTTGCATTTATGTTTGGATTTGTAAGCTAAGGATTAACAATGGTGATATTAGATACTAGCTAATATTCTAGAAATAGGAGAATCACCGTTTCAGGAGGAAGAATGAAGTAACTCAAGTCAATTGTGGGAACTAGTTTTGAAATTATTTATTCACCAAGAGTACTATATTTAATTAAAATGTCCTACTAAACCAATCTCACTTCAACACATATTTCTTGTTAAGTAGGCACGATTTATGAAAATCTTGAGACTGATGCACTGTTACATTTAGTAAGCCACTACATCATCCAAAGAAATCTCACATTTATATTTTCCCATATTTGCAAATTTCTGCTTATAACGGCAGCATTCATAATCTAGATACTCAGAAGTTAGAAACAGTTTCTTTGTGAATAAAATTTAAAAGAGCAATTTTCTGGTATAATATACATCTTCCTTGAAAGCAGTGAAGATTTCACAAGAAAATCTTTTTAAGAGGTAACAGGAAGCAGTACTTCTGACATCCAAAAAGTATTAATATGCAAGACAAAAAATAAATTCTGTATTGTCACCTCATGAATGAATGAGGAACATGAGTTTTTTTCACATGCTGAATGAGTTCATATCTCCCCTGTGGTTTATTTGAACTTTTCCAAAGAAGAAGAATGGTTTGCCTGGCCACATTTTATTACTTACACTACAGATTGGAAGGAATCTAGCTTCCTGCCTGAGACATATTGCAGGTCTCTGCCAATGTCCCCTGAACAGGCTTATCAGGATTCTTTTGCAAATGTCTTTCTTCAAAAATGGCAAAGGTGACCCCATGTAGATGAAGGATGAGATGCAACAAAAAACCTTAAGCATCATTAGCTATGGAGATCACACTGTTTTAGGCAAACTACCAAAGATGGGTGAGCAGTCTGTTGGAATGTTCAAAGTACTCTCACCAAATGTAAGTGCGATTTAGGAATATGTCTGTGAGAAAATGACATTGCAGCATCAGCATGAATGCATACTATGCATACTAATTCAAAATGCCTTCCTAAATTCATGAAAAAAAGCACCTTCCTCATTTGTTTCTCTGAACAAAAATTGTTCTGTACGGACAATAAGTGATATTAAGAACTTTCCTGAGACCATTACATTCAACATATTATGTAAATGATAGAATTCATAACTTTTCTCCATCTGAAGTGTAATTATGTAACTCTTCTCTGTGATATAGCAACAGACAGTTCTCTGCAAGGAAGGAAGCATTCCTAATCAGGTTAATCTGAATTTTGACATTGATTTGCAGAGGAAAAATATGGGATGCTTGACTACTATTGCATGAAGTAAAAATGATCTCCCTCTAAGACATTTCAGAGAATCACAGAATTGCAGGGGTTGGAAGGGACTTCAAGACTTCATCGAATCCAACCCACTGCTAAAGCAGGTTCCTTACAACGGGTCACACAGGTAGGTGTTTATATGGGTCTCTAATATCTTCACAGAAGGAGAATCCACAACCTCACTGGGCAGCCTCTTCCAGTGCTCCATTACCCTTACTGTAAAAAGGCGCATGTGCATGTTAGTGTGGAATTTACTGTGTTCAAGTTTTAGACCATTAATCCTGTCCTGTCACTACACATCACCTCATCCATTTGTCTCCCATTCTATAGATATTTATAAATATTGATCAGATCCCCTCTCAGTCTTCTCCTCCCCAGGCTGCGAAGATCCAGGTTACTCAGCTTTTCCCCATACAAGAGATGCTCCAGGCCCTTAATCATCTTTGTGGCCCTCTGCTGGACTCCTAGTCTCTTTTGAACTGGGTAGTCCAGACCTGGACACATTAGTCCAAATGTGAACTGACAAGGGCAGAGCAGAGGGGGAGGATCACCTCCCTTGACCTGCTTGCATCAAGATACCATTGGCCTTCTTGGCACAAGGACACACTACTGGCTCATGGCCAACCTGTTGTCCACGAGGATCCCCAGGTCCTACAGTTTCCTACACTGGCACTGATCTGTCACTCTGCATGACTCTCCCACTTTTCTGTACTTCTGAAGAGACGGACTGATTTTCACATCCCTGTTCTAAATTCAGCAGCTGTTAGTCATAACTAACAAAATACTGAAGCACTCCTCAATGCCCCACTCTTCAAATGCCTTTAGTAATTGCCATTGTTTAATATTTAAATTTATGCAGTCTGGGAAAATGTAGTTAATAAGGGTAGAGTCTGTTAAGCATGGAGGTCCCCATCACTTCTCAAAACTTTATTCATGAGCTCTCAGAGGTATTATGAGCAATATAGTGATAAATGTTTCAGAACAAATATATTTCAAAACAATATTTTCATTTACAGAGAACATCCTTGAAAATATAATAGAAGGAATTTTGAACAACTTTCTGTTTTAGTTCTGCTGATAAAGGTATATCACAATCAGTTCACATTACCTAAGCCATTCAGGTATGCCAGCATCCTATTAGAGTTACACCTGAGCTTAGCAGCTAACTTTGCCAACACAGCTCTATATTACAGAAGAGGAACACTGACAACTACTGACATATAATCACTGTTTGTGTTCTTCAGCGCGGGTTATCCTGCTGACCTGTTCTTTCTTTCTCAGTGTCAAATACTTCTTTTACAACAGCTCTTCTCCAGTAACAGCAGTTAATATCCTATTTCCCATTGGGCTTAAATGCCAGCAGCCCAATTTTGCTTCCCTTTCTCACAAAAATGGTATTTTGCAGCAAACACAGATCCAGTGAATCTGGTAATAGTACTTGTACAGTAAGGTATAATGTGAAATTGAGTCAGGATGACTGAACCGAGCCCTTTCTGTTTAAATGTGCCTTAATTCTCAGATACACACCACTGCTGCCTGCTTACACTGCTCTGATGGCACAAAAGGACCTGAGCTGGGTACAAATATGAATGTTAGACAAAAATCAGGCTCATCCCACATATAGATGAGCCTGAGATGAGATGAGTGGTTTGAAGGGCCAGGAGGTGTGCAACACTCACAGTGTGAATGAAGGAAAGGAGGGCAACATGCCAGCATTCAGAAGACAAACATGAGGGACTGATGGATGTGAGTGAACAAATAAAGCCAAATACAACTGCCAGTGCTCTGCTTATTTATCAGAAGTCCAACCACAGCTCCTTACATAGAAAAGGAAAAAAGACAAATACCATACCACAGCAGCAATTGTAACTGCAGCCCTCAAACTACCAGTGCCCCTGAGGCCACAGATGCTTTTATAATGTTTTCTACTATAAATCTCCTAAGAAGTGGTATTGGTCTATCATAACTGTTGAGACATGACAGAGGTCCAAAGAATTATGACTAAAAACTCAGAAGGAGAAGAGTGTCATTAAAAAAAAAAAAAAGAAGAAGAAGAAGCAGCAGCAGCATGACTTGGTAGGATCAGCTCTGAAGTAAACCGAAGTAATTTTCTACCAATTACATGCACTGTTATTTCACTTTGATGAAGGCAAAAGAGTTAAATCATGTAATTGATCCAAGTATATGGTAGAAATGTAAAAGTAGCTTCAGGTAAGATTTTCTCCTAAAAAGACCTACTTCACCTCACCTGACTTTTCAGCACCTTCTAAGGTGAGAGAAACCAAAGATGAATGCAACAGTTTTGCTTCTATCCTGATACTGAGAACATGACTTGTCATCTGAGTGATCAGTTTGCCATCTCTAAATATTTGTCAGGACGTTGCTTTATCCATGCTAAGATGCACTGATGTCTTAATTCATTACAGAGAGTTTCTCAGTCTACGGACTGCAAGAGGAGGTATCTATTAAGTATCTTTGAAAACAATTAGAGATGAAAACAGTCAAATTCTATGTTTTCACTCTCCTTGAAAACATCCTCTTTTTGCATAAGGAAAAAATAAAGTATTTGATTGTATTAAATGCAAAATTATAGGTATCAGTATCTTTATTCTCCACTGAATTATATGTTTTTCATATTCTTCAATAGAAATCATTGAATAGACTTAAACATAATGAAGTAAGTTAAATAAGTAAAGAAGAGACTTCTTATAGAGCTGTATGGCTCCATTTATTTAACAAGTCCCCTTCCCTTTTTGGGATGTTAACAAATCTAAAGAGAAGGTTAATTTTGCTTTGCTTTAGTTTTAATGGGTTTTTAAAGAAATGGAAAAGAAAGTAGGCAAAAATAAAATATGAATTGTTTAAATATCTTGGGAAATGGCCAAATCTTCAGATGGCACTTAATTGGAAGCATAGCAAATGATGATGAAGAATGCAATCAAGTACAGAGAGATTTACACTAAATCCCCAAGCACGCAGACAGTGTGTGCATTTAAATGGGGATAAATTTAGAATGAGACTGACAGGAAAAGGAAAAAAAAAAAAAAAACAACTCAAAACATTTTCTGTTGGGAAGACAAAGTAACAGTTATGCTAAGAAAATATGTAGGAAGAGATTAAGGACTAACTGAGAGTAAATGCACACTGTTATCAGCTTATATGTTGCATGTTTTTTGTTGTGAAAAGGAAAAATTAGCTCTGTAAATGTGACTAGTTAAGATTCAAATTCTGCTTGCTTATGTAGCTTGTAATGGGAGATGCAGTCTCTGGTCTCTAGGGAAAAAAATCATTTTGAAGAACATTGGACATATGGCAGATGAGACAGAAATCTAGAAAGTGTTATAGTGAAAAAGCTAAAAACAGAATCTCAGTGTCTTGGAAATAAGCTCATTATTCCCCATGTGATTATATCCAATTACTGCTAAGTTTTCATTAGAAACACTTTTTCAAAAAATAAATGAAGGGTAATTTATTATACAACGTCCCCTTTTTATGGTGCCTTTATAGAACAGATGAGTACTTTAAATTTATTGACTTTTATTTTAGAAGTCCTGTTGAAAATATATGAGCTAGCTTGTTACATCTTTCAGCACTAACTCAGCTAATGGAAAGACAGCAATTTTGTCATGAAGGAGAAGTGCTTGAATTATTATTGTTCTGCTCTCAACATAGTTGATCCTGCACCTAAGTAAATACCACAGGATTCATCAGCAAATCATGCAGCATGCTCTATTCAGTGCCTGACAGTAAATTATCTGACAGGGACCTAAACTGACATTTCTGTAGTCCTATTTCCAATTCTTAAAAGTTGCACTTGGAAATTACTTAAACCTTTCTTTCCTTTGTGGTGATTCTCAAATTCAGACATGAGATGTAAAGGAAAGCAAAAACCACATTTGTGAAAAACTGAGTGGAAATGATGACTTTTAGACTACCCAAAAAGCTGGGAGTTTTCATCATTTCCTTCAACTATGCTGACTAAAATCATACCACAGCAATAGAAAGTTAGCACAAAAAAAAAAAACAGCCTTCCAATTTAGCACAGTTTTGTGAGAGTATTATTCTTTCACTGTTGGAAGCAAAGGAAAATCATACTCACACTGTATTAGTCCTGAAAAGCTTCCTGAGATATCTGTAGAGATTCACACAGTGAGACTAATGTTGCAAATTACAAAACAGTACCACATGAAGAGGTACTTCTGGAGGCCAAGAGTTAGTTATTCAATGCATTTATCCAACCAATCGCAATTCAAGGCAACAGATGCAGTACAATATGTATAATCAAAGAAAACTTACTTGCCACTTGTCTAGATATTTTTAATAAATAATATGTTGGATTGATTTGTTGTACAGTTTGTGCTTTTTTTTTTTTTTTTTCCGAAAGGAAAACTGCTGATCTGTTGGTCTTGCCAACTTATGCTCTTTTGTAGATGACTGATAGTAGATGAGCTATATAATATTCTCTGCAATAAAGAAATTGTTTAGTTTTATACACACACCTGCTAGGGTTAGAGGCAAAGATGGACCTTTACCCAGAAATCAATCATGTTATGGTTAGTTACCCTTTCCCTCATTAGCAGAACTGGCTGTAGAGCAAACAGCTGGTCCAGACACATGGATATTTAATAATACATGGCAATAATTTGTTTTCCAATTTTCCATAACATCAAAATATATCATCAAGAACACAGCTTATAGTAACCTTTCTGCTCTGTGTTTTCCCTCTGAGAAAAAAAAAATATATATATTTAACAACAAGCAATAAGAGAGTGCAAGGCAAGTCTCCAAAGCTACAGCTGAAAAGCATATGGCCAACTTATAACTATTTGTTGACAGAAATCTGATACTCACAAATCAAAGTTGAGTCTGTATCATCATTGACAGTTGGACTAGGTGATCTTAGTGTTCTTTTGCAATCTTAATGATTCTGTGATTCTGTGATCCACTGCAAGAGATCCTGGTGCAAGTCCAGATCATTGTGTACATACAACACATAATTCCTAACACTCTCCTATTATTCAATCTGAATTACTCTGTAACATTTTTTTAAGGAGGTAGAAAGTACTGTTATCCACATACTACAGACTGAGAAACTGAAATAGAGAGCTAAGTAATTAATTTGGGGATCCAGGAAGAAGAGCTATCAAAGACAAGATGAAACTGTAGAAAAATTGTGCTCCGAATAACAGAAAACACTGCTTCCTATCATCCATCCAAGAAAGTTTCATCATTAATATTTTCAGTGTGAATATTCAACATGCACCAAAATGTTACATTCTTCTACTTTGTTGGGGCTTTTTTCCCCATAGGAACAGTTTCTAAGAACACACAAAATTTTTCCTTCTGTTCTACTCTGCTCTTAATCTTGTAGCCATCAAGTAAAAGTTTATCCCACGTGTAATTTTACTTAAATTTTTTACCTGAACTTCCTTTCTGAACATAGGAATAAAACAGAAACCCAGCAGGAAACAAATAAGAGTTCAACATTTAGGAAGGTACTTCATGGATAATCTGTGCCAACTGATCCAAAAACTCTCCTAAATGGATATCCCAGAGAAATTGAAATCATCTGAAAATGTTTTTGTCTCTATGTATGTATGGGGTATGAGAGATCATGGACAACCACTTCAAACATAAATTTGGATGGCTAAACACAGGTAGGAAGTCTTATCAATCCATTTCACATAGACCACTACATAGTCTATTGGCAAAAACAAGGACTAATGACAGGTAACAAAGATTCTTTATGACACTGGTAATCCTTTTGCCCTCTATTTTTCCAGCAACAAACTTTCTAACACTGTAATCAGGAAAAGAGGTTAAAAAAAGATGATTTGTAATACAGTAATTTAATTTTGCATTGGATATCATTCTTCAAAAACTTCATCTTGTAACCACAATTCATTTTTAATAGTTGTACCCCAAATTATTTATATTCCAGACAGCAGCCTAAGTCACTTGAACAACTCTGTGAACAATTTCTTTTGCCTTGTTTCTTCAGATGTGTAGTAATTTCTCAGGTACCAACTCTTAACATTACTTTTTAGCTCATCGTTTTTACTATCATTTTGATTCAGTGTTCATTTCTTTGATGTATAATAAATTGTTGTGAGAACAGAGGACATCAAAGGACACAAGTATCTTCACCATCTAAGGCACAGCACAATCTTACACATCAGAAAGAAATTGTAAAGTATTATTTATGCTTCCTCTGAACTGTATTTCTTACAAAGAAGTCAGACTGCTGCCACTCAAAGAGTACAGTGTACAATTCATTTCACAGCAACAAAACTCCATTTAATATCAGGCAGAGAGAATTCATAAATTGAGCTTGTAGTGCAAAGGTCTGTATTCTATTCTACATTGTACAGATAAGAGAAGTCCAGTCTCCTTTGTAACACTGCTCACTGTTCATTAGATTAGTCTGTAATATACAGAAAACATATTATTTGGATTTATATGTAACAGTTCTTCTATGTCTCTCTTTCTTGCTCTGGCTTATTTTTGCTCTTTCCTACATTTCTTTCCTGTTTTGTATGAAAGGAGTCTGACCCAACCGAGACGGTATATCTTTTCATTGTCAACACATGACCTGAAAGGTGGCTAATGCAGGTCTGCTGGGTCTTGGGTTAGCTGCTAAGATGGCATAGTATGCCTGTCATTTCAATGAGCAGAACTGTATGCTAAAAATCAGCATCAACGATAAAAACTTTTGTTGTTCTCTCCCCTTTTGTGTCTATTTGTCTTGATTTGTTCCCAGCAAAACTATATCAGAGCATAGCAGCTAGGAAGTACAATAGCTTGAACTCACTTCAGATAAAAGGTGGATCTTCTTGGAAAAATGTTTTGTTGTTGTTGTTTGTTTGCTTTTCCAAAATGACATTCAATAAAATTTTTAAGAATACAATATAGTCTAACAGGGAGAAGAAGTTTCTTTTAAAATCTTTTTATACAAAGAGAAAAGCAAGTAGAGGGTGCGGGTGAAATAAAAACTATTTATCTTTCATTCTATTATGTAATTTTATAGTCCCAGGTTTTATTTTTAAAATTCCATTTCAAGACTTCACTTAATAGTCCATGCTTCAAATATTTTAACTACATTTAAAAAAAATAATAATATATCCGGTATGAAATGAGAGTTTCATACCACACTGCTCAGTGAAATTTGCCACAGCTGAGATCTTTTGAGACATTCCCACTAAAGCTCTTCTCTTGTCTTTGTTCCATGTTATCATCCATTGTGATAAATACTGCTTGATAATAAAAAAATTATAGGGCAAAGGTCTAAAACAACTGATAGATCTTCATACGATAAACTCTGCTCTCTCTTATCAATATCCACCTGAATTATTTGTTACCATAACTTCTCCAATACTGTTCAATATAAAATTACAAATTTATCCTGAAAATAATGATGCTCTTCTGTCCATGTCTGCAAACATTTAGCACACTTCTGGGCTCTGCAAGGTATAAGTAATAATAATAATCACAAAACAGTAGCCTCCAGCCCTGGAATAGCCTGCAAATGTTAATGTGAAATTAACATTTCTGGATGCAACGTACTCTTGAATTGCAATTTACAAAGTGGAGTTGAAATAGGAAAAGGTTAAATAAACCAAAATCATTAGATACAAAGTCCTTCTGAAGGACAGAGATTTTGTTTTCTTCTTCAGAGCCAAATGTAAGAATTATCTAGTGTTTGTCTTTTCTTTTGTTATTGTTGGTTAATGTTTTGAGGGGTTTTTACCATAAATGAAATGAAATTTTTGCATAATATTCACTTAAAAGCAACCAGCTACATCTTGGTACTTCATAAGAAAAGGATAGGATTATGAGTCTGTAAAGATGCCAGATTCTACCCCTAATATGGAAAGAAAACACTGCTAGAATTTTGGCTAGCTGAACAAAACACAGAAGTTCACTTTAGCACGTCAGCACAGCACATAGCCATCCTGGCACTTACTGAAGGGCGGCTGTGCTCATTTCCATATCAGCATGCCAAATGTTCCTCCAAGACAAAGCTGTTTCACACCATTGCTGCTATTTGAACTTTGTAAGCAAATGGAAAGGTTTCTGTATTATTGTGCATACAATGAAACACACATCTTTTGAGCACGGGTTGCAGTTAATGAACATCGGAACACAGACCTATAGGGCTGTGTCAGCAATTGTGTGCAGCAGCAGATTGTAACAGAGGTGTGCTGTGCATCACTTCAAACTCAGAACACAAGGTCACACAAGTAATAGTGATGCATGCCACCAGAATTAGAAAAAAAATTATATTAGTGTATCTTTCTTATCTTGTGTAATAAACCCACAGAAAAACTGGGAATTTACAGTAAAGTGAAGTTAAAGAGATTTGTCTAAGATCACACACACACACAAAAAAAAAAAAACAGTGAAACAGTAGTTAGGAATTAAGTCAAGCCCCACTCAAGTTTTAACAAGACTTAAGTTTCTTCTTTACCTCACAGGAAAAAAAAAGACATTTGAGACCATCACAAATCGATGCTAAAATACATCCCAACCTACAAAACTGAAAGTTGCAGAGCATTATGAGGGAAAACCAGGAGCTCCTACAAAGGCAGTACCAAAGGACCAAAGCTTTACCAGACCAGTTTACAATTCAGGATACCTGAAATTTATCTGTCCAAAAGGTTATTAATGTAAAACAACCTCCTCCATACACCCTTCATAGTGAACTGAAAAGTGAGCAAATGCTTCAATGATGTAAAACAAAGGACATTTAACATCACTTCTTTTAGCTAAAAGCAAAGTAATCATTTTTAAACTTGAAGCTTCGAGTGTTTATAATGAAGCCATTATTGCACACAAATATGACTCCTTAATCAAAATGCCTGAAATCTCTGCCATAGTATTTTTATTGAGAATTAACAGTTCTTTTTTCTATACTCCATGGATTTTCCTTACAATTTTCTTTACAGATTGATTCTGGGGATGAAAAACAAAAACAAAAACTTATTCAGAAAAAAGCATCAGGAAGTATGTTCAAAGATTACCTGCCTATTTGCTACAAGTTGCATTTTATCGCACCACGTCAAATAAGTAGAAAAAACTGTGCTCCAGTGCACTTTGAAGAGTAGTGCTCAGGGCAGAGGAGCTGAGGGGAGGCCTGACGGCGGCTGCAGCTCCTCACAGGGAGCGGAGGGGCAGCGCTGAGCTCTGCTCTGTGTGACAGCGACAGGGCCCGAGGGAACGGCATGGAGCTGCGTCAGGGGAGGGGCGGGGGGGGGTCAGGGACAGGGGCTGCACCACAGGGCGGTGGGCACGGAACGGGCTGCACAGGGCTGTGGGCACGGCCCGAGTGCTGGAGTTCAGGGAGTGTTTGGACAGTGCTCTCAGACATAGAGTTTGGATTTTGGGTGGTGCTGTGTGGATCCAGGAGTTGGACTCAATGCTCCTTGCAGTTCCCCTCCAACTCAGGATATTCTATGATTCTTTGTAAGAGACCTCTCAGGATTTTCTAGTCCAGCCACTGATCAAACCAGAGTCAACTAGAGCAGGGTGCTCAGAGCTGTGACCAGATAGATTTTAATTATCTCCAAGCGACAACCTCTCTGGGATACCTGTTTACCTGTTGCAGTGTTTTATCACCTTAGCAGTAAAATGCATTGACTTATTTTATGATGGAATTTTCTTTGTTTCAGTTTATGACCTCTAATTCTTGTCATTCCAATGGATGCTGTTGAGAAAAGCCTGGCTCCATCTTTGTTACACCTTCCCATCTGGTACTTAAGCACACGGATAAGATAGAATCATAGACTTATAGAATGGTTTGGGTTGGAAGAGATCTTAAAGACCATCTAGTTCTAACTCCCTGCCATAACTTCTGATCCTTCTCTTCTCGAGGCTGAACAATCACAGATCTCTCACCGGTGCAGAGGGAAAGGATCACTTCCCTCAATTTGCTGACAACACTCCTAATACAGCCCAAGATACTTCTGGGCTTCTTTGCAGCAGCGGCACATTGCTGGTTCAACATAGTGTCTACTCAGAGACAAAATTGCTTTCCAGCTGTTTTTTTTTTTTCTCAGTCTGTATTTTTTTCCATGAGGTTATTATTCCCCAGGATCAAGACTTTGTATTTCCTTTCACAAGATTCCTGCCCACTCATTTCTCTGAACGGCAGCGTAACTACCTGGTATATCAACCATTTTTCGTAGACTTCTATTACCTACAAACTTGAGGGTATACTCTGTACCATCACAAGGCCATAAATAAAGATGTTAAACATGAACAGACCCAGCATCCACCATTAGTAAATGGCTTCAAAATTGACACTGTGTCACTGATCACAAGTCTTCACAAGCCCTGCTTTTCATCCAGTTTTCAGTTCAGGCTTGCCTAGCCCATACTTCATGAGTTTATCTATGACAGTGTGACATAATGTCAAAAGCCTTATTTAAGTCAAGATAAACAACTTCCACTGCTCTTTCCTCACCCTCCTAGCTAGTCATTGCATTATAGCAGGTTATCAGGTTGATAAGACGATTTTCCCTTCATTATGCTGATTAATCTTGATCATCCTTGTGTCCCTCACGCTCAGAAATGTTTTTCTGCGTTATGGCTTTCATCACCTTCTTAGGTATTAACATCAGGTCTGTAGCTCCCCAGATCTGTTCTCTTGGCCTTACTGACAATAGGTATGACATTTTCTTTCTACCATTACTTAGGAAACACCCACAAACTCTATGCCCTTTCAAAGACAATCAGGAGTTGCTCTCTGTAACATTGCGTTGCTCAGTCAGCATGTGTGTGTGCGTCCTGACAGGTTGCTGGATTTCTGGATGTCATGTTTGTTTAAACGTTCCCTAAATTGATCGCCTTCCACCAAGTGTAACTTGACATTGTTCCAGACTTTTCCATTGATCTCAAGGGACTGACAGTCCATGAAAGTCAATTTTACCAGTAAAGACAAAAGATGGTAGAGAAAGTAGGACTACTGGAATATCATAACATCTACCTATTGCTAAAAACACATATTTTGCTCTTTTTCTAGAAGGGTAGACAGATGCCAATAAATTTTTAGTTGTCAATTTACAGGATAACTAATCCAAGCATTAATATAATCATTTCTTCAGATTACTTCTTACTAATGATACATCGTAATTAGCAATCAGTGATGAGTGTTTTTGTGTATGTTAGAGTCAAAGCAAGATATACTCATTTATGATAGGGGCTGATAAAACTATCTGTGAAAATGAAAAGGAAGGAAAAGAAGGTAGGACAGACATCATTTATCCAAGGTCTAAATACCTGCTACAGAACAGAAGCAAATAGTTAATTCAACTGAAAATACTAGCCATAAAGTCTGCAAGATTGCAAGATTCTCTGCTCAAAATCAATCCCTAAGACAGAAAAATTTCCTGCAAGTCAACATAGACCTACCCTAGAGTCAGGTCTACCCTTAACTCTAAAGGCTGCTGCTTCTGCTTCCTTACCTGAGGATTTCAATCAAAGAGAGAAACAAAATGGGCATAACTTAGTAGAAAGCAATGTGTAAATCTTATTTGTAGCTCAGTGAATTGCTAGAATATTACATGCCAGCTGAATTATACCTGTAAATCTGGAAAAAAATAAAAAAGAAAAAAAGAAAAAAAAAAAAACAAACAAAACAGCAACAAAAAGCTTATAAAGTCATTGCTTTTATTATGTAAACAGTCTATTATTGGGATACCACCATGAAAACAATTTTGATGTAAAACTATATCACAAGTAAGGATTTAGATGTAAAACTGTAACATAAGTAAGATCTGTAGCAGATATTAGAAGATAACATATTGATCTTACCAGTTTATAGCAACCAGTTATAAGACAAAGGGGCAATAAGCATCCCATACCTGAAACAAGTCTGAAATTCAAAAGCTGACCTCTAACAAAAGTCCTAGAAAACATGAAAGTTCTAGAGATAACAACTGAGCCTAACACTGATCTCATTCAAGCTCTGATTGAGGAGTGCAGGCTGCCAGAACTCTGTATTGCATGAGATGCCTCAAGTTGATTTCAAAGTGGGCTTGAACACAGCCAGCCACAGAAAAAGTCAGAACAAACATGCAAAGAGCCAGACAAAATGTGAATTTAAATCCCATCTCTCACCTTCCCCTCAGCCCTTTACCACTGGATATCTGAAACTGTGTACAGTCTCCAACGAGCTCTCAAAGTTTGCATAAATTGTTGACTTTTTCAGCATTTTCAAACACAACATCCCTCTGAACAAGTGCTGAAGTAGCATCTCAGAAACACGGGAAGTATTAAACTACAGCGCACACACACACACACCAATGCATTGTATATTAGACAAAGATGCATTAGAATGACTTGGCAATGGTATTTCAGGATCACAACTCAGTATTTGGATGCCCATATTTTATGAGATTCTTAGTCTCATTTTGGAGCATAGTTTTACTTCATTAGTACTTTGGAGTCCTAATTTTTAAATTGGAAAGAATTACAGAAACAATTGCATTTAGGAGAAATTCCCTCACTTCTAATACTTAAGGTTCTACAGCTGAGGAAAAAAAAAAAGAAAAAAAAAAAAAAAAAAAAACAGGCTTCTTTATCATAAAGTAGAAATATTTTAATTATAGATTTTATCTTGAGAGAGAAAGGCCCAAATCCCAATGAAATATTATGGGACCAAATGAAAGAATTCTTCTAAAATACAATGGAATTTGAGTGCCTACATACAATTAAAAAATAATTAGATATGCCAAAATCTCATAATACCATTGATAGTCCATTCTTGGTATTTCAAGAGATCATGAGGACAGGTGGGACTTTGAAAACACACTGTACAGAAGCTACATGTAGTTCAATAACAGGTTATCCTGGAGTTCTCACCATTATTTATATGTTTTGAGAACAGAAAGTACAATCACTGGTGTTACACAACTTAGCAGTTCCTGCATTCTACAACAGAGAAAATGCTGAGGAGTTCACAGAGGTTGCATATTCCCTAAACAAGGTTAAATAAGCTATCTAAACAGCTAGCATTAGCTCATCTATGTCTTCAGCACAATGGATTAAAATGGCCTAAAAGATTTTGATTGAGCCTATAACAAATCTACCACTCCTCTGGAGAACCAGCTAACCTAGTGTATGGATGCAGAGTATGAATGGAATCTGCTACTAATATTTTAAGGAAAAAATCAACTCCAGAGCAGTCCAGCAAATACCTTCCAGACTATTAGGCTCCTAGTAACTTGTTCTGCAGTTCTCTTGACTCAATAAAGCAAAATGCATGCTATTGCCACATGGTGGCTGTCGAGCTGCAATTAAAGCCACTGCTTTTCTGCTTCCTTAAATGGCTGAAGCAAAGCTTTATGCACTGCCCTGCTCCAGCCGCAGTGCACTGGGAAAAGCTGCTGCTGAGAAAAGCAGAAAAGAAACAGATCTCATTTTAATTCATCTTGATCCTGCATAGTTTCTCTCAGCCTGGTGAAGCAACAGTCATTGCTGATGACTCCCAGTGTCTTGTGATGTGAAGGCTCTGAGCCCACATTCCTCAGCAGCCAGAAATCCCACTGACTTCCATGGAATTTCCGAATGGCCAAAGAAATGCAGCCTCACTCCTTCCTACAACTACTCACCGTGATGAAAAATACCCCATCCTCTTCAAAGGATTTGGGATAGAACTCCTGCATGATCAACAGGGCCATAAGGAGAATCGACCTGAATATTGTTCTGGGGGCTGTTAACCTGTACTTCACAAGCTGTAAGGATAGCTAACTAAAAAAAATAAAAAATAAAAAATAAAAAAAATTACATTATTATAGAGAAAAAAAAATCCATTTCTTTTTAAGAGGTACCTTGCTACTTTAAAAATAAATATTTATGATAAAAATAATTAAATAATAGAACATAAGCAGGTGTTCCAATGTTCAATAAAATTGCTATAGAAAAGAAAGTGTTCTGAGCAAGTGGAAGTAAGAATTTTCCTGTTTTCTAGCAGCTTCTTCTCTTTCACCGCTGTAAGTTAGAGGATATTTTCATCTTGGTAGGACAAAGTTTAAGGCACATAATAGTGAAATCCTGAGCGTATCAGGTTCAGCAGTGCCATTTTCAAAAGGAAACTGATTAAATCTCCTTGGAGGTTATATAATGCATTTCAAAAATTCCAGTGTATTATCCCTGTTGAGTACTACATACTTAAGATAGAATTGGGAATATAAGTGGAAAATTAGTTCAGAAAATGTTCCTTGCAGCATGGCTTCTGCACCAGTCATTCACAAATGCTTTCCAAGTCTGTTAATTCTGCTCATGATGAATGCTAGCTAGCCTGCCAAATCTGAGGAAATTACTTGAAAGAACAACATTCATTAAAAGTCTAAGTTCAAAATAAATTCCAAACAGTCCAATATGCTGTTTAAACAATGACAAATAAAAAAGAAAAAATAAAAAAACAAACAAACAAAACTTAAAAAAAAAAATTCTGTGGAATATTAATCCAACAGAAGGATTACATGCCAATGGTAACAGTAGCTCCCAGACCAGTGTATGTTGAGGGAGTAATACAGCATGATTACACAACATTTTGCAGTCACTGATCAGCTCATCTCACCAGCCAAGCTTTGCTACACTATTTGTATACCCTACCACTCTACAAATAAGCTGATCAGCTGTGCAGCATCTGACCAGAGGTGCACAGCTTCCTAGCAGCCTTGGACCAGTCCTGCAGCCAGTTGTGTTTAATGTCTTCATTGATGATGGGGATGAGGGAACTGAGTGCACCCCTTAGTAAATTTGCAGGTCACGCCCAAGTTGGGAGGGAGTGTTGATCTGCCTGAGGGAAAGCCTTACAAGAGGGATCTGGATAGGTTTGATTAATAGGCTGAGGCTAATTGTATGAGGTTCAACAAGACCAAGTCCAGGTCTTGTTTGGTCACAACAAACCCATGCAACGCTACAGGCTTGGGGTAGAGTGGCTGGACAGAGGAAAAGGATTTGGAGGTGTTAGTTGACAGCTGGCTGAACATGACCCAGCAGTGTGTGCCTAGGTTGCCAAGCAGAACAGTGGCATTCTGGCTTGTATCAGAAATAGTGTAGGCAGCAGAAACAAGGATCATTCCTCTGTGCTTAGACTGGTGTGGCTGTACCTTGAATACTGTGTTCAGTTTTGGGCCCCTCACTACAAGAAGGACACTGAGGACCTGGAGCATGTTCAGAGAAGGACAACAAAGCTGTGAAGGGTCTTGAGCATGAGTCTAATGAAGATTGGCTAAGGGAGCTGCGATTATTCAGTCTGGAGTAGGCTCAGGGGTGACATTATCACTGTCTAGAACTGTCTGAAAGGAGCTTGTGGTAACATGGGGGTTGTCCTCTTCTCCCACGTAACAGCAATAAGATGAGAAGGAATGGCCTGAAGTTGCACCAGGGAAGGCTCAGGCTGGATTGTAGGAAAATTTTCTTCTTCTCAGAAAGAGTGGTCAAGCAGTGGCACAGGTTGCCCAGTGAAGCAATGGAGTCAGCATCCCTGGAGGTGCTGAAGAAGCATGGAGATGTGGCACTGCGGGACACAGCTAGTGGTATGGTGGGGATGGGTTGACAGTCAGAGTAGATGATCTTTGAGGTCTGTCCCAACCTTTATGATTCTGTGACATCATCCTGAGAGGTGAGGCAGACACCTGACAGCAGCCACAGCCATGGTGCCAGCAGGCTGCCCACACTCACAATCTGCAAGTACCCCACGTCCTCATATACCTTCCTTAAAGGACTTAAAGGAAGGCGGGAAAGGCAGTTCCAGAGAACCAGGCATGCGGCAACCTTGTGATGAAAACTAAGAGGGGCTCAGAAATTCTACACATCGCATATTTACAACACGTAAAAATTATAAGGTATATGTACAAAATGTTTGTTTGTTCGTTTGTTTTGACACAAGCTGCGCTGTTTTCATTTTCTCCAAAATATCCCGTACATCTCTTTTTAAGAACGGCGGCCCCCGCGGAACTACAGCCCCCAGCGGGCAGCGCGCCGACCGGGAACTACGACTTCCGAGATGCCCCGCGGCAAGCGCTGCCGGAAGCAGCCTCGCGTTGCCTGCCGGAAGCGCAGGCCGCGCCCGCTCGCGGAGCATGCCGGTTCGTGTAGTCCTTCCCGCCGCGGAGCCGCAGGTAGCGCCCCGAGGCCCCGCCCCCAGCCCTGGGCGCCGCGCGCGCGGAGGGGCGGGGCCGGCCGGCCGAGGGGGAGGGGCAGTGCCAGCTGCGGGGCCGCGGAGGGGAGCGGGCGCGGCGGCGAGCAGGTGAGCGGGGTCGGGAGCGGCCGGCACGGGGGTTCGGGGCGGCCGCGGACAGCCGGGTGTCTCGTTCGTTCCGCGGAGCCGCGCAGGGCACGGCCGCCCCCGCGCACCTGAGCTGAGGCGGCTGCGCGCCCTCGCCGGCGGGGGGCGCCGTGGGCGGTTGCGGCGCCCCGCGGGCGCAGGCGGCGGGCGTACGGCGCTACCGCGGCGCCGTGGGTTTGACGAACCGCGGCGCCGGCCGGGCCGCTTTCTGAAGGGTTAACGCGTGGCCTGGAGCCGCTTTCCCTCCGCAGCGAGTCCTCAAGTTACGTAAAGCCGCCCGGCAGAGCTCCGGGGCGGGCCGCCCGCGAGCCGCGCGGGGAGCGGCCGAAGTCACCGCCTGGGGAACGCGTGGCTGCTCTGGTCCGTTCCCGAGCCCTTACGTCTCGGAGGTAGGCGGCGTGAGCGCTTCGTGTGCTGCGGCGGCGGACGAGGGCTGCCTGCGGTTGGCTCGCGTGCAGCGGGGGGCTCCTCAGCTGTGCTGGGAAACTCCGAGTTTGTGATAACCGCGTGTGTTGGCAGGTGCTGCACGTGGGGCTTTCAGCTTGTCAACAGCGTGCAGGCGGCTGAATAAAAGTGGACACAATCGCTGTTGTTGGAGAAACAATTACGAAAACGTAATCCAGCGTTGTTTCTTCAGAGTTTCCACTGGTTCTTAAGCAAGTGTTCCATTATAGCGTTTACACCCGAAGCAGCGGAGGTCACATTGACTCCGTTGCCCAAGCAGAGGTGTTCTGAATGCAGCCAGCTCACAGGTAGTATTGCATTGCTGAAAGTCTTCTAAATCCAATTACAAGTGTTAAATAAGGATCATTCTGTTTATAATCTGTTATCCTTGAATCGAAAGGCTTACATGTTTCTCCCTGAGCCTAAAAGCCATTAGCTTAAAAGCGTTTGGAATTGCAGTTGCTTCAGATTGGATGCAAACCCTTTGCAAAGTGGTTCAATTACAGCCTGTTTCCTTTGCCTGCAAAAAGGGAGGTGCCTGTTGCAAATAGCTGCTAAGTTGGTGTCCTGCTGTCTTGCAGCATGTAACACTGTCATTCCTAGGACTCTGTCTTATCCTGTTTCAGGTTTAGCAATTCAGTCCAGCAGAAGTTGTCTTTATTTATTTGTTTCCTTCTTAAACTTACAGTTGGGAGTCAAACTGTGGGGTCCAAGCATGGCTTCTAAGCAGGGAGCAAATTTCTTATTAAAAAGTAAAGTAAGTGCTTATACAAGAAAGAACTGATGTGGTTGGTTTCAGGTGTCACCACTGATCTGTTTGTTCTGGAAGTTGGTGTGGTGCAATGTTTTTACTGGTTTAATGCAGTGACATGAGACCAGTCTGCTGTGAAGCTTGAAAGTAGCAGTCTGCATCTAAATCTTCTCTTCATCTCCTCACCAATGTGAGGAAGGAGCACCCTGGTTTGTGTGGAAGTGTTTTATCAGATTGCTTTCTGTTCTTTTTATTACATGAATTGACAGTGAACTTCTGGACACACAGAAAGACTGAAGTCCTAAGGTTGTGACCCTCATTTCAGCACTGTACTTTTTCTCTCAAAGATTTAGCCTTTATGAAGAGCAAATTAATGTGATTTTAAATCCTGGTGAAACTCATAGCAAATAAATATTTTATGTGTCTGGAGACCGATAACTCTACAGTTTAAGATGAATTTACATATACCTATGTATTAATTAGTATGGTAAGTTCTAATATCTTGGTATGTTTCTTTCTCTGTTTTCTTGAAATGTTGAAAAACATCAGTTTGAATGGCATGGCATGGCATGCCCTTAGCTCACTTGACTTGATGCTTCCATTGCTCAAAGAATACTGCTACTCTTCAGAGATCTAGGAATATGAGTGAGACACTGCTAGCATCACTTCTTTTATTTATCTGTGGGTGTGTTTGCTATGTTAACTTTACTGTGTTAGCTTGAGTGTCTTTTAGAAGCAAATACTGTGATCAACGCCATTTAATGTGCATTGACTTACAGTTTGGAATGGTCTTTAAGTGTATGTGAGAAGCTTAAACAAAAAATGCATCCTGGGTGCACACTCTAAGTGTTCAGTCAGCGCTACCAAATTATAGCTAATCTGAGATAAAAGTTGCTGAAGCATGTATAGTGTGGATGTTGGATTCTTTACACCAGGTGCTTTGCACTACAGCTCCATTCGTGTTAAGTCTCTCAGTAACAAGTGTGCATTTAAGGGTAGTAGTAAGTTCCTGATTTCCAAAAAGCTCTTGACTGGCATTCTGCTTTAAACAAGGGAGTCATTCTGGAAAAGGCACTGTTCACAAGCATTGTAACTTGTGAGAATGTCCTTTAAAAAAGACAAAATGCTGAAAAGTGCAGGCTTTTTCCTTCACAAAATTCCAAAAAATCTTGACTGAATTTTATAGGTTCCCTGAAGTGTGGACTTGTTTTCCTTCTAGTTTAGATTCACAAAGTTATGCAGCAGAAGACTGTGTTACTTTTGTATCATTATCTATAGATTCTTTGATTTGTTGCAAACCTTCAACTCACCTGGCTGCTTCTGTTTGTAGGGATTTAATCCCTATGAACTCCTAGGAATATCTGGATAGGGGATGCTTTCAATCCTCATGCTGGTAACATGTACTGCAGCCAGATATTAATTTGTTCAATATTTTATATGACCTAATAGCTCCAGGGAATGTCATCTACCTGAGAAGATTTTGTATTTTGATATTTATACCTCTCAAAAATCACTGCAGGGTTGCATTGAGGCAGAAGTCAGATGCTTATTGAGATACACGTGGGCAGAACTGATTTGTGTCTTAGTTTAGCTACGGGAGAACATCTTGTCTCCAAGACAGGTGTGAGTTGCTTCATCAGCTATCTGATATAAGGAGTGAAGTCACACAACAAAGCACAGAGCTGTGCTGCAGTAGAAGCTGCTGGGTTGTTCAAATGAAGTACCTGGCCAGCAAAGTAAATCAGCAGTTTTATGACACTGGCATTTCTGCTCCATCAGTTGCTGCTCAGTGTTCAGCTGCATCCCAGGGTGGGGCAGGGAGACTTCTGTGTGTTGCTCCCAGTTTGAAAATGCTTGGTCATGTTCCCTCAAATTTCACATATACAGAAGTCTTCACTGAGCATTTTTTTCACTCTGTCTTGTTTATAATGATTCAGTTTGTATTCATTTATTTCTTATGTTCTCTAATACTTATGTAAAACAAGAATGAAAACATCACATCACCCTAGCAATTAAAAAACTCATTTGTTTTTTGCTTCAGTAGATGACTGATTGCATCTATGATGTGAATCAGGCTGACAGCTTCCCATTTCACAGCAGCCTGCAGCTTTGTGATTGGTGTACTCCTGGGTGAAGTGGGTGGTGACTCAACAGTTAATCCAAAGAGATAGCATCTCATTTGCATCTTGCAAGGAAACTTTTTTTTGGTATGAGATGATGATGCTTCTTTTGGCAGTTTGAGACTGCCAAAAAAGTTTGTATAGAAATGTATGTAAATGTACCCTAAATATTAATTCTACTTTAAAATGGTTTTCTTGTGGATCAGTATAAAGCCTTTGATTCAACTTCTTTGCTTAAACTTGTTTCTTCCGTTTTAGATTCCTGAAATAGAAAAATAATATTGCAACACTTTTTTTGAGGTACATTTACTGCTATAATTGAAGCTACAGAAAATGAGCCTTGTTAATTGTTAAAAATGTGTGCGAGATTACATGCAACAAAGTTGCTTTAAAAACAAATGCATCATATGTCAATGAATATGATGTGCAACTATGTTTTTTTCAATGAAGTTGTTTAGTGTGTTTTAATCTGTTTCATGTCATGAATATTACGTGCATGTGTTGTTTGTGGGCATCATACAGGAACAATTCTGCTTGTACTAAAAGTTGCTGACATCATAAAGATTTCTCCTTTATAGTTGTACTTTCACTTTATACTCTTTTAATAGTCGTGAAAGGCAGAAAACTCCTGAATATCAGTCTCTCAAACAGCAGAGATAAAGCAGTATTTTATATGTAGCCTTGTGAGAACCTTTAACCATCAGTACTGCTCCATCCCAGTACTGATACAGATTTTTCCAAAGCAGTATATCGCAGTTGCTATCACTTTAAAAAAAAAAAAAAAAAAAAAAGCTAAAATGAGATCTCCTGTCCTTTGCTGCAGGTACTGTTCTTGAAAAGAAGAGACATCATGGACTATACACTGAATGAACCTTAAACGCTTGGACTGGAAACAGGGTGTTTTGGTTTTTTTTTTTTCCATGAAGGATGGCAACACCATACGTTCCTGTTCCTATTCCTGTTGGAAGTTCATCATCCAGCTTTACAAACAGAAACCAAAGACGTTCTTCTCTTGGAAGCATCTCAACAAGTTCCAGTTCTTCAAAAGGACAGCCAGAGGATTCTACAGTTGGTAGTTTTAAAAAGATGAGCACGCCTGACCAGACTGGTTCTACGTCATCTGCTTGTAGCAGTCCACTTGTTAGGACTAAGTTCACAGGTCTGGATACATCAATAGAGTACTGTACTCAGCCCATAGAAGAAATAGAGCAGAATACAGATTCCAGGAGCTGGGAAGATCGGCCATCCACACCTACTATACTGGGTTATGAGGTGATGGAGGAAAGAGCGAAATTCACTGTAAGTTTTTGGAATCATATAGTTTATTCTGTAATGATAAGATATTGACTGTAGTTTGCATTCTCTTTCACTTGTTAATCTTGCAGGGATGTTGGAGCACTGTACCAAATACTAGTCTTGCTTCAAAGTCCCTCACCCTGACAGGAAAATATTGCTCCCATTATACAGGTGGGAAAACACACTCAGTACAGGTTAGGGGCTGACCTGCTGGAGAGGAGCTCTGAGGAGAAGGGCCTGGATGTCCTGGTGGACAGGGGTTGGCCATGAGCCAGCAGTGTGCCCTGGTGGCCAGGAAACCCAATGGTATCCTGGGGTGCATTATAAAAGAGCATGGCTAGCCAGTCAAGGAAGGTGATCCACCCCCTCTACTCTGCTCTGGTGAGGCCACGTTTAGACTATTGTGTCTAGTTCCAGGCTCCCCAGTTCAAAAAACATGACCTTCTAGAGGAGTCCTGCGGAGGGTCACAAAGATGATAAAGGGCATGGAGCATCTCCTGTGTGAGGAAAGGCTGAGTAGCCTGGGTCTGTTCAGCCTGGGGAAAAGACAACTGAGAGGGGATCTGATAAATGTTTATAAATATAGGAAGGTGGGAAGCAAATGGTGAAGCCCAGGCTCTTCTCAGTGGTGGATAGCAGTGGCCTAAAACTTGAATGTAGAAAATTCCATACAAACATGCAGAAGAACTTATTTACAATAAGGGTAACAGAGCACTGGAACTGGTTGCCCAGAGTGGTTGTGGAGTCTCCTGTAGAAGTATTCAAGACCTATATGGTTGCTTATCTGTGCAACCTACTGTAAGTTATGTGCTTTAGCTGGGGGTTGGACTCAATGATCTCTTGAGGTCCCTTCAAATTCCTGTGATTTTCTTTAACTCTGTACATGGAGTAGAAGCAATTCATTCTACTTCAGTTATCAAGAACATCTGCTAGAAAAGTCAGGAATCCTTGCAAAGTTGTAATTTCTTGTGAACTTGTGGAAGTTCTGGGTAGTTAAATATATAAAAATTTAGTCTCGTGTTTGAAATGAAGAATTTCATTTCATGATCTTATTTACATTAAAGCACAAATACATAGTTTACAGCTTCTTGTTTTACTAGGTTGTTAGTTTCTAATTAGTGGAGATCACTTCTGTCTTGAAAACATCAGAGCGAGATATGCCATGGAATGTCTGATGACAGAACACCAGCTTGACTGGTATGGGTTGATTTTTCTCAAAATGTACAGTAGCTGTCAATTCAGTTGGTTTTTTTTTTTGACGAACCGTAAATACATTCAGGCATTTATTTTTATGAATGTAGTTGAAACATCTAAGCAAATCTTGGGGAACTGATGGAAATTATTTGTTACTTATTGTGTTGCTTCAAGAGAGCAACATTTGTCACAAAGATGTAAAAAAAAAAAGAGAACAGCAGATCCATTAGAAATGTGTGGAACTTTGATACCTCAAAAAGTAGTAAAATCATCAAGTTATTTTGGCAAATAATTGAATAGCGCGGCTTTTATAATTATTTGAGGATGATAGCTTGGTTTGACATAAATTTTTCAGCTTCTAATCATCTGGTAGCATAGGAGAAGAGCCAGTTTTTTGCTATATATAGATTAAAAGATTCCTTTAAAACAGTGCCTTTAAAACTAAAACAATGGGTAGTATTGTTAAACTGACTGTTAGACCTGAAAATATGCTGAGGCAGAGTCCAGTGTTCACACAGGATCAGGTGCACTTAAATTAAGTAGTCAAAGTTGTCATTGTTTTTAGAATCCTGAGCTACAGAACAAAAGAAACATTCTTCGTGGTTAAATTCCTTAGATGTGTTTTTGCTCTTCCATAGTTCTCTTGCGTTTCTGTGTTGTTATTTCTGAAAGCATGTAATTAACTTTGTTTTCAGTTGCGTGTTGAAAATAAGTTTGCTATTGTGTATTAAAACCAGTGAGTAATTAGTGCTAGAAATTTTGGTTGCTTCTGTAATGCTCAAATCAGTGAGATGGAAGACAGTGGAGGAAATTAAATCAAAACCACAAGTGAGAGGAGATTGGTTTGTTATCATGGCCTTTTTGGTTGGTTGGGTTCTTTATGGTCTTTTGTTGTTGTTTGTTGGGGGACTGGAGGACATCACTGCATGTGAGTGGTTGGTTTCGCATGTGCTGGCAGTCCTGAGATGTTCAGTTACCCCCCTTTTTTAATTTTTAAGTCAGCTGGAAATGATTCGAGGTGCTGAATCAGCTGAGGTGTTACTGCTTAATACTGGCATATGTTCATTGAGTATTTTGTATTTGTGGGAATTAAGGATAGAAAGAGCTTTGAAATCATTTGTAGTTTTTCTCAAAAGCTTCACATGAAAGAGCAGCAGGTTTTGTAGTACTGTTCTGTTTATTTATTAATCATGAGTCTTCAAAGAAGTGGGTTCTTTTTTACTTTGGCAAAAATTTTTTTTTCAACTGTTTTTTTAATGGGTAATCACGAGCTGACTTTTTATTTTTTTCAGTTGCCTATTGTTTACTTGGAAGCCACTCAGGGCCAGACTATTTGTTTGGTGTGTTCCTTTCATTGTTTTTTTTTTTATATATGCGTTTATAAGCAATATACTTGCTGAACTTTTAGTTGAACATTCTGTAAATCAGAAAAGCTGTAGCAAAGCTGCTTGTTCTGGTGTTTTGCTGTGTACTAGCAGTAAGTCTTCACAATTCTATATAGTGGTTATGCTTCATCAAACTCTATATAATAAAAGTTTGTTTATATCCTTGCTAGGAAAGGAAAGCTGAAACATTTGGGTAAGCACAGAAAAAGGAAGAAGGAATTACATTTTAAGACTTGCTTTGCAGGCATGTCTTGCAAAATGGATTTAGAAGCTAACAGCACTTTGGTCATGACCAAAATACTGCTTCTACTGTAGGCAGAGATGTCTGCAGGTGCTGCTGCTTGGAAGTAGAGTTCCATGTTTAAAAGTAGATAAGAGAAGTACTTGCTCAGAAATTGCTTTCATTTTTTTTTTTTTACTGTAGTTGTATGTAGCTTATGTAACTCTTTGCAGTTGAATATAATATTTTTAAAGAAGTGAAGCCTTTCTGCTGCACAGACGTTGGGAAGTTTAGTGGTTATTGCATGTTGGGACTGCAACAAGAAAAATACATTTATAGAATGATTAAAAAAAAAAAAAAAAGATTGTCCAGGGAAAGAACTTGTTATGACAAGAACATACAGAACTAGAAACATAGAGTTATGTAGGTTGGAAAAGACCTTCAAAATCACAAGTCCAACCACCAACATGACCCACTGGGTCTTTTTGCTAAGTCATGTTCCTTAGTGTCATATCCACACAGCTCTTAAATACCTGTGGGGATGAGGACTCAATCACTGCCTTGGCAGTCCATTCCAAGCCAGGACATTATTAGCCAGGGCATCCTTCTTTGGAGAAAAATAAAATATTTCATTGCATAACAGAGTAGAAAATGTTTAAGAAGTGAAATACCTGTGATTACAATTCCAAAATTATCTCTTTCTTACTCGTATTTCATCATCTTTAATTAGAGAACACTTAGCTAGGAAAGCTAACCTATTACGATTGAAGTCTTTGTGTTGGGAAAAGTGAGGTTGTGACATGGAAACTTCTTTTTCTTAAACATTACTTAATGTTTTTCTAGTTAAAGTTCTGTTTGATAAGTTTTATGGTGATTGACTTTTTGGATTTCAGTATCCATCTCCCTTCTAAAAATTGATTAAAAGTTGATTAATTTTTTAATCCATTTTCTTAATCCATTTGCTTTTAAATGGAACGGTAATACTGCACTACTGTTTTGCTAAATCTGATTCTGAGGATTCATTTATTTAGTTCTACAGTGCTGGCATAATTATTTTGATGCTGTTACCTGGGGAAGTGGTCATATTCTGCCTGGAAAAACAAAAGCTGATGTCTATGATAAGAAGACCAAAGCAGTGTCCTAATTTTATCCTACGTTAATTTCCTTGTGAACCAAGTCACATGAGGCATTTTAAAGTAATATAACATGCAGCAACTGATCATTACAGTCATTTTAAAGGCAGATTGGCCTCCGAGATTACTAACTAAATCCAGTAATAGTTAAAGCAGATGACTTTTGATAGGCAGGACTTGTTTTCTCCTGGAGTAGAAATGCGTATGCAGTTTCAGAAACCCGTTCTTACAGACAGAAGGTGGTTAAAAGTATTTGACAATTATGGAAACTCGTTCCTTAAGTTCTGAAATTCATTTATGCTTTATACTGAACTATTTTTTATCCAATAGTTCTGCCTTTTTCATTAAGAAATGAAGGATAATCTCAGCCTTCCAGCCAGTAACTCATTCTCAGTTCTGCATGTTTGTCTAATACTCCTGTTTTTCTACCTAGGTATACAAAATACTGGTAAAAAGAAGTCCAGAGGAAAGTTGGGTTGTTTTCAGACGGTACACCGACTTCTCCAGGCTCAATGACAAGGTGAGAAGTATACACTGGGAAATATTCAGCTAACTTGCCTCAGTCTTACTCCTCATTTCATTCTCTTTGTGTCGCTTTTTTCTTTCCTTCTTCAGAGCACGTAATACGTATTGTCTTAATGGAAAACAGTAGCATGCAAGTATTATGCATACAAATTAGCTACATTTAGTGTAAAGGTGATATTTTTTCATCTTAGGCTGTTAGAATACTTCGTGTTTTACTCCTAATCAATCTGATGAAGGAACTTAACTTTCAATAGTTGTGTCCTATGTGTGGAAATGGAACTAGATACTCACATACCTTTGCAGGAACAGTCCAGTAAATTATTTATTCTTCTTTGGTGCAACAAACTCTACACAGACCAATAAAACTGAAGCCTTTTAAATACTGGAAGTCCTAATTATGCTGATCAGTCTTCTGTTTCTAGCATACCAAAGGGTAACTGTAAAACAATTATATCAGATATCTAAAGCTGAGGACAGGTTCTTGATAAATCAGAGTTCTAGGACATCAACTTTAACAGTATTTTTACAGTATTCAAAACCAAATATGTTTGTCTAAAAAGCACAAGGTTTTTGAATTGGTGAATAATGTTCAGCAATTCCAGTTAGCATTATTTCTGTACAGCATAAAACCAAAAAATAATGACTAACTATGCTCACCTTTATTTTACTGTCAACTCTCAAGAATGAAATTTCATTGCAGGCTTAACGTGTTTACTTCTGTTACATTCTTTCAGGTTAACACTTGCAACTTCTATTTTGTTTGGCACTAGTAATGAATTTCTAGTTTACCATTTCTCTTACCTGAACCCGCATGTGTAACTACATAAGAACTTTATTTTGAAATTCTAAATGTGGATTTGAACTTACACACTCTGGGCTCTTGGTTTTACTTATTTGAACGTCTTTCAAGTTACTTTTAGAAGATGAGTAGAAACTGAAACTACCACATAATGTTGAATACAAATTAGTCCAGGTCTGGGGCCCCCAGCACAGGAAGGATGTGGAGCTCTTGGAGTGGGTCCAGAGGAGGGCCACTAAGATGATCAGAGGGCTGGAGAACCTCTCCTGTGAGGAAAGGTTGAGGGAACTGGGCTTGTTTAGCTTGGAGAAGAGAAGGCTCCAGGGAGACCTCATTGTGGCCTTCCAATATTTGAAGGGAGCATATAAACAGGAGGGAGAATGGCTGTTCATGAGGGTGGATAGGACAAGGGGAAATGGTTTTAAACTGAGACAGGGGAGGTTAGTTTAGATATTAGGAAGAAGTTTTTCCACAGAGGGGGTGGTGACACACTGGAACAGGTTGCCCAAGGAGGCTGTGGATGCCCCATCCCTGGAGGCATTCAAGGTCAGGCTGGATGTGTCTGTAGGCAGCTTGGTCTGGTGGTTGGTGACCCTGCACATAGCAGGGGGTTGAAACTAGATGATCATTGTGGTCCTTTTCAACCCAGGCCATTCTATGATTCTTTGACTTTTCCTGAAGAAATTTGTGTGTTAATTAATTCTGTTATAAATTTATTTGTCAGAATTTAATTCTGTGTCATAAATTAAATGATTATTGGCAAACACACGAATCCCTTTAAGATGGTGATGTTGTTCTGGAGGTTTCAATTTGAAGTCAAGTCACATCTCAGTGTGTATTTTAGTGAGCTATGTCATATATAGGCCAAGAACTGCCCTGTCTTCTAGCATGCCTATGAGGTGGAAAAAGAAATGAGAACACCACAGATACTCTTTTTAGGAGGATATTTAGATTTTACAAGTGAAGCCTTTAGTCTTTGCAGTCAAATCTTTAAAAAGTGACTTCCAGCATAATTTTTGGGTAGGACTATTTCTGTTTAAAAGGAACTTCCTGATTTTTCCTCTGTGTCACTGACTGAAATTTCTGTACCCTAAGTATACAAGTAGTCAACTTTTGTTATTACTCTCTAATTCTTTACAAGTTTCAGAACTATTGTACATTTTAGATCTAATATATAAAAGATACAGTTTCTTAAGAACTGAAGAATAAGTGGTGTGTCATCGGTTCAGAAGACATTATAGCACATTTGCAATTGCTTGTTGATTGCACTCTAAAGGCAAGTAGAAATGAAATTGCATTCATGTATACTTTCTGGATTTTCTATACTCTCTCTCCTACAAATCAATGGTTAACATTAGTGATACATTATCTTATAAATCCTTTTTGCTAACATCTTTTTTGAGATTGATAGCAAGTTATTAATTCCCTGCGACCATATTAGAAGCATGGCATTAAATGTCAGCTGAATTGAGTAATTAATCACTGTGAGTCATGGTTTGAACTGTTAACTGAGGGAAATGACTGTTCAGGAAGACAAGATAAAGAAAAGAGGGCGGTTCATCTTGTATGTGTCAGGCATATGCTTATTCAGAACTCCATACTGAACTGAGGGATGAATTTCAGCAGTGGCTAGAAATGGAGAAAAGGTAAGAATGGGGACGCGTGTAGATAGAGTTAAAGGCTGAGTGAATGCCACACAGCTGACTGAAAGAAGCAGCTAGTGAACTTTGAAAAGGCGTTCTTCGCCTTGATCTCTCAGAGAAATAGGTGTTTTGGCCATATCTTCTGCTAGTTTCTAAAATACTTTCAGCACACAGTAGCTAATAAAATAGAGTGAAAGGCCAAAACCATTAAGCGTCCTTTTATGAATGAAACAGATAAGTTTTAAAACTGCTGAGGTGCAGGATGAACTGTTGCAGGATCCCATGAATGAGAGAGGTAAACTTCTGTAAGTCATTAGAGTCAGCTAGAAGTAAGGGAAGGAGACAGAAGAATACAAATGCATGACTTGAGTGTAAACTATGGAAAGCAAATAGTAAATGATACGTCAAAGACAGAAATACTCTCTTGCTTCAGTATTAATTGGGAAAAAAAAAAATCAATCTAAGTGTTGAATGTAATAGAATTTGAGAGATTAGGTGTCAAGACTAAAATTTGGCTAGATGGGTACATTTTTGTCTCTTAAGGACACCTAGTGGGTTAGAAAAGTATGGGGAAAGTACTTTCCTGTGCCAAAAGTTAGTGGGGAAAAAATTGCATCATTTATTACTCTGCCTGCAGAGCTGCTGAGCTAAGAATAGACCAAGTTAACTAATTTTCCCTGAGATACTGCCTCATGTGATACATGAGCTATCACATGATGATATGGGGGAAAGACATCTAAGAAAACACTGAATACAAGCAAGCAATCACATTCAGCAAAACTTGTCAGACCCGTGAGTTTTCCTGATGCAGTCAATTAGTGTTGAAGAAAGAATACCTGAGGACAGTGCCTTTGAAGGTTGGTCTGCTGACAGGTGCTAGCTTTCTCATACTGTGTTCATTCACAGAAGGTGTAATCTGTGGATAGAAATAAAACTTTTTCCTTAGAAATAAATGATGTTATCTACATAACCAGATGAGTGAAGTCATTAAGCAGAAATCCATCTGCTTGAGAAATTTTCCCGGAAGTGAAAGTTTATCTACAATTGGGATAAGACAGGAAGTCCCTTTGTTATTGTTTTTGAGTTATGTTCAGTATTTTGTTAGATAAGAGAGGTTATAGAGCTTAAAATATGCATATATGTACAGTACTAATGATAACTTGGTAAGAGATAAAGGAACTTCAGATTACTAAAGATAAACTTAAACCAATAAAATCTGATAGATAAAATTCAGTAAGCGAAGAGGAAAGCTTCAAGATTTAAATGCACAGATAAGGAGCAAGGCTTTGACAATCCATTCAATAAATAAGAAACTAGAAGAAACCAGTAGTTATCATGGGCTTCAAATTGAAAGTGCAATATTTGTGATCAAGTCAAACCAAAAACATCCTTCTGGTGCTATGAGATGGTATTTACATGTGCAAATGTAACAAACAAATGTGATTATTCCTTTAAACAGTAGAGAGAGGTTGAAACTGGAATAGAGTATGTCTTTTTAAATGAGCTACCATGTAGCTTTTTCCAAGAGTTCCTTAAAATTAACTAAAAAATATAAAGCTTATTGTCAGAAAGTTAAAAATTGTTTCCATGGAGGAATCAAGAGGCTCACTGAAGAATTATCTTGCAGCTACTGAAACATGAAGTGCTAAACTGTTGTCAAGGCAGATTCTGGAATTCCTATCACCCATACATGTGTACGAATGTATTTGATGTATATACTCGTATATCTCTGGCAGAAATGTGCTTGATCCTGTCTTCACAAGATTAAATCCTTTCTTGCAATTGAAGGGAAGTTATTTCTGTAAAAACCTGTTTGCTTTTTCTCTTGATGATAAATCCTTATTTGTGTTTTTGTGTCTTAAGCATCTCTTCTAAGAAAAGGCATTCTGAAATTGCTTTCAGTTAAAGCTTTAATGTTTCTGATCTTAATGTGTATTAGAAAAATGGATAAATAGTGCCCTTGGGCAGGTCAATCATTATATAATTTTCAGCATCCATTCATTTGTGTGTTTCATTTTTCAGTTCACATAAATATTGTTTGTCTTTCTGACAACGAATACACATCATCAATATTTAAGCAAGCCAAAAATTTTGCATGGCAGTAATGGGATTTGAACCACATCCATGTATATTAAACTTTAATATTTTTACTAGAAGTATCCCATGTGTGCATCATCATTCATTCTTTTTGCCTTCAAAAAGGATGAGTTGCAGTCACAGGTCTGTAGTGAGCTTTATATATTTATGTAGTAGTTACTATCCCTGTGTAGTTTAGAAGCACCACTGAAATGCTTACTCATCTATTGCTTCTTTCTTATACAGTTCTCGTGCATTCACCATTTCAAATACATCAAATAACAAAGCAATGTTTTTTAATCCCATTCCTATGTGGTAAATTTAAGAGGTCATTTGATTGCCAAGGGCAATGCAGCATGTGATAGAAATGTATCCTCAATTTACACTACTTATAAGAATAAGTAAAATCAAATTATAGGATGTACTTAGTGCTTGAACATTTCAGAAGACAGAAAGAACCTATAATTCTGAGCAAAATCAATGCTGTCATCAGATTCAATATTTCATCAAGATTTTTTTTCTTGGTTTTCTTCATTTGTCTTTGACTTCTATTTCAGCTGAAAGATATGTTTCCAGGCTTTCGGTTGGCCCTTCCACCAAAGCGATGGTTCAAGGATAATTATAATCCTGATTTCTTGGAAGATAGACAGCTGGGACTACAGGCATTCCTCCAGAACCTCGTAGCTCACAAAGATATTGCAAACTGGTATGTGATTAGAATTTGCCTGTGGGTTTAGGGTTTCTTGCATTCAAATTTCTTGTGGATTCTAGCAGTATATCTTTGAGCAACAAAGTAAAGAATTTTGTTGACTTTTTTTTTATTTGGTCATTATGTGAATTATTTGGTGCCCTATTAATCACATTTTAACCATAAGCAGAAGAAGGGAATTCCACATGGTTAACTAAGAACTGGACGTAGTAATATTTAAAATAAAAGATTCAGTAAAAGGCCAAATTGAAATACACCTACATATTTTAATCTGTTGAAGAAAATAAACCACAAAGTGGGAGAAAGAAGCCTAACCTGCTAAACAAAAGTATCGTTAGGCTTTATAAATGATGTCGCTCCTCTCTGCCTTAACCCTGTAAGGAAGCTTGAAAGGGGAACTCACCAGTAGAGTTCAGTTATGGATCTCTTGTGCAGCACTGCCTTTCCTGTCCTTTTTCATACTGGTGTGTGCTTATGCTTTGCTGCCTCTATTGAGAAGGACATCAGCTGGCCAAGTTCCTTAGGAGGAAAGAAATAACAACTATCTCTGTTACACAATGTAGAAGATTTCTTTGGAGTGTCGCTCTAAGGGCAGCATTTTCTTTTTGATAAATGAAGAAACGCATAGAGGGGAAAGCAAGGTCAAAGCATGCTGTCAGAGTATAGCTGAGCTGTAAATGAGTGCTCCATCAGATTGATATTTTATTAAAACAAGCAAAACATTTTCAGTGATCTTAAGTTGTGTCCGCCTCTGGGCCTTAAGCTTCTTGACTTCCTTATATTAAGTGGTGAATCTACAGCTTTCCAGATGTTTTCTAAGCAATATAAAAAGACAGTGTTCAGCCAGCAGCAATAGGGAGAACAAAAAATGGATATGGCTTTTTTCTAAGTACATTGTAAATAAAATGTTTTTGCAAATTTATTCTTCTGGATACTTCCTTTCTCACACACAAGCATTACTGCATGTTCTTTTATTTTACTATTATACTTCAAAATGAGATCACTAGTGAAAAATAGAAATGAAATATTTTTAAGGGTCTGGACTGAATTATGTGATCAAGGATGAAGATGCTTGAGAGAAATAATGAGCAGAAGTGTTTCCATATAATGAATTCCTCTGCATTAGCCATATGTGAGTTCATTCAGCACAACTTTCATCTTTATGAAAAGAACAATTCAACCATTATAAGATGGATTTGAGCATCATGTTGAAAAAGAATCACTTCAGCCAGGCAGATTAAACTATTTGGACAGGGAAAAAAAAAAGTCTCTTCCTTGTGAAATTACTTTATATGGCTGAACAACTTCATTTGGTTTGCAGTTATTTTTCTAACCATTTAACAAATTTAATGACTTGTTACCATCTATCACTTCTTGAGCTAGTCGAAGTGATAATATTAGTTTAAGTAGACAAATAGTTGTGTTATTTATATGGAAGAGACAGTTGTAATAGTACAAATTCAGGCTGTGCACGTCATGGATAATATAGTGGAGAGGGCTCAAAAAAGGAAAGTTTTACAACATCTGTCACACAGATTAAGCGGAGAAAGGAATGGATCATTATCATAGGAGGGATTTTTCAGATTGGTATAAAGGCTGATGAGGTGAAAGTAAGTATGGAGACGGGAATTCTTAGATGGGAGGAAGAGTCAGTAAATTAGTTTGGATCTTCTGATTTATTTATTTATTTATTTATTTATTTATTTTTGCGTTCATTGCAGTAGGAGATCATTTAAGCATTTCTAAGTAGTGAGTGCAGGCACAGAATTGCTAATAAACTGCTTGGTTATTAATCTGGATATAATATCATAAGGATATATGCTGAAGATTTGAAGGAAAGAGGTGATTTAAATGGAATACTACCTTTTGTTTCCAAACTTGTGTATTTGTGCAGCTGCTTCAGTTTTGTTTTAGATAATTTTCTTCAGTAACACATACAAGTGAGGCCTTCAAAACAGTGTTAATGAACAGTTATTTGAAAGTAATGTAAGGATGCATGTTTGCATCCTTAAAGAAATACTACCCTTATCTTTAAGTACATTTTGGACATTAAGTAATGCACTCTATTTTATTTGGTTAAGCATTGCAGTGAGAGAATTTCTTTGTCTGGATGACCCTCCAGGTCCTTTTGACAGTCTAGAAGAGAGCAGGGTAAGTACTATATTATATTTCTTTAAAAAGACAGCAAGCAGTAAAATATTGTAGAATCTGCTGGGATGTTTCAAATGAAACATTTTCATTTCCATTCTTTCTCAAAAATGTGCCAATGCATGTATTTCTAAAACTTGAGCCTGTTGATAATTGATACATGCTAATAATCTTTGACAACTATGCTTTATCCCTGCACAAAAATACAGTCTCTTCTTTTTAGCATTTATAAGCAGTGGATTATTTTAAAAATCTACTAGTCTAGTTCTGAATATAGGGAGGGATTTTTTTGAAGGTTTATTCAACACATTGTCACAGTGTATACAGTATAAACTTCAAGCTTTACTGTAAAATATTCTTACTATGAAAAGTAACAGAGCATAATTGTGACTGCTAAAAATAGTGTTCTTGCAGATAACTGAGAGTGTCAAGTAGTTTCTTAAGATCACAGCTTTTCAGTATGCTTGTGAGCACAGTGTACAGCTAATGCTGTGTGCTGCACTCTGTTTGGGTTCTGTGTATATTTCACTGACATGCTTAGCTATATAAGTGTGTCTACAACTTATATTTTTGGTTTTCTTATTTGATAATGTAAAAATATAAATCATAGAATCATTAAGGTTGGAAAAGACCTACAGGATTATCTTATCCAACCATCTACCTGCCACCAGTGTTGCCCACTAATTCCCTTAGTGCAACATTTAAACATGTCTTGAACACCTCCAGGTATGGTGACTCCACCACCTCCTTGAGCAGCCCATTCCAGCACCTGGCCACTCTTTTGGAATTTTTCTTAATATCCAACCTGTTCTGGAATTACATTTACATTATTATTACTTCAGAAATTAATGTTAATGTGAGAGGACAGAGAGGGGATTGATAAACATTTATAAATATCTATAGGGAGGTGGAAGGCAAATGGATGAGGCCAGGCTCTTCTCAGTGGTGTGTAGCAATAGGACAAGGAGCAGCGAACTAAAATCTGAACATAGGAAGTTCCATACAAGTATGCAGAAGAACTTCTTTACAGTAAGAAGACAGAGCACTGGAACAGGTTGCCCAGAGAGGCTGTGGAGTGTTCTCCTTCTAAGGAGATATTCAGGACCCACCTGGAGGCCTATCTGTGTGACCCATTGCAGGATGCGGTCTCTTGAGGTCCCTTCAGGTCCCTTCCAACCCTTGCAATTCTGTGATACAGTGCTTAAGTGTCAGGGATATTCTTCTACCATAGAAATTTTGGCAAACTATTAAAATAGGTGTGTTGCTATGTTTTCGTTTGTGAAACATTTTAGTAAATTTATCAGATATGTCTTTCATAAAATCCTGGTCTCTATAACATTAGCACATCTTATTACAGAATGGATGAAGTTGGAAGGAACGTCTTGAGATCACGTAGTCTAAGCAGAGCACTTCTCCCATTAGAACCGGATTAGGCCTTTTCAGGGGTATAGTACCACAGTTCTAATAGCTATCCAATAATTAACTGTACTATATGCATTAATCACAAAATTTTAGGCAAAATATTTACTACAGCAGGTTTTTTTCTTCATAATCTCAGAAGTAGTTTCCACAAGCCCTTTCCCAGCTGTATTTATTTCACGGTCTAGAGAAGAAGAAAATTGTTTTTCAGCTGGCCTAGCCTTGTTGTCTTTTGAGAGGTTACAGAGAATACCCACCTGGTATTAAATCTGTACTAGGCTCAGGTGTTGACAAACAAGATACCTCACGCAGTTCCCCAGTAGGTTTGTCTCAGTTTTATTTCACCTTTCTGCTGTTATAGTATCCTTTGAAATATGCTGATATTCACTTTATTCATTGTGAACAGTGACTTTTTCCAGGGAGCTTATGCATAGATTGCATAATCTATGCTAGAAATGAGTTTTTAAAAGTTGAGCTTTCTTTTTTCATTCTCATGGAACAATGAAAGTATTCACAACACCTGTAGAACATTTTGAGTTTTTCTGGGATTCAGGAAATTTGCTTGCACGTAAAGGTAGATAGAATCAATATAACAATATTCTTAAGGAAATAATGGCCAGCTTTCAGTTAGACTACAGCAGCCCTCAGCAGTTTTACAAAATACACTGGGATTTATTCAGTTGGCTTGGTGAAACAGGAGTACTGCTCAACTGAAATGATTGCCAGGGTTTTAGGTAAAATGCTGCATGAAGGATGAATGGTGAGTAATGGTGTTCTCAGCTGTAGCGGATGTGAAAAAAGCTGTGACTCAACTCATGATTGGTCTTAAATATCTGTCATCCAAGAAAATCTGCTATCTGTCAATAAAATAAATTAAACTCGTAAAAAATCATTAGAAATGTTATTGTTATTGGATTGAATAACAATGCACTTGTTTGAATTGTGTAATTATTATGTTATTGGATAATTAAGAAGATTCTATTCTTTAATGTTTGTAGCCTGATGTTTTTAAAATGTTAGTAATGCAGTGTCTTAGCAGCGTTCTTAACTGAGCTCATATAAAATGTTTATATTCAATGAATTCCATGAATTAGTGGTTAGTTGCATATAATGTAATCCAAGATAGCCTCCTAAGTGGGTCGTCTTATTTAGCAAGAATGTGTAAATTATTAAAAGAGAATTGCACATTACTGTTGGTAGGCTTGCTTTTACCAGTAATTGACCAACAGGCTCTTTGCCACCACTTGGGTCATTTCCTGCATTCAGTGATGTTCACTAGATGTTAGTTCTTCATGGTAAGTCTTGGGATTGCTCACTGTCAAATTCATCAGAATGTACCATGTACACATATTCTCCTTGGCACTAAGAAGTAACACAACCTGTATTGTCAGTGAGCAGTTACTGCTCTTGGCATTTCCTTAGACTTCAAAAGTGTTTCTATTGGTCTTAGGATTTTCACAATTACTGTACTTGTAACAGCTATTTGGTATCTAACTATAACTTTCTGACTTTATCTTGGATATAGAAGAACGTGCACTTTTTGTGAATGTTCCTGCTATCTTTGATACTTAGATCTAGGCAACTGACTTCAAAGTCCTGTGAAAGCAAAGCTTATATGAAAGGCAAAGGGAATCAGGGATTTCACCTCATGTTTCATGTAGGCACACAGGTTCAGTCTTAGGAACTGTGTGTCAGAAGAGAGTAACCTCCGTCTAAAAGCTTCTGTTTGGTGTCATGGAAGATACAGTGAAGCATGTATGTTGCAGTTTGGTACAGTAAATTCATTGTTCAAAGTCAAGTGGCATGTTTAATATTAAACCAAAAACTGTTTTTTTATATGTAGCTCTTTATGGAAATCAATACAAAGAAAAGCAGATACAATTCTGTTACAGTTTGAGATTTCTAAAAGAAGTATCAATAAAGGCGTTCCACTAAAGTTAAATTGTTCTTAAATTTCTCTTAGGCTTTCTGTGAAACTTTGGAGGAAACAAATTACCGTCTCCAAAAAGAACTGCTTGAAAAACAAAGGGAGGTGGAATCACTGAAGAAATTACTAAGTGAAAAACAACTTCATATAGATGCTATTGAAAGAAGAATTAGGTACGTAGACATCATAGGATTGTTAGGTGTTTCTTCACATGAAGGCATTCTTGCTAGATAGTTTAGAAGAACTGGCTTTAAATGTCTTCTTGAAAACAATTTTCCCACAATTGCACACAAGGCAGTATTTTCAGTAATCTTTCTCTGGCTAAAAGCTGTTATTTCATACAAATAACTGAGAAAGCATTGATCCATATTGTCCTTTTGAAGTCACTGGGTTTATGGTTCTTAATCCTTGAAATCTTGTAAAGATAAGGTAAAGGTTTTCTTCTGCCTTTGAAATGCTGGATACGTGAAATGCTGTAGCGGAGATGAGAGCAGTGGAAGAATTGCTTTGAGTTATAAAATTCCTCCTGTACTCAAAGCTTTAACAGAGCATCACAGTGAAGCGATCTTGTCTATATTAATTTCTGACTTTGTTCTGAGCTGCCTGGAATGTTGCTGTAGGTAGCTTTTAAATGCCACTGAAGATTGTCCCTTTAAATCTAAAGAAAAAAGTATGGTTGAGTTTCACAGTAAGCCTTTATGGTGCTCATCTGCTAAATTTTGCAATAGGAGAGGAGTTTAATATTCACTATTCTGCTAGGCTTACTGACTCTGTCTTTGTGGAGCTTTCTTAGGAAATGAATATACCCCCTCAAACCCAGAAGAAGTTACTTTAATACTGCTTGGTTTGTTGATTCTAGCTGACTAACAAACTACATTTTTTAATACGTATTTTGTGGACTAGATTTGGAAAACTATTTAAGTGGAATTGCTGTGGTTTGTTGAGAATTCTGACCCAAATACTATATTCAGTTTGTAAGACTACTCCTGGAGGCAATGAACTATGTTTGAAAGATGTCTTTCCTGTTTTTCAAGAAAATTATGACTTACTACTGCTGTAAGCACTGAAGTAACTAATGAAAATTAAATAGCTTGTATTTGGCTGAAACAGCATGGGAAGAAATTCTGTATGACTAAAAATAAAATCGGAAGGCATGAATAACAATTCTTCAGTGCTTTCCCTAAATATAGATTATTTTTTTATTTCATTTCTAACACGGACATACCCTGTTTGTTTTCAAGACCCTGTAAGGCTTTTGAAAGTTAGCCAAATAGTAGTTGAAATCTTAATTGAAAGTAAATCCTGTGATTTTTGGTTGTGGAGTTACCAAGTAGTGTGGTAACTTTAAGAAATACTGTTTGCCTGATGGGAATGATGCATGATATTACTTATGTCTTGTTGAAATGGAATTTTGATCTGATAGACCAACAACACTTAGGCATTTTCTATCCTTACACTCTCAAAGCCAGGTACCTAGAATGTTTGTGAGGTGAACAATTGAATAAAGTATTAGATGTAGACTTGTAGACCTTTACTTACCATCCTGGATTTGGCTGAAGGTAGGCCAATAATTCATTAAATTCGATGAGTAATACTGAAGTGCTACTTAAAATTAATGTTAAAACTATAGAAATAATAGTAATTAAAGGAACTTTAAAATGAGATGAATGTAGTAGAATTCTCTCCAGCCCAAAATCATTCACAAGCCTTTCTGATTCAAGTGACAGATTTCAACCCTAAATTTATGTATGTTTTCTGCATACAGAAATACTTTGGAAACAAATGTAGTTTCTCTACGCAATTTCATACGACCACAGTTTGATTTTTAACGAGGGTTATTGGACCACCATCTTGCCTTGCTGTAAGGGAAAAATTACTACCTGTCTCTTTAATGGAGAATGTATTGCTCTGATTAACTTGCATCTAGCAATTTACAGTGATCCTTCTGCCATTGAAGCAAGATGCATGTGGCCTAGATCATCTCCTTCTAATTTCATATCTAAAGTCACAAATCGTTTCTCCAGGACTTGGATTATTTTATTCAACTACAAAATTATGATACAACAAGAGGATTGAAATTAGTTTAACCTGTTTGAATAGCTATCCAGTGCCAAGCCCTGTGTCTTTATGATACGAAAGAATATGGAGCATGTTATGAGTCAGATTGATATGTTCCCAGAAACCAGTAAGTTTAAAATGAAACAAACTGCTTTTCCCTGATTAATATTTATTATAAACAGGTTGATGATACTTCATTCTTACTTGTAGGGATTTATCTTCAGGAAAAATGATTCGTCAGATGTCAGGAGAAGGAAGTGAGTGCAGTGGTGAGGTGGAGTCTTCTGCAGTAGAAGCAGACCAGGGTACCCTGGGTGAGGACAGCTGGTAAATACTATTATTTTACTTTAGAATATATTTTAAAATATATTTTAAGTATATTTTTAATTTTCTTGAAGTATGTTTTCAGATGTGTGGTCTCACATAAGTTCTGCACAGCTGAGAAATTCAGTGCTTTATTGCACCTCTCTGTAGCTCTCCCACGTTTCATAAAGGCCCTCAGGATAGCTCATTTTAGATGTCTAACTTATCACTTACTCAACAAGCTTTGTAAATGTTTGGTGGTTTGTGGGCATAACGTGACTACAGAGAATCATATTAGTTTCCATTTGACAAAGCTTATTGATCTGTTGTTGCAGCTCAGATAAAGAGAACCATCACGCGGCGTGCTGGAGTGGCTCTTTGCCTGAAAATTCTATACCAGAAATTGAAGTTGCTGAAGTAGCATATACTGCTGATGAAGAAGAATAGATCAGTAGCAGCTGCTGTTATGTAGGAAAACTTCCTGTTTGGGACATGTTTTGTGGGTAGGGGCATACAGAAGCTGTAAGGAATTTACAGCCAAGAGCAAGAATGCACGTATCGAATGTTTACATAAATCCTTATAAATTGTTAACATAAGAAATATACCCAGTGCTGCTTTCATTTCAGTTTTTATTTAGCCTTTATATATTTAATATATTTAAAGTCTAATAAGGGCTAAGATCAGCTAAAATTTAGATAGTACACATCCACAGTTTGGCTGACTTTCCTAGCAGAGTGACAAAAACTTTAAATCACCAAACACATTTAACTTCTTAAATGTGACACGGTGTACTGTGTCACATCGGAATGGTGCCACTGATGTGACACATTTGATGTGTTCTTCAGTTTGGTATTTGTGTTTTCATATTCTTAGAGCCATAAATTGACGAACGATGGAATAAAAATGGACTCATCTTACGTTTAATAAGAGTGTAGCATATGTTGTTTTTAAATTCTGAAGTTGGAGAATATTTGTCTGGAAATTTTAATGCAATGCAATAGGAAAATGTACAGTACCAGGAGAAAAATATGAAACAACGTTATAATGCAACAATTTTTTAGGTATGTTAAAGAAATGGTCATTTTTGCTGAAGGAACTAAGATGAGACCCCCAAAACACTGTGTATTTTCATCCCAAGATGGCATACTATAATACTTTTAGCTGGATAATGCTGCTTTTAAAACCTGGGATACCTTTGCTACGTTACCCATGTAACAATAAAATCAGCAAGTTTGCCTTTTACTTGGAACACTACCTCTTATCATCTTGCTAATGCATTCATGTTTGCTTAAAAATATTTCAGATTATATGGAGATAACTGAAAGACTGTAAAGAAGCCATATTTTTTTCTGCACAATTCATAACTAGATTGAATCTAGTTGCAATGTATTTTTGTTTCAATGTATTGTACGTGTGGGAATATTGCTACATATGTTCTATAGCCTATTTTTCAAAACATATTGAGACAGGAGATGCACTTTATAACTAAGACTCCATTGTGCCAAGTTCAGTTGGCTAATTGGTTGAGAAAGGAGTCACAGGGAGAGGATTATGTAGTGCCTTTTTGTATTTTACTTGTTCATTACTGCAGAATTTTGTTACAGTGCTCTGGGTCAGCTTTGTGGAATATTTGATACAGCTTGTTTCTTTTCTTCACTTATTTACTGAAAGTGCCTTGTTTTATTCTGCTTTTCCAATAGAAAGAATGCTGTTTTGTTTTAATTTCTTTTTTTCCCCTATACCACCCACATCGTTGTTTAATGTCGTTAACATGCAGTGTCTTTGTGCTGGAGTTTTCAAAGGGAGCTTTGTACTTCAGGCTGTGCATACAATGACCTTTATGCAGAACTGTATAAACCTTCCTGGTGGAATAAAACTATGGTGAAAACACCTGTCTTCTCTTTTCTATTGTAGAAAAAGTTCAGTATCTTGTCTAGCAAAAGGATAAAAATGCTTCTAGAAAGAGACAAAAGACTTAATACAGGTTTTCAGCTATTGGTCTGACCTCTGCATAAAAACAAATGAGAATGTTGTAACAGCACACCAGAAGACTTACAGAATCATAGAATCTTAGAATCTGTACAGTTGGAAGGGATCTTTAAAGATCATGTAGTCTAACTCCCCTGCAATGAACAGGGACACCGCAGCTAGATCAGGTTGCCCAGGGCCTTATCCAGCCTCACTTGAAAGTCTCCAGGGACAGGACATCAACCACACCTCTGGGCAACCCGTTCCAGTGCCTCAGCACCCTCTCTGTAAAAGATTTTTTCCTTATATCTAGCTGAAATCTACCCTCTTTGAGAGTCTGTCCCCTTCTTTCCTATAGCTCCCCTGTAGATACTGAAGGGCTGCTACCAGGTCACCTCACAGCCTTCTCTTCTCCAGGCTGAACAGCTCCAGCTCTCAGCCTGCCCTCATAGTAGAGGTGTTCAATTCTGTAGATCATTTCTGTGGCCCTTCTCTGGATGCTCCCCAACAGGTCTCTGTCTCTCCTGTACTGAGGACTCCACATCTGGATGCAGTACTCCAGGTGAGGCCTCAGCAGTGCAATTTAGGGCACTCCTTTTGAAGATTAAAATACAAAAGGAGCTGATCTTTTCAACAGTCTGCCTGAATCCTGGGAGACGCTCAGTGAACAATGAAGTTATGTCACCTTATTGAAAGTACACAGTATCGTTTGTCAGATGTCACTTGTGTGTTTGAGAAGTTGATTGAACTGTGTATATTCAGTGCTAGCTTCTAACTATAAATATTTCAAAAGTCCTGAAAAAACTCTTGACTCATGTGCACTAGGAAGTTCTGAAGTACTGCAAGTAGATCTCTACAGCTTGTCACTCTGAATAAAACAGTATAAGCATCTTAGAGTTTAGTCATGAGAGGGCAAAGCACTGTGAATTTTGTTGCTTTCTCCTTGAAGCTTACAAGCTATTTTGCTGCCCCAAAACTTTTACTGTCACGTGAGCAGATGTTTTTGTCTAATTTAAAAATCAAGCTGCTTCTAATCTCAGGTGAAGAATGAGATTTTGTTAAGCTTTATTTTTATCTGCCACAGTTAAATTCTTCTGAAAGTAATTGTCTTGAAGGTTCAGCCATTAATGTACGGTTTGTCTTTTTAGTTTGTTTGTTGTAGATTTACTATATTGTACCCAGCTGAATCTTACTGGGCTTTTATTTTCTTATACTGCTACCTAAATGTAATAATCCTACGTGCTTCTCACGCTACTTCTGCTTTTGATTTCTGTGTTATTAAATTAGTTCACATGCTGACTGTTGAATCAAGAATGAGTCCCTGTAAAACTCCCACTGCATACCTTTCCCACTGTTCCTATCAGCTACTGGTAATAATAGTCCCATTGAACCAGCTTAAAGAAGGAAGCACATCACAAACTCAAAAAGCTGCACCGGACGGTTGTGGGAGGGAGCAGCCTACACAGCCTGTCGTCTTCCTGTGTTAAGCATCTCTTTGTTGCTTTGGGGTTTCATAGTTGCAGAGGAAAGGGATGTGGACAGCTACTGTTTGGTGGATACTCCTGTTCCAAAAGCACGTATTCGTTAAACCACAGTTTGATTTTTCTATCCATATCTCCAATTCCTTTGCTGAAAGGAATACAGCTATGAAGCAATAGCGGTTACTTTGCCAGATACCCACATTTCTAGTAGCAGAACTGATAACAAAGGGGATTTCTGTAGAAGTTTTACAGGTTTTTATTTTCCCGTGTTCAGCAAAGTAATCAATGGGGAAACATTCTGAAGACTTCAGCTCTGAAGTTGCTGCCATTTTAGCTGTGGGTTTTGTGGTGTGTAATTTTTGATTTTTGTGGTTTGGTGGTGGCTTTTGTTGTTGTTTTATGAATGTCACAATAGAAATAAATAGTCCACAGCCATGAGCCACCAAGGAAAGGAAGAATGCTGTAAGAGACACTCTTCATAGAAAAGCAGCTGGCAGGGTATCTTTCCTGCTAGCGTTCTTTTCTGTATTTCAGCTGAATCTTTGCCACGTTCAGAGTGCATTCAGATTTCTAGGCAGACCCAGCATTCACATCTAGATATGTATTCTTCCTGTAAAACAAAGAATGTGCCTTAAGGTGTGCCAGGCTAGCTGACCTGTGCCATCACAGCCTTTTTCCTCAGTTTGAACTTTGAAAGCAGGTGACTCAATGATCCCCGTGGTTCCCTTCCAATGTCAGAGAAGAGATTCACCCCTGCAGTGCAGAGGCAATCAGCATGGGTTTCACCTGTCTGTGGGTGCTGTGCCTCATCTGAGCACTGACCTAACAAATGGGATTCTGGGGTCACAGAATCACAGAATTGTAGGGGCTGGAAGGGACCTCTAGAGATCATTGAGTCCAACCCTCCTATCAAAGGAGGTTCCCTAGAGTAAGTTGCAGAGGTCAGCTCCCAATGCTCATCTAAGGAAAGTTGGTAGGTTCTGGACAACACTTTGTTAAGCCTTTGGCAGCAGTATTTTCATCTGTTTTGTGGTGTTCAGCACAGTCCTCATGGAAACCTTTACCTCTTTTATCCTTTTTAAGAGCTCCGTGGAGATCTTAAGTGCTTGCTGTGTTGTGCTGAGCTCTCCTGTGACTCAAGAGTCATCAAAGTACTCTCCAAAAAAGGAATTTGTCCTCGCTTTGTATCTGAGAGAGAGGTATTGCATTACCTCTGCTTCAAAAATGAGGAAGAAAGCGATTATGTGATTCACCTTAATTGCACAGGAAGCCACTTGGACTTGTCTTAATGTTACTGCTGATCCCACAGACTTGTCAGCAGGTTAAAATTGGATGCTTCTCTGATCCAGTGAGTCTCCTGTGTGTGTACAGGAACTGTGTCCTGGGCTATCCTCACTGGGTTTCAAATGGATCTAAATATCCCCACTGATAAGTTAGCTTGTTCTAGATTTTATGATGTTATTTTCTACTAGCTTCATCTGAAACTGAAAAGACATTTCCATTAATGCAGTGGAGACACAAAGCCTCCGCTCTCTGACCCCCGCGGATTAGTGCTATTCATCTAGAAGAAATCACAGCTGCTGCAGCTGTTCAGTGGGAGAGCTGAGGATGGCCATGACATGCTGCAAGTTGTTCGATAGCAATTAAAGCGGGTTCGTCAAGTATTGCTCATCCTGCAAATGCCTAATGGGAGATGGTTGTGCACTGACCTTTCAAGATTGCATCACTGCTCTGCGTGCTTGAAAATAAGTAAAAAAAAACAAAATGCAGTTTAGGAAGAAGTTGTGATATGTGGTAAACCTCCCACTGGGTCTCACCTCAGATTTCCTGTGATTTTCCTAGTTCTTAGTAACCAGCAAATAGGGGGCATAGCTCACAGTGCAAAGGGTTTCCTCTTTCCTTCTCATTCTGTAGTATGTACAGTTCTGAATCATAGAACAGCCTGGGTTGAAAATGACCACAGTGATCATCTAGTTTCAACCCCCCTGCCATGGGCAGAGTAACCAACAACTAGACCAGCCTGGCCTTGAATGCCTCCAGGGATGAGGCATCCATTGTGTTGTAGGGATAAGTAGAGGCACTGGGTAATAAATCTGTCCCATTATGGCAGTTACTATGTATGGTCAGGTAAAGTCTTGTGTTGAGTTTGTGTGTTAATTTAAAGTATTAAGGTAGAAAATTTACAGTATAGCTTAGAGGATAATGTAAGTGTAGTTACATCAACATGCAATTCTTTGAGTTGAGCATGGGAACAACAACTTCTGTAGAAATAAGCAGATGAGAAAACTCTTACTGTGTGGAATCTTTAAAAATAAAATTCAACCCATCCAGTGAGTGAGATGTGGGTTCTGCTGCTGCTTATGTGTGCAAGTGGGGCCCAGGCGGGGCAGCTTCTTCTGCAGACCATAATGCTGATGTGTATACTCCTTATGTATGTAATACTCCTTATGAAGGAGTATTAATCAATGAAAAACTAAAGCTCAACCATGCTGTTTGTTAGTTAACTAAAGAAAGATGACGTGTGCAAATGACTTCTTGTGCTCTTAGCATGCTGCAGACCCCTACTGGCATCCCCTGTGTGATACAGGGATGTTGCAGTTGTGCATCTCTCATTCCATGAGCAGTCCACAGCACTCACTGCCCAGATGACAAGAGATAGAGGCATCTTGTGACATCCCAAAAGTCAGAGTGCGAGATCTCTCAACAAAAGGACTCTGTTCTGTGCTGGTGAAGCAGATGTTGGCTCAGATTTCAGTTTACTCAGACTAATATGTGCCCCAGACAGCAGACAGCTTATCCGTCTACATAAATACATGTCTTCACTAGTTATCATTTTCTCCCACCGTTTTTTTCTTCTCTTCTCTCTGTGATAGAAAGCCCTTTGTGTATCTGGTGCAGCATAAGATCCGCAGTCAGGTTAATGCTATTAGAAACCTTTTCTACAATGCCTTACTTAGCCTGCAGTGGGGGATACTCTTCCCCAGGAAACTCATTCAGTTAAACACATTTTTTCTGGCAGAGCTTCCGAGGCACTGAGAGCTGAAGTTTTAACCCTTAACACGTGAGGTAATCTCTGCCCTGCACATTCAGCTGTTCCTTTAGAAAGTTTCTATCCCAGCCATAGGGAGGCCACTAATAACAATCCACTTAACCAGTGCACCTGTACGTGGTCTTCGTTGTGTTTGGTTTGTTTGGGGTTTTTTTTTGTTTTGTTTTGTTTTGTTTTTCCCTGTGTATTTGTTATAGGGGAAATGGCTGAGCAAAAGGCAGCATTTCTTGCAGCACTGTTACTCATTGTAGCTGTTGTAGCAATGCCAGTGAGGAAGAGCAGCTGGTGAACTCTGAGCTACATCAGGTACTCCCGCACACCTGTGTTAGGGTACCCGAGCTGCTCCGGAGCACAGCGCGGCAGAGAGCCCCGCTTTCTGAGCAGGGCTTCCCGGCTGCCTCCCGCTACGAGCGGAAGGAATGACGGCACTGAGCCCGGCCTGCAGCCCGCCGCCTCCGGGCGCTGTGCGCAGAGCTCCGCCTGCAGGCCCTAACGCTTACTGCAGGCGACGTTCTCCTCAGGTTCTCCACAAAACACCGCCGCGTTGCTTTATTTGTCTTCACCGCTCTTTCTCCCAATTTTCTTTTTATACCTTTGAGGATTTATTGAATTCTAACCTGGACCTGAAAGACCAATACATCAAAAAATGTTCTCAGAAATCCTCACAGTCGCTAAATAGAATACTGTGTCCTGATGGGAGCGTAAGAAGCACAGGTAAGCTTTCCCCACCAGGAAAACAACACAATCATGGCACCAAAATATTTATTTACAAGACATGTATATATTAACTCTTCTTTTTCTTAATCAATATTTTTGTCAAGCTATCCGGATTCAAAATGTCCACACCTGTTAAGAAAACAACCTTAAAATAATTAACCAGAGTCAGCTATGGTACACCATCTGCTTCCACAGTCCTCTGGTAAAATATGTTCAAGGTAATAGAGAGCATATTTACAGTAACACGGTGACCCTATTCACTCTTGCCTGCTTATGTGCTAAACAGCAACTCACAGACCAGCTGTCCCAAGTGAAGCACAGGGCTGTGCTGGCATGGCCTGCATTCAGACATTCCAGATGTGTCCACAAGCTTTGCAGGGTTATGCAATCAGCATCCACCAGCACTTCCTGTACCTAAAGCAGAGACTTGCTGCTCTAGTGGTTGGTGATCCTGCACATAGCAGGGGGTTGAAACTAGATGATCATTGTGGCCCTTTTCAACCCAGGCCATCCTGTGATTCTATGAGCTCTGCTTTCAGATGAATGCAAACCAAAAGGAATTCCACTACAGATAAACGAAATGAATGAAAAACTGAAATTTTAAAAATGTTAGTTAATCTTGGGTCTCATTTGAAGAACACAATTTGAAAGATTCTGAGCACACCAGAATGCCACGTCCATTAGCTTGCGCCTAACCAAACATTTCATAGTGCGGAGCCTACTGTAGGCTATTAAAGCAAATCACAGGCAAAAGCCCACAGGGTAACTGGTCAGTCTCCTGTTGCTATGGATTTACAGAAAGCAAGCCTCCCACTATTCTCCAAGTGGTTCAATCATCACAAAATTACATCAATTTGAAAAGAAGAAACAAACATCAATGTGACTCTGCTTCCACTTCCCTAGGAACTCCCCAGTGTTTTACTATTTCCTTGTGAATTTTAGCAAGCTCGTACCATGGAGCTTCAGTCGGATTAAATACTGTTTCTTTGTACAAGCCAGCATATTTAATTTTATTGTATTTTAACAGTGATATCTCTATATATGTAGTGGGTTAGCACTCAGTGGCATCTGTTCCTTACACTAAAAATAACATGTCAACTTTACAAGTAGGTTAGATCAGCAGAAAGGGTTAAAAAGGCATTTTGAATATCACACACTGATACTGCTGCCATTCAGGAAATGAATAAAAATTATCCTGAAATTGTAGAATTTCAAATTGTGAGGATGCGTATTTTCAACCAAAGTAAAGATTCATCCCAGAAAGTAACGGTGGAAGGAAGGATGTCAGGAAGGCTAAGTCTCTTCTGGCTTTTTTAAAGGATCAGTGTTTAGCAGGGAGCTACACAATCTTGGACACTGTTATTTTCCCCAGTCATAGGGGAGCTGCCATTTAGCTGAGTTGGAAATAGTTTAAAACATGATTCAAGTTGACCATACAGCTGTGCACAGAATAGTCTTGCTGTCACTTGCCACAGTTAAAACAAACAAACAAAACAAAACAAACAAACAAATAGTGAATAGACTATTAAAAGTTCTACAGAAGAGTCTTCTCTTAATATCTAGGACACCACAAGGTGCTCCGGGTAGTGTGGGAAGTCTCCATGCCCACACGAATAGCTACTAGCTCTCAGGCTCAAAGGAACTCACTGGTCCTGTGTATAAAGCTGTTTGGCTAACAGCCTGAACCACACGACTCCCTAGGATGGGGCTTCCATTATTTATCTTTTTCATCGCAGTAATGCATCCAGCTGTGTGTGTGCACAGGTGAGGCATTGAGGTCTCGCAGAACAGCAGGATATAACCTAATAAAAACTGATACTAAAAACAAAACATCTCTGATCCAGGCTGGAATAAATGTTAAGTTTGGAGGCTTTGGCAATTATTGTTTTCTGCTTGGTTGGTTTAAAACCCATTTTGTAATATGGAAATCATACTATTCTTAGCAAGATTCATCAATTTTAAAAGTGTATGAAATACAACCATACTAAATTGGTAAGTTTATAACAGTATTATAGCTCTTTACATCTGTACTCTACCACTCCATGTTAGGAAAAGACCATGCCCTTAGGAAGCCCAGGCTGCTAGCTGCTTCATGTCATCTTCATCCTCCACTCTCTTCCTGGTTGAAACTGCACAGAGAGAGAGGTTAACAATAATCATTAACTAATAATAACAATCAGAAACAAATTAATTTGTGAACATCAGGCCTTGCATAGTGCTTTTTAGTTTTAAGATCTTGCTTTACTGAGAAGCAAGATAAACATAGGTAACATTTATCTTGCTTCTCAGTAAATGTAGGTGATGAAGCTGATAGCCTTGGCACTGTACAACACTGCTTAGCAGCAGCTAAAGACATCAGTGTGTTATCAACACTGTTTTTCTCCAAACCAAAGCATTGCATCATTCCAGACACTGAAGAAAACAATTCCACCCCCACTGAAACTAAGACACAGATACGACTGATGTGTCACACCATTAGCTCACATATAACCCCACTGTTAACAATACAGGTCTCATTAACCTCCTAATGAAAGATTCCTACAGAAAATGTATTTAACCCCAAAAAGCTCTTACAGTGAGTGAGCAAGCACTGCAACACTACCTGTTTTCTCCCCTCCACTTGAGCAGGAACAAATGACCTGTCCCTGGCTGGCTGTGCTACCTTTCCAAATAGTGCTGAAGGGTTCTGCATGCACATGTCATGCATGTGTCCCTGACAGTGTTAAAGAGGTGTCTGGATGAGGTGCTACATAATATGGTTTGGTAGCTTGTGGTAGAAATGGTGATGGGAGGATGGCTGGACTAGACGATCTTGTAGGTCCTTTCTAACCTTGTGATTCTATGATTCTATGTCCAGTTTCCAAATGGTATCACTAGGTTTTAATGGGAGTTATCATTTATTGAAAGGGAGAAAAAAATTCCTAAACATGCTTTGCTCGAGTAACATCTGTGGCTACTTGGTTAACTGCTCTGCTCACAGCAGTAGTAATACTCAGCTAGGTCCTACACTCACTTTCTCACTGTTGTTTTAAAGCCCAAACCTCCTATCCTGTCCTCACACTGCCTGAATTATAACCTCATACAAATAGCCTTCATTCAGTGACCTGCAAACTGCATGCTCTACTGCCCAGGTTCGGCCTAGGCTCTCCCCAGCTCCATGCCGTGTGTGCGTCAGGATTTGCATTACTGGGTGTGCACCAGCCCTGTGTGTTTGTTTTAGTGCAGCCAATCAGCTCCTGCCGTACTGCTGGAAATTACCATCACAGAAGAGATCCTGAGTACCACTTCTAAAGGCTCAGGCTGGGAGAAGGACACAGAGGACCAACAAGTCAAGTTCCTATGCTGCAGGTGCCACTGGCTTACTATTCAGCAGGGGAAGGTCATAGTGCCTTGTTTCACCCCACTGCCCTGACCTCTAACATCATGCATGTCCAACTAGAAGCAGTATAGAACCATTAATTGCTTTGTTCTTACTTCTTTGTAAAAGTAAGCATACAGTTACAAAATAGATTAGCCAGTTTTGCAAAAGCGACTAATTTTTCCCAAAGCAGTCATTTAGAAAGATAAAGCAGCAAATCTGGGATAATGAGAATCACATGGAGATGGTGTGGGTTCAAATAAAACTGTCAGCTGGCACAGCTGGATCTGGAAAAGGATATACGAACAAGCCATAAATGCCAAGACTGCAATCTGCACTGAGTTTGCCTAAATCCATTTTTTTTTTCTAGCTATTCCTCCATTTACATAAGGAGATGAGACCACAGTTCCAGATGGAAAATTTTCAACTGCTTCTCAGGGATTTAAGTGTCACTTGCCAAAACACACACACGAGTCTTCAGAATAAGCTGACCTAGGTACCCCATTTTGCAGAGAATGCACCACACAGCTTGTGTCATGAGTGCTATTCTTGCCACTGAGTATCTATTCTCTTTTTATTATCACCAATACACAGCAGGTCTTACAGCTCCTACAGAACAGGGACACAGTGAAAGATACAGTTAACAGTTGTCTGCCCCTGGTTTAATTCAAAACAAACACAGCGTAACTACAGAAAAACAAGACTACTGCTTAATGTTCCAGAGAAAGAAACCAAAGGAATGACAATGTTTCTTTCAATTTGCATGCCTTGCTACCTCTTGAATTTCTAATTACAGTATCAGTGGCAAATACCAAACCACTAATCTGAAAAACTGAATTTTTGTGATGCAAACATTTTGTATCTAGGTCAGACCCTAATTAAAAAAAAAAAATTGATAATTTAATTGCCATAAGAAAAAATAAATCCTTCCATTCTCTGGTGATTTCACTATATTTCAGCAGGAATTGCACCAGGATATGTGAAAGGTCAAGTTCCTTGAATTTGGCTTTTCAAATCTATAGAGATTTTGGTCCTAAATGCTCTCACAAATCAAACTAGAATTCCTTTTTCTAATAAACTATGCAAAAATACATAAGGAATTTACAATGCTTTAGAAAATAAAGCAGAGTTAAATATATATCTGTGATTTTCTCTCACTCTTTGACACACAGCATGGCTTAATCATAAGAAATTTAAAATGGCAAGCAAGCAGTTTACCGGGGCGAGAAGGTAGTGATGTGGATGGAACACTTGGCAGTCTGACATCTCGCATTCTCTTGTTCATTTCTTCTTGCTCCAGTTCTTCTAATTCTGCCATCAACTCATCCTAAATTCAAGGAAAACATTAACAAATTCATTGTCCTGACAGTGATCTCAGACAAGGGCACTTGTAACCACCATAAAGCAAAGTATTACTGAAATAACAGTTTATGCTTGATAAAGGAAGATTATCAAGTAGTGTACTGCAAGTATCATTTTCATAACTGTGATCAATAACAATAAACCTTCACTGAAAGTTGAAATAAGGATGATAGAAGTTTGAAACAGGTCAAAGTATAAATCTAGAAACAAAAATGCCAGTGTACTACTTGTGACAAAAAGGCAAACAGAAAGAAAAAAGTCCAAATGCCTTCATCAGATTTGTTCCAAATCTACAGTCTGCACAGTTTAAACTGATTCTAATTTTAATGTGCATCTTTTCACATTTTAAAAACCAAACAGTTTCCATTGGTTACAAGGCAGACTGTCATTAATTGTTGTGCTTCCACCCTTTTACACTAAGCCCAGGATTACTTGTGATTTCAAAGCAGCACTGGAATGAGAGTTGTTCTCCTGGGTCTTGTTACTCACTCTTGAGGCACACAACACCCTTGGGCTTTTAGCTGCAGAAGTTAACTTGGGCAGACAGTCTCATCTACAAGCATAATACTGAAAATAAAAAGGCTTCACGCTTTTTAAAAAGCTGAAGACTTATTCCCTGGATTCTACTCGGGTACGGTAGGACCTTGTTTTGCATTCTTCCTCACACATACAGTGTCATGCCTTATGTTTACATATCTATTTTGAGCAGCACAAATTACATGCTTCAGTGGTATGCATGTGAAGAGGAAATCCAAGTGCGTGGTCAAAATGTCCTTCAAATGAAAAGAAAAAATTAAATCTCCTCCTCCAACATAAAGCCTCTGAAAACCTAGTGATTAAGCCACTGATTCTAGCACTCTTAAGCTGAAGTAGCATGCAAACCAGATTTCCCAATGACTGAAAAAGTACTGTAAATATTAGGCTCCTATGCAAAACCAGGTGCTGCTATAATGATGCCTCACGTGACTGACAGTGGCTTATTCTCCCCAAACAGGAAACACTCATTAACTTAGACCAGCATCTCTTAGGAAGTTTTGGGTTAATCTGCACTACATCTAATGAGTCTAGACCCCTGAAAGTTAAGCACTGATGAAAACTGAATGATCCTGTATAGCTGCATGGAATGGCAGTATGTTTTCCAGTTGACTATAGCCCAGTTTACATCAGCCAGATCCCATTCTTTACACCAACATTAATGATTTAGATTCAAAGTGGAGAAACAGGAAAGAAGATAACAGGGAGAAAAAAAATACAAAGAATCGCTACCATTTTCAAAAACTCGTGGAAAAAATAACTTCTGAATGAAAAGGCAAAAAGATTAATTAAGCAAATACAATATAGCACATGTATTTTTCTCTGCTGTCCATTTGGGTATGTAGGAATTAATTAATTAACTGGAAGGGTGGGAATTGCTTGATTCTTTAAGAGGTTATTCAAATGATTCCTAGTGCTTGGCCATCTTAACACAAAGTAGTACAATTAGTTTGATTTTGTATTTTAACTCAGTCTGACCTCCAGCTGCACGTCCCACAGACTGCACAAAGTACATTCAACCTTTGAGCAGTAAGGACCTCCTCACACACAACAGTCAAGTCCAACAATTGGATGAAAGCTACTGCAAAAAAAAGCTACTGCAATGAAATTTCAGTTTCCTGGAAGGTGCCTAGGAAGAGAGCTCTAGAGGAGAACCCTCACTGCCTGCAACAGGAATTACTTCTACATTCTTTTCTACAATAGAAAATCCAGAAATTAATGGCAGGACAGCATCTCCAAGCACCAAAACAATGCGATACCTTAAAATGTAGCCCATGCATGCAAAAATTGGGAACAGTAGCCTGTTCATGGTGCAGTGATAGCAATATGCACTTTGTTAAATGGATGCCTGTTTGGAGCACAACAAATTATACCTTTCAGTATCCATTTAAAGCAGTACAAATTACATGCTTTAGTGACCTTCTCCTTCTATGGTGCAGCTGAGAACGCTACAATTGAAAATAACAACTACGGCTCTAGGCTTGAAACTTTCTTTTTATTAGTCTATATTTTTATGTTTATTTTTTCTATAAAGATTTAAGTAAACATAAGATGTCATAGGATAAGTTAAGAGCCAAGAAACTTCATGTCCTCGCCTTTTGAGAAATAAAACTCTGGAACAAACCACTGTACCACGAAACAACTACAGAGTGATTTTACAGCTAAAACTCTTAGTAAAATACTGACCTCATCAAACTCATCACCAAATGCAGCTCTGTTTGAGATAGCTTCTGAAATTTCCTGAGCAACATCTTGCTGTTCAGTGATATCCTGCATCAAGTCATCAATTTTGTTCAAGTCCCTGCAACATAACAGAGAGCAGTTTTCAGAGATACATTATTCAAATTGTGCAGAAGGGACTCAGAAACACCTAAAGAGACCCCAGTTTATTTCTATTTAAGCAGAAGAACTCACGTGGAGTAATTTCCTTTACTTAAACCTTACTGTTTCCTGGCAAGTTTTAGTGTGTTTCACTCAGTCCAATTCCTTCCACTCTGGCATAACAACACAAGTCATTCTGCAGCAGCCTGTGCTTCCCCTCTTTCTGCTTCTCATACATCCATCAGCCAACAGCTACAATCACTGGGCAGAGCACATCTCCTTCCTGAGGAGGAGGAGATCCAAAGATCCAAAGGAGAAGATCATTATAAATGGATCTTTTTTGATGTTAAGCATTCAGCAAAACTGGTGGAAACTTAGGACCACACTTAAAAGTTTCCCCTTATTGTTAACTTCATTATTGTTTCGGTTCCTGTTTACTTTTGCCAGAACAACCTTTCTGATATAACTCTTTATTCAGGCAGGAAAACACCTCATGAAACAACATAGGCCATATAAAAGTATTACACACACAAAAAGAAAAAAAAAAAACAAAAAAAAAAAACTCTATCTTTTATTCGAGCCTAACTAGTACTTTGAATCATATATTCCAGCTTACAGACTTTGAGGAAGAGCATCCACCTAGTTGAAGAAACCCAGTTTTATTGTAGAAAACTTGAGGGCAGCAGCAGGTCTCTGCTGCCAAGGCATGTTTAATTAAAGAAAAAAAGTGCCATCTGGATCTCTTTAGTTAGCTGGACTTCCACTTAAACTTGCTGCCAAGAAAAGATATTTTTCTACCAAATATAACACAACAGCACAAACAGCATTCCTGACATTAAATGCTTGAACCAAAATGAAGTCAAAAACTGAATGACTAGATACAACAGACCATAGCAATGATATAGTTTAAAAGTTGTTACCAAGCTCCTTTTGAAAGCTAGTAGAAGTGACTTACATATTTTCATGCACTTTTTTCATAGCTTGTGCAGCATAACCCATATTCTTGAGCACTTCTGTGTTCGTGTGTGAATTCTCCAGTGCCTCTCTCTGGAATTCAATGGTTGAGAGTGTCCCATCAATTTGACTCAGCTGCTTCTCATACCTCTTTTTTCTCTTCAGTGCTTGTAAAGCAGCTGGAATGCAGAGAGGCACAGTACATTGTGTATTTTCATAGCAAAACACAAGGACAAGCAGTTCAGTAACAGTCTGACGAGGAGAAGTCACACTTCTCACCCTCCTACCTTACTAGCAGAGAAGCAAACTTTGACCACATCGGATCAGCAGCCTGCTTATCACCAACATGCTGTTGCATGAACATGCTGGGAAGCCTCTTTTAGGTTAAATCCTTTTAGAACAGGCAAAAGCAGCTTCTTCTTCCACTATAGAAGTTCTTGAATTCCATCATGTGCATGTGGGGAAAACAGGGAAGATAGGGATGAAAAAGAAAAACATCAAAGAGAAATCAGAAAGTAGGAAATGAGAAAGAAAAGAAGAGATTGCAAAACCCAAGGAAAAACTAAGGAAGACAGAGCAAGAAGATCTGGAATAATGGCCACCTCTCCATCAGTGCTGTTTTCAAAGTTTTGTCTCAGTAGCAGAAAGTGTCAAGTGTAATGGCAAGTCCAAATGACATAACCTTAGCTCAGAGGGAGGATTCACACTTCTTTGGCTTTCAGTTGTATCTTCTGTTCCTTGTAGTCAGCAATTAACATATATTTAAAACTCAGAACTTGAAAATATATAGAAGATACAAGGCTTTTGTGGATAAGACCACACCTAAATCCAGCACCTATTATCTCTTTAAATCAGAGAGATTACTGTTCAGTGAACAGTATACTTTGCCCAGAGTAAATCATTACCAGCATAAATGCACGTGACAAACAGAAGGAGAAAAGAGCTTTCACTCAGTTTCTGGGTGTGGAACACACAATCTTGCCATAAGCATTTCCTGACCACTATTCATTCCAAACTCTACATGTGCCAGGCAAGATACAGCATACAAAAGAGACTGAGTTGTGACTTAAAAAAAAAAAAGAGAGAGAAAGAGAGAGAGAAAGAGAGACTATTGCTTTTTCAAAGCCAGTTAATAGCTGTGTCTTTTTTTCCTGTTATATTTAATTTTTTAATCATGTTCAGAGCCAGCAAGCAACTGCAGTTCCCAGTCAGTGGAAAAAAGCAATTACTGTTGGTGTTCTGTTTAGGTGTTAAGTGTTCTGTTTAAGAGTTTCACTCGTGTGAAAAACAATGAATCTAGACACTGGGGAATCCAGTTCTCCAAATAAAGTGAGAATACCCTAAAATATCTATTTACTGCTTTACTGACAAGTGCTTGAATCGACATGGTCAAAATTGCCATCATTAGCTGCACAAGGATACATACATACACACAGACTCTGAAATAAAGTGTCTTTAGAATCTACAGTAAAGTGTATGAGGACAGCAAACCACAGTCAAAATAGATTAACTCAGTATTTAAATTCAGTATTTAGCCAACTTTTGGGACACAGTCTGAAGCTTTGCAGTCCCAAGCATGAATATAGGTTGGGAAATAAGTGGACTGAAAGCAGCCCTGCAGAAGAGGACATGGGGATGTTGGTGGATGAAAAACTGAACAAGAGCCAGCAGTGTGTGCTTGCAGCTCAGAAAGACAACTGCTTTCTGGGCTGCATCAGAAGAGGGGTGGCCAGCAAGGGGAAGGAAGCATCATCCCCCTCTACTCTGTCCTTGTGAGGCCTCACCTGCAGTACTGCGTTCAGGTCAGGAGCACCCATCCTAAAAAGGAGACGGGGCTTTGGAGAGAGTCCAGAGGAGGCCACAAGGATGATCAGAGGGCTGGAGCACCTCTCCTATGAAGACACTGAGAGAGTTGGGAGCTTTCAGTATGGAGAAGAAAAGGCTTCAGGGAGACCTTAGAGTGGCTTTTCAGTGACTTGCAGAACAAAGGTCTTGTTAGCAAATCAATTCATACTTTTTTCTTATCAACCCATCTGTAACATATTCCCACTAGACTACATGATCTTTTCACTTATATTAAATGAATGCCCTTAATTGCAGGGTTCTGTAATTATACCCCCTACAGATAAAATACGAGAATTTCAATGTAACTTGAAATCTGTTTTTCTGTTTTACAGATTGTAATTAAATTTACTTTTAAGTAATTTTCCACTGCACATACAAGCATATTAAAATCTGTGTACCAGTTCTTGCAAGCACAATATTTAAATGCTTCACAGAAATGCTACTGCATAATAAACTGAAACATAATTTCTATTAATTAAAAAAAAAAAAAGAAAAAAGAAAAAGAAAAATTGAGGAGAACATCAACTTACTTTACTGAAGCTCTAAGAATGACACTGAAAGAGAGCGTTGCCCATTTCCAAGATTTCAGAAAAGGAAAGACAGCCAGGTAGGATGAGTCTAAGTAGGGGAGAGTCTGAGGAAGTAATCATAATACCAGTTTAACCAGGACGAGGTGAAGGTCTTCACCAGGATAAAAAGAAAGCAGTCTCAGATGCTCTGTTTTGCCCCAGTGAAGCAGATTCAACTCCTGCATTTCATAATGGAGTGGTTAGCAATTCCTTGTAGTTTACCAGTTGTATTGTGCTCTACTTCAAGTCCAGCAGGCAGGACACAGCTCAGTAGGATTAGGAACCACTGCTTTTAATTTGAGTTTTTATTCTATCTTCCAGTCTAGTGATTGGAACAGCAACAGATTATTGCATCAGTGTAGGTGTGCGTATTGAAGAACTACTGTTAGTTACACACAGACACTTTTCCAGCATCGCTGCTAAGCTGATGCTTTAGTAAGGAAGAAGAAATGACCAAAATTGGCCATTTCTGGCAACAGCAATAGTAATTCTGACCACACTGAATATCCAGGTTTCTAAAGTAAAGAACACAAACAGTGGCACAGTCGTGGCACTTTCATCACAGTCTCATGATAGATCAGAATTCAAAATTATCACTGTGCTTTCTCATTTTATCTACAAGCCCTCCACCAATTTCTATCAGTACAGGAATTGGTAATCTCATGAAGTAAAATTAAGAACATCGTATAATAAGCTCTAAAATTCCCAGGGGAAAACTGGTTATGTCTTCAGAAGACATAACACCACTGTGAAAACACTGGATCTCATTCTTGACTAAGGTTCACAAAAACTCCATGTCCCATAAGAGACTGATGGATTACAGAATCTGAGCTCAAACTAGGAACACTGAGATGAAATGCTGTTGTGGCCATAAAAATGGCACCACCTTAAGATTATTATCAGCACTCTTAATCTTTAAAAACCCTGTGAGGAAAGCCACATACAGTTACAACTGAGGCAATAATTCGGTAACAATAAAGCACTTGACTCATTATAACCACTCCAGCTGACAGCAAGATACTTTGAATGTGACCAAAAAGAGCAGAGAACAATGGCTGTAAGTCACAAAACAAAGACATGCTTAAAGGTTTCCTCCTCTCTCCCAGCCACAAACCTTCAGTGCCTACCTGTCACACACCCTGTCACACACTGCAGGAATGATGGCCCTGCCCCTACCACCATGCAACTGCCACATTGCTCTTCAGTTTCAACAGCATTCTGGCTACAGGTAGCTCATAGAAAAGGAATGCTACATGGCTACACGAACCTTGCCCAAATGTACCACACAAGATACTTAGCAGCATCCACTCATATAAGCCTACCTGTTATTCCAACTTTCTTTACAGGTTTTGTTCTCAGTAGTATTATATGGCTCTATAATATATCCGTATTTTAGGATCTGTGGTAGACTTCAGGCTGAAACAAAGTTATTTTCACAGGCACTGACACACTTCAGAAAACCCTTTTCGTTCTAAATGGACTTCTCAGGCAGCAAAACAGAAATAAAAGACATGCATGTCTGTGGAGGTATGAGATAGGACAGGCGAAGGAAGATTCAGAGGCATAGGGATTATTGTTAGAGCAAACAAGCAGTAACAGCAAGGCAGCTTTTGAAGAACAGAACACAAACACTCCCCAGGACCACCGTGGAGGGACATTTTCTTGTACTTTGTGCTTATTCATACATTTAGCATTACTGATAAAATTGCATTTAGCATTGCTGATAAACTTGCTTTAAACAAATAAACAAAGAGTCCTGGTCATCATTCCATCACTCAGTTAGCAGTGGAGGCAGTAGCCCTCCACATGCTAAAAGAATACACAATATGAAGGTGGGGAGTTTCAGGTGAAATAGCTCTCCTATGCAGTGAGCTGTATTGGATCCTAACCCACAATCATAAAGAAACTGGGTGTTGTCATTGCTAACCCGGACATGATGAGCCAAAGAAGCACAAAGAAAACATATCTTGCATCTCTTCAGCACTACCCCAATTTCTCAACTCGAGCCTCATCAATTCTGACACTTTGGATCACTTTCTGTCCTTTAAATTTTCCTGCGTGACCTTCAGAATATTGAAGATGAAAGGTCAGCATGCTGCTGGAGTTGGCAGCTGTGCACTGATTGAAACATCAAGAGATACTCTAGAAAATAAAGCAAGAGATATAAAAAAAAAATCCTGAGTTATGATCTGATGTGGTGAGACATTTGAAGGCAATGCGAATTGTACAAATAAATACTGCTCATCATGACATAACCTCTCCAATGGGAATTCCAGCACACACCCTTGTTCAGAAAACCCTGTGATAGTCTGGCTACAATAAAATGTTACCATCAGGTAACATGGCAAATGTATCATCCCCAAAGCACAGCTAATTTCAAATTAAATACAGGAACTGCAGAGATGCAGACTTCTTGAAGGAGATGCCAAATATATTTAGCTGACACTTCAGATCTGTTTACATAGCTAACATGCTACGGCTTTAAGGCAAATTAAATCTTCTGATGTCACATGAACCCATCCAAGACTCAGACTCATCTGAACTCATTAAAAATTGCTAGCCCCTGAATATGATCTCACTTGTGTCAGTAAAACTGACTCACACTCATGAGCCTAAAAATCAAATGAGATCATACTAACTTGGAGCACTGTCCGTACCTGGATAAATCCTGCTTCATCCCAGTCACTCCTGTTTTAAGTTCCACAGGCTCCTCCACAGGCACAATTATGAAAAGAACATATCAAGCTACCCACCAGCTCCTTTTGAAACATTTGCTTTAACAAGGCATTGTAGATTCCAACTTTTATTCTCTCATTCACACTCTGTGTTTACGCAGCACTACTATAGGTGCAGTCTAGCACAGATTTCCTCTGTAACACAGCACAGGGAGCAGTTAGTGTTGTTATACATTAATGAACTGTGATACAAACTAGCACAAACGTCACATCAAATGAGGGATATTCTTGAGGAATTAAGCTTACTCAGGCTGCCAAATTCAATCGTTGTGGCACAGCAAGGTGAGTTTCTCTCATTTCTCATGAGTGCAGTTTCACCACTTCCTTTTGGCTTTAAAGCCATTTTTTACATTAAAAAAATCCTTCTCTGAACTTCTTGCCCTACTTTCTCTTTACTGACCTTAACTGTGGGTTACTGAGCAAACGACAAGAAAGGTCAAAGGGAGTTATTTTTGACCACAATCAGTTCAACAATCCAGTTTGCAACAAGACTTCACATATACCTGCATAGATAAAACCAGAAGGATTGCACACTGAGTGCACCAGAGGAAACAAACACCTGGGAGAGAAGCTTCACAAAGCTAATGCCACATGTGTTAAGCATAAGGCAATGGACTGACTAATAGCTGGAACCCACATAAACCAGTCAGGTTGCAGAAGCAGATCCACCTCCCAGTACAGTGAGTAATTGCTGCCTCTGCACCATTCTCTCCTTCACAGGTGCCCAAACTCTTCCGCAGCAGCCAGAGAAACTTAACCTAGCCTGGGAAAAAAACAATCTAGCTGAAAAACTAAGACATTTTATAGCTGCTTTCTGGAACACACCCTTCAGGAAGCTCTGACAACAAAAGGATGGGAGTAGTGTGAGGCAGGACTGAGGCAGGAAACTGCAGTAATGCCAGCTTAAAGTGCAGGCTTGGCACGAAGTTCTATAGCAACATGTCTGGGTCTTGGTAGGAATTGCTACTGGCATGGGAATGAGCCTGTTTCCTTGTGTCAGCCCCACTGCTCTTGCGCAGTGACCCAGCTCTGGGAGCTATCTGGTCACTGTGTCCCACAGTGTGACTTTGTAGCCAGATTCCCTCCCTGAAGAACCAGTGCCTGCACGAAAGGCCCAGGGAGACGACCCAGTTGAAGGCAGGGAAGTCTGTAAGAACTCTAAGATATCTGTAACATGACAGTCCTCAACGTGACATCCTTGAGAGCTCACATGCCACAGACAGACTCAGCTGCTGGGCTGGCTTTGGTCCCTTAAAATCTGAGCAATTCCTACCAATGTTTTCTAATCCTAACTAAATACTTCCTGCTAACAACTATTAAGTGCTAAAGTATTACAAATACATTAAGGGGATAATCAAAACACTCCTCACAAGCTCTAAATTATATGGCATTAACTTTTTAAATTATCCAGCAACAGAAGGAGCAGGTGAAAGAACTACTCTTTTGTTACATTGTGAATGTTTGATTCAGAACATTTTGCCTCTGTTTGGAAGCGTTTAAGAAAAAATAAGTCTAGGAGTAGACAATCAGGAATCCAGGCAACTTCAAGAAGTAATTATCTCGTTTCTCAAAGGTCTGTGTGTCCCTGTGGTTCCAACCATTTGCTTCCCGGAGACGACAGCACTGATGTAAGCAGGATCCTGACCTTATTTATTACCGCCCACTGGTCTACAGGCACAAAACCAGTTAAGAATAAAGCATCCTCTTATCGGTCCGCCATAATGACTCTACAATGCACCACACACAAATGGATACCAAAGCCACCGCAGCGGCCAGCCGCAGGAACCTGGCCATTTAAAGACACACAACCCACTCAGGTCGCCACTGAAAGGTTCTCCCGGGCAGACACGGGGCTCACCTCGCCTGTTCTTAGTGCCGTGCTGCCGGGCCAGCGCCAGCTCCCGCTCAATCCTGGTCTCCAGGTACTCCTGCTTCTTGCTGAGCATCTCCTCCGTCTCCCGCAGCCGGGCCAGGGCCTCCTGCGGCGAGGGCCCCCCGCGGCCCTTGGAGGCCGCGGAGCCGCCCCCCTTGAAGAACCTGGAGATCTTGCTCATCGCGGCGTCGGAAGGCTCTGCCCGGGCCGGGCCGCCTCAGAGGCGCGATGGCACTTCCCGGGCCGCGGTACGGCACCTGGCGGCGGGGCGGGCCGGCCGGCCTCACCTCCCCGCCCCCGGATCGCGCGTATCCCAAGAGCGGCGAGAGGGCGGCGAGCTCCGCGGGCAGCACCGGCGTTCACGGGCGGCGAGCGGGCGGCGCCGGGCGGGACGGAGGGCGGCGGGGAGGCGGGCCGCTGCCCGGCGGACGTGGGGCGGCGGCGGGGAGGCTCCTACCGAAGGAACGCTCCTGGCGCGTTTCTCTGCCCTGCCCCACCTTCTGCTGAGTGCTCACGGCGTGCCCTGGGAGTAGTGCAGGAAGCGCAGTCCTGTTTTGAGATAACCAGACATCGAAAGTTTAGGGATAGCTTTACAGCTTGTGTTTCCCTCCAATTTCAGGATCATAAAGGTTGGAAAAGACCTCAAAGATCATCTAGTCCAACTGTCAACCCATCCCCACCATGCCACTAAACCAGGTCTCCTCAGAGCCACATCTCCACGTTTCTTAACGCTGCCAGGGATGCTGACTCCACCACCTCCCTGGGCAGCCTGTGCCAGTGCCTCACCACTCTTTCTGACAAGAAATGTTTCTGAAAACCCAAACTGAATCTCCCCTCACACAACTTGAGGCTGTTCTCTCTCGTCCTATCACTGTTACCTGGAAGAAGAGGCCATCCCCCACCTCACCATACCCTTCTTTAAGGCAGTTGTAGAGGGCAATGTGGTCTCCCCTGACCCTCCTCTTCTTCAGACCAAACAATCTAGTTCCCTCAGCTGCTCTCCATAGGACTTGTGCTCCAGACACACCATGTCAGGATCACAGAACTGTAGGGGTTGGAAGGGACCTCTGGAGATCATCTAGTCCGACCAACCCCCCTCCCAAAGCGAGTTCCCTACAGTAGGTCACACAAGAAAGTGTTCAGACAGGTCTTGAATATCTCCAGAGGAGACCCCACAAGATCTCTGGGCTGCCTGTTCCAGTGCTGTCACTCTGACAGTAAAGAAGTTCTATGTTCTGTTTGTACAGAACTTCCTGTACTCCAGTTTCTGCCCATTGCCCCCATTGCTGCTCTCCATCAAAAGGAGTCCATTCTCATGGACTCGACTCCCACATTTTAGGTATTTATGAAGTGATGAGTTCTCCTCTCAGCCTTCTCCTAACTGAAATATCTCAGGTCTCCCAGTCTTTCCTTGTACAAAGGCTTTGTTGCCCTTCATAGGACACAGTCCGTGTCCTCAATGTCTTTCTTCCAGTGAGTCTCATACTGCAAGAAGGAGTGTTTTGAGAGGAACAATCACCTCACTAACAATGCCAACCAGCCATGAATGTGCCAGCACCTGATGCATGATGTCAGTGACAAGCAGGTGACACAGACTCCTTGTAAATACTGGGTGCAGAAGTCAGTGGTGACACAAGCTCTGTGGTGGCGAGTGGCAGCTGTTAGCCATGCTCTGCAGCGTGCTGCAAGAGGACACTCATGTGTAAGTGCCCTGAGGCTCTGGTACGGCCTCACCTGAAGCACTGCATGCAAATTTGAGTGCCACGACGTAAGAAGGACTTGAAACCATTAGAGAGCATTCAGAACAGAGCTACAAAGATGGTAAAGGAACCAGAGGAGCAGCTGAGGTGCCTGCGTGTGCTCAGCGCAGAGCAGAGGAGCTGAGGGGAGGCCTGATGGCGGCTGCAGCTCCTCACAGGGAGCGGAGGGGCAGCGCTGAGCTCTGCTCTGTGTGACAGCGACAGGGCCCGAGGGAACGGCATGGAGCTGCGTCAGGGGAGGGGCGGCTGGGGGTCAGGGACAGGGGCTGCACCACAGGGCGGTGGGCACGGAACGGGCTGCACAGGGCAGTGGGCGGCTGCCAGAGTTCAGGGAGTGTTCGGACAGAGCCTTCTGACATAGGGTTTGAATTCTGGGTGGTGCTGCACGGATCCAGGAGTTGGACTCGATTGGCCTTGTAGGTCCCCTTTAAGCCGTGATGATTCTATCTTAAAAACGCACATAGGACTGATAAAATAAAGAGTAAATTTTGATAGGAAAGAAACGCAGTTTTTTCAGAAACGTAGATGCACACCTATGGAAACCACAGCAGTGGTTAGCAATTAAAAGAGCGCAAGAAAAATCTCGGGAGCTTGTCTTCTCCCTCCGTTTCCTGGACACGCGCTATTCTGCATCCGACACGACTCAAAAGAACCAGAAGCACGAACCACTTTTTCCGCCAGTAGCAGCAGGCGGACAGCCCGATGCCACCTGCGGGACGCTCCCTGAGCGGCAGCAGCGGGGAGCCACCGCGACGGGTAGCACAGCCTCCCGCCAGGTGCCGCAGATCCCGCCCTGGGGCAGGGAGAGCCGCATATCTGCATACGTACTCCCGCCCCTTTTTCTCCCTGTTCCCCCGTGCCCTCCCCCTGCCCGGTCGGAGTCCTCCAGCAGCCCGATAGCGCTTGCGCGTCTCTTTCGCTCAGCTCCCCGCCCCTTCCGTCTGTGGCGGCGCGAGAGGAAAATGGCGGAGCTGTCGGTAGGGCAGCACTGCGGGGTGCCGCACTGCCACCAGCTGGGTGAGCAGCGGGGCTGCGCGGCTCTATGGGGCCGGAGGGCGGGCGCTTCCTGTCAGGACAGCATTTGTGCTGGTGCAGGGCTGGTGTTATTCTGTTTTTCCACTCTTCCCCCATGGTTGATTTCAGGAAACGGTGTTAATGGAGAGGTAACCAGAAGGAGGCAGCGGGTCTCATCTGTAGGGTGGGAAAACGCGGCGAGTGGGCATTTGCAGTCGGCCAGCATTCTGTACGCTGCGTTTTGAGAGCCTCACTTAACTAATTGCTCAGTATAAGCGATGAGTGTTTAGAGTATAAGCGGCTGGTGTTCTACTTTCAGTGTTTGATACTGGAGGGAGAAAAAATAATTCCTTAAAAATAGCATCATTACAGAACGTATATACATTTAATTTACCTTCTCGGGTCAATTTTCTGTAATGCTAACTGGAGGAGTTAGCGGTGGAACTGGGCCACAAAAGCCACTTTGGGGTATTGTGTGACTGCAATTGTTAAATGTCCATGTGGAGACACCTACCCCGTGATAAAAATAAACAAAACTTAAACATGTAAAAATTAAAATAAAAACTATTAGCAAACAACAACAACAAACAAACAAAAAACCCCACGAAAGCTATGTTGTTTAACTGAAAACAAATCTCCCTTTCCAGTTTTAAGTTGGAGGGAAGATTTAGGTTGGATATCATGGGGAAGCTCTTTGCCAAGAGAATAAGAGAGGTGCTGGAACAGGCTGCCCAGAGAGGTTGTGGATGCCCCGTCCCTGGAGGTGATAAAGGCCAGGTTGGATGGGCCCTGGGCAGCCTGGTCTAGTATTAAATGGGGAGGTTGGTGGCCCTGCATGTGGCAGGGGGGTTGGACCGCGATGATCCTTGGAATCCCTTCCAACCTGGGCCATTCTATGATTTCTTTCAGATTTTCTCCCCTTTGTATGTGATGGCTGTTCAGGTGTTTTTTGGTAAGTTTTCCTATAAAATTTCAGTGTAACAATTGTTGGAGACTCAAATGTTTCGTGAATGTGAAGTAACTCAAACTAGATATGTTCAGTTAAAAAAAAAAATATATATATATATATATATATATATATATATATATATATATATATATATATATATATATATATATATATATTTTTTTTTTTTTTTCATTGCCTGTTCTCCCAAGCAGCTGTTTTAGAGATTTGAAATCAGAGTGTGTCTCTGGAATGTGGTTAACTATTATGGAAGGCATGAGGGTTAGACCTTGGTTTGTACTGATGTTAGTATTTGTTTTATGTAGAAAAAAAAATAAATTTCTTCCAGGGTATCAAATCAGAGCAGAGAAATGATTTCACTTTAAAATTGTAGATGCTCTCAAAGCATTTCTGGCATTGTGGAGAGTGATCCAAAATACATTAAAGTAGACAAATTCCAGTTGCTTTGAGCTGAATTCTTAAGCATGCTAATGACCTTACTGTCTTGGAATGCTTTATTAAGTTTGGGTGTTAAGTCCCAAGAGATGAATAACTGTGGTGGTGGAGTCACTGGCCTTGGAGGTGTCCAAGGAACATTTGGATGTTGTGTTGAGAGACATGGTTTAGTGAGAACTATTGGTGATGGGTGGATGGTTGGACTGGGTGATCTTGTGGGTCTTTTCCAACCTTGGTGTTTGTATGATTCTTTGCTTCTCAGGTAGCAAAGCACCACACAGTCGTTTGTTAGAATAAATTTTGAGAATTGAGTTGAAGTGTTGCCATGATAAAACTTGTTAGATTGCACTTAAAACACTTGTATGTTTTTATGTGCACTTTTCTCCTCTTGAAATGATGATAATGTTGTGATATTTTCTTCTTTTGCCACCGAGTCTTCAGCACAGGAGCCGGGATGCTCATGGATGTTCTGAGGTAATCTAATAATATAGGACTACCTTTAAAATTCTGTGCAACTGAACTAGCTATTTTCAGATTAGACATATATGCATAGTAAATACCTACAAATTATTAAACTGAGAGTGATTGACAAGCTTAAAAAATGAATGTACTCTTTCTCTGTGTTTCAGAATTAAGTTTGTTTAGGAGGATGGTTTTTTTTCTAACAGCTGTATTAATGAGAAGTAAGAGAGAATTGCTAAACTAGTTTTACCTAGAGAATGGAGAGCAGGCACAGACCTTCTCAGTAACCAGGCTGGTGACTTGTCTGTGATGTTTATTTACACAGAATATTTTGTACTGATGCTTAGGTGAATATAAGAAACAATTCTGTGAAACCAGATCAGCACAGATCTTACCTATGCTCATATAAGGACTGCCACGCGAAGGAACTTTTGCCAGTTTTATGTCCCTACTGTGAAAAACATTTTTGCCTGAGGTGAGTGGAATAGTGTTTAAAGATAAATGCTTGTTCATTAGTGCATGGGGCAAAAATTAATGCAAGCTTTTGTCTCTGTTATTTATAGACATCGGCATCAATCGGATCATGAGTGTGAGAAACTGGACACACCACAACCTCGAATGGTTGCCACTCAGAAGCTAGTTAAAGATATTATAGGCAAGTACAATGAAAGATAGGTATACACTACAGTTTTCTTCAGAAGGTTTGTGGCCTTCTTTAATGGTCTAGGCTGGAGCTTGTTTGAATAGCCTTAAACTCACCTGTCAGCATGTAATTGTGTTCACTGAGACTGCAATAAGAAAAGAGTAGCATATACCTAGAAATAAAGTTTTTGAAAATTGAGAGGAGATTCAAGTTTCTTTCAGAATTACTGCATTGTTTTGATTCAAGTACTATCATGTAATTAATTTTAGTTTAGTTAACTTTGCATCTTAGTTTATACGCAGATAATGGTTGTATTATGTGCACATGCCCAACTGCTGGGATTATACCTATACAATCAAGGTGGCAAAAAAAGAGAGTGAGTCCACAATACAATTTTTCTAGCTTTTATGCAGGAAAGAATAGAAAGCACTGCCTAACTGGCCCATGAGTATTATATGTAGAAAGGAGAACCTAAACCTGTTGCCATATGAATACTGTGATCACCACAGCTACAAAAGCATTGGAATTTGTGTTTCTTCAGCTTTTGCAAGTTGTTTACCTGGTTCTTTTGCTGATCTATCTTTTTATGCAGCAGGGTTCTGTTACATCATAAATATAGGGGTACATAATATCTTGCCTTCAGGAGGACAGGAAGGGAGTTGACAACTTAAGAGATACAATAAGGCTTATAGCATAGAGATTGAATATAAGCTTGTTCCAAGATATGTTCATGAGAAATTTGACTCATACTAACACAAATAATATTGTTCTCAGATTCTAAAAAAAATGAAGAAATAAAAAGCAAAAAACTCAGAGGAGCAAGAAACAGTGAAACAGCAGCAAAAGTGGCATTAATGAAACTGAAAATGCACGCATGTGGTGACAAGTCCTTGCCTCAGGTCAGTCGTACTTGGTTTCCATAATTTACTTCTCAAAGGAAAGGAAACGTTTTCTTACTTTCTTTTTCTTCTAGTTCTCTCAGTTTGTTTTTGGATTTAATTCTCCAAGGCCTCAGTCGTTTACACATAGATTTCAACTTGGCATCCAAAAGCTGTCTCACTGATCCCATGTCTTTTGTAAGGTGTTTGTTTAGAGTTTAGAACAGTCAGGTCCTTTAAAACAGAATTGTGTTAGCACGCCAAGTTTAGGCCTCTGAGATTGGATTTATAATAGTGAAAACATTCTGTGTGATAATTAGGTGTTTAATTTCTTTTTAAAAACAACTGCAGATACTCTGTTACTGAGTCCTCTTAATGAATTTATTTTTTTCTGTACTCATCGTGCTTTAAATTAGATAGGTCTTCTGCTATGAGCAGGGTTATTACAAAAACCTGCTTGTAACACTTCTCACAGTGTCACTGTAAGAAATATTTCCTGAAGAGAGATTAATTTCAAATATTATGGAACATAATTTTTAAAAGCCTGTCATCAGAACTTACAAGAAAACTTAAAAAGTGGCATCCTATTTCAAAGCTAGTAAAGTCTTAACAAGTCTAACACAAATTACTGTATGCTAGTTTCTCTCATTAATAATTTTCTTATTTGGATATTAATTCTCCAACCATCTAGAATAAACTCTTACACCTCTCTATTGCCTCCTAGAGAAATTCTAGATAATCATTTTTTACTCTTCTCTACTGCCCAGCTAGTTCTGGTTTGACAGATTTTTTTTAATATGAAGTTTCTCAAATGCTTCTTAGGCATATTGATTCTCTCCTCACTGAATAGTGAAGTTGTAGATGTTCAAAACTTGACCGAATCTGACTTGACACCACCTGAGCAGTCCTTGTAGTTAGTCTCAGCTTTAATTTTGCCTTGCTTTGAGCATGGTCTGCACCATGTGACCCCAGCAGTCCTTTCTAACTAAGATCAGGAAAAAACAGACTATCTTAGAAATGTCTTTTCTCTCTTGATAGACCAGGGATCAGTTTTCTGCAGGTAATTGCTTCTTTTGGGTGCTCCTTTCAAGACTGACCAGCTCAAAACAGGAGGGTCATGTGGCAATATAGTGTTAGTTATTGTATCCTTGACTGACTGATATTCTCTTGGATATGGCATAGAAATTCCAGGAGACACATTCCAGAGTTAAGGATGCAGCAGTAGAATGAGCAGCTTTGTGAATTATGTTGCAGTGAGCTGTGGGAGACTGCTTCGTCATCCTTAGAACTGGAGGAGGAACTGGAGGAAGGTGCTAGGACACTGTTAGAAGCTAAGTTACATTAGCATGTGTTTGTAATAAGATGGCTGTGTTAGCTGTTTTACAACTTCATTTACGTTTTAGAAAGATTCAAGTCCTGCTTCCCTTTACCCTTTGTAGTGTTACAGATTTTTGTGTGAGGAAAATGCACAGGTTGAAAATCATCCTTAGTTTTATGAACAAGCTGACAGGAGGATAGATCTGTGTTTTTTGTTTGTTTTTTTTCCTAGGGAATGCTTAAATAAATCCTTGAGAAAGAGGACCTCTGTCTTGTTTGACAGTGTCTGGCTTGGATTCGTAAAGCACAGACTCAACTGATGAATATACCAATGCATTATGTTTTGCTTTTCTGATTTTATTTTCTTTTCATTTTTATGTTTTTATAAATGTAACTTGTTTTTATGTTTTTCTAGACAGAAAGAATTTACTTTCAAGTACTTCTACCAAAGGGAAACAAAGAGAAAAGCAAGCCTATGTTCTTTTGCAGTAAGTGGAGTATTGGCAAAGTAGTAGATTATGCAGCATCCTTAGCAAGCCTTAAAAATGACAACAATAAATCAACAGCCCAGGTAAATCAGTAATAATATTTACACATCCCTCCCTCTCCTCATGGTCCCTCTGCCCCCTTCCCCCTTTTTGCATCTCAGGCAAATTTTGATGTTAATTTCTGTGTTAATTTTCTTGTAGAAATTGAGGTTATGCCATACTGTCTCTGGAGAAGCCTTGCCATTTGAGCACACGTTGGAAAAATGGCTATCTGATGAAGATTATCCATTATTCAATGGTGGAAATATAATTCTGGAGTATCTTGATAATGATGTTTTATTTATAGAAGATACAGAGTCATACTTAAGTTAGTAAAATATTGTAAACTAAACAGCAGAAGAAAATTTTCTAGAAATGTGGTGTTTAAACCAAGACCAGTTTCCTCTTCATAGAATCATAGAACGGCTTGAGTTGGAAAGGATCTTAAAAATCATGTAGTTCCAAGCCTCCAGCCATAGGCAGGGTTGCCACCCTTAAATTACTGTATGATAGAATCTGTTCTCACCTCTGGAAGACACAGTTTCCGCGAATTCTTCAGCTGCATAATTGGCAGAACTATGTCCTGAAAGGACTGCTAGTTGTTACAATAACTCATATTACAGATACTCACTAGCTAAAATAAACTGCTTTATTGACATTTTACAGCTAAATTTTATATGTATTTATTTTTGTTAAAATGATGGCTAAATTATGTATTGATAAATATTGAAAATATGCATTCGCAGTGTGTCAGTTCTGTGAAGAAAAGGAGCACATTGCACTCTTGCTGCACATTTTCTACGTCTACAGGAACAGATTTCAGATAGTTTGGAATGCAGCACTGGAGCCCATGCTTCAGATCCACATTTTCTTAGTGCATTGATTTTTAGAGAAGAAGCTTTATAAAGTAAAGATAATTCTCACATGTCTTTTCTGTGTTTTGGAATTTTAATATCAAGTTCTTTTTTTAATATTCCACCTAATTACCCTCTCTTAGTTAAGATTTCAAAAAGGAAGAAATATGGTTACACCAGCAGCACAGCTTTTAATAGCTTGTGGTTTCATCCTGTCCTGGTTTGGACAGTGTCTGTTATAGGTAAATCTCTGTTGCATCATCTTCAGCAGTCTGCAAGATAGATTTTCTGAGTTTTAAAGGGGTTGTTGATGGTGCTTTGACCTAATGAATTATACCTGCAGTTGCTTGTAGTGGCTTCTCTGATGTCAGTCTTGTAATTCGGTTTGGAGGTCATTAAAAAGATTGTTCGAAGTATAAGTAGATGTACTCCAATTTTTGTGTAGATGCTGCAGAAAGGAGGTGCTTTCCACAAAGGAAAGAGCTGATGAGCCAGAGTATAAGAAAGCACTGAAGTGCTGTTGTAGTTATGCTGTCTGGTGCGTCTCAAAACTTCTTTCCACCTTCCCTCGAAGTGACATACAGACATGCTAAGCAGAAGTCAAAGTTTTCTAACAATGTAGTTAAAGCATGGTTCTGCAATGAGAGCAGAACTGGTGATCATAGAATGGTTTGAGTTGGAAGGGACATTTAAGATCATCTAGTTCCAACCCCCTGCAATAGGCAGAGACAAGATGTAATTCATGGAATGGGGGGAGAATGGCTAGAAGTAAGGATGGCAAACTTTGAAGCAAAGATGTGTAGAAGGCTTTGAGAAATCAGTGGGATTGTCTTTGTAGGAAAAAGCAGTTTGATCTTCAGTGACTGAATATTTTAAAAATCTTTGGTTCACGATAGTGAAATGTTACGTGTGCGTTTCTCCATTTTTCTCCCTTCCTCTCTCTGAAGCTGTGTGTCATTTCTCTTTCTGGCATCTCTCTCTTGCCATTTCTTTTCTTCCCTTTCTTCTCACATCCCTTCACATGCCACCTGCAGGTGAAGCATATGGCTTACATGACTGTTCTACCACCTCTCCAACATAAACATACTTGGATAAGAAGGCTGAGCAGAGAGATGTGCCAGAATTGCCTGCATACAGCCTCTTCAGAAGTTTTACTTATTTCATAATACAGGTTTTCTCTGTGCATGTAACTGCAGGCAAAATGACTATAATAAAATTTACTGGAGCTGGGGAGAATGTAGACTAGGGGAAGTAGAAGTAAATCTTTGGGGAGATCTCAAAGGTTTCATAAGGAAGTTTGTTTTTCCCAATTGCCAGTTAATGCTATGAGCTAGCAGCCTGTAAATGACAGTACAAATACAGCAAGTCATAGTTGTTAGATCTCCAAGAATTTTTCACATTCATTTTCATCTTATTCCAAGGCTGTGTCTGGGATAATATGCAGAAGCTCATCCCACTCAGTTTTCAGAAACTGAGAAGCAGAAACAAATGAAGGCAAGCTGACAGACAAATAGCTGTCCTGATCATGGCATTCCTACACAGACTAGGAGTAAAAGCAGAAGCGTTCACTGAGCTGCAGTATCTTGTTTGAGATGGAATTGCTCAGGTGTTAGCTGTTTGACTTTAGCTTCTTTTTTTGTTATTTCTCTGTGTGAAAAAACTTTGGGAAACCCTAAATTTGCATCAAAGACTCAACTTTGCTTGGGTAAGTGACTTGTGAACCAACTGGGCAGTGCCAAAGTAAACAAGCAATACTATGTTGTGCTGAGAAAGCAGACAGCCATCTCTCAAGCAGTTTCTCTTTGTGTGTCTTTTAGGAAGAGAGAAGAGTATGTGCCCTGTGGTGTGTGATCTGCGTGGCCTGAAGATGTTTACCAGCAGATCTGTTGTCTTGCTTACCAGGTGTCATAACAAAAGCTAAACCATAGCCCATGTACCTCTCTCAGTTGGTGCTCCGGGTTTTAGTATAACCTTGCAGTGATGTGCAAAATAATCATGCAGGAAAACATCTGTACAAACTTTTAAAGACTGACAAACACTGCTTAAGGTCTCTACGACTCTGCCTGTTTGCAAAATGTGAAAGATGAAGCATGGAAAGGTGCAGTGACTCAGCATCCTGGCACTGGTGGGAATGGACACCACATTTCTGAGGTATAAAGGAAAAGGTGAAAGCTGCCCTGCAGAAGCACGCAGCTGTGGGTTGGGTTGCCTCTGGCAGCAGCAAACAAGTTACGGTCATTCTGAACCATAAAGTACATGCCAGCCCTTGTCCTCCTTGCTGTTTGCTGTGGATAAGTATCTTACATATGAGAGTAAACTAGATTAACTGCCATTTGTAAACACAAGATGCATCACTGTTTTATCCTGATGAAGGATGCAGGGCCAGACTTTGGGGAACATGGCTCTGCTCAGGCAACCTTACCAAGGAAAGCAATGACTTTTGTTTCCCTCTATGTCTCTTTAATTACGTTAACCTCAAAAATGCAGCTTTTTATTTTTGTTTCCAAAAAATCTGTCTGGATTGTATGGGCTCTTCTGGAAATTTGTATGTTTAAAAACAAAACCAGTGGTCTCTCAGGTTGCTGGTTTGGTATTATCTCCACTACCGGCCCTAAGGGGGGTGAAGGGAGAAGGGGAAGGCTGGGGGGAGGGAGGAGGCAGAGGAGGCTGTTGCACAGCTGCTGAAAGCTTCTAGAGAAAAATCTTGAACTGACAGAACCACGGCGCTCGGCGGGCACCGCGCACCCCACAGCCCCAGTCGGGCAGGCCGGGGACAGCCGGCTAAAGGCGCCGGTCCCCAGTGCGCATGCGCGCTGTAAGCAGGCGGTGTAGGGGCGTGGCTTGACGCCTGCCGGGCATGCGTAGTGCCGCCGAGGCTGAGGGCTCACTCGGAGGAGCGGCGGCGGTTAACGGAGCTCGGAGCGCTGAGGTCAGGTGAGGCGGCCCTCTGCTTGGTCGCCATTGCGGGATGCGGTGCTGCCCTCGCGGCCCTTCTCTCGCGTGAAGCAGGGGCTGCTCGCGACTGGGGCTGCCTTCCGACCTGACGGGACCGTTCGGAGCCCCGGTTGCCCCGTATGGCGGCTGGGTGCCGGTGGCCTGTGCTCTGCTGGGACCGGCGGGTGTGGGCTCCGCCAGCCGTGCCTCCGCCCTCAGTGCGGGGCTGAGCCGGCGGGGCTGGCCGGCCGGCGGCGGGAGGGAGAAAACAGCTCCGTCCCGTAAAGGAGCTGTTGCCGTTTAACTAGAATTCATGCAGGCTTACTGTCGGGATGGATTTCTGATTGTAACTGGTTGCTTTTCCTTTGCTGTGCCGTTGTGCTGGGTATCTGTGTGCTTAGCGGGACGTTGTTCGGTGCCTCTGGTAGGCAGCCCGGTGCCCGGCACCTTATTGGTGTTATCTGACTGGCCCTGTGTGCACAGGGCTCTGGGGTGAGTGGGTTATGAACGCAATTGGGCCATTGCCTCCTTGTGTTTTATGAAAGTAGGGTTTCTTTTGGCAATTACCAGCTGTTAGGACCTGGACTAGACAAGGGCCGTTAAATCAGGATGCTTAGGCTGGGGATGGGTCATGGTGATTGCATAAGGTTTTGTTAATGAACATTTATCATTATAAATCGACAAGCATTTCAGGTCTCATCTTGCTCATCATGTATCAAAGAGAACTGCTTGCATAGGAACTACCTGGGGGAAGATCTCGAGAGCAGCCCTGCAGAGAAGGACTTGGGGGTCCTCGTGGATGAGAAGCTGGACATGAGCCAGCAGTGTGCGCTTGCAGCCCAGAAGGCCAACTGTGTTCTGGACTGTATTAAAAAAGGGGTGGCCAGCAGGGAGAGGGAGGTGATTGTCCCTCTCTACTCAGCTCTTGTGAGGCCCCATCTGCAGTACTGCGTCTAGACCTGGGGCCCCCAGTACAGGAAGGATGTGGAGCTCTTGAAGTGGATCCAGAGGAGGACCAGTAAGATGATCAGAGGGCTGGAGCACCTCTCCTATGAGGAAAGGTTGAGGGAACTGGGCTTGTTTAGCTTGGAGAAGAGGAGAAGGCTCCAGGGAGAGCTCATTGTGGCCTTCCAGAACTTGAAGGGAGCATATAAACAGGAGGGAGGATGGCTATTTACAAGGGTGGATAGTAGTAGGACAAGGGGGAATGGCTTTAAACTGAGACAGGGGAGGTTTAGGTTAGATATTAGGAGGAAGTTTTTCACAAAGAGAGTGGTGACACATTGGAACAGGTTGCCCAAAGAGGCTGTGCATGCCCCATCCCTGGAGGCATTCAAGGCCAGGCTGGATGTGGCTCTGGGCAGTCTGATCTAATGATTGGCAACCCTGCACATAGCAAGGGAGTTGAAACTAGGTGATCATTGTCCTGTTCAAGCCAGGCCAATCTATGATTCTATGATCCTATATGGAAGGCTTTTGAAAGGGCTGTGTCTCCAAAATGAGGCAAACCTCCAAAGTTGAATGAATGTGTGACCTGCTGCGGGTGTAGCAGTCATGATGTGGGTTGTGGTAATTGCTGTTTCACATAGGCATGCATACAGAGTGTGGTATTGGTAGCTTGTGTTGTTTCTTAATACATAAGCCTCTAGAAGATGCTTTTAAGTGACTATGGGATCTTTCTCATGTGGAATGAAAACCATTTCATGTTCATGTTTGGAACACACCCCTAGAGCAAAGAGTGACAGAATAAACAACGAAGTATAGGATTGGGGTTCATTCTTTTCAAATTTAAGACATTCGCATTCATTTAAACCATATTTGAAACTAGACTGAGCTTTATGTCAACAGTCTTCTGCAGTAAATTATAGTGATGATTCTATGGCTTTTAAGCAAACAGGCTTTGAGCTGTGCACTGCTCATTTATAACCACACTATGGCTTTTCAAAGCCTTTTTATACTTTAAGACCAGTGTCTAAATGTAAAATTGCATATATGCTTGTGTCTTTCAGCACGGAGGATTTGTACTTGTTAATGTTTTTATGTTGTGCCTTATTGATCATCACAAAATGTGCAAATAATTTGGTAACCTCTACTAGGCATTTAATAAATTTGAAATTCTTTCCTGAGTAAAAGATAATACAGACTTCTGTATTTCAATTAGGAGAAAACACTCAGGCTGATCAGGAAGAGTGAAAAATTAGGATTTATAAAAAAAGTAACCGTAATCATTTCTTGTGTTAACATATCCTTTTGGTAGGTTGTACGTCAAAGGAAACATGGCAGATCCTTGGCAAGAATGTATGGATTATGCAGTTACATTGGCAAAGAAAGCTGGGGAAGTAAGTATAAACCATTTATAACTAATAACATTATTTATTGAGGCTAGTATGTGTGTAGCTTTTGAATGAGCTTTGGTGTTGTCTATTCTTCTGAGGAGTATTAAAAAAAAAAAAGAAAGGAATTAGCACAGTAGTTAAATAAGTGTTTCAAGATTGGAGTGCCTTTCAGCTTGGTTAGTGTAATAGAGAACCTTGCATCTTTCTTGGAATGAGAGTCTAATAAAAACCAAGGAATATCTTTTTGTTCCTTAAATTTCATTTTAAAATTATTTTGGAATAATGGTAAGCAATGGGTGTTTGTTTTTTCCCTTAAATTTGTTTCCCTTATTTTTTGTATACCTGAAAACTGTTGACAGTCTTTCTTTGGAACACTGTTAGACTGTTAGTCAGCTTTACACAGTGACTTGTTGGCACATCATACCATGCTGTTTTCTCTTTCTGAAGAATGCTTTACATCTACAGATAAGAAATATCTCTCACAGTGTTTGTACTTTAAAGTCTTACGATCTAAGATCTCTTGAAAGAGCTTTTCTGTCTTAGCAAAGGCTTGTCATAGGAGCTGTTAATGAAGGTTCATTTATTCACAGTAGTTCTGCTTGGTACAGCTGTCTGTAGCTTGAGAAGATGGCACGTATGTGTTAATGCTGTCCTTGGAGCTGCAGGGACAAAACATTGTCCCTGCAATAACCTCATTACAATCTTCCCTGAAAAAACTTTCTGAGTAAGCTAATAATCCGGGCTGTGAGGCACACATTCTTATTCAAGCTGATTCTGCCAGTTTTAAGATCATGAATGTCAGATCTGGCTAAAAATGTATCACATAAGCTCAGTCCTAAATATCTCTGTTTGTTTATTAATTTATAAATTTAGCACTTGTAACAAAACAGGGCTCGGTGTTATGTACCATTGTAAAGGTCATGTAGAAGTTTGTGCTGAGTAGGGAGTGCAGAAAGATGTAGGGATGAGCCCCTGCAATTAAGTGGAGATTTGCCACTGTTTGTCTTTTTGTTATGTATGTGCAGTGTAGAAAAACACAGTAAAAATGATGCCCAGTTATGCTCAGATTCCTGAGGGAACTAATTTTTTCCATGCTGTTAATGAAGAAAGCTGTTTTTTTTCCCTCTTTTTTTTTTTTTCTAACAGATAATCCGTGGAGCACTCAAAGAAGAAAAATCCATTATGATTAAAAGTTCACCAGTAGATCTAGTGACTGAAACTGATCAAAAAGTAGAAAACTTCATTATCTCATTGATAAGAGAAAAGTATCCTTCTCACAGGTATAGTGGATCATAGAATCATGGAATCACAAGGTTGAAAACGACCTACAAGATCATCGAGCCCAACCGTCCTCCCATTACCATTGCTGTTACAAGCCACTAAACCTTATCTCGTAGCTCCTCATCCAGACACCTCTTGAACACTGCCAGGGACCACAACTCCACCACCTCCCTGGGCAGGCCATTCCAGTGCCTGACCACTCTCTGAGAGAAAAAGTCTAAACCTCCTGTGGTACAGCTTGTGGCTGTTTCCTTGGGTCCTGTTTGTTGCCTGGGAGAAGAGGCCAAATGCCTCCTCATCTCTGAGGGGGCTCTGGGCAGTCTGCTCTAGTGGTTGGTGACACTGCACATAGCAGGGGGGTTGAAACCAAATGATCATCATGGTCCTTTTCAACCAAGCCATTCTATGATTCTAATCAGTTCAATTTTGATAAAAGGGAAGGGGTAATGAAATGACAAGTTTGATTTTGCTTGGTAAAATTCTGTTATGACTGTCTTGGAAAGCTACAGAAATCTCCTCTAGCTTTAGGATATTGTTTCATAGTGCTATTTTTTTCCAAACGCTTTGAAATTCATTGCTTACTAATTTTGTTATCAACTTAAGAGAGGTATATTAACAAAATGTAGCATCCACAGAGTTCAGTGACATAGAATTACCATGGGTCAAGACTCATACTGAAAATCGCTTCAGTCTGAACCAGCTGCATGTCAGTAAGTTCTTGGTCTTTTGTGTTGGAGCATCACAAGCAGCCCCAAGATAACTGGATCCCAGATGTCTTGTATACCTTTGGTTGTATGAACTTGCATATCTTCACTGCCTAAGCTGGATGGCTACCGTGGTAGTGAGTGTGCCTATGGTAAATCTCATACTGTGTAAGAGCCTTGAAAACAGATTGACTTTTCTGCTTCTGCATTACTGAAGGTTTGTTATACAAAATACTAATTTCTTTGTTTTATGTGTTTGTATAAAAAGAAATTTCTTTTTGAAGGGCAAGTTGTATTAACTTGCTGTCTTTCTGATTTTGACATAAGGCTGAAGTTTAGTAGTTTTCTAAAGGAGATTTGCTAAACTTTCATACCTTTTCTTGGAGATTTTCTTATCATAGCAATATATGTAAAACTTAATAAATAAGCACAAAGTTAGAAGAACTCAAGTGATGTAAAATGTCAGTAACCTAACCAAATCAGTGTAAGCATCCAGATGTAAGTAACAACCTTGGAAGAAAGAAGTTTCTGGTATTTACAAACAGGTTAGACTATTTTAACTTATTTTTAATTAGGTAATTTATACTTCCTTGGATACATTTCTGTTGAATTTATTTCTGATAAATTTCTCATTTACCTAAAATAACTCTTCAGTCTTTCCCTTCTTGCATTTTGGAAACATGCTGTTTCTTTCTAAGCAGTCATCTTCACTTCTCCAGTTGATCATAAGAGCAGGCACTTGATGCATGCTTTTCATTGGTTGAGTAATATGTGATAAAATAAATGTGTGAAAGGCATAGAAGAGGATTCTATCTGCTTACACTGATCCTAATAATTTTGCAGTTCAAAACAAATACTTCCAAAAAACAGATTCTGAAATTTGGGTTCCTCTGGTACAGCCGCATGTGTCCCTTGGTTTAGTAGCATGCCTGATCAGATGCACTTTGCCCTGTCTTTTGGGGGGCTCTCATTTGGTTTTCGTCCCTTAACCAAGTTCCCTTTTTTCAAAATGCTCCTAAAATGCAGTTCTGAGTTGTAACAATTTTGCCATATCTGACTTAAGTGTTAATGAACAGTTACTGTAGTGACCTAAGCACGTGAGTGTGACCATAAAAGCTTTCTGCAGTTAAAATACAGGCAACAAGCAATGCTTTATAGTACAAATAAACTGAAAGTAGTCTATCCAAAACTTGGTGATGGTGTTATTGTTTAGAATGAAAACTTCAGTGTTTAGAATGCTAAATTCCAGTGAGGGATATGAAAATAGCATTTTTTCCCCCACTTTTTGTGCTATTTTCTGACATCATAAATTTCAGCACAAGCTTGATCAGGTGCTGTTGGTGCTTTCCAGCTTTTCTCATCTTTTCACATATGATTACTGATGGTATGAAAACCTGTGTCTTGCTTCAAGAATTTAAGTTTCAAGGACAGTATTGTAATTGAGAACTTCTAAACAATTTCTTTGTATCTTTTAAATATGTTTCCTACTGCAGCTTTATTGGAGAAGAATCGGTTGCAGCTGGAGGGGGCAGCATTTTGACAGATAGCCCTACATGGATTATAGACCCTATTGATGGAACTACCAACTTCGTGCACAGGTTCACCTTTCACTTTTTGTGTTAGCAACTTCAACTGATTAACATTTTTCTTTCTGCAATTCCTGGAAAGTACAGCTTTTTCTTTTCTAAATTGCTTTAAAAGAGTTGCTGTTGATAGTTATGAACTGTTGAAATGTAATTTTAATTGTTATTTTAGTATTTATGTAACTTTTATAGTAGTCTTGCCATAAGCATGAACATATATTCCTTCAAAGCTTTTTACTATGTGTGGTCAGCAGCCTTGAAAAGCATCAGGAGTCAGAATTAGGAGCTACACCTTCAGAGTGGTTTTGGTGAAAGGCAGTAACAGCTCTAAGCACTGATTTCCAGCAGCTTTCAAATCTGATCTGGGAGCTCCTACAATGAAAGAAAATGAAATTATCACTAGTGGCTGCGTAGTGGGTGCTCTGTATGTTGAGAAGGGGGCTTTCAGGGTAATGACGACTGACTGTTCCCTCATCTTTGAAACACAGAGTTTGACCTTGGTGAGTTTTTTTGAATGTTCTTGAATTCCATTTTCAAATGACTGTTTCTGTGTGGGCCGCAGCTTTAAATAGCTGCTGTATCCTGATAATTAACGTGTATAAAAAGCCAGAAGAAAAGAACATGTTCTGCTGAATTTACCGACTTAAATCTGTAAGGAAGACAGTGGAGATGACTAACTGCTTCTGATGAGGCCATTTTGGCCAGACAGTTTGTTCCTTCTGAAAAAGGTTAGTGGTATAGAGGCCTGCTTGTATTCTTTGGCTATAAAAACAGCAGTCTCCAAGTCCAAATGTAACATTCCTAGCTTCACTGGGTGGAAAAGTTTGTATTTGCAATAGTAAATTGTGTTGTTGGGTGTATTTTCATAGTGAACTGTACAAATTCCAGAAAAAGTATTATTTCCTATATACTCCACTTTTCTTTTTTGGGTATATATTGCATATGAGTGAATGTTGTTTTTGTTAAGCATAAGCATGGTAACAAAAGAAGTTTGGTATCTTCACATTAGTGAAATGTTTTGTTTTGTAGGTTTCCATTTGTGGCAGTTTCAATTGGCTTTGTTGTAAACAAAAAGGTATACTTTTCATTACTTAATATCTAATCAAGCAAAACCAATCAATTTCTTGTTGCTAGTTATTATTAAGATTTGTATTTTCACAGTAAATAGGAAGAAAGGGGAAAAAAAAAAAACCAGAAACCTCAAGGTGTCTTTACTTTTCCTTGCAGATAGAGTTTGGAATTGTGTATAGCTGTGTTGAAGACAAGATGTACACTGCTAGAAGAGGAAAAGGGGCATTTTGCAATGGTCAGAAACTTAAAGTGTCAGGCCAAGAAGGTAAGTGGAACAACAAAGCTTTTTAAAATAATTTCATTTCTTTTACAAGTGGTGCATCGATACTTTTGGATTTGGATGTATTCCAGTTTCTTAGCACACTGTTTTGCTTACAAACACAGGCTTTTTGGCCATGAATTATTCAGATTTGAGAAACAGTTGTGTTCTCTTTGATCCATATAACATGCTTGTGATCTTTGCATGATCAACACTCAGCAGTTGAATTTCTTATTCCTTGTGTGTGTTCGTTTTTTTTTTTAAATTGTATTCCCTGTAAGTCTGTAATCCCTCTGTTTGTTCTTTAGGAACCATAACAAATCTATTAAACAATTCAACTTTGTCCAACTGTGAACTTTGTCCAGGTTTTAAATCACTATCATTCTTTTGTACTTGCCTATCCCATGTAAAATAAAATTCTCACTTAAAGTGGAGTGCTTTTAAAGTTCTGAGAACTCACCCAATTTTTCTAACAATGCTTTTTCTTAGTAATGACATCAATTAATGTATATATAAAATTAAACCATCTTATGCTATATTGACTTTATTTCATATCATCCTGCCATTATGCCTATTAAGGATTTTTATACATCCATGTACATGTAGTATTAAAATTTAAATGACTTTTATTCTTTTGTGTAAGAAGTCAATGGAGTAATCTCTGCTTGAATTTATCTTAAGCTTAATAACAGTAATTAGGTACGTAAGTTGTACTGTTGGAAAAATGAGGTTTTATTTCTTTTTCAGACATTACAAAATCCCTTCTAGTGACAGAATTGGGATCAAATCGTGATCCAGAGACTATAAAAATTGTTCTTTCTAACATGGAAAGACTCCTCAGTATTCCTATTCACGGGTAAGATACTGTTAATTTTTGATATTTACCAGTACTGTTACATAAGACCATTTTCAGTACAGATCACTTGTGTATCATATTTTGAAATGCAATGGGATATAAATGTTACTGTGTAGTAGCTCTGCAGAGAAACTGCATTTTCACTTCTTGAGACTGAGATATAATGAAGAAAACAGTAACAAATCAGATAGAATTGAAAATTAAAGCATGGTTTGTAGGATTAGGAAGTACTGTTTTCCTAGGATTTTTTTTGTTGTTGTTGTTTTTTTAAGGAAATATGATTGGATAAGCTATGGTGGATTAAGGCAGCTGTTAGATTTCTTATTTCTGTGTAGCAATAGAAGTCATTTTCTAATATAGAAGACAAAAGTAGATCTTTCTTTCCTCTTTTAATGCTGCATAAATACCTTTAATTTGTCCAAATAATTGACATTACCAGCAAACTGCTCTTAGCTCAATGTGTTCCTTGTTTCTTCTCATCTAGGTGACCTGAAACCTACATTTCCACAAACCATTTTCTTTAAATAAAGGTGGTTTCAGAAGACAGATTTCTGTTGTTCAGTCTGCTCATGTTTCTAATCTAAAAGTAGTTCTAATTTTATGCTGAGATTCTCAAGGTTCTTGTGTTGACATTTAACACTTAGTTTGTATTTTCAAAAATCCTTCCAGCGTCATTGAGGAATATATGCTAAGTTATAAGGAAGGAAAGCATGAAGTGTTTCCTCACTTCAACTTTGGTATTTTATGTGTAAAAAGTAAATTGAGCTTGAAGCTGATTTAAGTTGCTTCTTGCTGTTACTTAGCTGCTATCAATTACAATGTAATGCAAATTCTGCTGATAATTGAAATAATTACTTATACAAGTTCCTTAATTAATTACACCAACATTTCCAAAAGGAGCTGGAATTTGTAACACAAGGAAGATTTTGATTAAGTTACCCAGACTGGTCTTACACTGTGATTTATTTTTCGTGATTACTATTGGTTTTTTGCAAGCCAGAAATGTTTACTGAGCTTCCCTTGAGAAAGGGAAGTAGTTGTCTTTTCAATGTTGATAAGTGTACGCTGTATTTGAAGTCTTGAATTCAAAAAGCAAAGTGGAATATCTGTTACTGTTTCATGGGTAAATCAAAGAACCGTAGGGCTTGGCAGGGATCTCTGGAGAACATCTAGTCCAACCCCCTGCTAAAGCAAGTTCCATACAGAAGGTTGCCCAGGAAAGCATCTGGGCAGGTTTTGAGTATTACCAGTGAAGGAGACTCCATAGCCTCTTTGGACAGCCTGTTCCTGTGCTCTGTCATCCTGAAAATAAATATTTTTTTCTCATATTCATAGGGAACTTACTCTGCTTCAGCTTGGGCCTGTTGCTTCTTGTCCTGTCACTGGGCACCACTGAAGTGAGCCTGGCCTCATCCACTTGACTCTTGCCTATCAGATACTTATAAGCATTGGTAGGATCCCTTGCCAGTTTTCTCCAAACTGAACAGTCCCAGGTCTTTCAGCCTCTCCTCTAAGGGAGGTGTTCCAGGACTCATCTTTGTGGCCCTCTGCTGGACTGTCTGTGGAAGTTGCTCATCTTTCTTAAACTGCAGAGCCCAGAACTGGTCGCAGTACTCCACATGTGGCCTTACCAGGGTAGGGGAGAGGGGGAAGATCATCTTTCTCGACCTGCTGGCCATGCTCTGTAATGCACCCAGGATACTACTGGCCTTCTTGGACACGAAGGCACACTGCTGGCTCATGGTCAACTTGTTGTCCACCACGGCACCCAGATTTTTCTTTGCAGAGCTCTTTTTCCAGCAGATCAGTCCCAAATCTATACTAATGCTGTTATTCCTCCCAAGCTGTAAGAGTCTGTACTTGCCCTTGTTGAACCTCATCAGGTTCCTCTCTGCCCAACTCTTCTACCTGTCTAGGTCTCACAGTCTTCGGTTATGTCAGCCATTCCTCCTAGCTATCTTCCATAATAGCTGTGGGGGTTTTTTTAGGCTAAGAGGTTATTCAATATTTATTTTCTTTCCAAAGCCAGTTTTTAAATTGGAATTCATAAATATTATTTCTGGGAATTTGCTGTGCACACAGCTTTGAGCTACTTAGACAAAGTAATTGGGAATGAAGTTACGTATATTTGTTTCACTGCAGCATTCCATCCTGTTTGCTTTAGGTCAGCTCATTTTGCACATGATGCTTTTGTGTTCTTTGCCATGTGCACATATCTTGTGACTTCCTTACAAACTGTTCTTAGCTGAAAAATAACTGTCTTCTTTAGGATTAGAGCCGTTGGTACAGCAGCTGTAAACATGTGCCTTGTGGCAGCAGGTGGAGCTGATGCCTATTATGAAATGGGGATTCACTGCTGGGATATGGCAGGGGCTGGAATCATTATTACTGAAGCAGGAGGTGTACTCCTGGATGCATCAGGTAAGCATAGGAAAATGCATGACATTCCCTTTGTCATTTTAAATAGCTGAAAAGAGAATGCAGAGAGGTTATCACTACTAAACGGAATTAACATCCAGTTAATATACAGAGAGAATTGTCTTACAGTTTAAGAGCATACCACTTTTTAACCTACCACTTTTTAACCCATTTGGCTGAGCACCAAAAAAGACAGAAATTTTAAAAAATATTAAAAAAAAAAAAGCAATAAACATATGTTCGGAACAATTTAAATGTAGTTCATATGCTGCATAAGCCTGTTAAGTTCAGTTAAATGTGTTTTTATCCAGTGGCAGAATGTGGTCCAGAATCATAATATATCCTTTTTTTTTTTTTTGTTAATGCTCATTTTCTTAGCAACTTTTAATAATTTTTTTTCCAGCAAAAAGCTACTTAACTTGCTTGCTTTTATTTCTAGGTGGACCATTTGATTTGATGTCTCGGAGAATAATTGCAGCAAGCAGTCGACCTATTGCAGAGAGAATAGCCAAAGCACTTCAGATAATTCCTCTGAAAAGAGATGATGCAACTAACTGAGTACCAAAGCTGCACCTTTAAACATACAGTTATACACTGGTTCTCTCTCTCATGTGGTGGTTGTTCCACACCTGGCACCTGATTAAAAAAAAGAAAATAGATTGTGTTCTTTCAGTACTGGATAGCTTCTGGTGTGACTGTGAAGTAGTGTTTTGAGATTGGACCAAGACCTAAGTAAGCTTTTATTGTCAAGTATTCTATTTAGCATTAAAAACACATATTTGCTTCCTTTTATAGATCTACAACTGCTGTTCTGAAGCTTTATACTACACTGGAAAGCATAGCTTAAGATCTTTTGTTTAGTTACATAATAACAAAACTGATCCACTATCTCAATGCCACATAATTGCATCTGACCAGAAGCTAAAGGCAATATTGTTTATCCATTCTCTAACCTTTTATCTCCTGACTGTTGTTTCTTTTTCAGTGTCATCAGCATATCAATTTCCTTAACTTGGTAGAGTTTTTCTAGAAGTAGTTGGTGTGTTTCTGAATGTTTTTTTAGTTGCTTGTAGTTCAAAGCCCCTTTTATTTACCAGTCTTTGTTTTTGTAGTCATGGTTCTACCTTTTTTACATGAGATAAACGCAGTCTACTCTTTTGCTTTTTATGTGGCCAATATTCTTGCATATTTATTACAGTTGCAGAAATAATAATTACTGTGCCAGGAAAACATGTTTTTGCCAAGAATAAGTTCTGAGCGCACTTCCTATTGACAGATGGACTTGCTCCAGATTAAGACTCAAGTATGACTTAAATTTGTTCTGTCAGTTGGAATTATCAGCTTGTGTGTACTAGGTTCTTACTCTTATTATTTGAACTGTAATACCCATTAATCTTGTTTGAATTTCTCCATGATTAATTATTCCTTAGGTTCTGAAATAAAGTCTGAACTGGCAAAAAATAAGCCAGTAGTCCAGGCTCCTTACATCATTCTCTGTAAGTTATAAAAGCAATGACTGACCGAGTCCAGGCTTCCATTGTGTTATGTTGTTGATAGGCACAAAAGAAAATATGTTTCTAACCCTAAGTGTTTTTAAATCTAAGAAATATCAGTAATCTAATGCTTTAAGTTTATTGTTCTGAACTTATAAAACTATACAGTTCTTTGCATCAGTCTACTGACCAAATAATGAATGCACTTTAAGAAAAAACCTTAATTTAGATCACTTTTTAACCTGATTTTTCTGCGTCTGAGGTCTCCAATATAAAGTTGTCTTATAGAGATTGTCCAGTCAAAAGATAGCAACATTTTGGAAAAACTGACTTGTACTGCTGTCCCACTGTTTTTGTTTTGGCAAGTGATCTTCTCTCTTGAAAGTTCCAGCAGATCTCTTATGGAATTTGAGCTTTTAATATCAGGGTTTTTTTTTGGGTTGTTTTGTTTTATGAATTTGCTGAAATGTTGTATTTGAATCTGTATCTAATGCCAGATGATTAACATTAATGATCAGCAGCTGCCTGATATTCGTAGGTCTTTGTAAAAAAAAAAAAAAAAAAAAAAAGAAGAAAAATGAGACTTAATTTTACTTTTAAAGTTACCATTTGACATGGATAGGGACTGTTTGGCCGTTTCACTGTAACTTTATTGCTGTAAATGATTTGGGATCATTGTTATTTCTTGAGTATGACTGTTGTAACATTTCTCTGGCTTTTGTAGAACAAACCCTGCATAACTTTTTTTTAAAAAATGATTAATTTGTGAAATGGAGACATAGATTAAAAAAAAAAAAAAAGAAGTGAGAGAATGTGTTCAAAATAAATGGGTCCCGGAGCAGCAGCTGCTTCAGGTGTGTTTCCCTGCTTAATCATAGAATCATTAACATTAGAAAAGATGTCTGAGATCACCAAGGCCAATGCCCCACCTGCCAGTAATGTTGCCCGCTAAGCCACATCCCTTAGTACTGCATCTACCCTTTCCTTAAACACTTGCAGTAATGATGACTCCACTTCATCCCTGGGTGATCTGTTGCAATGTCTAACCTCTCTCTGAGGAGAAAAAAAATATTAACATCCATCATAGTACAATGCTGGGACCCAGCAAGCTGGGTATGTGGGCTTGGGGCTGTCTCTGAGTTGAAAATTTTGTCTTCATGGCCTCTGATACACATAAACCGTTATGCCTCTACAGAAATAGTGCAGGTGTATGCACAGCCTAGTGTTTTTATAAAAAGTACTTCAACAGCTTCCTACGAGATCATAGTATGCTAATTATGTCAGTCCTCAGATCTCAAATCTTACACAGCACTTTACTTTCTTTACTGTTTGTGAGGCCCATCAGCTGGTTGAAACACATAGCTTTCTCACCCTTAGCTTTCCTAACACTCTATGGAGAATTTATGGAGCATCATTTCACATATTTACTTTCTTACTCAACATTCACCTTCTAGGTTTTTTTGTGTTTGTTTGTTTCTTTGTTTTTTTAAACTATGTGACAACTTTTAGGAGTTCTCTGTTTTCTTTTTAACTTCATTTTTCCTTTCAGGGACATCACAAATCCCTGCTTGCTACTTTGCTGAAGCATGGTTCTCTCAAATAAGTCATAATGTAAGATGTGTCTTATGTCTATATGACTTTTAGTCATATAGAAAGTACACCTGAATGTCATTGTTGTTTAGACGCATTTTCTTTTTGTTAGTGTGTTCTGGTAGTGTGTGATTTTGATGAAAGATTTAGTAAAATGGTAAAATTGTGATAACTGTAATCAAAATGCTTTTGAGAGATTATCTATAAGATGTGGTATCTGAAAGTTCAATAAAACACCTATTTTTTTTTTTTGAAAAGGGGTGGCAAAGATAGTTATGCTAAAATTGTTTAAGTTCTAAAATTTTCATATGAAGTGATATATTTACAGGATAGCTTCTGCTGGACAATTCATGTGAGACAATCAGAAAAGAAAACCAGTTACCATGTATGGAATCACAGAATGATTTAGACTGGAAGGAACTTGAAGGTCATCTAGTTTCAACCCCTCTCCCATAGGGGTTGAGGGGGCCCTCCCTTAGCCCAGGTTGCTCAAAGCCCCATCCAGCCTAATCTTGAATGCTGCCAGGGGTGGGACATCCATAGCTTCCCTGGATAGCCTGTTCCAGTGCCTTACTGCCCTCAGAATGAAGAATTTATTCTTTGTATCTGATGTAAACCTAACCTTCTTTTAGTTCAAAACTGTTACTCCTTGTCTTATCACTACACTTCCTGGTAAAGAGTCCCTATCCCAACTTTTCTGTAGGTCTCTATGTTCTGGAAGACTGCTATAAGATCTTAACCCAGATCCTTTTTTTCTCCAGGCTAGACAAGCTCAGTTTCCTTGGTGTCTTCGCAGGAGGGTACTATAGCCCTCTGATCATCATTGTGGCCCTTCTATGGACCTGTTCCAACACCTCCTTGTCTTTCTTGTGCTGGGGATCTCGAAGCTGAACTCAGTGCTTCAGGTGGGGTCTCAAGAGAGCAGAATAGAGAGGAACTATTGACTCCTTCAGCCTACTTGTCACGCTTCTTTTGTTGTGGCCCAGGATACACCTGGCTTTTTGAACTGCAAGTGTACTCTGCTAGCTCATATTCAATTCTTTATTCACCAACAACCCCAAGTTCTCAGCTGGAGTGCTCTCTGTCTGTACATTGCCCAGCTGCACCATACAGCTTCGTGTTGTTGGCAGTCTTGCTGAGGGTGCCCTCACTGACAAAGATGTTAAATAGCACCAGTCCCACTGCAGATCCCCGAGGAACACTATTTGCTACTGGTCTCCACCTGGATATCAAACCATTGATTGCAACACTTTGAATGTGGCTATGTAGCCAATTCCTTCCCACTAAATGGTCTATCCATTAAATCTATTTTTAGTACTGATTATGTACAAGAAAGAAAATGATGTTTCTTGGCTATCATCCCTGATCACAGTAGCCCTCTCCATTTACTGATTTGAGGATAGATTGTGATAATTTTCTGTAACAAACTGCAGGGCTTTTCTACTTCTTCAAATCAGGGTCTTCTAGTAGACTTTATCCTTGGAAGCCTTTTCCTGCATGTAGTATTGCTAAAGCAGCTGTGAAAAATCCTTTTTTTCCTTCAATAATAAATATAGATTATTATTCCTAATATCCGTGTCCCAAAGCTATGATTTTAAGGCTCTTCTGTATGGTCTAATGCCTAGAGCTGAGTAGGTACTTTGACTAGACACAAGATGTCAATGTGTGAGCTCAGTGTGAAGCATTTTAAATACAGGAGATCTGTCTTTTCATGAGCTTCCCATCCTCTCAAAGTCAGCTGCTAATTCAGTTCTATTATTATTTGTGGGTGAAATAATTACTTCACAAGTCTGATCCTGCTTTTACAGTGCTGACAGGCAATTTTCCAACAGCATATTGTTGTTGGTTCTACAGCGGTCGGCATGACTTCCTTTGTGCAAGCTCCAGGCATCAGAAGGTTATTGTTGGTGATGTGACACCTCAAGAGCCTGTGCCAGAGCCAGCCATCTCCAGGACAACATAATCCATTTCATCTCTGGCTTATCGCCTGTGCTGCACAAAAAGTGGCAGTGAATGCAGTCTGTCACGTCACTCTTCAGTCTGCACAATCTTCACACGCTGATTTGTGGCTTCCTAAAGACAAGCACGAATTTCTGAAATGTCCTCCTTTGTGCTCACTGTCTGCTACAACAGTGGGACAAGCAAAAGCTTCAAAGCCATATGCAACATGCAAAGCAAACTGAGAAGCATGCTCAGCTGAATGCACATCATGTCACTGAGTGAAAGTGCTACAAACTCCTACCTGCTGGAGGAGGATGGATTAGATCCTCCTGCAGTAGAACAGAAATTTTCTTACCACAATTCAAGCTGTCAAAATGGTAGAAATGATGGTGTATATCCATCCTGTCCCAGAAGTTTATCACCTATGCTGATGGCTTCTACACTAGCTTGAGCTTATACACTGTGTATCGTACTTGCAATTGGTTTCCACGGTTGTGGTCAAGAGTTTTACACTGGGATTTTTTCTTTCCTACAGCACTGTTGCTGCTGTTAACAATCAAGCCATATGCACACCCATTTAAGTGAAAGGAAAAGAAGCCCAAAATAGAACAGCGACAACTGTATAATGGCAGTAGTGAGGTATGGAAACCCACTCCCTCTTCAAGCAGTGGGGATCAAAGTTTATGTTTGGATACATCTGTTCTTAGGGATCACATTTACAACCATGGAAAGCAGTTAAGTCAGAAGTAGTACTTGGCATCTAATATCGTAGAAGCTCTTCCTCCCCTGCTATGTTAAATTTTCCCCCTCTGCTGTCCCTCGGAGATCTGTGTATCTGCACACAAATAGAGTTCAGTCTTATAGAGACTCACACAGACTCACTGAGCCGAACTTCACCGTTCCTGACATAACACTAGATGGCAGCCAGAGCCAGGAAAACACCAGGGTTCCCTTCAATCCCTTCTAACCCCATTCTGCTGTCCCTAATTAACAAATAAAACCATATCACATAATTATTGAAACGAATTATACCTCGAATGTGTGAGGATTTGCACTCTGTGTGTCTGTGTCGTGACAAGAAATTTGAAACAGGACTTTTCTTGTGCCAGCAGCATTAATATTCCCTGCCTTTTAGCGTAAGTGTACTGAAATATGGTGGTATTTATCACAGGTACTTGGACTCTAAACTAAAGCAAGAGCTTTTTGATTTATTGAGGCTTTGCAAAATATTAGATTGTACTATATTTAAGTCTGTAGGTTTTTTGCTGTCACAAATTAAGACATGGCATTTGGAAGCCTTTTTTAAACTTATAAAAAATGGTCAAGGTATCTGTGCATCAATCTGTATGCAGGTACAACAGCTCTTGGGCTACAGGCACAAATGAACAGCTCTTAATCATTTTAGCAATGCTACTGTTTTATTATCCAAAGAGAACTCTAGCCCTTTGCTACTAGCAAAATAGTAGAAACTATTTTGCTTCCAAATGTGTTGTGATGATGTTGAAGGACCTTTACCAGATGTGTCTAAACTGTGTCAATAGACCATAAAAGTGTATTGAGACCTATGCTTTTAATAACCTGTTCTAGCATGGGCAGATGACTTATCCCTTTATTTCATTTTCTCATAGGTCTATATGCAGCACACAAGAGAAAGTTTCTCTGTATTTGTGTAAGGTAGTGACAGAGAGAAAAAAGTAATGCTAATACATTACAGACGAATGGTTCACAATTTATGTCAATATGGCTGGTTAAGGATTGCCTTCACTAGCAAATCTGGAGGGACCCTGCCATCCCAAACATGCCATGCCCTTTGTAAGCCCTGCTGAGCACATCAGCACAGGGTACTGGGCAGGCTCTGAGGCACTCTGTATCCTAATAGCATATAGCAAAAGGAGAGATATGTCCAGGAGTGCCTGCAACTCACTTTCGTTACAAGCCAGAGGGACATAAAATGACCAAGTTACTCTAGTGTGGGATCATAACAATATAACTTTCTTCCGCTATGACCTCTCTGTGGTGATGCAAAAGGTTTGTTTTTCCTCTGGCTATCCTCAGCTCCAAATTCCCATTTGGAGAAAAGTTTCAAGTACTGTTCCTGGCAGTAAGGAGCTTGGCTAAGGACAAATCGCTGCAGAAAGACAGCCCCAGCTGTGGGACTGTGTTGATGTGGGACTAAAAAACTACCTGGGGAATGCATGGGGTGTATGATCTTAGGAGGACAGCAGAGGAGCTGGCCAGAGAAGACCAACAGCAGCAGATAGCTGCAAAATGGACAAGAGGTCCTAGTCTGGGGCTGGCATCAGTACCTATGATATTTTTCTGATTTTAAATATTCTGATTTTAGAAAGGCAATTATTTTTCATGTCCAATAATGAACAGCCAGTGTGAGTTCTGTATAGGTTTTCCATCTAGCTATACTGAAAGCCTAAGTAGATGCAGCTTTCCCCAAACAAAAGGTCTAGGATAACTTTATTAGTTATTAATGACAGAAACCTTCAGCTTACTGACTGTTAGCATTGGCCTCATGTAGGCAAACAGCTGGAAAATAGTTATTATTTTCACCTCACTACTGAAAGCTAAACATAGTAAAAAATCATTTTCTTTCTGCTTCATTATACTTGAAATTGTGATTACAGTTCTGAACAGTCTTCCAGCAAAACACATTTAAAAGAGAGTAATGCTTAATGCTGTTAGAAATTTGTTTCAATATTTACTCAGGTGTAATTAGCAATGTATTAACTATGTGAAAGTAAATTGTACCCCACTTCATCGGTGCACCTTTTTCAGCTCACTAGCTGAAATGGAATTCATCATGTTAAACTAAATGCAAACAGCAGAGAGGTTAAAAGCTTTAATTCTGTAGACACTTAGGTCTAAATAGCTGTTTTCACTGAAAGGCAGTGCAAACCCTGAAATAATGATTTCCACCAACAGTCATTTGTGTATCTGATGCTGAAAAACAAATCAATTAAAAGAGAAAATAAGCACTAGCGTGTGCTCCTGTTCACCTAATTTCTTCTCTCTTTTATTGAAATTTTGTGGAAAATGCATGATCTGTGAACAAATGAGAAGTATTTTTTCTGCCCTCTAAGTACCTGCCAACTGCTAAGCCTAATACTTGAAGTTTTAGGAAATGTCAGTCCAATTCTGTGCACAAAGTTAGGTGCTCCAGTTCAGCAGGCTCTGTTACAAGTATTTATTTCCTTTACTTCCTGAAGATTTCATTGCAATCTTCAACAGGGAAGTATCAGTGTACCTCACCATCAGTTATGTTGATGCCTCCTTGGGAATTCAGAATAGAATCACAGAATCACCAAGGTTGGAAAAGACCTCTAAGATCACCCAGTTGAACCATCCACCTATCACCAATATTTCCCACTAAATCATGTCTCTCAGTACAACATCTGAACACTTCTTGAACACCTCCAGCGGCAGTGACTCCACTGCCTCCCTGGGCAGCCCATTCCAGTGCGTGACCACTCTCTCAGATACATTTTTCCAAATATCCAAGTTGGATCTCCCCTCACACAACTTGAGGCCATTCCCTCTTGTCCTATTGCTAGTACATGTGAAAAGAGGCTGACTTCTACCTCTCCACAAGCTCACTTCAGGCAGTTGTAGAGAGTGATAAGGTCACCCCTGAGCATCCTCTTCTCCAGACTGAACAATCCCAGCTCCCTCAGCCACTCCCGTAAGACTTGTGCTCCAGATCCCTCACAGCTTCACTGCCCTTCTCTGGACACACTCCAGGGCTTCAATGTCTTTCTTGTAGTGAGGGGCCCAAAACTGAACACAGTACTCAAGGTATGGCCTCACCCGTGCTGGCAGAACTATTTCTGATACAAACCAGGATGCCACTGGCCTTCTTGGCCACCTGAGCACACTGCTGGCTCATGTTCAGCTGAGCATCAATCAATGCTTCCAGGTCCATTTCCTCTACACAGTCTTCCAGCCACTATGCCCCAAGCCTGTAGCATTGCGTGGGGGTTGTGGCTGAAGCACAGGACACTTGGTCTTGCTGAACTTCATCCCATTGGCCTCAGTCCAGCTATCAAGCCTGTCCAGATAGTTGTTTACATTATCTTTCTGTGCAATAAACATGGAGAAATAGGGGCCCTCAAAACACAGCTCTCTTCAGTTGGAAGTTCTAACAATTATTCAGTAGACAAAACTGAGGAGTAGCACTGTCTTGAATTCTATTCCTAGTAGAATTTGAAAACCAGTTCCCAAAATAGGATGTAGAGTAGATTCAAGTCACCAGTGAAGTGAAATTCACTAGAAGTTATAAATAAATCACAGCTTGCTCAGGAAGTTCCTGAGTTGAATGCGGATGACAGTTGGGAGCATGAATTTTTTTTTTTTGAGTGTGTGGTTCTCCTGCTCTTATTGTGCAATTGAAGCAGAAACTGTTTGGTTCCCTGCTGCCCCCATTTTATTTTGGCTTGACTAGAGGCAAAGATGAGTACCTGGTGGAGGATACTCTCACAGCACGTGGGAGGCCACATTTTGTTTTTCTTTTGCTTGAGGGGACTCAAGGCTCCATTCTCAGATAAGTATCCAACCAAAGAAGAATTTGACGTGCATTGGGCTAGAGAGCAAGCAAGAGAGATTGGTGGGGTGCAGTTTGCTGGTTAAGATACACACCTGCACATGAAATTGGAGGTTTTTTGGTTTTATTTTTCCAGTTCCTAGTCCAACAGCAGTGTTTTTTGCACTTCAATAAGTGCAAAAACAGACCATACAAGTACAGCCTGGCCTTTAATCTCTGAAAGAAGATGCTGCCACCCCATGAGTATGCTGTAAGAATTTCCAGAGTCTCTCAAATGGCTTAGTCTGATCTTCATTCTCAAACAGATTTACAGGTAAATTTACAGATTTACTTGCTAAATTTTGGAGTGTCCGAGGTGTTAGTTGCTGACAATACTACGCAGTTCTGAGCATCTGCCACGTACCTCTTGGGCATCTCAGGAATTCTCAAGACAAATAACAAAGTAGTAAGAGTGATTAGGTGCTGCCAGTGAGAGCCTGCAACTCTGCAGAGATCTGTTGGATAATGAATCTGGAGACTTAGGCACCCATATTTCCTGTGCTAAGATTCTTCAGCAACATCTGTTCACTGCCATTTTGGACATCCTGTACCAGCAGAGGGACTCACATCACTGGGTTTGGACACATGCAGCCCAACAGAATCACAGAATCACAGAATGGCCAGGGTTGGAAGGGACCTCAAGGATCATGAATCTCCAACTCCCCTGCCACATGCAGGGCCACCAGCCTCCACATTTCATACCAGCCCAGGCTGCCCAGGACCCCATCCAACCTGGCCTTGAATACCTCCAGGGATGGGGCATCCACAACCTCTCTGGGCAGTCTGTTCCAGCACCTCACCACTCTCCTAGTAAAGAACTTAACTCAACATTTAGTATCACACCATCATTCTGCCCCCTTGGTGTCACACCACCATCTTCACTCCTAGAAAACAAATGCTAAGTGAGAGTTCAGGAATATGTTTTTTCTTGAGAACTGAGAAGCCACAACAGTCTTCTTACACTTGCAGGGAAAAGACAATATACAGAACAAATATGCAGTACAAAAGCCCGCATTTCCCAATCAACGTAAGTAACTCAAGGTACAGACAAGTTACGGAGGTTTGAATTGGGGTTTGTTGTTTGTTTGTTTTTTTTTTCTGTTTCTTCATTCTCTTATGGTTACATGTTCAGTGAGAACCTACATGAAATCATTTCTGAGATCATCCTGGCCTAATGGGACATTTTCCATACACCTCAGCAGAATGGGATCAGTTCCACGGTCCCATCCAGAAGAGCCATTTGAACTCGGGAGTTGGAAAAAATACTCCCTGATTCCAGCAAGTGTTCAACTATTTGAGTATGCACATTCAACAGGCTGCCTGTAGGAAGTCGCTTAGGTGTTAATGATTTAGTTTGTATTCTGCAGTAACAAGTTTGAATGAACACCCTGGAAAATGAACTCTAAAACCAGCTACTTCCAGCTTCACAAAGGGCACTGCTCAGATAAGAACTGTATCCAGGCGGAACCCTCAGCCTTATGACTGTAGTCCAGAACAAAAGCATTTAGTGAGTGCTCTCTGGAAGATGGTGATCCCAGGGAGCCTTTGTCCTCTGGAGGATCACTTGTTGTCTTTATGTAACTATATGTTAGTTGATTGATTTTCCTAAGAATGAAGAACATGCAACCAGCATGTTTGTCTCTTTTGCCCTTATTTTATTAGAGACATTTGCATTTCTTAAAAGAATATGTTAATCTTAGCAGAATATCTAGAAAAGAAAATCATACGACAGTTTTTCAGAAGTATTTAAAATTTTATATTGGCTTTGCCTTCACAATAAAGGTATCATCTGACTGATACCAGAAGATGAGAAACCAGGAAAGACACAGTTATGGTTTTAACCCATGAGAAGGCTAATGACATTCTGTAGGTGGCATCAGCTACAGTAAACTACTCATCAGTGAAAATAAGTGAGATTTGTAAATACATTAATGATGTTATTTGGATTATGAAATAAAGACTCAAAAACTAAATAATAGTGTCTGTGGACTAATAATAGTCTTGTAGCCTACATTTTCTTGGAGAGGAGAGTGTGTTGTACCAATCACATACTGTATTCATTTGAAGGCTTTTTCTACCCTCCTTGCTTCATCTATTCCAGGATATGCAAGATGACATGCAGAGGCAGTGTCTAAGATGTGTGACTCTTCCATTACAACCTGTGAGAATGTGCCCACACCATTTCCAAACACACCACAGCAGCTGACTGCCTGCAATCCATTCCACCTGCTTGTTGTAATGTCTTTGTCAGTGAGTTCAGAGGCAACACAAACTTAATGAATTCAGTCTGAAGTACATTTAGGGACAACGTGAACTCATTTTTGAAGAGAGCACGTGAGCTGTTTAGTTGTGACAGAGATCTTGCAAGCTAACGGTAGAGAAGACAGTTTGTAATAGCCTCCTACTAGGGGGAAGACATTGCATGAAGTGAAGCCCTGTGCAGTAAAACGTGAATGTTTGGTGTCATTTCAGCTCTCAGTTCAATGGCTTTTTAAAACAGACGCATTCACAGCAGGTTTGTAAGTGGGCCAAACAAACATACAGCAGCTACTTTGTCATATTAATAACATTCTAGTGGATGTAATTTCAGCTAATTAGGTTAGTGAAACTAAGGGAGAAAATCTGTAAGGTCAGGATGGTTCTTCGCGTAACTCAGTAGATTTCATGCTGGAACAATCAGTCATGGATTCATGAATCACGGAGGTGACTCCTGATATCATCATAAGAAAATGATTTATGTTACTTAGCCAAAATCCGTGTACACCTATTATTATGTTACATATATGGAATCACAGAATATACTGAGTTGGAAGGGACCCACAAGAGTCACCGAGTCCAACTGCTGGATCCATGCAGCACCGCCCAGAATTCAAACACTGCGTCTGAGAGCACTGTCCAAACGCTCCCTGAACTCCGGCACTCGGGCCGTGCCCACTGCCCTGTGCAGCCCGTTCCGTGCCCACCGCCCTGTGGTGCAGAACCTTTTCCTGACCCCGAACCTGACCCTCCCCTGACGCAGCTCCATGCCGTTCCCTCGGGCCCTGTCGCTGTCACACAGAGCAGAGCTCAGCGCTGCCCCTCCGCTCCCTGTGAGGAGCTGCAGCCGCCATCAGGCCTCCCCTCAGCTCCTCTGCTCTGCGCTGAGCGCACACAGGGACCTCAGCTGCTCCTCACGTCTTACATTTAGGTTCACATGTACTCCCAGTGGCATCGGGGAGTACTTGGCACTTCTGCCATGAATGTTCGTCGTTTAATTATCAGCTCCAGAAATTGATCACTCAGCAATGATGTTGCAAAGCAAGAAGCTTTAGCGTGAACCACAACTGCAATGTTGAAATTTAATTATGATTACAGCTGTTAGAAATGAAGATAAATGATACAGATAGATAGTGTTGTTCATAAACATCAACGGTATTTGATGTGATAGAGGATATGTGAAGACCTGATTCCAGAAACCATTGGGAGGTTTCTTCTTTTTAAGTCATGCAAAATGATTTTTATTGCATTTTGAGTAAAGCTTTTTGTTTGTTTGTTGAATACCTTTAATCACAGACAAAAAGGAGGGAGATAAGAGACCTAAACTCTTCTTCTCTTTCAAGGCAGCTTTTTTAACTCTGACATGCTCATTCAGTCTGTTATTACAGACCTCCAGTGATAGAGATTCTGAAGTTGTCCCTTTTTCCTTGTGCTACTTACAGTTACAAATGTTTTTAATAATGTCTAAAATGAATATTACTGAAACTTAATGTCAGCCTCTTCTGCATAAGTAGGAATAAACAGGAGGTAATGGCCTCAAGTTGCACCAGGGGAGATTCAGCTTGGATATTTGGAAAAATTTCTTCTCCAAAAGAGTGGTCAGGTGCTGGAATTGGCTGCCCAGGGTGATGGTTGAGTCATTGTCCCTGGAGGTGTTCAAGAAATGTTTAGATGTTGTACTAAAAGATGTTGTACCAAAAGAAATGTAGTAGAGAAATATTGGTGGTAGGTAGACGGTTGGACCAGATGATCTTGGAGGTCTTTTTCAACCTTGGTGATTCTATGATTCTATGAATTGTGTGCACTGATGTTGCCTAGATGATCTCTGACCAGATCCTCCTCAACCAAGAGGAATTCTTCCATTCCCCAGACTCTTTTTCTTATCTCCAAGGTCTGGGATTCCCAAGGTGCACTCTTAGCAGTAAAAACCAAAGCGAAGAAAGCATTCCATAACCCTGCCTTCTCAGTGTCCTGCCTTACCATGGTACCCACATCATTCAGTATTGGACCCACATTTTCCCATTGTCCTTTTGCTACTGACATACTGAAAGAAGCCTTTGTTGTTGTCCTTTACCAGATTCAGTTACAAGCAATTAGCCTTCCTTGTGGCATCCGTGCATGTACTGACAATGTTCCTATATATCTTCCCAAAATACAGTAGTATTGACATAACTTGTTCTTGATATCTGTGTTAGCAAGTACTACCTTTTTTTTAAAATCATCTGAATGGCTGCAATTGGTTTTTCAACAGCTGTCAATAAAGCCTGTTGGTCTCTATTTCTCTTCTTCTCTCCCAAGGACAGGTGCTCTGGAGGCACTTACCCTGGGCTCACGTTCATCTCCTGTATATTCTTCACTGAGGTTGCTTAAGCCTGACTTCAAATATACCTGGCAATATATCAGCTATGCTAAAACATTAAGCATCAAAAGTTTGCCATGCAAGACCTCCTCATCCCATCCTTCTCCTATTCTAGGCTGAAATCTTACACTCTTTTTCTGTTTTTTTTTTTTTTTTTTTTTTTTTGGGGGGGGGGGGGGGAGGCAGGTGTTAATTATAGGTTTGCTTGTTTTTGAACTTTTTAGGGAAAGCTAAGCAAAAGAAAGTATCCTTCTCTGCACCAAGCTTTTTGGTGAGGCAGAGGCCTTCCTCTTGCCTGACTCTTCCCTTAGTAAGCCTGTTTAAAAGCCAAACTTCTTGTTGCAGCTTGTTTTATGCTTTGGCCTCTAGGAGCCTATCCCTCATTGCTCACACTATTCTTCTTTTCCTGTAATTATGAAAATGTCCTTCTTTCCATTTTGTTCTTTTTCCTTTTGCATTTAGAGACAGCGACAAACTCTCTGCCGTTCCTTAGGCCTGCACTCCGAATTCCTCTTTGTCTGTCTTTTCTCAATGAAAATCATTCTCTTTAATTTACCCTTTGGTTTCATTTGCTTCCTCTGAAATTTTATTCAAGCATTTACCTAATTTTGCTCAAATTTACCTTCTTGAGGTCTATTGTTTTGTTATTCATCTCTCCCTTTTTCTTCTTTTAATTGGGAATTCTCTTTCGTCACATTCAAGCAAGCTGCTTTCAACCTTGTTTTCTCTGTACTGGTTGTTAATTAATTTTCCAGAATTGACTTAACCACATCTGAGATTAAAACAAAAGAGATAAGAAAATCTGTGGGAATTAGACACTAAAATACTCCCAAATGACTGAATTAGAATAGTGCATCTTTACCTTACCTTACCTCACCTTGCCTTTATTCAATTCTCCTAGCAATATCATGGTCTGGGGAAAAGTTTATAGTAAACTGCCATCGTTAGATAAAAAATCTTTGATGAGTAATTGCAAGAAGGTTATGTTAATTAATTGGTGTCCTATTCTCTAAGATGCAGGATAACAATTTTAAGAGCAGACAACATCCCTTATCACATTACTAAGTTTAATGTGGGAGTTAGATCATTACAGTGGAGCATGGGAAGTTTTCAGCTTTGTAGATTCCTTGCCTGTTCATGAAGGGGCTATTAAACTCAAATCTACCTGGGGTCCTTGAGAACTTTGCTTGTTAGTTCTTCATCTGAAGAAATTGGTGGTTCTCATGTGAGAGGAGCCAGAATTCAGCTTTAGGGTTACATAGCCCACCACAAAGTGGGCTATAGGGTTCATCTCATTGTGGGAAAGGACTCAGACCACCAATGACTCAACTTCCAAAGGGTGTGTAGCAGAGGGCAGGGAAGGCTCTGCTTCACCTGCTGAACTTGTTCCACTGTGTGGAAAAGTGAAATGTTCAGTGAGTCACTGGAAGAGTGCATGCTTCCTGAGAAAGGTGGTTGGGGCGGAGGGCGATACCTGCCCTTCAAGCCAAAGTTTGTGTATGTGTTTGGCATGAAATAAATATTGCATAAAATACTGATGCAATCCTGCCGACCAGGCTCAATCCCACTGTTCCAAAGCTTCATTGCAGGCATCTAATTGCAAGGCTGAAAGTCCCAGTCTTGCTTTCCAGTGTAATGAAAACCTTAACTATTTTATACCAAGCAGGCCACTGCAACAGGAGAAGACGACGAGCAGCCTGCAGACAAGGCACCTTGGTGCATGTCATGAGCCTGGTCTCCTCAGGCAGAAGAGGACATTGAACCCAACTTTCTTCATCTTACATGAGCGCTCCACAGCTGGGTGATGCAAACAGCTTGTTCCTCCTTGCAATGTGTGAAAGAAGGGAGTGAGCCCCGTCTCTGGAGGAGAGGCTGCAGGCAAAGGATCCAAGTTGGGAAACCTGCATGGAGGGAAGCATCGCTTCAGAGCATTGATTGACACCTCAGGCCCAGGGAGGGAGAATTGTAGGGAAAATATCAGACCTCAGCACTTCCAGTGGCCTAATTTACAGAGCTTCCAGGCGAGTTTACTGCTGCTATGCCCATGCCCATGTAGGTACCCACACGGGTTACTCTGGTTCAGCACCTTTGTGGAGCTCAGTGTGTACTCTGTAGCTGCAATACTACTGCAGATAGGTAGAAATCTTTCTCTCATCGTTCTGCTTTCTTGTCTGAAGCTAAGTTACACATTAGTCCTTCTTAAATTATACTTCAGGAAAATGAGTGAGTACAGTCAAGCCCTGAAATAAATTGCCTTGGGAAATCTGTGGAAGGCTTCATCATTGGAAACTTTTAACAAAAGACCAGACAAACATCTGCTGGGAGAAGCATGGATAGAGTTTATCCAGAGTTTGGGTGGGAGGTAGAGAGATGAACTGCAGAAGCCTTTTCCAGCCATAATTTCCTATGATTCATACACCTTTGTCTGTACGATTGCTTCACACTGTGTGTGAACAGTAGCTTCTTGATCTTGATTACAGCGCCAGATCCAAATCTGCCATGTCACCTGTAGCTTCACACTTCGTAAAAGTTTATTTAGTAAAAACAGCATCTAACACCTGCCTGTGTCATGGCAGCAAAGGCACACTGAACAACAGGAATGCATCTGCCGAGTTCTCAGCAGTGACAGCTGCCAGCTAGCCAGAGGGATGCAGGAGATAAACAGATGTTTGCTGGGAAGACACTTCATTTGTGCTATTAAGAGGAAAATTGTTAGACAAAGATAAGAATACTTAGTTTTATTTGAAATACTTAACGCAGCTGATGCAGAAAGAAAAGGGAAATAAACATCTGGTGATAGAACAATAGACTTAAATAGCAGAAAGAAATATTAGTTATCTTCAGAAAAAAAAGCCTCAGAGAGCTTTGGAAATGTCTGCACTTGCAAGTTGTCAAGAGCAGGTAATGTGGATATACATCAGAAATGAGACATTAGTGATTGTCTCTTCAAGGACAGTGACCTCTTAAGGTCCCTTCCTGCAACGTTGTCTGTACTTCTGTGATAAGATACAAATAGAAGCAGATATGACAGAAGATATATTAGCAACCAGAAGAAAATCCAGCTCTTTGAGACCTTTATCAGGACTTTCTCCTTTGCTGCCCTGTCTCAGGAGAGTGGAAAATCCTCAAGGCAGTGTCTATGTATATAATGCAGAGAAAATAAGAATAAGACTACATGATAAGCAGAAAAGCACTTAGAAGATGGAAACAGTCTTTTATTATTCTTGGGGTTGCAGTGGAGTTTGAAGATGTACAAATATTTACACTGGCAGGTCATAACAGTAGGCTTCTCATCTGCAATGTGAAGGAGTCTTCTAAACATTAGTATGCATCACTACTGCAGTAGTCAAAAGTCTGACAGCCCTACCGGCAACACCAACAGGACTTTAAACATTAATTATGTAGTTAATTAAGATTCTAACAAAATGGTAGAACTGAGGCCAGGTACATAAAAGCCTCATCTTTACGAAGTGCACTGCACCAGATAAATTGATTTGTCTGCTCACCATCAGGAGGTGGGAAAAATTATTCTTAGACATTCACGTAGAGGGATTAATGTGTCCCATCCATCTGCAGATTTCAATCTAGCAGGTTAAATTAATTCTGAGCTGGCAGACATGAGCCACTAGAGGAGAGCTAGGAGCTGCTACACCAGCTGAGCAGTGACGTTTTCTCCTTTGCTACTGCTTGCAGACTCGGCAGAAAACCTGTAATGAATTCAGCTGACTTGTTGAGACAAGGCCTGCTTATTTCTGATCTCAGCTTTTTGGACATCCTCCCTCCACACTCAGCCATGTTTGCAGCAAAACGCAAGTGGCTCAGCCCAGGCGTTTCACAACTCAACCAGCCAATATGTGTTCTAAGATCCCGTAAAGGCGTAAAAGGATGTGTCTGTAAAAATAAACATATTTTTACTGCTTGAAAAATTCTCAAAACCAGAATTTTACACAGCTGGATTTTCAGCTGGTGGGCTGAAATGGTTCAAGGATGCTCAATGAATAAATGGAGAAACTGGGATCCAGTCTAAGTTGCAAAGTAGAAAAAAAATCAGAGAAACATGGGTACTGCGCCTTGACAGGGTGCCTAGCAGGGCTCCAGGAACATTGACCCCAGCTGTCTAGAGCATAATTTGTTTCCTATATAAGCATGGTTGAAAGAGATTCAAAGTGCGATGGCAGTGGAAGGAGCTCCATGCAGCTCAGATTCACCTGATTTTGCACAGGACAGGGAAAGTCTCACCCATCCAATTAAAGACCAGTCTTCTCGTGGATTCATCTAGTGAGGAGTCTATTACCACAACTGGAATAATCTGAAAGGGGAAAGACAGGTTAAATTACTTAGTACCTCTAATCTGGCACACCATGCTCTCCTATCTTTTAGACAAATTTCAGATGCTGAGTGAGATGTTATTAGTATTAAAGATGAAGGATGGAATATGTGTTTATGGGAGTCTGCTCCATAGTTTAGGCACTCTCAGGTACTCATGAAATAAGCTGACATCAATTACTTCCAGAAGAAATCACACTCCTGTTTGCTTCCAGTTGTGTGTGCTCTTCCTGGACATTGCATACTGTGATGGCTGTTGTTGATGCTGTTTGTAGAAGCCTTTCTTTGTTCATCTCTATTAACATAAAAAGTTTATTCACAGCAAGCTGGGCCCTTTCCCTGCTGTCCTTCCTTTGATTTTGCTACTTGTTACTGTATATCAGTTTGATAGTAACATGTCACATTCATCAAGGAAAAGCAAAATCCTTTTTTCCCCGCCTAAGCTATCAATCTGCCAACATAACCAAGCTTCATAAAAAGCAGCAGCCTTTTTCATGGCTGCAGTATAGTTAACTCTGTGTGTGCGTATGCCTGCATTTGAATGATATGTTAATGATATCAGAAAAGTATTGCTCTGTCACTACTAACTTTAAAGCTTCTGAGATAATGAATCTGTGAGATTACAGATCCTGTGGGTGGGACATCGCATCTACTCTGCTCACCTCCACTTACCAGCCCATCCCCAATACCTGCAGTCATTGTGGCTGGGACCTGTCTGCACACCTCTCCCCGTGGTCTGAGGCTGCTCTTCGGGTGATGTTAAGCAGGGAACAGCTGCGTGTGGTTTTTGTCTTATGGTCAGCAGACCCCAGGGATGAAGCACTGGCAGTCCTATGTGCATAAATACAGAAAAGCAAAGATGTTTGAAGAGGTGAAGTGCTCAGGTTCTTGTCCATTTTTTTCCCCAGACATCAGTCTGTCTGTAAATACTGTCACTGTCCTTACAAGCCCTGCCACTCTCTTAAACTTCTTTGTAGTTTTGGATCACCAGAAGTTAGCAGTCTCCTGATGGTGCAAGACAAGCCCTTTAACTGGCAGCATTTCACAGCTGATATTAGTGAAGTCAGCCCATCACCCGTGGCTCTGACTAGGCACTCTATATATAAGTAGATACATTTAAGCAAATTCAGCAGTCAGCTCCAACATCAAAAAAAATGTGTTCATATTGGCAATTTAAAGTACAGATGTATTTGAAAAACTAAATTACTTATTATTTTATTTCTTTTTGAGTACACATTTCTAAGTTTTGTGTTTTGCTTTCCTTTAGTTTGGTTTCCCATCAAATCTAGAAACACATTTTAAATGAAGCCCTGTGTCTCCCATGGGACTTGAAGGAAGCTGTCAGATACTGAGAGATGCAGGTAAACCCAGCTCTCGGAACTGGTAGTAGAGTGGAAATATCCTGTACATATACTATGTGGAATATCCTCTTACCAGTGACAAAACTTCCAGAGCACAACTGCTCTCATCAGGGGTGAAGTCACAGGCTATCTTCATCAACAGTTCCTGTCAGGGCTTTGGGTCTTCACTTGAATTGCTTTTTTTTAGCAAGGCACTCTGTGGATTTTGAAAACATTTCATTTTACTCCCCTCCAAAATTGCACTGGCAGCAATCTGCCAAGCTTGCTGGCATAGGTGAGTCTGCTACCAGCCAGCCCTTCCTGCACACGTAAGACTTCCAGCAGGTCCTGGAACTGCACGTGTTTTTCCAGGTATATTCTCAAGGGTGAACTGCTCACGTCTTGTGAAAGTGTGGGAATTAGTATTTGGACTGTTACACCTTGAGGGTGATAAAACCACTGCTTAAAGAGGGTTTCCTTGAACAACAAGTTTTCCTCGTGTTTCAAAACTTTATCCATGATGGATGATTCAGAGTTTTCCATACATAAACTCCATGACTTTCAGCCTCTCCCCTGTCATGGATTCACATTGAAACTTCAAACTTGGAGTCATCTTGAATTTCCTCAGTAGGTTTCTGCAATTCTTTGTGCTATGTGTTTGTTGAGGAAGGAAGCCCTAGGTGAAGCATTAGCAGGTTGTCAAGTTCTTTTTAATCCTCTTCAGTGAAAGGAAGCCTAAGCCTCAGGGACTTTATATCTGTGAGATACCTTCCTTTTCCTGAGTCTCAGCTCATCAAGAAGATCATTGTTCTAATCTTGCTCTACCCAGTACCACGTTTTCCCTTAAGTAATTCCTTAGAATGGGATTTAGTGAAAAGATTAGAAAAACTTTCAGGGCGTGAAGAACAGCCCACCAGCAATAACACAGGTAACTTGACTAATTGGCCAGTCAGTATTAGCTGTAGTGGGATGTATCTCCCAGGGATTAAGTTTCAACACACCTGAGATTCATAGATCCTTACAGAGTCAAGGGGCAGCAGTCCTTCAGTAGGAGTGTTAATTTGTTTTAGTAGCTGTGTTTGCCTCCCCTGGGACAACCTACTCCTTTGGCATGAGGCTTGTGCTTCTGTCCTCAGCTGGCACCATGGATTGAGAGGATAAATCAATGATAAAATGCTATATGCTTTGCCAGATGACCTACAGTAAGTGAAATATTGGAAAAGTAATGACATGACGATGATAAAGGATCACAGAATGAGTTATTCTTCCTAGCACCAGGGAAGGGTCTAAACAACAGAAACACAAACAAGGTTTAAGTATGCTCCCTCTATCCAACAAATTTGTTTTTCCTTCTGTTTCTCTACAAAATTCTCATTATAACTCTGCACCACTCAACTTCTTATAGGTTTTGGGTTTTTTTTTTTTGGTTTTTGAGTCACTGTGGAATCCACTTCTCAAATCCATGAATTCTTACTTTCTTATTAACTCACATTTTTTCCTCTACTTTTTTCTTCTGCCTGACTCTAAACTGGTCGCAAGCCTTTATCTGACACATCTTAAACTTAAATTTACTAACTATGCCCATGTCTCCTTAGGTGACCTTCACTCTCTACCTCTGATGTTTCCTTTCTCTTGCTGATGTTCAGCTAAGGACCAAAGCACTGAACATTCATTATCTCTGGGAATGCAGCCCATCATTATCTACTTCCATTCAAAACTGCAGCATTGTTTATCTAAGCTTGATTTTGGATGTTTGGGTGAGCAGAGCAGAGGAGCAGAAAGCAGGTTCCGTCCCACTTCCAGTTGCTTCTTCTCTTCAGCCTCAGCTAGGCTGTTTTACACTCCTGAATTGATAGTGGTTGTTGTGCTGTTGCTGAGCCATTGGTGTGGGACTGGGGCTGGGCTGGGCTGCTTGGTGGGAAGAGCCACCACCACGATGGCAGGGGGCGGCTGCTGGATGTGTTGGGCCAGGCCGCACGAGGCCTGCAGGTTGGACATGCCTGCCACCACTATTGAAAATCTTGTGGTCAGAATTAAAATCTAAATGAAATGTGAGCGTTCATAATACATTTGGGGGAAAAAAGAGAAAAAATTGGTAAGCCGTGTGTCTAAAGTTTCCATTTTCTCAAAATAAACACCACTTGTTGATTCAACTTTACCTTCCCAAATGGGCACAGAATGTTCTTAGTGGACTTGTAATAAGACTTATGAATAGACCCAGACCTGTCTTGGGTCTTGAAGACTTCATTTTATCTCAATTTATATGGACTGTAAAATTCCAGCTGTGTGCATAAAAATTACTTGCAAAACTGCTTATCATAAGATATCTTTATGCAGCCCTGAGCATCAGTCATGGGAGTGGTCAGAACATGGTAGTGATGCTCTGAAAAAAAAATCCACCAAGCCACAGGTATAAAGACATTTGCTGTAGCAGGAATGTGCATGCACTGTATCACTGAACGTCTCTCACTTCTGAAAAGACAAAGATGGAAAGAAATCTGCAGTTTTTGCAGATCAGTCTCTGGAAAGGGCACAGAACTACTAGTGCTGCAAATAATTTTCCTGGGATTGATCAGGTGGAGAAGTTTCAGCTTGTTCTGTTAACAGCTCTGGAAATCCCTGGGTGCTTCCTTCAGGCTTGCAGCCTATCCTAATCAGTTTGGCAGAAGACCCGATCGTGCATGGCCAGGTAAGTACAAGCATGCTCTGCAGCTGTTTGCATGGCATGCTGCTGATCTGCAAGGTCCTCTTTCCAGGTGTGAATATCTCTTAGTCTGCAGGTGGAGTGGTCATGTGCATCATCCTCTTAGGTAACATTCACACATCTGTGCTGTACCTTCTGCATGTAGCAACTCTGGCTTTTTCCAGCTTTGGCACAGGCAGCTGGAGTGCATGCTCAGGAAAAAATCTCCTGTTTCTTTTAACACGGAACCCTGGCAATAAAGCAGCTGGTATCACCTCAGAAATCAACAGAGTATTATATTTTGCTGCTCCTCAACACTTCTGGCTTCTGCAGCCACAGTCATTTTTGTCTCAGTACCAACACCATGTAAAACTCTGGCTTCTCTGACACAAGATAGACTTTTACATTAAACTTTTACAGTCCTCTCTTATCTGACTATGAAGCAGGATGGTGTCATTGTAATGTACAGGGCAATATCATACAGTGACTATGTTTACTCCAGGTTCACCTTCTCTCAGGGTGAGGAGAACAAGATTCAGTGAGGGCATCGCATTTTCATTCTGCTATTAGCAGTTTAAATAACACAAAGCACCTCCATACTCTGGAGGAGTCCTGCTGCAGCTGTGAGTCCATCTGCTTCTCTCTTGGGTTTGTTTTCAGGCCTGATGCCAGTGGGATGTTTGAATCCTGTATTCTAGCTTGTCTGGTCATGAGCACGTTGGCAGTAAAAGGAGCTTGTGGGAAGAAACCAACAGTTCTAAGTGTTATTAGGCTCCTGGCTTTCTTTGCTGAGCCAATACATGTGCCAAATGCATTTAGTCCTGTTTGTGTTCAGCTTCCCATTTGGAGCTCAGTTACTGGTAATATTTTGTCCAACCAGAAAAGATGAATTGGGGAATTCACCACTGTGCTTAGCAGTAAGTCATACTAGGAAGATGGTCTCATACATGGGTGTCCAAACTTTTGCCTTGCCTGGGCTGCATTAAGTGAAAATGAATCATCTTCAGCTGCATATAGAATATATAATATAGATAATGTATATAAGTAACAAAAATTCTTTTATTTTTGAACAAAACAACAAAAACAAAAAACTGGCAGGTTTATATATACAATTATTCACTTCATGAAGTGCAATCTGTATGGAAGTGCAGGGTCTGTGTGACAATTCAACATGCTCATAGATCATCCTGCTGCCAAGTATTGGCAGTTGTAAAAAGCAGCAGTGGAGCACAATGAACAGACAACAGTGGAGAATGTATTTCCTACTTTGCAAATAATAGTCACTCACTTTAGGAGCTGATAAACCACAACCCATTTCTGTACAGCAGGATTGTGCTAGATGTTTGTGGGGGAAAAAAAAAAAAAGCTGCTGACAGTCTGTTCCTGGGGAGTCATTCTCAGCAGTCAGAAGTGACATTTCTGCCTTTCCCATCTTCTGCTCTTGATGTTGATGATCATGTTCATGCCATGCATATAAGCAAAGGGAAAACTGGAGGTGCAAAAAATAAGGGGAATTCTCACAGGAGTTTTGTATACACCAAGAAGGCAACAGTCATGCCTTATTCGTGGCCAAGTGGTTTGAAGCAGCAATAAGCCAGACAGTAACTTGAAAACAGAAAGGGATTTTCAAATATTTTGCTATAATTCCAGCAAGATGGTATTGGCTTACTAGCATTTCATGTAGAAACACAACAACAACAAAACAAAACAAAAAAACTAGCATGGAAGGTACTATTAGAACAGTAATATGTACAACCAAAGCTATATCAGATCATAAAAGTAATCAACTTATGTTCAGCTTGGATAATTTGGCAACAGGACTAAAATGATACAAGAGAATAAGGAAATTGTATCTGCAGGGGCTGGGGGAGAAAGAGTCTGTTAAAAAATAGCACGTTTAACCTCATGTCATGCTCCCTTCCTTCAGTTCTTGAATGAGATCTGCTATGGTCCTTTCCATGAACATGGCACTGGCAGTTTCCTCAGGCCCACTGGGTACAGGCCCCTAACGTGGCATAAATTGCTGTGCTGTGAGTGGCAACGCTGCCTACAGCAGGGATTTGGAACTATGTGATCTTCAGGTTCCCTTCCAACCCAAGCCATTCTGTGATTCTATGATTCTTTGGTACCTTCACCATGGAGTAAACGCTCTACCAAAAATTTACAGCAACCTTCACTATGACAAATGGCAGAACTTGGCATACCCTAAAGGAATAGAGGGGCTCTTGAGTGAATGAAGGTGGCTAATGCAACGAGCCCATGCGGTAGGGAAAACCATGCATCAGAACTTCTGCAGATGGCTCTGTGTGCTTCAGGCCTGCAATAAGAAGCTCAGAAAGACACTGCAGCTTTACCTTCAAAACAGTCTGAAAGCTGGCAGATAACAGCAATAGGCAACTCCTGCACTGTGGTTTGTGAAGAAATGCCACACCATCATTACAATAGCTGGTAACAGAAATACAAATAAATAATGTAGGACAAAGCTTCCAGGTCTTTTTTATTCTTGCCAACTTTGTTGACAACCAGCAGCAGCTTTACCAGTTACAATCTGAAGCAGCAACAGAATTTGGGAAGATGCTATGTTGAGTAGAATCCCTGTTTAATACACAGGGAAAATAAATCAATGAAATGGCTGACAGTACTGAGATCTCCATTTTTTCCTCATATTGTTTTCACTAGAGACCCCAACTTATACACAGCCCCAGCCCATGTCTCAAAGCTGTGATAAGATCCTCAGTGGGGAAAAAGTAGAAGACATTTTTGGACTGCTGGAACCCTTTCAGGGATCAGCTAGGCATCATTATGGCACTACAAACTTTAGAGACCTGTGCATGTCCACACTAAGTCTCAGCTCATGTTAGGGATCCAGACACCGAGAGGCACAGGGACGCACCTTGTCCACACCTGGAGAGGATGCAGTAGCACAGCTTCAGCCTCCCTGTGTCAGCTACTCTGTGCCTCCAGCCCCTCTGCAGCATTCCAAATGAGGAGCTGCTTTACTACCTGAGATAAAAAGTGCATTTATAGGCACTCCTTGAGGGAAGCTTACATGCCAAACATTAACACTGTTGATGTCCTTTTGGCTACTGACCAGTAGGAGATCAAACTATTTGGCTGTGCTGGTGATGCTGAGGATAAAGCTGTGGTAAGAGATCACCAAATGAGGCCAGATGACAGTCTGCAAAGCAGCCTTTTTCCTCCCCCCTGGCTCCCAGTGCCCAGCGGCAGCACTCAGCTGCAGTGCTGCATGCAGACTGTGGGGAAACTGCCAGACTCCAGCCACCTCCCTGCTGCACACACAGCAGCAAAGTTGGGTCTCTGATTTCAGCAAGGTTGAGTCTCTGAAGCCAGGGCATCTCATCCTTTGGGATTTTTCTTTCCTTTGCGTGGAATAATGGGTCTTTGGATGCAATCCCAGTACATCTGTAACAACTGAGAGCTTTCTAGCAAATACAACAGGAGATCTCAGAAAGGTTTTAGAGCCAAGCAGCCAGGCTACTGCATTGGCAGCAAGACACTGTGACATGAAGAGTGAGGAGATGTAGAAATAAGGACAGAAAAATGCATATATTTACCCAAACCACAGTTCCTGCGAAGGTTAAATGATTTGTAGTGTTCCTTTTTGGCCTTGTTGAAATAGCATTTTTTACACTTTATTCTTTCTTCAGCTTTCTTAGAAGAAGCAAAATTCTGGGAAAGTTCTTGCTTCAGAGAAAGTCAGCTGTTACTAAAGAATGCCAGCCAGTGAGAGGAATACTTGAAACTTACAAGATACTGCATTTTACAATACAAATGCAAATTATCAAAATGCATTAGTCCATCATCTTTATGTCAGCACTTCTCCTCAGCTTGCTTGGAAATATCAAGCAAGAAAAGAGAGAAAAAAACATTAAATGTAAAATTTCAACTTTATCATAACATTGAAAGCTACATTCATAGTAACTATATTCACACTGAAGACCAGCCACTCCTCAGGAAAAAGGCAATGCTTACTAGGGTTAATATAAACAGCAAGAGGAAGTCCACGCAAGCTACCTACAGCAAGTAAAAGTGATTCAAGCCAAGCTGTTAATGTTAAGATTTTAAATGCAAGCTAGTGACAATGAGTTTCTTAGCTAGAGAGTAAAGAATCTGGGTTTGGTACAGTCATCTTCCAAAAGTAATACATTTTCTCACTGATATTTTGCATATGCAGTGTTACTCTCAACTTAAAGCACCAAAAGAGACTCCAGCTGTCCTGAAGATCTTCCTGAGAAACTTCAAGTTCTTACAATAGCAGATACTCTTATTCTCTGTAAATCTTCTGTTGAGACTGTCAGTATGTGTAGGAAGAATTAGGAAGATCTGAGGGAATTTCCTCCTAGGAGCCAATAGACCTGTATCCCATTCTTAGCTCTTCATCAACTGATAGGTAAAGAATGAGGCCTTGCATGATGAGGGAAAAAACAATTAATAAGGAGACAGCTGTAGTCACCTTGGTTTTACTTATCTAACCTGAGCCAGGACCTTTGCAGACTTGAGATGTGACAGACTGACTTTAGAGAATCTCTGGAAATAAGACCCAAGCCTGGCTCTTTGCAGGCAGTATCATATGAGCCTCATTAACAGGGCAGAACTGGAAACAAATTGGGCAGGCTTAAAGCAGATATAATAGTCTTATCACTTTGATCAGATGGATGTGTCAAGATATGGTTTCAGCTGGATGATCTGGGATAATTCAGAAAAACATCTCCATGGAAGGACTGCAAAGGTATTTGTCAGAATGAAATTAGCAAATCTAGAGAAAATTTTAAGGATAAATAAGAATATATATGCACATATATATATATTTTTTGGAAGAGCAGGTAGGATTTATGTGTTAGAAGACAAGTCCAGGGGAATAACGTCTACAGAAAAAAGCAGAGTAGGAGTCAGAGAAAGGCCAACTGTTATGGCAGACTCTCAAGAAGAAACGCCTTGATGTACAGTATAGGAAAAACACATGGTTAACAGGACAGGGTTAAGAATCAGAAATTTTAAATGCCTTTAAACTTGTTTGTTAGATAAAGGAAGTCAGTACCTAGGAACATGAAACATCTGTAGTACTTACATTGTAGTCAGAGAAGCAGGATCTTCATGTCAGTTTTTGAAAGTCATTGAGTTAGACTTCATTAACCTCGCTATTGCATTTGCTGAATACAGTATATTTGAGGTAAAGCTCTGGCATTTATATACTCTTATACATAAATGCCTACATTATGTTCTGGAAGTACCTGCATCCGTTTTCAATGTGATGGAAAAAAAACAAAACAAAACAAACCCAAAACAACATGCTTAGCAAAGCAAACATAGAAATAGTGCCCTGAGTCCTGAGTGAGGTGAGAGGGCACAGCCATGAGTGCATGGGGAACATCAGTGTGCTTCTGGAGACTGCTCTGCTGAACAGATGAGGAGGGACCTGCTCATGTCTCCTGCCAGTAGCCCTAATTCTGATTTGCTTTTTCACGTTTTCACATTTGAGAGTAAGCTGTATTTTTTGAGAAATCCATGCATATCTGAAGTACCATGAAAGTTTTGACACAGTTCTCTGTCAAAAGATGCCCGAAGTGACAGATCTGCTGGAAAAAATCATCCTTCTTCTCACATACTCTAGTGGAAATGACGTTGTTCCTCCTGTACTTCTGAAAGAAACAGAGGGAGTTTACTATAGTGTTCATTTTTGTGAAAAGCTGTTTATCTAAGATTTGCACAGCTGCTCTGACTCACAACCCAACATCACCATCTTCCTGTCCACTGATCTCCACCACATGGCTGCCTTTTAGCTGTTCCACTTCTGCACCTCTTGTGTCAGGACCATCCTCAGAGTTCGTAACACCCCAAACACGTCACATGCAGTATACCATCACTGTTTGCAGGCTTCAGCTACATCAGTTCATATCCCAGTTAATAGACAGAGCTCTCCCCTGAGTCCTTTCCTGCATCCTTTCTTTGCTTTACCTCTTATCTTCTGCGTTTTCTTCAAAACTCTCTCCTATTTTCAAGATTTCCACACTTTTTAAGATTTTCTTGCTTTTGATAGTATTAGATCCTATCAGTGCTGATGACCACAGGCTGCCCAACTCTTGCTGGCAAGGTTTCTACAACTGACACATCCCAGATTTGCCCAAGTTTTTGGGCTCAAAATCATCATCAATTTCTCCATAACCATTAAGTATTCTAACTTCTACCAGCAGGGTTGTATTACATAAGGCCTTTGCTCCAGTGAGCCAGCAGGATCTCTATTAGATGGTATCAATGCCACAAGCCTATCTCTTGTCACAGAAGTCTCTTTCAAGGCAGAGAAGACCATGGGTAGGATAATTCCCAAGTGAGAGCCCATAAGCCTGCTCCCAGATTGCTTTGAAGTGAGTGAGCAGCCCACAAACTGGTTTTCTTCTGTGTGCATTTTCGAGTCATCTTGTTTGCAAGACATCTACAAATAGCTCAGATTCACTTCAAATAGGTGCAAGCAATTGATTGCCTGGGGTGAATGAGCTTGTCTCCTCCAAACTGATTTACATGGAACAGGTGCTTCAACTCTCTCCCAAAAGTTATTTTCCAGCAGAAGCTTTGCAGACAGCTGTTAACACCGAAGGAAAGCCAATCCCCACTTTCAGGCTGTGGTTTTGAATATAAAAGCCCCATTTCCCCTCCAAATAAGTGAATTGTACTGCTGATTTTAGTAAGTCACACACAGAACAATTCCCAAAAGTCAAGAAAAGTAAGTGCAAGAACTGAGTTTGGCAAGTTTACATCCTTTATTTTAGAGCCACTGCAGCATTTTTCACCTAAAACTTTCAAGTATTTATATTTTTACTGGATTTGAGTTTTCAGGTTTCTATAGACTTCTCACACATAGTGTAGTGTGTCTCAGACCAATAATCCTAAGTAATAAAAAGACACAATCTTCAGGTCCTTCAGAGTTTCCTTCTAAAGAGAATCTGAGCATGTGATACTTTGAGAAAGCCAATCAGGAGAGCAGTCAGAGACTTCCATAATTAGAATATAATTTTATTTGTTTTGGGATTAACCCAAAGTCAATAAATATGCAAAGACTCAAAAGAAGAATGGACCAAACTTCAGATTTAGATATTCTCTGGGGAGAAATGAGATGGAGTTAAAAAATCTTTTTTTTTTTTTTTTGTTTTTCGCAAACAGAGCCTGCAGTCTAAAAGGGACAAAAGGGTAACTAATCATACATGTACAGACATATTCAGCTTGTGCAGCAATGAAATGGGGATGAACTGGCTGGGGAGCAGCTCAACAGCAACAGCCCTAAAGGTGGCAACAGAAAGGCCATGAGTGCTTACAACGTAACACGTATGGAATGACAGATGAGTTGGAACCAGGGGTAAAAGACTAAGGATAGAAGTAAAGGAGGGCTGGAAATGAGGAGACTCTTTCTGCAGGGACACAAGGCTGGACAGGGAGCAAGTTTCCCACGAGGCTGTGCAACTCCATCCTCAGAGTTGTTCAAGTTTCCCCAGAGGATGCAGCCCTGGGCAGCCTGGTGTGAGCTGGTCCTGCCCAAGGCTGTACCATCCCATCTGAATTTTCCTATAATCTTACAATCCTATACAAATTATTTTTATATAGCATTGTTATATCAAAATATATGGACCAACATATTTGTTTCAGTGATCAGAAAAGTATTTCTATTGAAGAAATCCACCTAAAGAAGAATGCATAGGATTGAATGCATGTGTTTTTTCTGACAGCGTAATAGTATTTTACAGCCAGAAGGAATGTCTAGTAAATTTTTTGCTTACTGCCTCAGTTTTTTGTGATCTGAGCTAAGATAGCATTAGAGAATTGGTCAAGGCAGGCCTCGTTATGTATATACATTTATACACTTTGTCTTGAGCTGATAATTACATAAACAGTGCAAACAGAAAGAAAATGATAAATCCAGAGATCTTCAGTGGACTGATACCAGAACCTAGATTTCTGCAATAAGTAGTCATAATGCTATGTCACTGGGACATAGGTCTCTAGAGGGAACACAAGTAAAAGTGAGACAAGTCATCAGCTGTGTTACTCTGCATTTCATAGAACCCTATGTCCCCACTGCCTTCCAGGAAAGCAGGATACAGACCTATTGGATTCTCAGTCCTCAGCCATGGAAGTAGGATATATCCTTCTACAGCCACCGACTCCTGCTTTCTCTCCCCAGATCCACTTTTTCCTATAGTTCTGTTCCTCTCAGTAGAAAATCACTGATTGTAGTTGTGCAAAAAGAAAATTAAATGATCCCAAGTCTTTCAGATCTTGCAGTCTAGGAATTTATGTGTTCATACGATATGGAGGATAGAAATGAAAGAAAAGGAATATGGGAGACACAGCATACCCTCTGGGGGTTGAATCTAACTTTTTATTCTCAAAGAAAATATGATTTTAATATTCACCTTTGTGGTAAAGTGTCTTCTTGAATTATAAAAATAATTAAATAAAAAAAAAATGACAGTGATCTTTGTGCTAGTAAGGGCATATGAATAATAGCACTGTGACCTACTGGCAAAGGAGGGGTAGGGGAGGAAGGAAAACACTGGGCACTAAGGGCTCCCTCTTTATTGGTCATCCTAGTAAATCATGTGGCCAAGGCTCCTTTTTAAAGCCCATCTCTTGGAGCTCATACTATCCTCACAGCTTCTATTTCTGCTTGCTCCTGTGAAAGACTGCTACCTGACAAAATGTGTGACCAGTTTGTGGGCACCTGGAAGCTCCTTTCTAGTGAAAACTTTGAGGACTATATGAAAGAGCTGGGTGAGAAATGTTACTTGGAATTATTGTGTTTGGGGAAGGGAAGGAATGCTGAATTTGAACTCTATTCCTTACATGCTTTTTCTGGCTCTGCTGTTTATCAAGCTCCTTTTAGTCCAACTACTTTTATTAAATAGTTTTATACTGGAGAACTTGGCTGTTTGGAGTAGCGTTGTCACATTCCTATAACATAGAAAAATCTTGATTGGGAGGAATAGTTTCAGGTAGGCGAAGTCTATGCATGCCTAATTGGTAGTGCTATAAATGAAAGTAAGCACTTTGCTGCAGTATTTTATGTGAATTTGCTTTTAAGCTTTTGGAAATACAAAGTGGTGTAATGCTAGAATGCAGCAAGCTTCTCCGTGTCTAAGAACAATACACCTAAATTTGCTCTTGGACTAGGACACTGATTAATTGTCATGGCTATTACAGAAAGTGAATGAAACTCTGTGACTGCCTCCAGTGAATATTAACAAAGAAAGTTGTACAGATTCATGCAGACACTGCAGATACTTGCAAAAAACTCAAGGAATATCACTCTAAAGGTGTAGACTTCTCACTTAGAATTAAAATTGGGCTTTAAAAAGTTTCCAGCAGGATGAGGGAAGTATGGGGTAACTTGCACTGTTTGGATCTATACAGGGTAAAAATCCAGGAAGTTATTTGGAGATAAAAGGTAAAACACTCACTGAAAGTTCTGCAGCATGCATTCAGATGGCTTTCAGTGAGATTCTCATACTCTTCATCTTTACCCCAGATTTTACTCAGGACATAAGAGTTGCCAGCTATTTCTTAATCATTTCCTTTCATTCAACCTAGCCACTGATAAATATATCTGCAATTTAAGTGATTTTTTGTTTGTTTTTGTGGCTTACAAACTGTTGCATGTTTCTGCTTATTTATTTTTAGATTTAGTTAGCATACAATTTAGTGCATAAATCACTGCGGTTGTCTGAAGCAAGTACATATGCAAATATCTGGCACTGAAACTTTGCCTCAGTCTTCAAAATGTTGCTTTTGCTACTCTGACAACAGAGCGTACAATTTCCTTATCTCATCCCATCTGGCTTGGTCTATAAACATACCAGCTAATGGGGAGAGTCTCGTATTTTCCCCAGATAAGAGAAAATCATGAAGATAAACTTTCATAGTGTACTTTTTTATTTACAGGAGTGGGGTTTGCTACCAGGAAGATGGCTGGTGTGGCCAAGCCTAATTTAACTATCAGCATCAATGGTGATGTAATAACCATCAGATCAGAAAGTACCTTCAAAAATACAGAGATCTCTTTCAAGCTGGGTGAAGAGTTTGATGAGACCACAGCAGATGACAGAAAAACAAAGGTGAGTCCAAAGATGGCATTTTCCAACTATATATATTTCAAAAAGATTGTCGGATAAGGAGGACAGAGTTGCTGTTTTGACATCGAATCTTGAAATGCTGCCTTCAAAGGTAAACGTGCTCAGATTGCTTTTTGCTTCAGTACTTTTTGGACACGGAGACAGTCTCTTCTTTGGTCCAAAGCACCCTTGATGAAATAGTCATGCTTTGCTTTTTTTCCTCTGACAGAATGTCATAACCCTAGACAATGGCACATTGAAGCAGGTGCAGAAGTGGGATGGCAAAGAGACTGTTATCAAGAGGAAAGTGGTGGATGGGAATCTGCTGGTGGTGAGTTCATTTTTGCTATCATCTAATCACAGAAGTCACTGTGCAGAATTCTGTTCTGATGGATGCATTACACTGGATTCAAACACAGGGAATAGAAACATCTGAAAAGACTGTGCATTGAGTAAGAAGTCTTTCTGAACAAGTCTGGAGCATGTATTAAAACTGAAAGGGTCTTAAACTTACAGAATGGTATAGAGGCATCTGCATTCTGTCCATAGCAAGAAATGGTTAGGAAGGAATAGGGTGAAATATAATCTCAATTAGGGAAATGTTTATATTTTATAATCTCAAAGTCCTGGACAGGATAGTGGATGCATTAACAAAGTCCATGTTAGGTCTACCCTCTCTGACACAAAATACTACTTCTGTTCATCTCCAGTAGATCCCCCATAGCAATGTCTGAGGCCCATGTTGCAGACTACCAGTAACCAAGTCAGTGCTATGATGCTATAGCAAAAAAAAAAAAGAAAAAAAAAAAGTAATTGGTATCTGATCCCCTGTGATTGTTGTTATCTGGGCAGAAAGCACTGTGCTTGACTGGTGCCAGTGAGGCTTAGCTGCAGTTTGGGGTTTCCCAATGTTGCTCTCCAGTTTAAGGAAAAACACTTTAAAATACCTGGGGGAGAACTAATGATGTCTTTGTAAAAGGCAGCTGGGATTCCTACATGATAGAAAATGATACACATACATTACATTCTTGTAGAGTTCTGCCTTCCCTAGAGAAAATGATGTGTCTACAGATTTAATACTTAAATTGATTTGGATAAAGACCAGAGGAGAATAAATAAAAAGTAGTTTTTAATAACAACTTCATTAGAAAAGTCTGAAGAAAACAGAATTTGATCCAGCAGAAAAATAGATGAGGACAGAGCCTAAAATGCATAGGATGACACATGCAGCTGGAAGTTGTGTAGGACTCTGTGTATGTGCTGTACACACATATGGAGAAGATGAGCCACAGCTATAGAAGTTGAGGAGACAAGAGACAACTGCCTAGATCCAAAGTGCTCCCTGGGTGTTCCAGGAGCCTTTTTTAAGGCCTAGAAACTGAGGAGATTAGAAATCTCCTGGGGAGGCCAAAGCAGTCCTTTGGTGTTGCTTTAGTCCTAGGCTTCTATGAATATTTTAGACTTTTATTTCTGAAGCTTCCAACGTTAAGTTTCACCATTTTGGCAATTGCTCTTGAAAGAGGAGAAATGCAAATTCTTTCTTGCATTGGCTCCCAGTACATAAGTAGTTCTCTACCTTCTGACTATCAAATATGCAGTGAGACTTAAAAGCTGATTAAATTTGCATTTCTTTCCAGGAATGCACCATGAATAATGTTACCAGTAAAAGAGTTTATGAAAGAGCATGAGAAAGTCGTCTTCACGTGGGACTGATGCTCAAGGCTGAACAAAAACAACTTCACTGAAGAAGAAAAACTCCACAATTTTGAACAGAACCGCATTTTTTACAGATGTATCCCTCAAAATTACATGCAGCTAGCCTAATTTGTTGTGGCTATTCAATAAACCATTCTGCTTTCTACAACTCTTGTGTGTGTTGGCATTTCTCAGAAAGGGCCTTGGGTTTTGCACGATGGGGATGGTGCTGTGTGGGATGTATCATGTGAAAGCCAGCACCATGCTTGGTAACTGTGGCCCATCTCACTGCAGAAAGAGGGTCACAGCCCATTCAGTTGGTGGTATTTGCTATGTAATGGAGGTAGATGAAGACCTGGATACGAAGCATCATCTGATGACGTGTATTTGCTGTGATGGTACACAGACTGCAAGGAGCCTGTGGCCGAGATGCCCACTATTGGTGTTCAATGTGAACAGGGAACCTGGCACCTCACCCACGGCTATGGTTTTAGAGAACATAGAAAAGCTGAAAACTTTAAGCTTGGGAATGATCTGAAGTGGTTTGTTCTTGTTTAGCTCCACTTGGAATGAAATCAGAGCTGCTGGAGCTCTCAAGTGTGATTATGTTAATAATGTGCCTTTCCCTAACATATTTTTTTTTTTTGCCCTAGATCAGACAAAAAGCATCAACCTAAAGATCATAGTTTAGAGAGTACTCTCAAGCCTACTAAAAAGCACTTAAAGGTTTTCTCTTGTTACAGCCTCCTTACTCTCCTATACGCCTTTTCTACTAGGTCATTAGATTAAAACAGTCTTTGCATTTTATATCTGTTAGAGAAAGCTTTTATGGGAACACTAACTTCTTTAGATGCAAAGACCTTTAGGAGCCAAATTTTTACACTCCTCTTGTTCTTGAGTTCCTTTTTTCTACGGCTTTTAGTTCTCGACACCTACTTCAAATGTTCAATCTTAATTTCTTAACCTGGAAGGACAAAAAGAGAAGATGAAAAATTAGGAAGTCTTGGGAAAATCTGAACAAGCATCTGAGAAGATGCACAGTATCCACAAAATGGGAAAAACACCACATCTGGTACCTGTGGTTGGCTTAACCATTTGTGAACCACACTGCACATTCCTGTCAGAGGTAACAGCACTGGGACCTTTTGCCAGCAGCAGAAACCTCATACATACACTTGGACTTTATTCTGCAGGACAGACCTTATCCAAGATTCTACACTATTAGCACAGCTGAAGAGGGGAAAAGGTAGGGCTTCTAACCTACAGATGAACTAAGGGGTCATTTAAGAGCAGTTCTGAAAGACTGTCAGCAAATTCTGCAGAAAAATGTTGAAAGAGCCATGAACAAGCAGCTCCCTGTTTTTATTATGGCTTCACTGGTTGTGAAATGTCATGAGCTTAAAGAACAGCAGTTGCATAGAGGAAGGAAAAATGCTTTTGAGTAGCCCATATATACAGTATTCATTTCTTGAGTAAAAGGAGGTAACCCTCAAGTAAGTGAAGTCTGCTTTCTCAAGAGTGAATAAAAGTGACAATTTACATTTCTAAGCATCTTGCCCTCACCTGCAAAGCAGTACAGGCCACCATCTCCTTTTTGAAGTGCTGAACTATTCTCCAAAAATCAGAAACCATTCAACAGCATTCCTTTCTTAAAAAGGAAGATCCCACTATGTTCTTGCAAACCCCATTGGCCACAGCAGACACCTCTGAGTGCTAAGAGGAGCAGGCTTTTACTTGCTAGCTTATTGGCTCACTATTCCTGTAAAGGTCTCATGGATGATCAGAGGAGAAGGGGACTCAGCCACAGATTTTTAGCAGCTCAGAAGAAGGATGATACAAGGCTTATACTTTGCTCTGACCTTCCTGTTATTTTTCCGTTTAGCTTTTAATTCTTGGTTAGCACTGGGAGGAACACAGAATACTTCTGCATGTGGGTCACCCAGCTCTGCTCTCCATACCCTATCCTCAGCTTTGGCCTGGTCTCTTGGGTCCCCCAGCTAAGTAGACAAAAAGCCATTCACACCCCCAAACTGGAGCTGTTGGGAATAGACAGACTGCTGGCCTCATGGTCGCAGCCAGTCCCTCGGCTCCCTCATGTCAGCATCAAAACATCCTTGGCGTCTTTAGGCAAGGCAGGCATTTGGCCTCTCTTCTCTGCTTTTATTTCTGTTTGGTTGATCTCCCCTAGGATTTTAATTAAGGTGCCTTTGGATGAAATGTGTCCAGATCATATTTCCGTTAAAAAAGTTGACATAAATTTACATTTTAAGTTCTTTTAGTATATATTCTCCTCATATTTTGTCTCTGTTTTTACAAGTTTTTACCCTTCTTTCTAGTCCTGCTTCATAATCTCCAAGTGCATTTATTCCAAATCCCGTGTCACTCCAATCACAAGAAGAAATGGTATCAAAGATCCTCTTATCGTGTGCGTGCACAATCCTTGCTACATTTTTTTCTTTACACTTGAAAAGATTTCTTTCCACAGATATTATTTCTACTGAAGTTGTAATTCCCTGCTCTTCTTCTTTCTAGAATGTAAGTCCTTTAAATGAAAGTACTGATCTTTCTTGGTGACAAAGAGATGGATGGTAGCAATGTCAACATTGTTTGAGACTGCTTAAGACTGGGGTTTTTGTCTGTATAAATAATTCTCTGTCACTTTTTTTTCTTAAGGTTACTGGTACTGCACTATAGCTGTTCTATTCTGACTAATTCGCTCTTTTTGAATTTCTTTGGACCTGATTTTACAATGTCCCAATCATCTTTTATTTCCCAAAGGCACCAGCCTTGTCTTGTTAAAGTGCCTTTATTATGTGGATAGGACAATTAGATGAAAGAACAAAGAATGCCTGAGGGACAACGGTAGAATATTTTCCTATTATTCATTGAGAAATAATGGATAGTTTCATTTAGAAGAAGCTTTCTTATTTTCGAAGATTGGATAAAAGACCTAGCCATTTCTTACACTAAATATGATGTAATGTTTTAGAATAACATTGTGTGGACATATTCATAAATTCATTCACACTTATGTACGTTTTCAGACAAAATATCTGCTTCCTACTGTGGAAAGAAAGACTTATTATTTTATTTCTTTTTATTTTAATTACTCTGAACTGAACCCCTTTACACTGCACTGTAATTAGACCTGAGCAGTAATGGGAACTTCTCTCAATTTATCCTCGTTCATCTTACGACTGATAGGATAAAAACGTTTTGCATTTACAACCAATATTTGTAATTTAAGACTCTGACATTTCCACACAACCTCAGAATAATCCGGAGATTATTTTATATTCCCTGCCCAAGTTGTATCTTACTTCTGTTTAAGCATTTTTCCCTTTTTTTTTTCCCATTACTACATATGGCAGTTGTTAAGACAAGACTCATGTCTTTGCTACCTCATCCCAGCTTCAGTTCCATTCCACTCTTTCTATCCTGGATGCAACAAACTCAGTTCTGCAACCTATCATACCAGCACCCCTTCATCTTTGCAGTGAATATCTGAGTTGTTCCCAAATGTGCTCATAGCTCAGAAATTAATTATGCAAAAAAAAAAACAAAAAACCCAAATATGAAAGAAGCCTCTTAATACTTTCATGTAACAATCATTTTCTCCAGGAAGTTAGTTTAGAAAGGAGAAGGGCAGAATTACACTTGATGTGGTCTCACACTGCAATTTCATGTATTTTGGGTTGTCTTGAATTACAATTCTTCACAATCTTGCCTGTCAAGTACACATATGGTTTATGTTACAAACCACAACACAGTAATTCTAAATGTGCATTTACAAAAGCTTTTCAAACTTTCAAACTCAGTGTTTCTAGTGCCAGGTTAGCATAGGTGAGCAGAGTGTCCTTGCCACAAAGAGTACTAATGACATCCTGGGCTGCATTAAGAGTAGCATTGCCAGCAGGCCAAGGAATGTCATCACCTCTGCTCAGCACTGGTGAGGCTACACCTGGAGAATTGTATCCAGTTTTGGGCTCCCCAGTACAGGAGAGACCTGGACATACTTGAGACAGTCCAGCAAAGGACCATTAAGATGATGAAGGGACTGGAGCAACTCCTGTGAGGAAAAACTGAGGGAGCTGGGGTTGCTCAGCCTGGAGAAAAGGAGGCTCAGGGGGATCTCATCAATATCCATAAAGACCCGAAGGGAGGGTGTGAAGGAGACAGAGCCAGGTCCTGTTCAGTGATGTCCTATGCCAGGACAAGAGGTAATAGGCATAAATTCAAACAGCTGTTGTTCTCTCTGAACATTAGGAATCACTTATTTACTGGCACAGTTTTCCCATACAGGTTGTGGAGTCTCCTTCTTGGAGTAATTCACGTGCAGTTTAGATACAGTCCTGCTTGAGCACGTGAGTTGGGCCAGATGAACACACGTGCTAATCCAGACAGTAATGTCACTAGAAGAAGAGATTTCTGTGACAGATTTTTTGTCGACACATCTGGAGGTATAATGTGTTTGATCTGCTTCACATGGCACAGAAGAAGCCATTGCCCTTCTTGACAGCAGAAAAAAATCTCATGACATTAAGAGACATTTGAATGCAAGACCTTTAATGAATGCAGTAGCTTAAATATGAGTATGAAATCTAACTATGCAGGTGCTGAGAAGCAAGAAGGGAATAGTGTATTCCCTCTTTCCAAGCCAATTAGACTGCTTGCATCTCACCAAGTGACTCTGTACTAAGCATAAGCCTCTTAGAGCTGAGCTCCACTGATGCACCACTATTCTGAACTTGCCCTTAGTTGTAGAAGAAGGGAGACAGTGAAGCTTGACTGCTCCTTTTCTCTGTGGTGCTTTCTGGGCTATACACAGGGGAAAACCAACAGTTTGGACTCATTGCTCTGATTCAGTGGCAGAAATAATTCCATTATGTCTGCAAAGAATACAACACACAAATCCTTTCATGGACGTGACAACAAAGCAACAAAAAAAATGTGTAAGCAGATCCTTGGCAACTCTTCCCTCACATTAATGTGGTTTTGATTCACCTGTCATAGAAATGACAACAGTAGTAATGGTGACAGCAGCAGAATGGTGTTGGGAGGACAGTCAGAGCTGAATTTCAGAGGGATAAAGTGGCTGGTGGCTACATATGGCTCAGATCCCACCGCAGTCCCCAGACTGCTCCATGTTACCAGCAATAGCCTCACATCCCCAGCCCCATGTGTGCCTCACTGTCCTGATCAATCAGTGGAGGAAGCTGAGGCAGGCGTCACCCGGAGCCTTGGTACAGATACGGCTGCCTTGGACAAGGTGCACATTGTCTTGCCCTGGCACTGCTGCTCCCATTGGCCCATTCTGACCATTACAGGGACTGGACATCTTTAAAAGGAGGCAAAAGAAATCTGAGTCAGGCACAAAATTTCTTTGGCTCCCACCAAGAGCATCTGTGACTGCTGCCTCTCTCTAGGATCACCGCCTCACAAAGCCAACACGATGTGTAACCGATTTGTGGGAACCTGGAAACTTGTCTCCAGTGAAAATTTTGATGACTATATGAAAGAACTGGGTGAGAGATGTTGTGTGCTTTTTCTTCTTTTTCTTTTTCTTTCTTTCTTTCTTTCTTTCTTTTTTTTTTTTTCCAAGTAAGTTTCCTTTGTAAATGCCTCTTCTTTTGCATCTTATGCTTTGCTCATGTGTAGTGCTTTCCTCCTGGCCACATAGGCATTGCGATTATTTTTCTAGCATAACTTATTTCCTTAACACCTAGCATGGAAAGAAAAGAAAGGCTTCTGTTATAAATGTACCTGTTTCTAAGTGAACTAACCTGATCTAACCTGTTTGTAATGAGAAGGATCCAAGGAGATGCAGCATTGTTTTATGTTTCTCTTCATTGCACTGTTAAACTCGTGACTTGTAATAATTTACAATATATAATGGAGCTGATGTCTCATGACACTTTGGTTTCAGAGTTCTAAATCCTATGAATGAATATATCTGTTTCTGAGAAATGCCAGGAATGTAATCAATTGGGCATTGTTTTTAATTCTAATGCTGGCTTCATTCCTAGATAGCAAGTGCACACAGTCAGTTACAGCATTTCTTTTGCTATATAAATGATTCACTGAGACACTAATTCCCCTTATTTGAAATGTTAAACTGAGTAACAAAAGAACTTCAGTAAATTAATTAACCAGAGTAAATGTGGGATGCAAGTCCAACTACAGACATTCTTCTGAAGATTGGAACAGAAATGTTTCAATACTGAATAATTACTGCAAATAGTATTATACTTTACAGATAACAACATATATCTTTTTATATGTATCTTCTCATATGAGCACTTCATAGCATTAATGCAACAACTATAGCTATCCCCTTTTTGTTTTTATAAAGCAGTGATACATCATTATTTGTACATGTACTTGCCTTTTCCTCTGAAGTTCAAGAGTTAGGATCCCTAATGTATCTTAGTAAAAACCTAGGAATTGCCCATTCTCCACTATATTCTTTGCTTTAATGAATTAGTAACAGCATACTGGCAGTTCAGAATCCCGTTTCTTCCCAGCATCTTGCTAAGAGAAGTTCAGATTCTAAGATTATTCAACAATTTTTATACAAAAAGGATTTAGTTGAGCTTTTGTGAGACACAGTTCTATCTCTTCAAAGATACATGCACACTACTAACCACCAGTATTTCTTCCTAGTTAAATGTACACCAGTACATACTCAAGTGAATCTTTGCTTCTTGCTGGAGGCGCATGCTGTCAACTGGGACTGCATGGCCATTTGAATACAGTGCTTCCACATATGAAGAATCAGTGTCTCATATGAAGAAAGCATTACAGTATTCAGGAATAAACTTTTCCTTATTTTTCTACTGAAGTTTTTCAAAATGGTACTGAGTTTTTTGCTTCCTAGAATGTAATGATGGTTTTGTTCCTGATTTTTAGGAGTGGGCTTAGCAACCAGGAAACTGGGTGGCCTGTCAAAGCCCAGTGTGATCATTAGTATGAAGGGAGACATAGTAACCCTCAGAACGGAAAGCACCTTCAAAAATACAGAGATTTCCTTCAAATTGGGTCAGCAGTTTGATGAAACAACAGCAGATGACCGGAAAGTCAAGGTAAGGGGGCTGATGTTCTCTGAGTGGTCCTAACATACTAGAAGAGAGACAGGAGGAGTTTTTCCCACCCTCTTAGTGTACTATGAAATTCCCAGGTAATTCAAGAAAAGCACTGAAAGAAGAAATAGTATGATGCTGGCACCACTGGTAAGAAGTTTATCATTAGCAGAGGATGCAGATCTGGCTGAATATAAAATGAGTTGCTACTCTAACCTGCAAAGCTTTGATTACAGTTTGAGACTCTTCTCTTGGCCTTTGTAGAGTGTTGTAACCTTGGAGAAAGGGTCATTGGTTCAAGTTCAGAAGTGGAATGGCAAAGAAACCACAATAAAAAGAAGACTGGTTGATGGGAAAATGGTGGTGGTAAGTACCAGGCTCTACTCCTTGTATACTGATGCATGGCAGGAAGATGAAACATTCAGTTGGCCTCTGTCTAAGCAGAGTGACAGTTTTGGCCTATGAGAGAAATAAGGATGGAGAAAATGGGAAACAAGCTTAGGAAACAACCTGGAAGGAAATAAATATTATTCCATAACAGCAAATTGTCATTAAAGTAATTATACTGGCAGAGTTGTCATGATTTGAGATCATATATACTGATCTCAAAATTATTCTGCCTAAAAGAAATGCAATTTTCATGGAGTAGAAATCAGTGAAATGTTAAAAGAAGTTTGCAAGCCAGAAATTTTCTGTCCCTGGAATGTCTCTTTCCTTTTTTTCATCTTCAGAATGAATCCTGTCCACCTTAGAAAACTGATTTCATCCCTTTTTTGCACATCTGTTTCTACTTGTGCCAGTCAGTTCATACTACTGTTTGTTTTTTAGGCATGAGCACAACTAGCTAAAGATGCTGAAGGTTTACTGCATGAAAGGCAGCTCTCTGTGCCTAATTCTGCTGGTGATGTTGACCTGCAGCAGGGCCATCAGGTCCTGATGGCTCTTCTGAAAGGCCCTTGGCATTGAGAGAAGCACATCCTCCATGAAGGCTGGGGACTTTCCTCAATCCATCTAACCTGCCTACCTTTCTTACAGAAAGGGTTGTTAAGCACTGGAATAGGCTCCCTAGGGAGGTGGTTGAATCACCATCCCTAGATATGTTTAAAAACCGTTTGGATGTGGTGCTCAGGGGCATGATTTAGTGATGGGTTGTATGGTTAAGTTGCGGTTGGACCTGATGATCTTGAAGGTCTTTTCCAACGTGAGCAATTCTATGATTCTATGATTGTCTGCTAGGCACAAAAAAGCCACAGGGGAGCCAATCTGGTGTCATAATACATTTTAGGGAATTGAGATTTTACTTCTGAATAAAGAGAAGGATCTTAGAATCACAGAATGATAGAATGTCTTAAGATGGAAGGACTTCAAGGACCACTCAATTCCAACCCCTTGCCATAAGGAGATCAGGCTGCTCAGGGCCCCGTCTACCCTGGCCTTGAACATCTCCAGGCATGGAGCATGCACAGCTTCTCTGGGCAGCCTGTGCCAGTTTTGCTCATTCTATCAGCACCCTGTGGCCTATCCCTGGCCTAGGACAGAACTGCTGAGGAGGACTCATTTCTGCACACTGCTGAGCCCTGCCTCATGTCCTGCCACCTTTGTCGCACTTGCCTGGTGGCTGTGAGTCATCGAGAGCCACTGAGGGCCGCCAGGACAAAGGGGTCAGGAGAAACATCTTGTGATTCATGAGTGCAAAGTTTTGTAGGCCAGAATCCTGACCTCTGAGATGCACAGGCTGCATCTGTTTCCACAAAAAACATGTTTGTAAAACTGAAAGCGTTTGTGAGCCACAGTGTGATAAACCAGGCCTTGATGATGTTTCTATCAAGCCAGTAACAACGAGAGTGCTTTTTTTTCCCTGTAAGCTGAAGCTAATTTTGCATTCTTTTTGTCATTATATGCCATTTACTTAAAAACAAAAACAAACAAAGAAACAAACAAAACACTTATTGCACTATAACTGTAGTTTTGCTATCTGCTCTAAAAATTATACAGATTTTCAAAATATGATATCTGGATTTTCAGTGAGTTCAGTGGTACTGCAGCAGACATACTTGCTGCAAGTGAGATCCTTGTATTAATCTTTTCTTTTGTGCCTTAGGAGTGTGCTATGAAAGGGGTTGTCTGCACCAGAGTCTATGAAAGAGTGTGAAGAAACACCTTCTCTGCACTGGACTGGGATTGGCTCTAAAAACTCACCCTAGCCCAGTGACCAAAGCTTCATGCACTGTGCTTCTTTATTTTATTTCCTTTTATTGGGAAAATGACTGCATTATGATTTGATATTCCAGAGCCATAGTGTGACTAATCCAGAATATTATGGTGCCTCAATAAAAGCTTCTCAATAAATGAAATAGAGTGTGTGCTCATCAATTTTTAAAGTTTGCTTTCTTGAATGCTGCCCATCTTTCTGTTGTTCTTGTCTGTGTAGATGGTCAGACTATTTCTGCATAAAATGCTAAAATACAATCGATCTGCCTCTGGGAGAGGGCTAACACTGTTTCCTTAATATGTGTAAAAGTTCTCATCTCATGGCTGCTATGTCACCTTCCTGTAAATGATTTTGTTGCTGAATAGTTCCTATAGGGAAAATTATCTTAACCACAATCATTTTTGACTTGCAGTATGATTTATTGTTTCAGTCTTTTAGTTTTACTGCATCGTTTCTTCTCATTGTTCTCATCCTAAAATGCTTATACTTCTCTTCGTACCAATTTCTATAACCTCGCATTTGCTTAGAAGAGAGCACCTTTAGGAGGATGAATTATCAGGATATTTTCCATATTTCTCTGCCCAGCAGCTTTTGAACTTTCAAAAGAAGTGTGAAACAGGTCTCAATGAACTCTGGAAATCTTAGTGCTATAGAGTTTCATTTTGCAAAGCAATTCCTCTTACTTCTAGCAATTTTTAAGCATAGGTTTAGAGTTAAGCACACAGAAGAGATTTCAATTGATAGAATTTTCTGCTAAACCCAATAGAGTAACTAAGCTGTTCATTCTTCCTGTTGTACTTCATGCTTTTGACTAAGGAAAAAACAGAAAATCTCCTTAATCCAAAAGCATGGGAGCAGCTTATTACTTTTTTTTCTTCCTTAACTGGCATTCAGTAATAGCACAGCTCATTGTGTTAACAACACAAAGAGGAGTATTTCTTCCCTTTTCATTGACTCCACGTCATCATGCAGGACTCTCTCTGCCTTCTCTGGGGGGTTAAAACTGCTGTGATAGGCAGATGTGTTTATTTTGGCTTGTTAGGAGCTGCAGTGCTAATGTGAACCTTTGCCTACTGGTTCTGCAGTTGAGAACATGAATTCTCACAGTAAGGGAGATCTGGAATGTCAGTATCTGAATCGGTGCAGCTGAGCAGATAATTAGGAAATGAATGTCATATGTAAATGCAAAATATAAAGGTCACTTTTCTTCTCTACCTATCATTGGAGAAGCTTGAGACTAGGTCTGGCTTTGATCACAATTATATCGATGCATACTCATTGGAGGCAGCTGCCTGAAGGTACAGGAGGCATCCTAGAAAATATGAGTTGTGATAGAAGGCTGGAGATTTACAGATAACTTTATACTGGTCTCTAACCTAAGTGGGGGTAAGAAGGAAGCAAATTCTTCCGTTTTGCCATAAAGATTCACATTTGTGAGAGTCAGAGTTTCTGTGACTCTAAGTCCTCAGTGTCTGTAACGAGGACTGTAAGTAAAGTGCTGCCCCTTGTAACATAACATTGTTTACAAGCTGTCCGAGCTGTTCTCCAGCTCAGAGCTGCAGCCAAAGGAGTGGTGAGTGCTGCAAACACACTCTTTATTTCCTTTGCTTTTCTTTCAGCAACCTGTAAATGCTTCTCTGAGGTTAAATGGAAAATTTTCTTCTCCAACTGAATGTCAGCTTTCAGTTTTTTTACTTCCTCAAGAAAAGGAAATAAACATTCAGTTTGGTACAAGCTGTGTTTTTCCAGGACTGGGGAAAAAAATAGGACTGTTCACTCAGTCCTTGTTCATTTACTGTCTTCTCCTTTTCTCTCACACAACCCACCTTCCTCCTCTCCTCTGTGTGGATTTTTTAATTGCATTTAATTTTCTAGAGTCTGAGGATTAAAATTCCTAATGAGACGCAGATACGTTATTAGGATCCCACTATTTGGCATTTTCACTCCATATGAAGGTCACTTCAAAATGTCATGTGAGCCAGGGACTTTCCAAAACAGGAAAAGTGCAACTGGACTGATAGTGTGGAAGGCGAAAACAGTGAGGCAGGTGGCACAAATCAGCGCAGAAATGGAGCGCTTTGGGATACTGCAGCACATAATGCAGTCCTTGAGGTCTCCAAAAGAAATTTTTATATGAACTGTGTGATCTGAAAGTTTATTTTGTGCCTAACTACAGATCCGCTTTTCTCCTTCACTAAACATTTTACATGGGCTAGATGCTCATGGAATGAATGTCCAAACCGAGGTACGACGCCTATGTCTTGAACACGTTGCCAAATGCCTGAATTTTCCATTTGCCTGCTGCTTAATCTAGGGATGAGAGTATCCTAATACTGGCATATGAATAGCATTGTTTAAGCTATTCAGCTTGATCTAGTACCCACCTCATCCTCTGCTTGCTACGGAGACCACTGGGGCTACTGAAATCAAGCAAAAGCTGCCTCTGGCCTGTGGGTGCTGTGGCTGTTGCCTTGGACTGGACAGAATTTGACTATTTGCAATAGAAAGTGTCTCTGTGTGACACATATCTAAACCTGCGATTCTGTGCACAACAATCCACTCACTTCTGTGCAACAGGAGCAGGGAGGAGAGGCCACAGACTCTCAAGCAAAGTCTTTGTCCCATGTTGGTATCCCATGTACCTTTAAACTTTTCTCAGTTGTTCTTGGTGAGCTCACATTTGTGGTATTGCAATTATATTGCAAAGATTATTTGCACACATCCTAGGGACCAACGCATGGCCTTTGGTGCTGTTGTAGTTACACTACTTTGATGCCTATTGGGACCATTTAATCAAGCAGTAACTATTCTAGGAATGGCAAAGATGGGGGAGGGAATTACACAGAGTAATTAAATATGTTGCTCTTCATAACAGATCCTCACTACATATCTTTTTCATAGAGAAACTCCTTGCCATGCTTATAAACACTTCACTGTATAATAATCGCTCAACTCTGCCTTTTAAGATGTTGTTACCCTCCTTAATTTTCATTTTGTATTAAAGTTGTTCTGTTGATGTCTGTGTTACAATGGAGTGAAAGGTTAGCAGAGCCGAAGGGGTAATCAGTTAGAAACAAATAGGCTGATGCCATGAAAAATTGCCTTCAGAAATCCTGGAATTGAAATGTAATCAAGGTCTTTGTTAAAGAGGTAATTAAAGTACATCCTTGCCATTTCAATGGGGAACGTTGTGATTGGCCATTGGCCATTGTACTGCAGATAGGAAACACAATAAAATGATGTTATTTGGACTAAAGGGTACAACAACATTTGGAATAATGTATTCCCTGAGACACTAAAGAGAAAGAAAGCTGTGCAAAGCAGACACCGTCCATGTAGCATTTTCAAAGGAGATTGTGTTTTGTTTTTTTATCTTTTAGGTAGGAAATCAATATTTAAATATAATTTCCTCAAATGTTATGAACATGTTAAGAACTAAAATTGTGAGAAATGGCATGATTCAGGGATTAGGAAGGATGGAAAACTGGATTACAGTTGGATCTATTTTCAGGTACTCAGTAGAGTGGTAGTTAAGACTAGTTAGATTAAAACAGGCATATTGTTTTAATGTGATAACCAATATTGATTATACTATGTGAGATGTGTAAGGCAGGGAAAAAGGCTTCTCAATTTACTTCCTAGTGAATGTATCTACTTCCTAGCACATTTCCTTGGGGGCACAGCTTCCATATAGGCATCTGTGTGAGCAATAGGGTCAAAAACACTGTGAGAATTGATCCTGTGCTTCAAAGCTTATAAATGCTCTAACAGCTAGGGCTAAAGGTGCAGAAGATGTCTGTAGTGGAGCTGCATGACAGATAAGCTAAAGCACAGCCCGTATCAACTCTGACTGTGCTTTAGGCTTCTTTGGGAAATCTATAGACATAATTACTAGAAAGAAAAGATATTTCCTGTATCTAGCTACTGTACAATAATTACATTACTGAACATGCCAGCAATAATCTCATTTATCTCTCAGCTTCTACATGTTTTACTTGGAAACTCTGCATATTGGATATGAAAATTGGAGTCAGTGAATGTGGAAGATTCAGTTATCTTGTACTAAGAAGCTCCTAGCAGAGAGGCACAGCTTCATACAACTTCGTGCCACCTTCTCATGCTTTACACCACAGCGTTCAATTTTTTACCTTAGTGGCTCTTATATGCGCTTGTAGGCAAAATCATTTAAAGAGAATATTAACTCTTTCACAAATCTTCCCTCTTTGCTAACAGTGGGATTACGAAGCAATTTGAGATGATAAGACATAACACTGAAGGCCCCTAATTACCAGGTTAACATAAATGTTTTGATTTAAATTAACAAGAGAACAAGCAGTCAGATTATTAAAGGGTAGGTGCATAAAAGTCTCTGCTTTCCAGATAGAATCTGAGCCTCTGGCCAGGAGTGCAGGAGCCAACACTAAGGCTCTCCCTTGTGCTTCCTCTACCTGAAGAATTTGATGTAATCAAGAAGCATCATCACAGTTTATACTGGCGCTGTATCCACTTGGGTAGAGATTGCATTGTGAAATAAAAAGGCAGCCATTAGAGTCTAAGATAATGAGTTTGGAAGACTTGTGTTGAGAAACAGGAATAATTTTAAGAATGTATTTCCCTGTCTTTGCAAAGCCTGTGCGTTATGGCTAGCTCACAACTTAGTTTAACTGCATCTGACTTGGAAAAAACAGTCCAAAAGCCAATTGCTAACAACAAAGTTCTGAATGAGATGATTGCAGAAGCAGAGGTCCAACATACGTCTTCAGTTCTTTACTGGGTTAGAAAGAGAGACCAGGAGCTTACAGGGCAAAGAGTATGACAAGGCCTCAGAAAAATTCCAAATTGAATGTCAGTCAAGCTATTTATGAGAAACTAAAAGAGAGTAAGATAATGGAGGTCAATCTGAATAAATCATTTCAAACCAATGCCATTTTCTTCTACTGGAGTGACAGACAAGTCTTGTGGCTGGAAGGAGAGTGGTGATCCTCATCTCCAGAGACTTCAGGAAGGCACTGACAGTCATCTATTAAACATTTTCATAAATGTGCTATAAATTTAGGCTAGCCTGAGTTGTTCCTACAGAGAAGGGGTACAAAAAATATCTGTACTGTCATTGGTTCACTGTCAAACTGATAGGATGTTTTGAGTGGACTTCTGGCCTAGTCCTATTTAATCTCCTCAGTAATAGCACAGATGTTATTTATGGATCATACGGAGAAGAGAGGAAATGCAAGCACACCGGAAAGCAGGGTTCAAATTGGGATGATTTCAACAAACTCAGGAAATAGTTTGAAACAGTCGGGGGAACATTCAGGAGGGAAAAATGTGCTGGGCAACATCAGCTGCAGCTCACACACCAGATGGGGAACAAGGAACAATCAGCACAAACTCTGAGAGTCTGTAGTGGATCACAGACTGAATACAAGCAGTGAAATGGATGTTACTGAAAAAAGACAAACCTTGTGTTGAGATGTGCAGTCAGGAGGACAGCCTGTGAGCTGGGGTTATCGGCACGTGCTGCTTGTCTCTTGTAAAGCCTCCATGCCACACGTGTCTAGTTTTCAGTAATGCAGTGCAAAACAAATTTGTCAAGAGTGAAGTATTAAACCTAAAAAACATGCTCTAAATAGGAAGGATTCAGGAAAGAGATACTGGCCAAAGGTGCAGATGGCTGCAGTGACACAACAAAATTCCTCGCATCACTAAGATCTATAGTATACGTAGATCTACACACACAAGCATATGCGCAGAATTATCTATTAATATGTACCATTTTAGTCAGAGCCAGTGACCACTGTTCTCAGACACCAAAACTGTCCCAGAGGCAATGTGCCTGAGACTCAGCTCACCTCTGCAGCACCTGCTATGAGAATCAAGCTCAGCTGATGTCTCCTCAGCTTCCCAAGAACAAGTTATAATGGGTCAAAAGCTAATCACATAAAGAAAAAAAAAAAAAAGCAAATTTAACAAGAACCATAGAAAAAGAGCAGATTACTCAGACAATGAACAACACTATTAATTGCCTTCTACTACTCATATTTTCTATCTGAACTGTGATATGAAATAGGAGATTTAAACTATTTGGACCAGTAATGCACTGGTAGAAGTTACTCCTTTGCTTAAGTAAATAATTAGCTGGATGTTAAACAGTGTGTGACAAATAAAATAAAAAAAGACAGACAGAGAAAGAAAATCTGAACTAAGTAATGAAACCTTAAATCTGAATGCAGCATGCTGTCATGAACCCAGCCAGCCTGTGAATATGACCAGATTTTGTATCTGTCATTATTTAGAAAAGTTGAAGTTCTTGTAGAACAGAAGATTCTATGTCTCTTAAAAAAAAGCTACTCTTCTCATCCTGTCACCATTGTAGAGTGACTGACGGCAATTGTGTGTCCTCTTCCCAAAGATTTTCTAGGATGAAATAAGAATTGGTGCATTGCTCTTTGGTGCAAGTTTCGCATTACTCACAAGAGGCTGTGAAAACCATTGAAGGATGTGTGTTTTGTCTTCATTTTGACTGTAGTCAAGCCAGAATTCTTCCCTGAAATCCATATGATAGCTGTGGGTACCCAAAATGGGGACTTGCCTGTATGATACCTATGAGCTCTTTGAGGCCTGGTGTTCATAGATTGAAAACATATGTTTGGACTAAAGATATTCTCAAACTCTGCATAAGCTCTGCCACATAAAATGAGCTTGGAAATCTGCTGACAGCTTCCGTTGGTCAGCAGAGGAGTTTCACCCACAATCATCCATCTGAGTTATCACTTCTGTATAGCTCACAGAGAATAATGACCATTGTGAGGAAAGGGTTTAGATGTCTTGTTTTAATGATCTTCTTTAGGAGATGAATAATAGCTTAGAAATATGTGCCTTTCCTCCTTGACTGCTAAGGGATATTTGTTATTGTCTGGTATTTGCTTAACAGCTCACTGAGCTATAAGCACTATTCTGGTTGAACTGTCTTTGGTGGTTGAGCTCCAAGGAGCACCCAGCTGGAGAGTGGTGGTGCATTGGTGATGCCAAGAAAACCCTCCTACATTTCTGACTGTGTACAAGGGACACAAGATTAACTCTGTCAACATGACTAATGATCATCTATTTAGAAGAGCAGTGAAAGCAACTCACTTCCTTTCACTCAGCTGTGAAAGCGTGGCCTGAGTCACATACCCGCATGTGTCATAAGTGTGGTGATGCCAGCTTGTTTCTCCATGCTGCCACCTGGTTTCCTGCTCTTTCTGCAGATCTGGCAGACTGTCCTACTTCTTGGGCTGAACAGCTGGGCAGTACTGAGTGCTGCTTTCCAGTTAGTTTCCTATTCTAACTCAGTGGCAGCTTCATGCCTCTGGTAACTCGTACACATTTGTAGTGCCAGTAAAATATATGGGAATCTGAGGGTCTACGAGGTCCTTCTTGGCTCTAAGAAACAGTGTGCTTTGTATTGATGTAACCCACTTTGGGCTCCCTGGAGGTTCTCGTCAATCTGACAAACAGTCAGGATGCTGGAAGCAAAACTAAATTTGGATCCTTGTTCCTCATTTCTTTCTAAAAATACTGTAGTTTTTCTATTCAGAAATAGAAACAAAACATAGCAGCACAAAATAGCAGCAGGATTCTCAAGTTTTATTTATTAAATCAGGAAATTACTCACTACTCACCCGAGAAGTTTTCATTTTTTTCTTCCTCTTTTCTCCATAAGACTGGAGAGAGCAATTTTGGCAGATGGGGAAAGGGTGAAACACAAAAAAGGTGCTAGAGTTCAATAACAGCATGTTGCTTATGTCCAAGAGAAAGGGAGAATGTCACCTCCGGGACTGGAGTTGAGTGTCCACATTATGATAACACGACGGAACATTCAGATCCACGGCCAGGAGACGGGAATGTGATCAACGTCACTCCCAGGTGTGGTGCAAGGATGTACGGCAGCCAAGAGGAAGAGAAGTCTGTTTTCAGTAGCAGAAAATTCTCCAAGCACCATCTGGATTTGAATAGGAGATACTCTTTAGAGGAAATAACGTATAAACGATGGCATTATCCTTTGTATTTTGCATGCCTTTCCACACACATCCTTTTTATAACACACAAACACACATGGGGTTGAGGTACTCCTACTGCTTACAAACCCATTTGTAGGCTGTGACTTCTTAAATCTTGTGAATTTGTCAGAAGTTTCTCAAAATGTGAGGATGACAGAACATGACTAAAAGACTGAAGAACTGAGGGATCCTGAATATCTAAATGTATGTTAAGAAAGGAAGATAAGCTTTCTTTCCTCAGTTAAACTAAGCAATCTATTACCTTAAAATGCAATAATTAATCAGTGATTGACTCCTGTGCAGCAGTTTGTGGAGAAGAGATGAATCTGAAAGCACAAGATTGTAGCACTACCCTTCACTAGCTTTTCCTTCTAATGTTTCTGTATGACTTTTGCCAGGTCTTTGGTCTTAGTAAAGGTCATCTGGACAGCTCTGGGGGAAAAGCACCTGTACCTCAGTGCCTTACAATAATCACAGAATTATAGAATTCTTAGAGTTGGAAGGGACCTCTGAGGGCCATCTAGTCCAACTCCCCTGCAATGAACAGGGACATCACAGCTAGATCAGGTTGCCCAGGGCCTTATCCAGCCTCACCTTGAAAGTCTCCAGGGACAGGACATCAACCACACCTCTGGGCAACCTGTTCCAGTGCCTCAGCACCCTCACTGTAGAAGAATTTTCCTTATATCCAACTTAAATCTACCCTCCCTGATCTTGAAGACATTTCCCCTTGTTCTAGCAGTACAGATCCTGCTAAAGAGTTTGTCCCCTTCTTTCCTGTAGCTCTCCTTTAGATACTGAAAGGCCACTATCAGGTCACCTTGCAGCCTTTTCTTCTCCAGGCTGAACAGCTCCAGCTCTCTCAGCCTGTCCTTATAGGAGAGGTGCTCCATCCCTTGGATCATTTTTGCAGCCCTTCTCTGGATGCTCCCCAGCAGGTCTCTGTCTCTCCTGTACTGAGGACTCCACATCTGAATGCAGTACTCCAGGTGAGGCATAACTAGCGCAGAGTAGAGGAGCAGGATCACCTCCCTTGACCTGCTGATCAAGCTTCTTTTGTTTTTTGATGCAATTCAGGATACGGTTGGCTTTCTGTGCTGTGAGGGCACAATAAGTCTAGTTCTGATACATAGAATCATAGAATCTGTGCATACGTAAGTAAGCATGAGACCTGTGGTGACCAAAACTATCAAAATATAGCTATGGAGAGAAAGGCAGTTCATGTAAGAAAATGGTTTTGACCCACTTTATGACAATGCAGCCACAGTCGAGACTTTATATCCTGCTGTATGGTAGCTAAATAACATGAAGAAAAACAAAGAAGAAAAATGATGTTGCTCCTTTTGGATTCCCTAGTTGCAACTGAGAGAAATCTGAAGCAAATACAAGGAATTTCTTCAGACTGGAGAAGTTTCATGCTTGCACATAAGTCAGTTTGCAAATTGCTCTCTGCTAAACTGATTTTAAAAATGCTTTTGTCAAAAAAGGAAAGATTGAGAAAAATTCTTATAAAAATACCACTTATTTTCAGCATTGCTTTTACACTTTTCAGTGTACCTTACTCTACAGTTTCATGCTAGAGTCTGTCCAGGTGAGGTACCTTGCCCTTTTCCTGTCATGTGCACAGTGTTTCTGTCTGTAGGTTGGACTTTCTCTCTGGTCTCCCCCTCTCACATTCTGCAGTGATAATTTTGGACATCTTGTGCTAGAGCAGTTCTTGGGTCAGGATTTTAAGGATTTTTCTTGGACAAGATTCAGTGTTCCATAATTTCTATGTGTTGTGAATTTTCCCAGATATCTCATACATATGTGGTAATAAATATGACCCAATTGCAGGGGTGGCTTCCTGTGAGTATATATTCTTTTCTTTTTGTGAAGAGCTTTTTCAGAGTGTTGATTTTCAAATGAGGTAACTTACACACATGGATATGTAATACTGCCCTGTGAACTTGAAAGGGAAGAGAGCTAAGAGGGTGATTTCTTGTTACCTTATGGCAAGTTTGAAGACAGAGTTCTGCAGCAAAGTAAAAGAAACTCTACACTACTCATAATGAAAAAAGATCAAAATACTTTAATGAACAAACTTTGTCAAAGGTCCATTTTCATTCCAGGATGCTATCAGCTAAATCTACTGATAGGAGATCATATTTTAATATGTATGGACAGATACAGACAGTGAAGCTGACTAGTAGCAACGAAGATGATGTGTCATATAGGATTTCTACACATAGAGTTCCTTATTAAAAAGTCTTTAAAGTATATCTTAACAATTGATTTGTCCTGGAAAAGATTAGCGTGATATTAAACATGTCTGAAACAAAAAATGAAACAGTAAAAGCTGATTTATCATACAAGGAAAATAACAAGAAGCTATCACTTTTCTGTGACTATTTGTTTTCCAAAAGTCTATATGATAATACTTCAGGAAAAGTCTGAGCCTTGGAAAGGAAGTGAGAGAAAACAAAAGGAGAAATATTCTGTTATAAAGATTAAGAAGTAGTACTGTTTGACACTGTCCTGCATGAAATTCTGGTCACCAAGTTAGAGAAAAATGGATTTGATGGATGAACCACTTGTTGGATAAGGAATTGGCTGGATGGTCACACACAGAGAGTTGCGGTCAGTGGCTCAATATCCCAGTGGAGACTGGTGACAAGTGGCATTCTTCAGGGACTGGTGCTGGGACTGGTATTATGTAACATCTTTTCAGGCAACATGGGCAGTGGGATTGAGTGCAGCCTCAGCAATTTTGCAGATGACACCAAGCTGAGTGGTGCAATTTGACATGCTAGAGGGAAGGAATGCTATTCAGAGGGACCTGGACAGGCTTGAGAGGTGGGCCCATGCCAAACCCATGAAGTCCAACAAGGTCAAGTGCAAGGCAGGCATCTAGGTTGGGGCAATCTCAAGCATAGATAAAGATTTTGTGGAGAGTTGCTTGAGAGCAGCCCTGAGGAGAAAGACTTGGGAGTGTTGATTGATGAAAGATTCAACATGAGCCAGCAATGTCTGCTTGCAGCCCAGAAGGCCAAATATATCCTGAGTTGCATCAAGAGAAGTGTGACCAACAAGGCAAAGGAGGTGATTGTGCCCCTCTACTCTGCTCTCATGAGAGTCAGCATGGAGTATTGTGTCCAGTTCTGGAGTCCCCAACACATGAAGGACATGAAGCTGTTGGAGCAGGTCCAGAGGAGGGCCACAAAGATGATCAGAGGGTTGGAGCACCGCCCCTGTGGGGACAGGATGGGAGAGCTGGGGTTCTTCAGCCTGCAGAGCAGAAGGCAAATGTTATAGCAGCCTTCCAGTACCTGAAGGGGGCCTACAGGAAAGCTGGGGAGGGACTTTTTTTAAGGACATGTTGCAACAGGACAAGGAGAAATGGTTTTAAACTGGAAGAGGGTAGGTTTAGACTAGATATTAGGAAGATATTCTTTGCTGTGGGTGTGGTAAGACACTGAAACAGGTTGCCCAGTGAGGTTGTGGATGCCCCCTCCCTGTAAGGCTAGGCTGGATGGGGCTGTGAGCAACTCAATCTAGAAAGAGGTGTCCCTGCCTATAGCAGGGGGGATTGGAACTAAGTGATCTTAAAGGTCCCTTCCAACCTAAACCATTCTATGATTCTCTGATTAAAAATTAAAATGTAAAAAACAGCCACAAAAGTTCTTTGAATTATAAAATAGATGTTTGTCTTTTGGACACTAGTGTATTTTCTTTCTGTAATATACTATGTCTATTCAATTTCAGGTGTATCTCTTTCAGTTTAGATTTAAAAAATCTTGATTTCATTGTTCTTCAAACAACATAAAATTAAATATTATTAATATTAAAAAAATAATTAATAAATTAATAAGAAAACTTTTTTACTATTTTATTTCATTGTAATTCAGAGTCTGTCGCAGTGAGTCTCAGAAAAGATCTCCTACATGTGTTGCTTACTGGCCTCTTGACTGTTGGAATTATTTCAAGATTTCTTGGAGATGGTGATGGCTAAAATTAGCTTATTGTATCAAAAGTTAACTACCCATGACAAGCATGTAATATCATTTGTTGAAGAAATGAAGACAAGATGCATGACACATCAGCTGATGGAGATGGAGCTGCCATTTTTTATTACTAATAGCAGGCAAGACTAGACGCAACCTGATAAAGTCTCTTCATAGCTCCACCTTACTCAGCTGAAGGATATTTTCCTTCCTTTTGCACTAAAACCCAAGTGCACAGTGAGTCTTCAGTCAAACCCAGCTTTTTCCTAAAAGCTTAGTTTCCTATTTTGTTTCTGATTATTTTATTTAGGTTATCACCTTACTGTTTTGCTATGTCTACTGGAATTTTTATAAACTATTTTAAAAGACTTCTGAGGCAACATGTTGTTGGAGGAAACAGGAATATTGTTCTCTGCCCGGATGTTTTAACATGGCTAACTCCCTTTTATGTAGTACAAATCTTGAGGCAGAAGAGGTTAAATGCAGAAATGATGCCACCACAGAGGAAGGGAGATTTCCTAAAGTGCGTCTCTCTGTGCCTCAATGACACATTGTCCATCGTTCACAGGAATCTTGGCTCTAGGAAAAGTTTAACTATGTCTTGCCATTTCAGTGCTTCCCAAAATTGTGTGCTTTTACTGTCATCAGCACCAGACACATGGAACACGGACACTGTCCTAAAATGAAGTTCTTCAGACTACCATATATCCATTATTTTATAGATGATTCTTTAAGAATGCTTTCGGCTAGTTTGCACTCTCCAATTTAATGTATACTTCAAGATTAGATTGAATGAAATCAGAAAAAAAAAACCCACATTTTTGGCAGAAAACATATCACAGATTATACAACTAATTTCCAGTCTTACAGAGCACAGTGTCCCAGGAGATCGGGAAAAGCAGCTGCATTTAAAAATATTTTTTCATCCATACATGAGAAAAGAAAATGGCAAATCAGTGATCTTACAAAGTTGAGTTCTTTTCTTGGTATTTTAAATATGTATTAAATAATCATGTGAATGGTTTGTTGCCCAGGATTAAGGTTTATGTTAAAAAGTCACATGCATCGTAAGCCAGGGATCTCTGTTGACCATACTTTATCCTTCATTTTAAAGCTGTTTTGGGGAAGATGTGGTTAACCCAACATGACTTACACAACCTTTGAATTCAATTAACTATTACAGCAGATTTTTGTTGAACTTGTTTTGGTGGCTAAGTGAATCATATTTATTAAGAATTAGTACTTTCCAACACTAATTACATGACATATAATCTTGCAGAAATCTCAAAGTAATTCTAAGGAATGGGAGAATTTAGTAATAATGTTTGCTGTCTTGCGACATGCTGTCAATTTTGTACCTTGCCAGTTGCATTAGAAACAAGAAGAAATCCAATAACACATGCGTGTCCAACATGATTTAGGCTTGTCTGGGCCACTTTGAGTGAAGAGGAATTGACTTGGGCTGCATATAAAATGTATAAAATATATTTCTAATATACAATATTTATCTTTTATACATACATATAATTAGGACATAAAAGAGATCAACAAAAACTTAAAACTCGTGGGATATCTGACCTTGTTTTTGTGAAACTAACACATCTAGTTTGATAGAATTGGTTGCAATTTTTAGTGAGTTCTCCAGGTGTTCATCAGATTTTTCAGGAAATTTTACTCTTCCTGTACTTCACCCATGAGAAGAGTTATTTACAAATGTACCTACTGCCAAAAAGTGATGACAGGAATAAGGCATGATTGGGAAGCGAGGGATATTTTTCTCTGATAAGAGACATCTTGTGAAAGTCTGGTAAAGAGACATGATCACATTTTTCTTTGAATTTTTTATTCAATTACAACTCTATAAATTCCATTTGAAAGTCACCCGGCAACCTACTTATGTCAACTGAAAATCAAGTTGCAATTGTATCAAAAATATTGGTGATTTTTTTTAAATCTTGAAACTTTTTCCCAAATTTCTTTATCAAAACTGAATGCAAGGTTAATGCATAGTTAAAAATCACATAACAACATTAAAAGTTTATGATCTTGTGGGGCCACATTACTAGCTGTCCAGGGCTGTATGTGACCTGTATGTGACAGGTTGGACAGGCCTGCTGCAATGAGAAACAGAGAGTCAGGTGCAGAAGGAAGGAAGGAGCAGCAGGTTTTTTTTGTGTATTTTTATCTTTGAAACTAGGGGAGTAGCTTAAAATGTAATGCAAATACATAGCTTGACTTTTTCTTCCTTGTTTTCTTTCACTGAACAGATGTCAAGGGCAGGGGGGCACTGAAATTACTTCTCAAAAAGGACTGCGTGGTAGATGAGCGTGAAGAAATGTGTAAGTTGGCAAATAATTTGAAGAATAAAAGCCCAAATGCCAAATTTTAATGTGACCTTCCTCATGCGTGTCTAATCTTCAGTGACAATGTGGAAGTTTTTTTCATCTTAAAACCTGTTTTCTGAGTCATCACTCTCACTACCAGAGAGTAACTTTACTATTCTTAGTTGTCCATGTGACAGCTTGTCTTAGTCAGCTTGGATACACTGCTCAGTGGCACAAAGTTCCCCATACAGTTTTTGTCTAAGCATAAGTCATCCTTGGCCTATAATTAGGGTACTTATGCCTAATGTATTATGATACATTTAATGCCAACGACTGTCCCTGGAAAGACGTGGCAGACGATGCAAAGCTGGGCACTGGAATAAGTGGTACAGAGAGTGCAAAACAGCCCCCACCTCGCTCTGCTTCTGCACACACCTGCTGATAGCACCTGATGCAGACAAATGATGTGGGCTGGATCCCAGCTGGCAAGCCAGAAGTGCAAATCACACAGCTCATTTTCGGTAGTGTGAATCATCTAGGTTTTATGAAGAGATAAATATTTAGCTTATCCATACAGTGTTTTAAAATGCAAAAACAAAGGTATGGTCTGCAAAGTCAAGCCCTCTGAAGTTAAGAAATGTTCTTACAGAAATCATTCTTCTACTTTCTGCATATAATGGTAAAGCTCTCAGTGATCACTGGATTGTATATTGTTTTTTTGTTTGTTTGTTTGTTTGTTTTTCCACGTCTGTTTCCTGCACAGTCTGTAATCAGTATCTGTAGGAGTAATGGCAAAGACATCTTTCAGCTGTCCTCAGTGCATACCTAACAGCAGAGAGGTTGTTACATTTTGTGTGAATCTGCAGAGAGGGCACAAAACAGACAATTTTTCACAAATTGCAGGAAAAAGGTAATTTGGGGCATCAAGATCTTCCGTCCTTAAGAAGGTGCTGTTGTCTGCTGGTTCAAACTGCAGCTGCAGGAGAGCTACTTGCACGGGCTAAGCGCACGCACTCCAGGCATTTCTGTGGTGAGGCTGGGATGGGCACCCTACAGCCAGGAATCACCAGACTGACCTTAAAAAGCCATTTTTCTGGCCTGCATGTGTGAGAACAGAAGGACAGAAGGTCAGAGGAACCCACAGTGATTTTCCCAGGAACAGTGACACTGAACAGGCAGAGTGAGGCAGGTGGTTAGAGGCTATCCTGACCCACAGGTGAGAGAGACCCTTTAACGCTTCACCTCTACGGTCTCAGCCATTAATTTTCAGTTCTGTTTAAAACAGAGCTTATAATTGCTGCTGTGGGCAGCAATTCAACTTTATTTTTGATATGAATTTATGGACTTCCATAAAGACTGTAACCAGAATAAGCAAAAACATCTCTCCCAGTCCAATACAGCTGGCAGTGTACCTGTACAGACTAATGATGTTGCATCTGAGCTGCAAAGAAAGAACTGTTGCTACCACTGAAGATGCCATGTCTTTTTTAACTCATATAACTACATTTTTTACTTAAGTCAAAGAGGTATTTCAGTTTGAAACAGGTACATCTCACCTCCCATCCTATCCTTCCCTGGAGTTTGGTGTATAGTTTTCATTTCAGGACACGGGGAGTCTTTGCATTCTGCACCTCCCAGCAAAGCACTGTGGAGTGTTACAGGTGGAAGACTCTCCACTATTCACCCTTACATCAGCCCTTCATCAGACCCAGGCTGGGCCTTGCCCAGAAGTCCTGGGAACCAGCATCACCTGTGGTGCCTTGCCTGGCTCACCATTGCCAAGTACTACAGATCCACCCCACAGGAGAAAGGCAAGGAAGTCTGAATGAAGGACACTAAGGTTTTAATTAACCCACTTTCGTTTTCCAAGCTGTATTTTGCACAGGGTGGAGTGCAAGCAACAGCTCTGGAAAGTGAAGGAAGCCCGCCGCCTACTCTCCCAGGACCTCTCTCTGAGCTGGACATTGAGGCTGGACATCCGCATAGAGATGCTCAGTAAGTGGGGCCAGAACCAAAACCCATTTCCTGAGCAGCATGCCTTGCAGCACTCCTCCCTCCCTCCTCCTTTAGCAGGGATGGGGGCCTGCCTGGCGGCCCTGGCACCTTGCCCTGGCTCCTTGCCCTGGCTCAAGCCTATCTCCTGCTTGATGCTTTCCATTAAACCACTGTGTGGTTACCAGATAATGTGAAAATACACTAGAACTCAACAGACACTGCTTATAAATGGATGATACTAAACGGCATGGTTGGAAGCCCATTGAAACCAGTGGAAAAACTGCTGTCCTCAGTGGGCTTTGGGTTGGGTCCAAAGACTGTTTGGCTTTAGATAAGGAGAGGTTTGTGTCAGAATTATAATACCTAACCTGAGCAGTTAATACCTAACCAGTTTAATCACACAGTTTTTCTTGAAAGAGCTCAAATTGTCTTCCTGGATAGCTAGGATATAATATCTTAGTGTCTTAAGCTCTGAATCAGTGTAGCAGCTTAGTGTGTACCTAACCTTGAACATGCAATTAGCATACTGGACTTCGTACCCTCATTGCCTTCTCTTTTTTTACAGGAAGGGTTTATAATGTTCATGCCTGTGTGAAAACAAAGGCTTTCACTGATATAATGTTAATTAAAATACATAGCTTATCACTGTCATATAAATTCAGTCAATGCCATGTTTTCCCATTCAGGAGCTGTGTGCTCATATTGATCCCACTACCTGAAAGATAACATGACTAAATTGTTTTTGAGGACAAAGAATGAATGCAAGAGAAGGAAGGGGGAAGAAAATATTAAATAAGTGAACACTTAAAACAGTGTTTGCTTTTTAATGAAGAGAAAGTAAAAATGCTATAACTTTTCTGTTCGGAATGTTTTTAATTCTTTTGCATCAATTTGGTCTGTTTACAAAGATATCCCTATTTTTACTGACTCTGGTGATACTAGGAAGGGAGCAGAGCATCAGGGACCAAGTACAAACTGGGAATCTCTGTAACTAACAAAGGAGGGAACTGATTTTCTGGGCTCCTGATACCCACTGGGCTAGGAATGCAGTCGGTGGTGTAATATTCTTTGGGCAGCTTCCAAACAATGCCGTGTTGTGGGAAGGAAGTTATAATGCAGTTGTGTCTCTGTCTTATATTGACTGCTGGGTTAAACAAAGCAGAGTGATTCGGAATTCACTTGCTGTACCACTGCCTACTGCAACTAGTTTGTGAAGCAAGCTATTGTGGATGAAAATGAGAAACAAAAAGCATTTGATCTTTGCAGCCCTCATGAGACAGCTTTGTTGCAACGTTTTTTTTTCCAGGCAGCAAAGGAACAGATTAGTATCTGATTATGGATCAGCACTTTCACAAATGCTGAACAGCAAATGCTCCTGGCATCACTTACTAGGGATGTGAAAAGAAATTATTCAAATCATTTAGAAATTGCTTGACAGCACTTCCGAGATAAAGATGCATTAAAATAAATCTGTGTCTAAGCATTGTTTACCTAGAGATAAGAACATGAGAACTGCTGTGCTGGATGATATTGAAAGTGTCTTTTTGATCTGGTCTCCAGCAGTGGGCATCTATGGACACAGAGGGAAGCCCACAAAAACAAGAAGGACATGTAACAAGTGGTCCTTTCCTGTATATATCCTTTCAGCCTCCAGATACTCAGACTGAGGCACTGCTTGAGATTCATAGAATCATAGAATCATAGAATGGCCTGGGTTGAGAAGGACCACAATGATCATCTAGTTTCAACCCCCTGCTATATGCAGGGCCACCAACCACCAGACCAGGCTGCCCAGAGCCACATCCAGCTTGGTCCTGAATGCCTCCAGGGATGGGGCATCCACAGCCTTCTTGGGCAACCTGAACCTGTCACCACCTTCTGTGAAAAGCTTCCTCCTAATATCTAACCTAAACCTCCCCTGTCTCAGTTTAAAACCATTCTGCCTTGTCCCATTACTATCCACCATCATAAACAGTCATTCCCCTCCTGTTTATATGTTCCCTTCAAATACTGGAAGGCCACAATGAGATCTCCCCGGAACCTTCTCTTCTCCAACCTAAACAAGCCCAGTTCTCTCAGCCTTTCCTCATAGGAGAGGTGCTCCAGCCCTCTGATCATCTTAGTGGCCCTCCTCTGGACCCTCTCCAAGAGCTCCACGTCCTTCCTGTACTGGGGGCTCCAGGCCTGGATGCAGTACTGCAGATGGGGCCTCACAAGAGCTGAGTAGAGAGGGACAATCACCTCCCTCTTCCTGCTGGCCACCCCTTTTTTAATGTAGCCCAGAACACAGTTGGCCTTCCGGGCTGCAAGCGCACGCTGCTAGCTCGTGGCCAGCTTCTCATCCACCAGGGCCCCCAAGTCCTTCTCCACAGGGCTGCTCTCAAGGAGATGCTCCCCCAGTCTGTATAAACACCTGAGATAAGATTGCATGTACATTCTTACATTGAAGAGTTTGAATGTGTTCCTCCCTAGATTCAACTGACTGCATTTTGAACAGATTTATACGGCTGGCCTCCCCAGCATTCTGGAATTAGTTTCCATCATTCAACAGATTTTAGTGGGTGTATGAAAATCATGGCTTTTTGTTGCTTTTTCAGTCATTGTCTATCAGCTTCCTGAGGGTCTTGCACTCTAAAAAAGGTTACGGGAGAAAGACAATCGTTCTCATTTCATCTTTTGCATACTTCAAGATCTGGGGCCCTGGGCAACCTCGTCTAGCAGAAGGTGTTCCTGCCAATGGCAGGAGGTTGGAACTAGATGAAGTCCCTTCCAACACAAACCATTCTATGATTCTATGATTTTATGATTCTATGACTACAAATGACTTTGTAAGTTTCTATCATATCAGATTTTGTTGGTGGTTTTGTTTGTTTGTTTGCTTGTTTGTTTGTTTTAAAGATGTACAGTTCTTGAAAGAACAAATGATTACTCAAATTTTCTGTGCCTCATTTTATCCATCTATAAAACTGGGTTTCTGATTTTAGGCTTGTTTTTATATCTTGTCCTCACCTCCATCCTAACATCTGGGAAAGCTCACCTAACAGAACAGATCTTGATATTTCAGTAAATGTCCTGGTATTTCAAAGTTAATGGAGACTACATGATTCTCAGTTGCACTGCACACGCAACAATCTTGATATATGTGTCTAAGAAAAAACAAAAAGCTGTACTGAAAAATTACTCACCTTTTGTTGTTCACTAAAATAGTGGGAAGAACTGCACATTGATCACTCTTTTACATCTTTCAACTTCTATATAGGCAAAGCAGAAAGCATAATAGGACAGAAGTGCTTATAGTGGATGTAAACATACCAACCACGTACAGTGAAGGAGTGTTAGCAGCCTCTTCTAGGTTTAGTGATCTAACCACAGAGAATGTGGCCCTTGCCTTCTTGAACTGGGGACAAAATTCCTCGCAATATTCCCAGGGTAGTATAAGAATCTTAATGGGAAAATCATCTTTACGAAAGGGAGGGGGGCAGACGTTTCTGAACGTCATATTCTAAACTCCCTGTGGACCATAGCAAAACGTTTTTCATTTCTGAAATTCTACTTCTGCTCAAGCACTTTATCTAATGTGTTCCTGGACTGCTGAGCCAGGATGGCTTAAAGAAACTCCCCTCTTCCTCTCTCCAGAACAAGGAAAATAGGAAAAATTGGAATTGTATTTTAATGAATAGGACATAAGTACCTTAGAAAAAGATTTTTAAAGATATCTTACTGTCATCTTTCAATGAACTTCTATCCAATACAACTTGTTCTTTGTATAACTTTAAACTTACAAAAGCGGAGTGAACAGCCCTGCCCATTAACTTCAGTGAAATGTGAGTGGGCTGTCATTATTGGAAAATGGCATAATTACCTTTTCAATACTGAAATGCATCCAGGAACAAAGGAAATCCCTGCCCTAAGCAGTAGGGAGATATCTGACTTGAGCAAGTGGTAGAATTCTGCTAAGGGAAGCCAGGGTCATCCAGTCTAATCACACCTTCCTCTGTCATGACAACAGTGGGCACACTCAGGCCTGGAACCAGCCATTGCAGTGCTTCTGCTTTTTTTTTCAATTCCTTTGATAAGCCTGTGACCTCTTCTACCTAATTTATTTGTTCTCAGATTGATATTTCTGGCATGCCTCTGAATTGCTTTGTTCAGGTTTTAAAGCAAGTTCCTATGCTCTTGCTTTCTATAAAATGACTTGAGAGCAAGAAAGATTGTTTAGAGAAATCTGATTTCCCACCAGACACATTGCCCTGCCCTTAGCATCTCCTAAAGAAACCACTGGAAGAAGAGCTCTGGTAACACAGGGCTCATAGACTCACAAACCAGAATCATGCTCCAAGAGCATACTCTCCTGACTCTTCTGGCACCATGTATGAGGGAAGATTGCCCATTGGTCTAAAACAATGCTGCAGTATTTTTGCTCCTAGAACATGAATCAAATCGATCTCATACACACTGTATGTATGACTGTAGTCATTTAAGCAATCTTTCTGTTTTATTTACCTGTCTTATAATTGCTTGGATGGTTTTTTAAAACAGTCATGACTGTTAGTGGTCTGGACATAATTTTTTGCAATAAAAGCTGCTCTTCATATCAGTTCACTAATACTCATTTACGTATGCACCCCTATTTCCCCAGACTAGGGGTCTGCATCCAATGTGCTGAGTGGGGATTTCTTCTCGCCCATGTTATCCCCACAAACCACAATGTGGAAAGTGTCTGAGACACCACTGTAACTATCCAACAATGTAGACTGTCCTGCGTGAGGGTTTGGTCTTCTCTCTGGCCCTACTTCAATTACTAGCATAGATGTTATCTGTTGTGTAGCTGCAGATTGTCGAGAAGGTGTGATTTCAGCACACAACTCTTCTGTAAAAACATATAGACTCTTTTTAACCTTCTTTTTCCTTGTCAGTAAAAAGAAAGAAATAGCTGCATGTTAGATGTTGCTAGCAACAACGTGTTACTGCCCACCTCTGTCCTGCTTACTCACAGCCTCAGGAGCATTCCTGCAATCCCATAGTAATATCTGGCTGGAGCATGCAGAGCCTGTGGGAGCACCAGTGGTTGGATGGATTGAAGCACTGCTGAGGTGCACACAGCATGCTCCCTAGAAGGCAGCAGACCCACTGCTCCCCCAGTGCACGGGAGGCAAGGTGAGGCTGCCAGCAGTTCTGCTTTGAAGTTTCCTCCTGGCCACAGCACTTGAGGATTTAAGTCTGTAAGAGTTTGGGGTTGTAATTGTCTGGATGTGAATCTGATTGCTTCAAAGGATTCAGTTAAACACACCACACAATAAAAATGCATGCAGAAGAGATTATTTGGGTTTCGTACCATGCATGGGACTGGAGTCTAATTACGTCTTTATTGCTAACAACATCTGATTATAATCACAGAATCACAGAATGGTTGAGATTGGAAGGGTTCACTTGGGATCATCTAGTCCAACTCCCTGCTTCAGTAACACCACCTTCATTTCACGATGACTGTTTCACAAGCTTTCTTTTTGTTAGATAACAGAGGTGTATACACCACAAAATAGAGTTTGATGGAGAAAGCAGTGCTGACCAAGAACTGACTTTATGTAAAAGGTACTCAGATGGAGGATTCTGATTCAGAGGACACAGCTGAGTAGAGAGAGCTGTGGTTTATATCCAATGATGTTAACAAGCTGTGAAGTCTAATAACCAAGGAAATTTCACAATCTGAACTCCACAGCACCATGCCTAAGGAGTACTGTGCCTTAGTCTTTCATCCAGATGAACACATTGATTTCTGAACTTTCACAGAGATTATCAACATCTGGAGCTTAGGTCATCTGCTATTGACTGGATTCTGGATGAAGATGACTTAAAATCATTCATAAGGTTTTAGAAAAGAGGCAGGCAAACACATACCCTCTGAACACACACAGTCAGTTAAACATGAAAAAAAGTGAATATTCTTTCAAGGCAAATATTTTCTATACACTTGGTCATTTCATGTAACTTTCGTTTTCTAATATCACAGAAATCAACATACAGGTTCCATTCATACATAATAAAATATTTGTGAAGATTTTGTCCTTTCATTCCAAATAATCTAACTTTATAAAAAGCAGCAAATGTGTCAGTCTGTGCTTGACAGTCAAACCCTACTGGGCAATGGTTTGCTTCAGACTTGAGCTTTTAGCTTCTTAGCACTAATGGGAAGACTGCTAGAATTTGCCAAATGAGCCTTGGACTAAAGTTGCTGTTGAAACTAGATAAGACCAGGGACATGCAGTCAGAGTAATGCTAAAAGTATGAAGACTGCTCTCAAGCTGATATTGTGGGAAAAGAACAATAAATTAGGAACTTTTTCTGAAGCATGTCACTTGTGATTTTACATTATTGCTGCCCTTACTGCTTTTCAGCTGGCATCTGTGAGATAAGATTTTCATACCTGCCATTTGGCCACTGTTTTTTAACAAGATAGAAAAATGTAATGTCATCTTTCATTTCAAAAAAATTCATTTTTTGATAACAGCTTTTGCTTCAAGATGGTTGTGATATCTTGATGGAAGCAAGAAATGGTCAAGCTTTCCAGGCAGTGCCAATCAATTAAATTACTGAATTAATTTAATGTAGCTCCCAGTATTTATCAGAGCATTGAGAACGTCTACAGGAAGTCTGGTTGCATAAGTACAGCAAGAAAGGGCTAAGTGTTTATTTTAGGAATACATTTTTTGAAGCAGTGGCTTTCTGGGAATGTTTACATAGTTTTTGTAAAACTACATAGATTTGACTTTTTTGTGTTGTATAAATTAGATTTTTTTTCCCAAATGTGTGCAGTACAAACCATTCTGAACAGCATCACTGCAGAAATACAAAATCTGAGGAGGAGGGTGAGGCCGTGTAATGAGAATGTTTGGGAAATATTTCAAATATTTCTATTAGTGCTTTATTTGTGATTCATGTATTAAACCTGCACAGTCTTACACAAATATTGTGAATGCTCCCCAGAGACCACTTTATTCCTGGATTCTTTTAATCTATTGTATTCTTAATCTTCAAGAAGCGTAAAGATCATGAGGAATGTGCTTTACTTTCATGTGCTTATAATTTTCTCCATGTGAATACAAACACTGTGGTTACATGGGTATTTCACAGTTCAAAATGTTCTTTGTAGACCAGTGAAAAAGAGACAGAAAGTTTACAGTGAAAAATAATATTAAGTTAGATTACATGAACATTCTACAGAAAATCTTGGCCAGGTTGAAAGCTTTACATGTGCCTTCTAAACAGAAAACAGAATCACAGAATTATAGGGGCTGGAAGGGATCTCTAGAGATCATCGAGTCCAACCCACCTACCAAAGCAGGCTTTCCTGAATATTTAAACTAGTAAGACTGAGGAAAGCAAGAAACATAATCTTTTCAATTGTGATGAGTAACCACATTTTGCCACAAAAAGCCCAGTGCAACAGGAGCAAACTTAGCCAGATCGTTAGATTTCTTGAACAACACAATGCAACAGCTGCACTTTGAATTACTGTCAGTGGGAGCTAGACACCTAAATTACTTCCGGTACCAAATTGAAATTTGTTTGTCTGAGTCTTAACAGTGAACATCACCACAAACTCTGTCCAAGGAAAATATGTGTGCGACAGGTACAGAAATGAGTGTTTGTTCCGGGAAAGGCCAAGTCAAAGTCTGCACTTTTCTCTGAGTAGAAGCTGGATCTTTGAGGCTATGGTCCAAAGGGAACCCATTGCAGTTTGGAAACTATGTCTGAAGAGTGCCACTCCTTTTCTAAATTGACGAAGCGCTGAAACATTGTCTCAGGGGCAAATGATAGATTTTAGCTATTTATCTTCATTTAATTTGAGAGCTAAACTCAGTTATTGAATTTACTGTTTCATTGGCTTTTAAACTATCCAGAAAGTTTTAAAGATCTTAAGAAATTACTTCTAAATCAGAAAGCTTAACTTCTACTACATTCATTTATAAACACAACTTTCAGTTTTTATTCTGCTTGGTAGCTTTTCTGCTCCATCCCTTCTGTAAATGAGGTTTGCTACTATGCTATTGAGACCCTTCTAATGAGTTCCTTCCTAATCAGTATTGCTGCTAAAATTATACCGAAGAGTTAGCCACAAGAAACACAAACTGTACATTTAAAAAAGTCTAGCCATATAGCTATTGCTTCAGCCTAATATCACTGATCTCTGTTCTTCTGAGTACCAGAAAGACTGCTTCAGAATCTGTAGATGAGAAAGCCATGATTTCCTTATTCATGGAATATTTTTGCATAGGCTGAACAGAAGCTTATTTCAGGGGTACGTTTAAAAGCACTACAAAGCATCAACAACGCTAGATGAGAGCTGGGGCAGAGATATATCCCTCCAATGACAGCCAGAGGAGCAGACAGGTTCTTTGAATGTAGCTCTCATTAGTTTTGAATCTGTCTCCTAATTGATGACATTGGCTTGTGCTACAAAATGGCAGCAGCCAAATTGAGCAATGAAGGAGGAGGCAAATATGAGGAGTATAGGGAAAAGGAAATCAGAGATTGTATCTGTTGATTTTCCTCTAAATATGGAAATTCTTATACAATAGACCATCAAATGTAATTTCCTATGTCTTGGAGGACAAGCTGTACGTTTTCTAAAATAGTTCAAAAGGTTTACAAACTCTAGTTCAGGGTGTGGAAGTGGAAGGAGGGGGCCAGAGGTGCTGCGGAGAAGAAGAATGGAGTACAGGATATCCCTCTCCTAGCTCTTAAAAGAAACCCCGAGTTTAAGAGATTTTTATGTATTGTTAGGAACTGGCCTATTATCTTAACAGGACTGGCCCCAGTGCGGTTGATGACAAAGACATCTTTACATGGTAAAACTGAAAGAGATCCACAGTTTTGTACATGGACAGCAGAGCGATCGCTTGCCAGCTGCGCCTCTGGGAGAAAATATTTGACATCAGAGCTGTGGCACTCCCCTTGTGCTGTTCAGCATCATATGCAACACATAGGAAGAGCCAGCAGTATCATAATAACACTCTGTCCTTTGTTGTTCTTTGTCTTCTCTGCTTGAAACTCCAGGTGTACCTTGATCTGCTCCACTGTAACCTTGCCTCTGTCTCAGAATAATGTTCAAAGCTCACCTTCTCACTAGGACTGCATCCTACCCTTTGTTGACCAAGAGTGAATATAGCCAGTGCTGGCTCATTTATTTTGCTTTGTTGCTTCCAAATGCTTTTGTTGAAAGAATTCTTGATATTCTTGATATTCTGCCAGAATCTGCCACTCAGTTGCAAAACTCCTAAGAAACCACTGGGCAACTTTTAGACTCTGCTAGGTCAAAGAAGAAGCAAAAGAATTTCCAAAGTACTAAAATAACCTTTCTCCCAAAACGTGATGAGTTGTTCTTTTTCCCCATCTGCTAATACTTGCTGAGTGTGTGGTAATAGACTTGAACTGGTTATTCTTGCCTAATGTCACTAAGACATTACAGTGCTGAGAAAGTTGATGCAATTTTACAGCAAATAGTGTCAGCTAATAAGCAAAGGGCTGGCAGTGGTAGGCTCATTGATTCCTTCAAAAGAATGGTCTTGTGTCTGTGACTTCACTGTGTCATATCTCTGTGCTCAGCTTTGGAAATCCATTTATCTCACACAGCTTTCCAAGACTTGTGAATGAGGAGCAATCTGAAAGGTAGAGGAGAGTTTACAGAGACAGACTCACAGAACATGAGGGATTGAAGCTGACAGCCTGGAAGTTCAACAGCAGTGGTATTCTCCACCCTGATTTCAGGCTCAAATTGCTTTGTACATCTGTTAAAGGGCTGGAGCTAAACAAGCAAACAAAATCATATATGTACAAAGACCAGTGGGGACAGGAAATCTCCCATACTTATTATGGTAGATAAATAAATAGCTTGTAAAGTTTAGACAAATTACAAGCTGTCTGGGAAGGCAAGAAGCTGGGAAAGAAGATGATCAGGTATTCTTTTAAGTTTTAATAAGCTATTTTTCTCTGTTTGTAGGAAGATGGGAATAAGGAACTACTTACTACTTAACGTAAATAAACCACCAACTCAGACTATCCCTTGGATATTTTTCTGTTATTTCCAGTTGCTCTCAGGAGAAGTCATGTGAATTTGAACACATAATTTCTTTGTCATCAACAGCCTTGTGATGACTTGTGCAAGGTGAAAAGTTGGCTTTCTACCACCTGATGTAAAGGGAAAGGGAATAAAGAGTGAGATTTCCCTACCAGCTGGCTCCTCTGACTTACAGTGACTTCAGAGTTGCAGCAAGCACTTTGAAGGTGGCTGTGGAGTATTCTCAGGCTGAAGCGTGTTCCAAGTAATGATGCAAAGTTAGATTACTAGATTTGAATTTAACAGCAATGGTGCCTTCAGGTAAGGAGAAAACAGAATCACATCAGCTGGAGTGTGGGGAGGGTTCAATCTACTCATCAAGTCTTCCATCACAGGCAATGTACATCTCCTAGAGTTGTTTAAAAGCTAAGTCTAAATGAAGGAACAGAGCAATAAAAAGGCTGTGTATTTTATGTACTAGGTAATCTTGAGTAGTGTCACTATTTTGTGAAGACCTACTCTTTTGAGACTCAGAAACCTCATTCACTCTCAGCTTACACGTGATGTTGTAGAAAACTATCAATATGATTAGCGCTTGGCCAAGAACATTCTGTGAGACACTCCATGATCTGGTCTTAAAAATCTTTAAGGAGACATGTCCACAAGTCTAAATTCCTAACTTGGTGAGAATAATTAGGATCATATGATTTTATAGCTGGAAGTAGAAATATTTAGCATGAGAAATGATTTGGAAGAAACATTCCAGAATTCTAACCTCATCTTGAAATATGGAAAAAGAGAATTTCATTGCTGTAGACAAATCAGTTACATTTGATGGATGACAGGCCTTGGAAGAAAACATGAAAAAAGGAAAAACATAATGAAGAAATTTCACCTGAAAGAGGATGCACTATTTAAAGAGAAAAAAATTCTTTTCACAACACAGTGTTTTAAAATACATATTTTCGTGATATTCATTGGAAATACCTGGCAGCATTAGCAGATGAACACCTTATCAATGCAACACGACTTCATTCTATGATTTTACTAGCAATAGGACAAGGAGTAATAGTTTTCAACTAAAAGAGGGTAGGCTTAGATTCGATATTAGGAAGGAATTCTTTACTATGAGGGTAGTGAGGCACTGGTGCAGGTAGTCCTGAGAATCTGTGGATGCCTCCTTCCTGAAAGTGTTCAAGGCCAGGCTGCACGGGGCCTTGAGCAAACTGTTCTAATGGATGGTATCCCTGCCCACTGCACATGGCTAGAACTAGGTGATCTTCAGGGTTTCTTCCATCCTTAACAACTCTATGGTTCTATGATTCAAGGATTCCAAGACAGTTCATGGACACAAAGTGATTCCTATAGGATGGTAAAATGTTACTGTAAAAGAATTTCTGCAGCTCAGATGCTGAACTCTAGTGAATTCCTGATCGACCAGGGCAGGACACGTATTTGTTCCAGGTAGAGCAGTCTAGTTAAGAACAGAGACCACAAGGAGACCTAGGGGATGGAGAGCCTTGTTGAACTCATTTTAGCTGCTTACTTCAGGTCCTCCTGGACTAGAGAAGAACTAACATCATGTTCTCAAAAAGGGCCTGAAAGAAGGAGAAAACTTGCACTAAGAATAAACTCATGTAAAAAGTAAACCTGGACAGGAGGCAGAGAAAGGTAAAACCAGGGAATAGCTGAGGTGAGCTCACAGAACAGCTGCCTAATGATGAGCAAGCTGATTGTAACATACTTGAAGCTCTGACCCACAGGTGTCACCACTTATAAGAACAATTGTCAGCAGAAAAGTTGCAGTAGTCTGCTATGCTATGCCTATCAGGAAGCGTGCAGGCAGACTCTTAGCTGAGAACACTTGTAGAAGAATCTTAGAGTCCTGGCTGAGGAAAATGTAAGGAATGTCATTTACTATTGAAATCATCCATTAACCTTTTCTGTGCAAAAAAAGAATATGTCTGTGTAAATATAGAAGGTAAATGACTTCTGATGTATTGTGCAAGATGGAAAGAAAACCTAAAAATTCATTTTGTCTATCTTTACCTATGAAACTAATAGTTTTATATTTAAATTTATTATGAAGACAAAGAATGACATAGTCTTGGCATTATGGTATATTATATCACTTCCCTATGAAAAAAGTTTCATCCCCATTGCTTGTGTCTAAAGCCTGTAATGTCTTCAGCAAGTTTGTCAGGGGCCCCAGAAATATTTCATTCAACTGACACTTCTGCAGGCAAATTGGAATATTTTCTTCTTAGTAATTCATTGATGTGAGCCTTCATATATGCCCTGCAAACACAAAATTTAAATCTCTTCTCAATGAACAGATCAAATGTCAACAAGACAGATGCTTAGAAAGGTTTAATAGGTACTGGCAAGAGAGGAAGTAATTAGGAAATGAATAGTTACTCATGCTCATGAATGTGCTTGAACAAAAATCAGTTATACTCACTATTCTTTCACGAGAGCATTTTTAGAACGTTTATTCTTAGCAGATCAACAGTGTTTAGAAAGAAACGCATTGTATTTGTTCGTTTTTCTCCCAGGCTTTCACTTAACAATGGGTGACATGAAGGTTTTCCTGAGTTCAACATTTGCTTTCCAGATTTGTGAGATTCAGATAGCTCGGAGCCATGATGTAATCTTAGCCATTTCCCCCTATTCTCCATTAGGCTGTTTCAGAGCTGGAGGAGTATTGTGCTGTATTGATAACTCCCTTGAGAAGGCTTCAGTGTAAGTCCAGAGGGTGCGGTGATCTGGAATGTGGAGAGATGCAGAGATCTCCTTCATTAGCACATCATTAAGGGGAAAAGAGCACTGCGTGGGCCTGAATGGAAATGCTGCAAGATCTGATATCCTTGTAGACCACTGCAAGTACACTGATCTTGTTATCTCTATCAAAATAATAATAATAATAATTTTAAAAAGATAAGGCAAATTCTTCTTTTACTAGATGGATGAAGGTTGTTTTATGTTTACCACACACACACAGAAATTATAAAAAAAAATACATGCAGAAGATTCTAGGATTTGTGCTCATTTACCAACCTCAACCATTTGTCAGTAAAAGCTTGGTTGTGAAATAGCAGCATGAATGAGTTACTCTTTTTTGGGGTGCTGAAGGGTGGTCCAAGTCTAATTTACATCTGCTTCAAGCTCTTGGCTTCTCCTCAATTCCACTTTTATTTTGATAGGGTTCAAGTTTAGATTACTTTTCATTGGTCAGGCATTTTGGCAGGCCATTTCAGCAGCACCGCTCGATGCTCCATATTGATATGGCACACAATTGTAGTTCAGTTTGCCTTTGTTCTTGGACATACCGAGTGGAATTAATTTGCAATGACGTTGTTATCTTGATGGAAGTTGTTAAGTATAATCTCTCTGTCTAATAGAGAAAAACAGAAAGTATTAAGGGACTGCTGATCTCATTTGCAAATGTAAGGTAGGTAGGATTCTTCTCTATTTCCTATAGAGGGAGCCTCAGGGACCGTGTTGGACTCACACTGAGGCACTTTCTTTACCTGCAGTTAGATTAAATACATTCCCACCTTGAATGCTATTTTGAACCACCCTCCCAAATCCCATCTGGGGCATGAAGCTGTTTATTAAAGGCTCATTAAAACACCCTATCTTCTTTGCTGATGAAACAAAATGAGAAAGGTCATCTGATAGTTACTTTAGATAGGTCAAGGGTCACAAGATAGGATAAAGTATAATCAACTTATATCAGCATTCTCATGCCTAGCCTGCTATTTCCAAGTGTATTGCAAAAGACTGGAGTTTTCATAATCAGGTCACAGATGACTTAAATCAGCTACAAAGGTTAACGCTCACAGCAGCTCTTGTTCACAGTGCGTATGGATTCACAGATTATTTTCTCTGCTGTTACTGTAACAAAATGGTATTGTGATGTACACCATGTTACCGTGGGTCATCTATCATTGCTAGACTTCTTATCTCACCCGTGGTACTGATGGACTTAGGAACCCAGACTCTTTTATTATGAAGATGCGATACTTCTAAGCTTACATTGCTCTTTCTGCAATAAAACTTTACCTGATTTTAACACAATTTTGTAAAGTAGCCGTGACATATAATTGTCATAATGATTGTTTTGTTTCAGAAGGCACCTCCTCTTGCTGTCAGCCTTTTGGAGACGCATTCATCCACCCTTTGACTCATGTAGTTGATGAAGAAACTTGTCTTAAGTGCAATTCCCTGAGGATTTGTTAGCTAATGGAGCAAAGGAAGAGGAGGAGAAGCACAACACAGCTGAAAGTATTTACAGAAGTCTTGTTTGTTGGCTTACAAGAGAAAGTTTTTCCTGGACAATATTTATGTATCAAGACTATAGCTACTCTGATTATATGCTCCCTATAGCATTCATAATTATAGGCAAATTAACTTCTTTGATGGTTCTACCACAAACTGATGTTATTTACATGCATGACAACTTGATAAGGAAAGTAAAAGTCTCATAATTGCATCTCCATTGAACTTAGATTTTGATTTACAGCTAATTGCACCAAGTTATCATGCATGAGTGCTACTACTTACAGCACATACTTGTAACAACTTCACACGCTCCATGGAGCAAAGGGAGAGCTAAGACAGCTGGTTACCTTCTGCTGTTCCATCAGGGTTGATGGGACAATTCCCCAGCCTGCTTGATACCCCTTAGTCACATAGACAGAACCAGACCTCAGCACTGCAGTCAGCATACCTGTGTGACAAAGATTACGTGGACATGGTAGACAAGGCTTTAGGAAAAATGAGCAAGGGAATAGGTCAATATGGAGGAAGCTGTAGAGATGGCATGGGCAAATGGGAAGGGGCAGTACTATTTCAGAACTTTCTAGAAGTAAAATAGAATCTGGGATGAGAATAAGGTCCTTTCTCTTACTTTCCTAGGTCTTTCCAAGCTCTAGGGTCACCTCCTCCATCCTCTCTCCATGGACACTTATGCCTCCTCCCATTGACACACTTAATGTCCCAATCCATTAGCCATTAAACCCACCATCTCTCCAGGGGAGAAATCTCTGTTCTCCCTGCTAACCCCAGCATATCCTCTTCTGTTGATGCCACCAAGAGAAATGGAAACTAGGAGGAAGGCAGTCAGACCATGACCTGGGGTGCACCTTATTGCAAGAGCAGAAAGTTGAAGTAACAACAAGGACAAAGGGGAATAGTAAGCAGGAATTTCTGCTTCTGCTCCTGTCATAGGTAAGGATTAGATTACTGCTTCCCTGTTCTGGAGTAGTTATCCCCTACCCACTTAACATAGGGTATTACTTTGCAACAGAAGCACAAGAGATGTTTGAAATACTTCAGTACAAGTGGTAAGAAGTGGAGATAATAGAAAACACTGCAAAACACTGAGGGATTTGCAAAGTTACATAGCTTAGTGGGCTCTGCAGATGTTAACCAAGCCTTTCACACTTCAGAGATGCACTTTTGTTTCTGGTAGACAATCACAGCAGCCTGTAGTCTTCAGAATAATCCATATGAGCAGCCCTGAAGCTCCAAGTATGTGTTTTTCTCTCCCAAGTCATTTAAATGCTCAGCACTTGGTGTGACAGTCTCCTGAAAAGGTGAAAGATATTGGTCACTGAAAATGAACCTCTAAAAACAAAAGCAAAACATTACATACAACTAGATTTGTTTAACTTAATTCTTTTTAATTTAAAATATATATATATATTTTTTTAAATCATAGAATCATAGAATGGCTCAGGTTGGAAGGGACCTTAAGGATCATCAAGCTCCAACCCCACTGCCGCATGCATGGCCACCAGTCTCCATATCTAATACTAGATCATACTTTCGCTCTGAGTTGGATCTACACTGTGACACTGTTCTTTTCACCATGAAGATTTTCATTTGTTCTTTTGTTACTTGTGACCACATCGTTTGTATATATTGAAAATACACATAACTATAGGAGATGACTGGAGTGGCAGGGCTGGCTTGTTAGCAGACAGAGGAAACAGTCTGCCACCCCCTGCTCTTTATTTGCCTTGGTGCCATGCTGTTCTGGTCACAAGGCTGTAGAAGTGTTCCTTCCTGCAGGATGTTTGAAAGGATGTCTCCATTTGGATGCACTGTAGCACTCCAAAGGCAAGCTCGGCAGCTAATAACATTATAGTAAATGTTCCCACATTCATTTCCATTCCTGAGAAAAACACAAGTTTTTGTGTTTCTTTAGAAAAAAAGTAAATGGCAAATCTCCTCAGCTGCAGTTCTTGCTTGTAATTCTACTTGTCATTGTGAGTAAGATTATTTTAATTCCTAGTGACATTCTTTCTTCCTGAAATGGAGACAGTTTACACTCCTCCCTCTCCAAATGTTCCCTCAGGAACTCTTTGTACTTTCCCTTAACTGTTCACTACATTCACTGGAGTCTAGTTGCAAAAAAAAAACGGCAATTTTGCATCTGGATTTCCAATCAGTCACAAATTCATGGCTGCTTTCCCAGACTGAGAGCAATTATATGAAGCCTGTTAAACCCATTACCAAAATCTCTGGAAACATCAGTTTGATCAGACAAGATTCTGTTCTTAGAATTTCTCAGCCTAAACTTTCAGAATTAAACTGTTAATTTTTTGTTAGTATTTAAGGAGAAATCACTTCCAAGCTCACCTGCTACCTCTTTCCCTTTCCTCATTAATATTACAGTCCATTTTATTTTATTTTATTGCTCTTTCCTTATGTCTCATTTCCACTTGATCTGTGAACACACTGATTTGACTCAAGGTGTCAGGCAACCCAGCAGGGACAATTGTTAGCCTCCAGCCTTCACAGACCCATAAAACTCACAGAGCTGCTGCTTTGCATTAGCTGCTTCACTGGAAATGACAAAGTGCCTTTTGTCCTTCATGCTTGTTAACGAGATCAGCACAAAACTGCATAGTTTGGTTAACACAGTTCTGTAATGTGGGCAAAAATAATAGTTTATAGACTTACATCTCCATATTAAGCTGACCTGTTCTTAAATAACTTTTGGAAAATAACCAAAACATTTCATGTTCTTCATGTTATTCATGTTAATCCTCATTCTTCTCTGAATAGATTTGTGCTTCCCTGATTCACTTTCAGTTTTTTTACTTGGGATGCAGTATACTTGAGACAAGAACGTGTACTAAAGGATTTGGCACTCCTGTAGGTGCAGAGCTAAAATAACAGTTAAATTCTGGATAACCTAACTGCCTTCATTGTTTTTCGGTGTGTTTTGTTTTGTTTTGTTTTTAGAAGAATGTAATAATGCTTTCCCTTTCTATTCACAGGTCTACTTCTGTTAAATAATCTTCAGGGAAAGCTTCAATCAAGTGACATTCTTCTGAGTGCATTATAGAAAACAGAAGAAACTGACTCCTCTTTAAATATATCCCAAATAGAAGAAGGTGGCGTTTGTGTAATGCCATATTCTGGTTCTCTCTATTAAACCATCTCTGGGGATCTACTGGTAAGGTTTGAAAATTCTAAGTAGTTTCAAAATCCATGTCAATCAACCTGCTGTCAAACAAAATTGTTTACCAAGCGTTACCAAGACTTTCTTCTCTGTCTTGACAGTCTAAAGCATGGGATCATACTGTCTGTTTCTGCATTCATTTTTTTCCACCTTACAGATTAGCAGCTTGCCTAAACTAAGTGGACATAGGCATAGTGACATCTTCTTGAGCATTGTCAGTTTTGTCACAAGAGGCAATAAGCATCTCTTTCTCAAGTTCTCACCAGACAATACTTTTCTGTAGGGCTGGCAATAGCAATTTTTAGCATGTTTAGATTTCCCAAGTTAAAATCTAGTTAATTACTGATCCCATTTGCACAACACCTGTTACATATCAGCAATCCAGTATTTTCAACATCAGGCCTATAAGTTCTGTTGTAACTTCTATGGTACTACTTGTCCGTAAAAACCTACAAAAATCTGTTTTCTATTCATAGCACTGCAACCAACTCTCTGGGAATGAGTTTAAGCAAACCATTTTAAATAATGCTCTCAGTAACACTTCCCTGCCTATAAAAGAGTGACTGTGATGAAGATCTCTTGCCAAAGCAAAGGAAGAAGTGCAAAGAGCAGTGAGGTATTTTTACAGTGATAAAGAAAACATGAAGAAAGATATCTAGGTTCCCAGTTGTGTAGTATGGCCTGATTTTTTTCTTTCATCCACACAGTTATAAAAAATGGGAAAATTTTTATTGGGATTTATTGTGATAAGGATCACAAAGGCAGCATAAAGATAGGGCTGAATATTTTGGTGCTAGTAATTTAACATAAACTCAAAAATATGCATCAGTTAAGCACAAGCATATCATGAAACATGTCTGCCTATAGTGTTTCTAAGACCATTCTAAGACTTAATATGGCCTAAAGGTGGTATAATACTAATTTACTTAGTAAAGAAGTGCCAAATCTCAAACCAACAAAGTAGATCTGGCTTGACAAACTGGTTAATCTGGTCCAGCTCTGCCTACTTTCTTTCCCAAAGCTCCCACAGCAAAAGGAGGGGACTGCACAGCAGTGCCAGACAATCTGGTATGGTAGATGCAGCCAGTCTTGGCCACCAGCCTCACTCCATCAAGATCACTTTCCATCTTCCCATCAAAGTATGACAACTGGGAGCAGGCTCAGAGAAATAGTAGCCTTCTCCTGGCTTTTCTCCTAGGATCTTCTGGGAGGCAGTCAAAGGGCCAACAAATCCAAGAAATATTCAAATGTTTTCAGAGCTGCATTAATATAAAATCAAATCTCAAAGACACTGCAATGCCAAGAGGAGATGAGGTGAATGACCATGCTGAGTTTGTGCACTCTGCTCTATGAAGGCTAGGTACTAATGACTTAGTATATCTACTTTATTATCAAGGTTTGTCTTACATTTCAGTTTTAATTACATTACAGTTTAGACCCGAGAAGTAATAAGACAAAATTTCAGCGTTCTGTGCAGAAATGCTACAAAGTGTGCCGCAAAGATGCAAACTTGCACCAGAAAATGTTCAAGTTTCTAAATGCAAGGAGGAGAGAAACGCATCAAAGTACATAAAAATGGGGTGAACGTAACCCTTGAAGCATGTCCCAACCATTCAAGCAGTTAAAAAAAAAAAAAAAAAAAGTTATTTCTATAAGAATTTCTACTTTAAACGGTATTTGTTTGCCTCCCTATGTATTTTCCACTGATGTGGGAGAAATATGCAGAAAATGAACAGTAGCCGACTTTGTGGTTTTAAGAAATCATTTGAGGCTGTAATGTTCAGTGTGATGACATCTCCCTATGTAGGCAGTGTTGAGATATATAGCTAGAGTCAGCTTTTGTGCTCATCCAGTCCCTGTTCAGCTTTTCTACTGGCTCACAAAGCATCTTTCATGCCACTATTAAACAGTGCACTCTGTAGATTAGTGTCATTGTGCCTGGACTCCTCCATTCACAATCTGGCACTGTCATCACCCCATTTTACTATCTCACATACTCGGGGGCTTCCAGCAAAACCAGCAAGAGGCTGAAAAAAAGAAAAGAGAGAAGTTTTCACTATTCATTATTTCATACGTCTTTTCTTAAATGGCAGCATTCAGAGCCTTTTGAAATGCTGAGATCCCCAGATGTGGTCTTCTTTCATAGATTACATTTCCCTTGGAGCAATGAGCATACAGCAGCTGTCCTCTTTCCATCAGCAAATATTGTACCAGACTTGCTGGATGGAGACTTTTCTCACTGATGCAGTGCTGTGAGAAAATAAACTGTGGCACTGTGGATACTCCCATCCAGGGTACTAAAGAGCAAGCAGCTGAGGATTACAGCTTTGTTCACACTACTGTAAGAACAGTTGGTTTTGATGGTCCTTGTGGTCTCATGAGTAAAAATTATGGCTGCTTCTCCCTTCCCTACTTATCCTATAATCCACCAAGCAGATGTGTTAAGCAACTCAGAGAAAACTGCTTTGTAAAATGTGACATTTTGATCATGCAACAGTCTGCAATGAGGAAAGTAGCATTTGTACAGTCTCCAGCACTTTAATTTTAAGATCTTTAGTCTTGCTAGTACATAGATTTGTTACATTAGGTGCCATAATGCACATGGAATGGGAACACAGGCATCCATTTTTCCTTGCCTTCCCAAATTCATTTTGCATGATCCCCACATATACTAGACAAAAACACATGCCTGTCATTCGAGGCAGTGTAGGGAGTATTCCCCCAAAGGGAGACAGCTGCATCCTCTGAGGAGATATGGAAACAGAGGGAGTAGGTGTCAGGAGCAATTTCTCAGCCAAAATGCTTCTTAAGGCTCCTGCTGAGGCAGGGAAGCTGTGCACCACTTCCAGCACAGCAGGTACCACACCATGCTCTGCTGACTCAGGGCTGAGGATCATCTCCAGCAGCTTCTCACTTGGCTGATGCAATCACACTGTACTTCCAAATCAGTTCGCCTTTCATTTTGGAGGTACTTGCAACTTAGTGTATGCTACAGGATCCTTTAGTAATTTTATTGCAGATTGTGAAATGCTGTATATTGGGCAATGATAAATACACCTGAAACCTCATTGTCTTATTGTTTTCAGAACTGAAGTGTGTCTGCAAGCATATTTGAATCACACTTGAAATACGAGGTTTTTCAACAACCTGTTTTAGATAGGGTTAATTTACATCTCAGGAAAATCACCTATTTAAGTATTTTCTTCTCTGCTGACTCATTCTTAAGTGTGCTTATAGTCCCACGTCATCTACATTTATACAAGCAAAGAGACTTTGACAGCAATTCCTTTATCATAATGCAATCATCATAAATATGGCCATTTTCAGTCACTGTGTTCTCAAAAAAAAAAAAAAAACATTCTTTCAGAAAACTGATAGGAAAGGAATAGAATCACAGAATCACTCAGGTTGGAAAAGACCTTAAAGATCATCAGGTCCAACCACGACCTAATCATACTACCCTAACTCTAACAACCCTCATGTCCCTGAGCACCACATCCAAATGGTTTTTTGGAAGTGGCATACAGATGTTCTGTGTCATCAAAATGTCTTGAGAAGTTACATTTGTTCTCCAGCTGGGCCCTCTGATTTCTTTTCCTTCTCTCTCTCTCCTATCTTTCCCTGCTTCCACTTATGCAGATTAGTCAAAGAATACAGACAGGCCTTGAGTTTTTCTTTTAAGGAACACTTAAAGATACGGATAACTACAATGTTTAAATAGGGTAGATGTGTGAAGTGAAGGATCAGGCTGTCTTTTAGGGTCCTAATCTGTTTTCTTTCACTGTAATATATTCTCCACTCATGGTATCTGCTGGAGTCCTGGCACCTGCATACGTTTATTTTGTGGGACAGCCTCAGAGTCCTTCTGTTCTACCTGAGAGCTTCAGTTGTGCTTGACTCTTGGTGCTGTAATAACACTCCTGCAACGATATCCTTATTTTAGGTGTCATTTCAGTGTGTCACTTACATTTCTCCTTAAATTATGGGTTATTTGTCATTCAGAATGCTTCTTTTTCATCATCACTAAAGTAGCACTGGTGTAAGTGGGATTTTCTCCAGTCATTCATTTTGAGGGCACAGAGGAAAATATAGATAGCATCTGAAGAAATAAGGGCCACTCCTTAACCCAATGGATAATTTAAGTCAGGATATAGATTCCAATCTCAGTTATTCTTCACATAGATAATTTAAAAGGAGAACTTTATGAAATGGACCATCAGAATTATCGCCACCATATTGCCAGTACAGGCTACTAAGCAAACATGCATTCTGTACAGTCAGTCCAGAACATAATAAAGAAAAATGTATTCTTGCCTCAAACTTACTATTGATCCAAACACACAACATTAGCCTTAATTATGTAATTACTATAATTCCTATATAGGATATTTTCTAGATCTATAGGTTAGCTAGACATTCAGATGCCATACTTTGGTTACATCCCCAAATTGCTAAGTTTAATCCTATCAGAAATGGAGAAAAAATGGGAGAAGGCATTTGCCACAAAATGATAGGAGTAAACTTAACAAATGTACAGGGAAAAAATGAAGGGAGGCAACAGAGAGTGCTAGTGCTGGTAGGTGTCAGTTCTTTATTCTAATCAGAGACTTGGCCTTTGGCCAGATAGTGCCTTTGTAAGTTCAATTGGTCAATCTAAGAACACCTTCTTTAAAAAGGAAGTTTTTGGCATCAAAATTTTGTTACCAACTACCTCTGCAGTGGGGGCAGCATCACCAATGACCTGGTGACCTGTGTACTGAGGGACGGGTACCACCCCTCCCCACTCACCTTGCACTTGGCTGCATGCCTGTTCTCAGAGGGTCTATAAGTAATTTAATCAAGCTCAATATTCCCTGTGTAGCATAACATATTCCTCTTCAGTGAGGACTGTTTGTGTCTCACTCCACGCTTCTCAATTTTCTTGGTGCCAGATTTACTCAAAAAACTGTCAGTGAGCCTATCATGGGGGAAGTTACTTTCTTATTCTTCCCATAAAATTCAGCCAGTAAAGAAACACTTGCAATAGTCTTTCTTTTTCTTTTTTCATTTTCTTTGTGTTTTTTTTCTGCACAAATTCATTTCACTTGCAATTAAAAATATAGAATGTATGAATTGAGATAAGTATACAGGAACCTGCAATAAAAATATGTAAGCAGCATAGTTATGTTAAAGCAAGATAGATTTGTCTGTGCACACCTGTAAAATAAAGCTGCAAGTGAGTGTGAATTCTTTAAAAGTCATTTTAGTGATAAATTCTATGGCCACCTCAGTAACATATTATTCCCAAAGGAAAAATGATTAGAGAATAAATAAATATACAGTAGATTTCTTTCTCATCCACAGCAAGCATACTCATGCACAGGCACACACCCTGTTTTCCTGCTTCCAAAAATTTGATGTTCTTGAGAAAAAAAAGTTATTTTATCCACAAGATATCCACTGGCATGATACATGCTTGGTATGTTTGTTGACCTTCCTACTGGAAGACACGCAGTTCTCCAAGCTGCCTGTTCATACATCAGTTCTGACATTCCTTCCAAGTACATGTATAATTTCTCCATATGTATGCAAGCCACTCACTGACAAGGCTAGTTTGGAAATAAGCTATCTCAGATAGTATGCCTCAGAGCTATGCCTCTAGTTTATTTGGATATGAATGGAGGGGCTGAGGAAAAATGGAAGAATTTCTATCATTGAAGGTAGAAATATGGCATTTTTTCACATAAAACAAACATCTGAGTTGACCTTAATAATGCATTTACGTCCATTAAAATTAAAATTAAATTCATCCAATTCATTTGCTTAGAAAATAGAATAAATGAAAAATATTTACCCTTAATTTTGTCAAATAGCATCACTGCATTTTTTTCATGTGGAAATGACATTTTGACATTAAATTAAGACACCTATTTTGTAATGGGCATTTACCCATGCTCTAGCTGTTTAATTTCCTTCAAATTCAGAAGATATCTAGTTAGTATTGTTAGTGGAGCTGGAGAGCTGTTGAGCTGACTGTAGGGTGAGCTGGACCACCAAGCTCCACCACCTGAAATGACTTAGGGCTCAGTTCATCTAGCTAAACATAGGCACCCAGTGCCAACACCTATGGTGGTGCAAAAAGCAAAATAATCTCATTAATGCCCCAGGTAACATTTCCTTTGAGAACATCTAATACTCCAGCAGTATAAAGCAACATTAAGTCTGAGTCAAGCAATTTTCCTTAAAATCTGCCACAAGGTTTTGAATTTTATTTTGTATTTTAAATGCATTTGTATGATCCATCATAGCTTGCTAAAAACTGGTATCTCCTGAGCCTTTCCTCAAAGCTATCACAGAGTAGACATTTGTAAAGATACTACTTATACTATCATGCTTCTGCTGTGATAAGATGCTGTCTTCAATTGGTAGCTTGAAATCTAGTAGTATAGTACAGGTGTTTTTAGAACATCCCAAAAAGCACCTGGCTCAGTTCACAGTGAAATCCATTTAAAACTGTAAATTATTTTATAGGCATCAAACAGCTTTCAGTCTGGAAAAAAAAAGATAATTTTGTCAAATGAAAGCGTAATCAAATCAAAATCACAGTTGCTTCAAGCTCATAGAAGAAAGCATTGTCTTACTGGAGGGAAGAAGGCAATGTTGGCCTCCCCAGGAATCTGGACCAGTAAAGAAGACTGGATATGCAACAGTCCTGTAGCCAGGGGCTAATTTCTTTGCAGAAAGTACACAAGCATTGATTAAATGTATGTGCCTGGAGCTAGTGCCTCATCTGCTGCCAAGCCCCCAGCACCTGCAACCCATTGTGCCACATTTCCTCAGTCCCAACAAGGCCTAAGCTGATTCAAAAATAGGCACTGAGGCCTGTAATTTTTTCATAATAATGGCAAAAATAACAAAAGTATTTCCTAGAGTTGCCAGAGTAACAAAAAAACAGTTATCTAACAACCCCACATGAGGCCTCAATGGCCGGCACTTGAATTTGCACAGCAGCAAGACTTGCTGCAGGCTTGGAGGATTTCCAGCAGCAGGCAAAGAGCTCAGGACCAATTGGCTGCCATTTCTTTCCAGACTAGCACTCCATCAAAAGAAAAACAGAGCCTGAAAATGCCTAAGCAGTATTTTTGGATGGTCTGTATCAATGCACTCTCTCTGAGCTGGCATAGGCCCAGGCTCTGCTACTTTCCCACAGACTCCTCACAGGCTGAGGTCCAATGGCCGCTTCCATCCCTGCTTACATTTGCTTCAGGGTCAGCTATCTCTGTCTGTGGGATTGGTAGTTTCTCCTCACACAGCAGCATCCCCAAGTGAAGGGGGAAAAGCCAGTTTCCAAGTTAGTGTTTGTGTAGGCTTTGTGCCCTTCCCTTCCCAATCGTATAATGGCTTTGCAGCAAGGAGAGAGGTGATGATGGAAACTGAGTCTCCATGTCTTCTGTCACACATGGACTTTGGCATCAGTGTGTGACCTGGGGACAAATGTTTTCACAGCAGCGTCTCAGAGCTTGGTCCACACAAGGTCACATCTCCTAAATGTTGCACAGGGGCAAGAAGAAACCTGCTTTCCTCTTGCTGCCTCAGGTTGTAGGCCCACAAACACATAACTAGGCATGAAGGACTTCAGTTATTCATGTTTAAATTGAATTTAATTTGAATTGTGGGAGGACAACATTGAAATATCTGAGTAAATGAAAAAAAAAAAAAAAACACCAACCTCTCCAGGAAAGAAAGAACTAAACTTAAACTTTTTCAAGGACAACTGTTAGTTTGAAAGGGTATTTAAAAGCGTGTCTCCAGAGAGACAGAATGTTCCTTTCTAGACAGTAGTTGCTTTTCTTTTTAAATAAAGACTGAGGTTCTGGTATTACCATAAATTCTAACTTTAAAAAAGAGAATAGGTAAGCCTGACTGGCTTGAGTTTCGTTTTGATCACAGAGAATACTCTGTAAATTTGCTGTAGAAAGTAAGTGCAAATTTAATGCTGCTTGTATTGCTTGGTGGCAGAAATCTGTCTGGAATCACAGACTCACTGAAGTTTTACTGCCTGTGCTTCAAAATGCAATATTAATGGAAAATATAAGAGATTAATATGTGAGGCTTAAAAGTATAACGGAGGCAATCATCCCCTTCTACTCTGCCCTGGTGAGGCCTCACATTGAGTACTGTGTCCTGTTATAGGCTCTTCAGTTCAAGAAAGACAGGGAACTTCTAGAGAGCATCCAGCAGAGAGCCACAGAAATGATTAGGAACCTGGAACATCTCCCTTATGAGGAAAAGCTGAGATATCTGGGACCATGCAGCCTAGAGAAAAGAAGACTGAGGGAGGATCTTATCAATGCTTATGAAATATTTAACAGGTAAGAGCCAAGTGGATGAAGCATGGACAGTGACAGAACAAGGGGCAATGGACACCAACAGGAACACAGGAAGTTCCATCTGAATATGAGGAAAAAATTATTTACTTTATTAGATAGAGCACTGTAACAGGCTCCCCAGAGAGGTTGTAGAATTTCCTTCTCTGGAGATACTCAAAACCTGCTGGATGCTTTTCTATGCAACCTACTCTGCTTTAGCTGGGGAGTTAGACTAGATGATCTTCGGAGGTCTCTTCCAACCCCAACAATTCTATGATTCTGTGAAACGAGAGCAATTGCTTGTCAAGGGGAAAAAAAGTCAGTATTACAAGTTTTGCTAGTGCAGTGAGACCTGGGAACAGGTGAAGTCATTCTGAAAACTCAGTGAAATAACAAAGGCCAGTTAAGCTAATCCACAGGACTAGAAACTGCATATAGCCCTGCAGCCTGAGTTTAGTGCTATGAATCAAGCACAGATCTGTTGTGGGGAAAAGTTACTGACATGTTACGGACCTCTTCTTTCATCCCTAAGCTAGTTGTCTTAGTTTTGCTCCCATTTTACACCAGAAATGAAATTACAAAAAATTACAACTACATTTTGTACAGATTCAGAAAACTAGTGATAGCTGGAGGGCTTCATGTATGAAGAACGAGATTGAGAAGTTGCCTTTGCAGCTCTCTGTCAAACCACAGTGTCTGAAAAAGCAGTACAGACAGATTCACCTGCTCACTGCAAATGTTTTGTCTTTTTTTATGGCAGCACCTTAAAGATGTAATTTCTCCTTGACAGGTCATGCACTAAATAAAATGCAGCTTTCAGATTAGAAGAATCTGTCCTGCCCAACTTTTGTGGAATTTATGAGGGAAGATGAAAGCTATTAGGAACAAAAGAAATATTCAAAGAAGCAAAGACTGGACTTTGAAGAAACCTTCTGGAAGTTTCACACGTGACAAACCTACATTGTAAATGACATTTTTCTTTCACAGTGGAACACACAATTCAGTAATTCAGCCCCCTCCATCCTAGTGCATTAGAAGCCAGCACTGCTTGTTCCATTCATCCAAAAGTGCGCACTCTCAGAAACTGGGAACGGTGAATTTCCTAGTGGGCCTCCCAGATGATAACAGTAATCTGTTTCCTTCTGAGTCTACTTAAAAGCCATTAATACACCTTCAGAGATGGTGATATTCATAAGTTTATAGTGTTCTCTGATGGAAAAAGGAGTCTTTACCAGTATTTACCAGAAAGCAGTTGCTGGATTGTGCAGATCATCTGAGAAAAACTGTGCCTCTTGTGCAGACCCTGAGCAGGAAATGCTATTGAGTTTTGTAATGCCTAGGGAAGCATTGAGCAGGTTGCACCTGATATAAGCTCTCATGACTTATCACTTACATTATGATTGTTCCTAGCTACAAAACCTCCACTCCTTCTGGGTAAATTGTTCTGTAGGAAGAAGAGTTAAAAGCAATTGTTTCTGGGTTTAGCCCCAGCCTAGCCAGTGCTATGGAAGACAATTCTTACAGAGGGTCCTACCTTCTGCCAGAATAACAATACATCAAATCTAAATGTATGCAAATGGAGTCACCATCTTGGACTTTTCAAGACCCAGCCAGGAACAAAGCTGCAGCTGACCTGATGTAGTACTGGTGATAGTCCTGCTTCGAGCAGTTGACTAAATGACCTCCTGAAGTACATTCCAGCCAACTGTTCTGTAAAGCTATGAAATATTTTTAAAATCTTTGAACATTTAGAACATAAGTTGACTTGCATTTTAGTAGAATTGAGCTTGTAACTGATCCAAGAATGCTATATTTGATGAATTTGGTGCTATTCCACCCATGTGTCCTGGACTTGGACATTTGCACACTGTGCTTCTATAGCTCGCCTATCCATTCCATGGATTGCTGAGGGCTTTTGATTTCAAAATAGGAGAATGGAACATCAACAAGTCAATATGATCCCTCCCATGCAAAGAGCATGCAATTAGCTTTAGTTGCTCGCATGACCTGGAAACAGAGGGCTGTGGTATCACAGAAGCTGGTGACAGAGGTTAAATCCTGGAGGAGAAACTTCCAGCATTGTGCAAACAGAACAAACCCTTCAAAGGACAGCAAAGTAACTACTTACTTCAGATTAAATAGCCTCCTTTGCTTCATTGGATGAAAAATATTTTAAAGTGTGAAAAAAATTGTAAAAACTTTGTGTTTTGATTATTTTCAGATAAGAAGGAGTGTTTGATGTGAGATCTTAACACACATCTATATCAGAACTGAAAGGAAAATATGGTTTAAAAAAAAAAGGGGGGGGGGAGGAGGGGAAATTTTCATGTTTAGCACTTTCAGAGCAGTTTGCAGGTTCAAAAGGCCTCTTCAATGAGGGAGCTGATGCTGATATCTCATGAAAGATAATATAGAGTCATAGAATCATAGAATCATCATAGAATCATAGAATTTTTTGAGTTTGAAGGGCTATTAAAGGTCATTTAGACTAGCTTCCCTCCAATGAACAGGGACATCTGCAGATAGATCAGGTTGCTCAGAGTCCCATCTAGCCTGACCTTGAAGGTCTTCAGGGATGGGGCATCCACTACCTCAGTGCAAACTGTTCTAGTGCTTCACCACACTTATCGTAAGAAATTTATTCCTTATATCCAATATAAATCCCCTCTGTTTTAGTTTGAAGCCATTTCCCCCTTGTCATATCTCATAGTGTAAAAGAATATCCCCAGTTGGGAGGGACGTACAAGAATCATAGTGTCCAACTCCTGGCTTCACACAAGACCATCCCAAATTCAAATCATATTTCTGAACTCATTGTCCAAATGTTTCTTGAACTATGATATCTTCAGGCTGTTCCCACTGCCCTGAGCAGCCTGTACCATGCCCACCACCCTCAGGTGAAGAACCTTTTCCTCACAACCAACCTGACCCTTCTCTGATACATTTCCATGCCATTCCCTTGGATTCTTTCGCTGCCACAGAGAGCAGAACTCAGTGTTGCCCCTCCATTCCCCACATGAGGAGTTGTAGACCACCATGAGACCACCTCTCAGCCTCCTCTTCTCAGGGCTGAACAAACCCAGGGATCTCAGCCTACCTTCATACCTTCTTTCTAGATCTTTCACTTTCATGAACTGCACATGGACCAGCAGTGTGTGCTTGCAGCCCAGAAGGCCAGCCGTGTTCTGGGCTGCATTAAATAAGGGGTGGCCAGCAGGGAGAGGGAGGTGATTGTCCCCCTTTACTCAGCTCTTGTGAGGCCCCATCTGCAGTACTGCGTCCAGACCTGGGGCCCCCAGTACAGGAAGGACGTGGAGCTCTTGGAGCAGGTCCAGGGGAGGGCCACTAAGATGATCAGAGGGCTGGAGCATCTCTCCTATAAGGAAAGGTTGAGGGAACTAGGTTTGTTTAGCTTGGAGAAGAGAAGGCTGTAGGGAGACCTCATTGTGGCCTTCCAGTACTTGAAGAGAGCATATAAACAGGAGGGGGAGCGGATCTTTATAAGGGTGAATAGTGATAGGACAAGGGGAAATGATCTTAAACTAAGACAGTGGAGATTTAGGTTAGATATTAGGAGGAAGTTTTTCACAGAGAGGGTGGTGACACACTGGAACAAGTTGTCCAAGGAGGTTGTGGATGCCCCAACCCTGGAGGCATTCAAGGCCAGGCTGGACGTGGCTCTGGGCAGCCTGGTCTGCTGGTTGGTGACCCTGCACATAGCAGGGGGGTTGGAACTGGATGATCGTTGTGGTCCTTTTCAACCCAGGCCATTCTATGATTCTATGATTCTATGGTTCTATCTTTGTAGCCTTCCTTTGGATGCTCTTTCATAGTTTTATGTCCTTATATTACGGCACCCAGAATTGCAGACAGAGCTAGACAGAGGCTACACAACATAGAGTAGAGTGGGACAATCTCTTCCCTTGCCCAGCTAGCAGTGCTGGGCCTGATGCACCCCATGGTACATTTGGCCCTTTTGTCAGCTAGGGCACAGAGCTGACTCAAATTCAACTTACCATCAATAAGAACCTCCAGCTCTCTTTTCACAGAGCTGATCTTCAGCCATTCATCCCCCAGTCTGTAAATATATTCAGGGTAGCCCTGTCCCAGGTATAGAATTTGACACTTGCTCTTGTTAAACTTTGTGTGCTTGTTGATTGCCCAAACCTCTAATTTGTCAAGATCTCTCTGGAAGGTCTCTCTACCCCTGAGGGAATCAACAACTCCATCCAGTTTAGTATTGTCCACAAACTTAGTTAGTAGTCCTTCAAGTCATTTATCCAAGTCATTGATGAAAACATTAAAGAGAACTAACTCTAAAATGCAGAACCGCACCTGCTCAGCAACTGAATGTAACTCCATTTACTATAAACCTTTAAGACCAATCCATCAGCCTTTTGTTCATCCCTCACATTATATTTTTGTCTAGCAGTATGGTGGGCATTTTGTCCAGAAGGAAGCTTTAAGAAATAGTATTAAAAACTTCATTGAAATCCAACAAGATTACATCAGCTGGCTTCCTAGTTGGATAACCTTGTTATAAAAGGAGATCAAGTTTGTTAAACAGGACTTTCCCCTCATGAACCCACGTTGTCTGTGACCAATAACTGCATTGTTTTTCAGGTGTTTTTCAATAACTCCTAGAATAATTGTCTCTATAATTTTGCCAAGCACCAAAATGAGACTGATGGGCCTGTAATTACTGACATTTTCTTTCATATCCTTCTTGAAAAATGAGACAAGTGCTTGCCAGCCTCCAGTTAACTGGACTTCTCCAGATTCCCAAGACAACTGAAAAATAATTCAGAGGTCTTGTAATTATATCAGTCAGCTCTTTGAGTATACTGGGTTGAATCCCATTGGGCCCTATATCCAGATGGAGTAGCAAATCCCAGACAAGTAGAGTTTGCTGCGAGTTTATTGTTACTGCAGCTATAGTCCTCACACTCAAGGCTCCGAGGGACCAAGAATCCATCATTAGTGTTGAAGACAGAGGCAAAGAAGGCATTAAAACAACCAGAAAAGATGAAGGGAAAAGCTAAAAAGATGAAAACTCATGTGGTTTTTAGGATTTGGATCTCAGGGACAAGCAAGGGTATGTTCGTTACCATTAATGTTTTGGTGAGTTTAAGACAGTAAGTGTCATTTAAAGCAGGAATGAAGAAGGTATGAGTTTATTTAATTTTAATCCAGATTAGTGGGAGGAAGAGATGAGCATAGTTTTTAAAACATGTTCATGAGTTTCCTCACTTCTCACAGCCTCTTTTCTCCTTCTATGATTCCATCCATTCAGTATGTTAAGTATTCCAATGATCACCTGTGAGGCAGAGAAATATTATCATGACATCTTTCAGATGACAAGGAAAAACACAGAGTTTACAGACAAATGTTAAAAGACACATAAGCACATGGCTTTAAAGATCTATGCATAACTAAGTGTATTTACTCAAAGCAATACAGAACATTGATGTCTGTCTTGTTGTCTTGCTCACTAACCACTCTAATATCATTTTTCTCTATTATTTATTGCTCAGCAGATGGATGGAATTAAGTCGCACTCAGTAGTTGAAAGCACTTGCTCATTTGTCTGTTGAGATATTAATAATAATAATTTAGCCCTGTCACAGCCATGTACTGTAGTCCTCTTGGATTTATTTGGAGATTAATATTGTAGTGAATATAAAATACTATTACAGGAATAGTTTCTTCATGAATGTTTTCCATATTTATAGACTAAACTTGTATCAAGTTTTATGAAAATGTTAAGTTTTCCATCAGTACAACCAAACATAAATCTATCTGAAATACAACTGATTCTAAATGAAAGAGGGAGAAGAATGAACCTGGAGAATAAATATAGTATTATCATCTGTTGTTCATGTTTTTTTTTTTCTATTATCCAGTAGAGAGAGAAAATGTGTTGAGAGAAATGTGTTGCTTAATAGGAAAGTAACTTCCTCTTTACAATACTTAGTTGAAAACATAAGAATCACTGGCAGTGGAATGTAGAATTGTTATTGCACACTGGATTATTCTATTTATAGTCATTTTTTATTTTTCTGCAATTTATTTGCTATAGGAAATATGTTAGCAATGCACTGAGAAATCCATATCTGACATTACGTTGGCTCTTTTTCAGTGCATACTTCTCTAAAAGCAAATCAGAAACCTGTGCACAAGCTTTACACTGTATCATTCCCCAAGGCAAAACGTCAAGAGGGTTCAAAACTGAAACCCCCTTCAGGGCACAGATTAAATATTTTTTTTCTTATTGCACAGAATTTCAATGACCCATCAATTAAAATTTTTATATACCAGTATACATCACCTATTTACAACAGGCTCAAGGATTTGTCTATCTGACAGTACACTGACTGCCCTTTGTTACTCAAATATCCTTTAGTTTTCTACCTAAATTACAATTTGATTTTCATTCTACAAGATAGATATCACAGAATCACAGAATCGTAGGGGTTGGAAGGGACCTCCAGAGATCATCAAGTCCAACCCCCCTGCCAAAGCAGGTTCCCTACACCAGGTCACACAGGTAGGTGTCCAGGTGGGTCTTGAATATCTCCAGAGAAGGAGACTCCACAACCTCCCTGGGCAGCCTGTTCCAGTGCTCCGTCACCCTCACCGTAAAGAAGTTCTTGCGCACTTGTGTGGAACTTCCTACGCTGCAGCTTCTGGCCATTTCCCCTTGTCCTGTCTCCGCACACTGCTGAAAACAGTCTGGCTTCACCACTCTGCCCCCCACACCTTAGATATTGATAGACCTGGATCAGGTCCCCTCTCAGTCTTCTTTTCTCAAGGCTAAACAGACCCAGTTCTCTTAGCCTTTCTTCCTAGGGGAGATGCTCCAGGCCCTTCACCAGCTTTGTGGACCTCCGCATATAGATTGACTTTTTTTTCCAAATCAAGTGCTTTCAAAAAAAAAATCTCATTCAACAATTATCATAAAAGGAAATGTGAAATTTTGAAGCTAAGAAAATGCACTCCATCTTTTCAATCCTTCAATTCATCAGGCAGCCCCTCTTTCCAAGCCTCCTTTATGTGTATTTCCTTGTACTTTTCCACACCATCTTTTTTTTCTGTGCTACTTTCTTTATTTCACTTTCACTCATTTTCTGAAATGTATGTTACTTGTTATTTTTTTACTTATTTATTTTTTCAGGACACCAAAGCAAAAGATTCTTTGTGTGACAAGTTCTTAAAAAGCAGACATGCCTCTGGAAACTCTATTCCTGGAGGTGCCAGCTAAACCTAAATTTGACCCCTGATGCATTATTAACATCTGGTGCCATCCTCAGTGTCAAACCTTTTCTAGCTCCTGCATTAATGTCTAGATCAACACTACTTTCACTCAGTGTTGTTAATGTGTGGCTATGACATAGAATAATAGAATCATAGGACATCTCATGTGTGATAGGCGTCCCACATGTGTTGTCTCAGCATGAAAAATAATATGGAATCACAGGTTATTTAGACCTGGAGAGACATAGGGAAGCTGCAGCCCAACCCTGGACTCAAAGCAGAACCAGGTCTCTGTTGAGACCAGGCAGCTTAAAGCTTCACCCAGCCAAGCCAACAAAAATCTCCAGGTTCAGAGACCTCATTGTTCTCTGGGCAATCTCTTACATCTTGTGGCTGTCCTCAGAGAAAATATTTTTCCAATAAGGCACCCTCTTGTTTCAGTTTATGACCACTGAGCCTCATCCCACACTGCAAATCACTATGGAGTCTGGTTCCCTTTTTTTTTAAATAATCTCCTTTGTATTATTATTGTACTGTAAGGCTGCACCTGAAGCTTCCTTTCTCCCAGTTGAATAGGGTTGAGTGTGTTGGGAAGTGCACTAGGTGTTGGATTCAGCTCACTTAATTGTCATCTTCAAAAACTTGAGTATCTCAGGAAGCATGTTGCCCAGGGCATCCTCATCAGTGGAGTGAAAGAGAGGCATGTTCTTAGCAGAATTTCTCTTATAAATTAGCTGCACAAGGGAAGTAGAATAAACCAGCCTGTGCAAATGTCAAAGATTTCCTACTAACAAAAGAAGGAACGTATATACTCAGCTTAAAGAAGGCTAGCTTTGAAATGGCAGACTTCAGGCACAATGACCCTTGCTAACAGAGATATAAACTGTCCCCTTTTGTCTTTGGCTGCTATGTTTGTGTGATTGACACTGGCCAAGAAACAGCATCTCTTCATCCTACTTTTTCTATCCTTTAGAAGAGAGAGCAATGACTGATCAGAGCATTTTGCCAAGGGTTTTGATTTTCATGTGTGAAAAGTACCATATGAACAGAAAGGCATTGCTCACGCGCAAAGCCATAGGGGAATGAATTACTGGGCAGAAAACATAATCCTTTTAAGTGGCACACCCCAGTGGTAACAAAATGCAACATTATTTTTTGCCTTTCTTGCCTGGGAAATGGCTGCTCTGCACAGACAACTAGCCTACAAAAATTTTCCCTTGTTGCAAAGGCACTCTGAAAACATATAAAAGCAGAAGAAAGCTGGCACCTCCTTAATCTTATCTCTGTAATTGCACCTATTATGGCTTAGGACACACCTTCATCTAAATACAGGTGAAGTTTGAGATCTTTCTGAATCCATCTGATTTTTTATTTAAATGTTGTTGTTAGAAAATGATTCAATGCTGTAATTACCTCTAGCCATAATTGATTGTTTCTGTTTACACAGTAAGTTATTAAAAAAACATTATCTGAAATTGGACTCTACCTTTAAACACAGTTTAGATTATTGCAACAATACACAAAGTATAATGTCATAAATGTGAAACAGGTGGCTACTTAATAACAGTTGGGAACATTCAGCATTCATTCTAAACAGTCCATTTGGAACCAAATCATCAGTCTTACATGAATGATTAATTTGACTGGTAGTGCAGTGTGCAGTATGATTAATGAGCATTATGCTGTTTTATGAAGCAATAACTCACAGCTATGTGGTGACGTCTACCTTATCTTTGAAACACTGTTTTACAAAAGGAGTGAGTGGTCTTTATTTCCTCCAGCTTTATATACCCTATGCCGGGAGGGGAGGCCTGATGGTGGCTGCAGCTCCCTGCAGGGAGCGGAAGGCAGTGCTGAGCTCTGCTCTGTGTGACAGTGGCCCGAGGGAAGACAGAACATGCTCATTATTCAGCACAGCGTATGGTGGTGCAGCAAAAGAGCAGACATTACATGTGGATGTGGATGCACTGGGTGGTGGTGGAGTGCTGGGATGGATTTTGCCAGAAGGAAAGAACATTTAGAAGTGGAAAGGCCCACCTGCAATTTAAAATAATAATAATTATAAATAATAAATAAAGTGATTTCACCGAGTTAAGGACAAGAAAGCTAACAAACACATTTTGTAACATTTGAAAATGTGAAATTTAGTTTTCAAGAGAGGTCAGTGTCTCAGGCTCCCAGAGTCAGCCAGCAACATGCACTGAGTCTCGCTGGGAAGCTGGATACATCCTCTCAGCTAGTGTAGAGCTCATACTGCTAGGAATGACTGATTAGTTATAAACAGACAGATGGGAACGAGAGTGCAGAAAAGAGGAAGGTATGTCTCATCAGTGGCACAGATAACTCCATTTGAGTTTGAAAATCGTCTAAATTTAACCTGAGCATTGTTCTATTCCTTAACCATAAGTTTTTCAGGGTGGAACTCTTTCTGTGTTCTACTTCTGCACATCCTGTTTCACCAGCATACCTTCTGCTATTAGATGTACTTTGTTGATCCTTCATATCACATCCAATGTATTGGTTTTCAATTTTTAGCTGAATTAAGGCATTTCAGTGAGAGACACAATTTCTTTGTACACCAAAAGGTTCAAGCTCTACAGACCTGTTCAAGAAGCATCAGCATGATACAGCCAATTTTTTTTATTATCATCATTAGATCCAGGAGCACCTTTGTTTACAGCATGTCCTACTTCTTACCCCCTCCATAAGAATAAGAAAAATATCAATACCTCCAGGATGATATTTGAGAGTATTTTATAGTTTAGATGTGAGTACTTGTGACACCTAGTGGTCCTGGAGAAAAATGCAAATATTTTAGAGGAAAAGGAAATGGTGGGTGGGTAGGGCAGAGGAAGGAGGGATTCAGTATCACCTGCTTGGAAGATAGTTAATACAGTATCGAGGCAAAAGGTGCTGGTGAGCAAATTTCTTCCCTGGGGATATTGCACATTTGTCTGAGACAGAGGCTGTTTGTACCAAATAGCATAAGCAATGGAAAAGTTCAGCTCTGTGAAAACTTCTGAGGGGGGTAAGACTGGATGGTTACGGTGGTTGGGTAAGATGCTTAGGCCCAAATCCTGTTTGTGACAAAGGAGGTGAGCACAGAAGCTGTGGGTGATGGCATCATCTTCACATTACAGGGACAACATCAGGACACACCTGGGATAGATCAATTCCAATGATGCAATCTCACATCATGGAAGGAGGAGGTTGGGGGTGCTGGGAGGAATATAGTTTGCTGTGGGCTCTGTAGAAAATCATCCATTAAATGAAATATTTCAGCAATGTACCGCCACCCAAGACTTTCCCTATATTCAACCAAAAAATGTGAATGATTCCCAGGCTGTAGATTCAGACCTTACGTGGTCCAAACTGCTATGTGAAGAAGCCTGTTTTAACATCCTTAACAAGATCCCTTGCATTAGGTAAACTTTGTAAAAAGAAGATCAAGATAAGACACCTGTCTGATACACATCAAGTCAACTGGGAGTCATGGAAAGATGCAATGACTAGGCAATATAAAATGTGCTAGCTGACTACTTGAGAGCCTGAACCTAGAAAGCCACAGCCTGCTTACTTCTGCAAAGCGTGGCTTTTCACCTTTCACTCAGGCTAGTGACTCAACCATGCAAAATGTCTTGTTCCTCCTATGTTGGAGGTTCCTGGAAGAAAACTGATTTTGATGATGGAGATAACCATGTGATATCTTTGAGCAGTCTCTAGCAGAAATCAAAACAGTTGAATGCATAATTGTGCAAAACTTTCTCAGAGACAAGTAAAATAATAGTAGTAGACTGATAATTCCTATGCAGTTGTCCCTTAATTAAAAATTCCCATCTGAAGGTGTTTAAATAGGGATAACATAAAACAAAGCCAGTTTATTTCATAGCTAAGCAAGTTTGCAGAGCTAGATAACAGAGCTATTAAAACACCGCTTGTACATATGCATTTATATATGCATGGCTTGTATATACTTAGTGTGACTCATGAATTGGAGTACGTGGTGTGATTCACACAGCTTCTGTGAGATTTGTCGGGTAATGAGTATTTATTGTACCTCCTACTGTAACATGGCTTCAAGCGTTGCACTGCATGAATGTATGTCTCTGGAAGACAACAAAATACATTTGCAATGGACTTTGCAGCTGACTGTTTACTGCACAAACTCTGCCATCTGGTATTTCCAGGTCGTGTCTGCCCCTCATCACTGCCTCTACAGGAGCAGAGCAGCTCAGCTGGGTGCTTCAGGTTAGCTTAGGTGAGATGTATCTGACCCCAGTGTAACACAGATGTTGTAACTCCCGTCAGATGCTATGGCTACATTTCCCAATTAAAGGATAAAGCTTAAATACAAGTAACTGCAAGATTTAAGTCTCCAGAAGAAGCATTAGAGCAAGAAATCCTATGCCACTCCCAAAGCTACTCTCAGACTTTGCAAATGGTAATTTTCCTTGGACTGCTTAGCTCCAGTTTCTTGTCTGAGGAACCATTGTTAGATGTTATTTGTAGAAGGCTGTAAGAGAAATAATAGAGAGAAATGTATTTTGTGAGACTGCTGCTACAACAATGGCAGGAAGAAAACAAATCTCCCATGGTAACCAAGGTGTAGGCTGTATGCCATCAGTTATAGGAGTAAATACTCGTCATATGGAAAAGTAATACATCTGGTGGTGGGAGTAAAACTATTCAGGATTCAGTTAAAAATGGAAAATGGATTGATTCTGTTCACTCAGTACCACACTCTCATTTTCCCATGTGAATGAACCCTCAGGCTTGCAGGGAAGCCAAGAAATTATGACCTGTTGGCTCAGCAGAGAATCACAGTCACTTTGTAGAGAGGGCTCAGCACCAGCAGTGACAAGGGCAGCCTCATCATGCTGTTGTGATATAACTCAAGTCCAACTACACTCTGCCTTACACAAGTGTAGACTAAGCAGAACCTGCAGAAGTAATCAGTTTGATAGTAAGATCTTAACAGTCCGTGATTCTTGCCTGCAATGCAGATAGCAGATGACCAGATGGAGCTGTCTTGTATGCAAAGGCAGAGCCTATATGGAAGGTGAAATATAAACCGTAGAATGAGAAACTCAAGAAGTGGATTCATCACCAAATGTTCACTTGTTAACAACAGTAAGAAGACCTTAATGTGAATGTCAGCACCCACATCAACTTATATGATGGAGACCAGGGCTTGCTGAACATTTATCTCAATAAAGACCAAGCAGTGAATGTTAGCACAGTGAGGCAGTGGCTGGTGAGTTTCAGCAGTGGTAACAGAGATGTGAAAGAAAAGCCACATTCCAGACAGCAATACAGATTTTTATGGGTGCAGCATGGAGGCTCTTGTTCATTGCTGGCAAAAGAGCATAGATAATGACTATGTTGAAAAATGGTGTTTTATAGCTGAGAATTTGCTCTGTTAAACAGTGTTATTGTGCTCTTTGTATTTGTTGTAATTTCCATGGAAATAAATAAGAGGTATCATTTTCAGACCACCAATGTACTTGGTACAAATACATTGACTGCTTTGATTGTATAGGGTAGTCAAACATTAATTACAGCTTTCTATTCATCAATATGAAGTAACTGTATAGGCATGATCAATAATACTGCATAATGTTTTATTGGTGTTTTCTTCAGAAAATGTTCCAATTAGCATTAAACTAAAAAAAAGAGAGGCATTAGATCTTAAATTATTTTTCTATATTTACATGTAATCATAACATTCCTGAAGTTATCAGTGAAATGTTTTTGTAAGACACAACTGAATATCTTCCCCAGTAATATCTGTTGACACTATTCAAGGCCAATAAACATTGTGAGGGAAATATTTTCTCCATGATACTGTGATTGAATAACACTCAGAAATTAACATATATTTTGGTCTCTAGTGCATTCCCACACATTAGTTCTAGGTTTTATTTCAAGAATAATACAGTGACGGTGTAATAAAACCATACTGGTAATGGTGATTTCTCATTTTTGATGTAAATATTAGCCCAACTGACCTAAATGAGTAAATATACAAAACCAGCAAAATTTTCTTTCTGATCAAATTGTATTCCCATTGAGCTCTATTGTTAACATAAGTATTACAAAAAGTCAAGAAGGGTGTTATAAAGAGTCAGTAACATGTCTTAAAATCAATCATTTATTCTTGATCTCTCATTTTACCTTTCAGTTACTAAAGCCCAATCCAAAGTTACTGAAGCAGTACAAAGACTTCTGTTGGTATATAAGGCTGTCACTTCATAAGATAGCATCAGTGCCTCATTGATAAACATTCTTAGCCCTTGATCTTAGCAGGAATCCAGCTCAGAAATCCATCTCAGTGTGTGTCAGCCTGAAAGCAACAATTTACTCCTTGGTAAAATCTGTAAAATACATTATGAGAAAGTGCTAATGTTCTCTTGAAATGTAAAGCAAAGTGGAACAGGAGCAGAGAAATCTCTCTGCAAAATCTTGGTTTATGAAGATCATGGAAGTGGAACAAAAACTCAAGTGACAAATAAAGTTATAAGCTAGGACAAAGGGAAATCCTAGTAGACTTCTAGACAACCTCTCATACAAAGTGTGCTTTTAATCACAACAGAGAATGTCCAGCTAATCCAAAGCAAGTTAGTGTCTACAAGAATGGAAGCAAAGGCTGAGAGCTTTAGTATACAGAGCTTTATCTGAGACTTTTTTAAACATTCCAAAGGGCTTTGTACACTTTCTTTTCCAAGGATAGGTTTATGGTTCAGGTTTGTGTTTTCTCAAATAGAGAAAAAACCTCCGGGGAAATCTTTTTTCCCAGACTTGCTATTTTACACTTGGTATATCAAACCATCTTTAACTTGTTTGTTTTTTTTTCCATGTGTTCTCCTCCTCCACAAAGTGAGTGAGGACAAATGAGTTTAAAAATCTCTATGGAATATGTCTTGAACACTGACCACAGGAGAAGTACATCACTCAGTCAAACTCAATGATGATCACACATGTCCACCACTGAAACCCACCAAGGTCCCTGTGTATGGCATCCCTTCTTTCCAGTGTGTTGACTGCACCATGCAGCTTGGTGTCATCAGCAAACCTGATCGGGGCACACACAACCCAACTGTCTGTGTCACTGGCAAAGACAATATATAGTTCTGGCCTCAGTACCAACTCCTGAGGAACACCACTTGTCACTAGTCTCCACCTAGACATTGGCCCATTGACTGCAACCCAGCAATTCCTTTATCCACCAAGTCTGCCATCTTTCAAATCTCTCTTAAATTTTCAGATTGTTTACTTAATTTGATTATCTTAAACCTCTATCAGATAATAGTATCACTGTGACTATTAAAAATTAACTCATCAGTTCACTAGAGAATCACTTTTTGGGAAAGCACATTTATCTTCTTTCCTGGCTCAGCGCTAAATATTGGAGAAAACTGTGCTTATAAAATTTCAGCACAAGCATTAGAACAAACTACATGTGGTCTATCTGCTGTGACAGCACAAAATTACCTTTCCATATGTAGGTCTGCATATTTCTCCCAGGATTCAGCTGAGAACAGCAGAATAGTTAAATCTTTCAGTTATCTAAATCTGAGGTTGATATTGCTCAACCGTATAGTGCATGAAAATCCAACTGTCAGCATGACTACCATTGGATACCACTGCTGTACACTCAGTGTTCTTCATTCTCTCAGTGGTGAAAAACAGAAAGAGAAAGCCCATCAGCACCACGGGAAAAAAATAAGGGGGGATAGAGTGAGAGAGAGAGAGAGAGAGAGAGAGAGAGAGAGAGAGAGAGAGAGAGAGAGAAGGAGAGGCTAGACAAGATGCAGCTGTATTTATTACTGTCTTTCTTAATTCCTATTCTAACATCACACCACCTGGACATTCAGAATCAAAATCAAAAGAGATCTGATAATCCTAACAGGAAAAAAGAAGAATCTTCATGAAGATAGCAAACATCCAGAGAGAGAATGTGTAGGCTCAGGTAAGCATGAACTGTGTTGTGGAAATGTGTAAGGGAAAGGACTGAGGCATCTGTGGTTTTTGTTTATAATCAAGTAGCTTCCTCTCTCCTGTCACAGTTTCAGAACAGCAGCCATTGGTTTAGCTACTTAAACAGGGGGACTGTATTCCATGAATTATGCAAAAAGAAAATGACTATTCAAATAATGTCACCACTAAAAATATGAAGTCCATGTTTTTATTCTGAATCTCACCAAGAGAAAAAAAAAAAATGTAAAAGAATAGAAACACCCCATTTTCTGAACATTATTAGATACAATTAGACGTTGGTTGATGAAAGATTCAACATGAGCCGGCAATGTGTGCTTGCAGCCCAGAAGGCCAACCATATCTTGGGTTGCATCAAGAGAAGTGTGACCAGCAAGGCGAAGGAGGTGATTGTGCCCCTCTACTCTGTGAGACCCAGCGTGGAGTGTTCTGTTCAGTTCTGGAGTTCCCAAGAAGGACATGAAGTTGTTGGAGCAAGTCTATTTATTATGATTTCAAATCTGCTATTCACCATATATGACCATATAGCATATCCTCAGAAGGCACCAATCCACAGCATGACATGCCCATGTGCTGTGCTGCAGCAAGCTCTCTCCCCATGTCACTGTGCACCGTGAGCCCAGACTGAAATCTGTGCTTAGTCCCTCCATTTTCTGTTTGGCACTTCACTGCACAGCAATATGAGCTGCACCCTTAGAGACACAAGCACTTCTTTGAAGGCACACTAATTAATTTTGAACAAGAACTTCCAAGAGAATCAAGTTCTACGTATGTGGGAGCAAATGACCAGTTCTAGGTATGTAGTAAACATGATCCTCAGAGTAGAACATTTATCTTCTGGTGTTTAATTTGAGAATGTACATCTGTGATTAATGATAAACATTTTATTTTTAACTCTAAATCATAATATTTGGGAATCAGTCAATTTTTGCATGACATTATTTAGCTTGCATGTATTACATTTATTACTGAAGCTTTATTCTGAAACTACAATGGACTTCACCTGCAAATATGTCCAGAATGTGACTAAGAACATCTGATAGAGATAATTATTTTGGAAACATTTTCACTGGAAAGGAAATTAAATTCACTCTTGGGAGTGTGGTCTCTAATAGTGTTTCCTTTTCCTCTGAAATAATAGCATAAAATAAAACCATTCTGGGAAGTGTCAACAAAATCTGAATTTGATGTATAAGGTCTGAAAAGCTAAAGCCAGAGAAGGAGAATCATGGGACAAAGTTTGTTTACACAGATGCTGGACTGTCTCCAAAACAGTTCTAAGTCCTACCAGGGCTGAACAATGGGACTGAAACAAGGCATCAAAGAAGAAATAATATATGTTAACTTGCTCCCATTTGCTATCACACCATGTGGGATTTTTTCCCCTACAAGTACACGTAGTCAATGCAGTGTAAAGTCTTTCTAAACTGCTAATTGTGTAATCATGTAATCAGGGAAAGAGTCAAAAACAAAGTTTTGATCAGAGTTGGCCTGTGTTCCTGCTTTTATTTTTGTACAGCAGTTTCAGGTAGAACACAAGCAGTTGCTTCATAAAAAAATAAAGATGATTTTTTTGTGTGTGAAATCTGCAGGTATTTGAGGTGGAGATTAACTCCCCTACAGCCAGCACCAGCACAGGCTGACACCCTGAGCTAAGCTGAAATGGAGCACTTCCAGCTTCTGACTTGAAGAAGAGCTGCTTTGCATGAATCATAGAATCATAGAATGGCCTGGGTTGAAAAGGACCACAATGATCATTTAGTTTCAACTCTGCTGCTATGTTCAGGATTGCCAACCACCAGACCAGGCTGCCCAGAGCCACATCCAGCCTGGCCTTGAATGCCTCCAGGGATGGGGCATCCACAGCCTCCTTGGGCAACCTGTTCCAGTGTGTCACCACCCTCTCTGTGAAAAACTTCGTCCTAATGTCTAACCTAAACCTCCCCTGTCTCAGTTTAAGGCCATTCCCTCTTGTCCTATCACTATTCATGCTTGTAAACAGCCATTCCCCCTCCTGTTTATATCTCCCTTCAAGTACTGGAATGCCACAATGAGACCTCCCCAGAGCCTTCTCTTGTCCAAGCAGTTATCAACTTTATGATCAGTAAAATATATTGAACATAATACTATAAAGAAATAGGTAAGAGTTTATTGTTTATACTCACTAGAATATGCTAGACTTTTGGTTATAACCTGAAAGAAATTGAGTACCTATTCAATGAATCATTTTTGTTTTGGATGTTTGTTGATAATGTTGTCGAAGTAGACACTGGCAGAGCAAAACTGCCTTCCTACACTTGACCTCCACACTTGAAAAAATAATCATTGCCTTTTTTTAGGAGCGCTGGCAGCTAACAGTGGGACCATAACCTCAGAAAACTTAGATTTCCCATCACTTTGTTTTGTTAAAAAAACTTTGATCTGGAGTGCATACATATGTTAGTGAGGAGAAAGGGAAAGGGAAAGGCTAGTATTAATCATAGGGAGCGCAGGCAGAGTAGGATGCCATTTTGAAATAAATCATATAAACAAACCACAACAGGGAAATCTTTAATTGTCTGAGAATTGTGTAGAGCCAGTACCCTCAGCTCGAAGCATTGGACCATCTCATTAATGTTCCTGCAAAGCTCCAATAATATATTATTTCCCCAAAGTGTAGAATAACAGCTCTGAATTGCTAAAATGCTTAATTTTCTACCCCTTTTCACCACACCACCTCAAAACCCTCAAGAATTAAAAAAAAAAAAAAAAAGCACTTCATGGAAACAACACATCTCTCCCAATTTGAGAAGAAGTGAATAATAAATATATAAATCAGACACTGCTCATTACTTTAAGTGTTCTCTTTGAGCCACTTTCACTTGCAGCTTCAGTTTGCAAATATTTCTTTTGTACCTCCAAAATATTTTCAAAATCACTCACTAATATGTCGTGACAAAACTCATCTCATTTCATAACTCTGCAGCATTATAAGGCAGTTCTGGATGTATAATGCACAATTCATTATTTGTTTCTTCACAGAAGTCTTCTTTTTAGCTATCTTATGCGATATAGTGAACTACAGAGAGTTGTGCACATCTCAGGACAACTGGTTATTTTACATTCATGAGAACACTGTATTTACAAACTTTATAAAAAGTACAACTACTGGGTTGTACTATAATAAATAGAATTTGGAAATAAATCATATTTTTAAGTCTTGAGAAGCATAAATCCTGGATGGCAGTATGATAAAATTGTTGTAACTACGTAATCTAGTCTAATACAGATAGGTTGTATATATATATATATATGGTAGTTCCGGGTCATAGTATGTTTACGTTGAAGTCACCAGCAATAGAGGCTGAAGCTAACTTCAGAATAAAGCAAACAAATATTTGAGCCTAAGTAGGGAAATTAGTTCTAAAGAATTCTAGTTTCCTGTTGATCTATGTCTTCCAGCTGCTCAGCTTTCATATCTGAAGTAACTTGTGCGTGCCGAAAAAGTTTATAGATGTTTTTCTTCCATTTAATGTTAAACTGTGACTTCCGTGTGAAGTCTTTCCATCATCAAGGCACTTTAATGGCCTATCCCCTTTATCAGGCCTCTTATTTTCATGACATTTGTAGAAGATTTATTATTCTTGGGACCTCCAGCCTCTACTTCACATGTGGCTGAAATCAGAGGCAGGGAAACTCACACACATACACATACACAAGCCCTGTTTCCATAGGAAATCACTCTAAAAAGATAGTCTTCTGCCTTTTGTTTTACAAGAAATGATCTCACCGTAATCAGAACGGATGTCCTATAAAAGACATTGCATGCTTTTCCCATTCAAATGAAAGATAAACAGTTAACAGCACTGACTGAGAAGAGTAAACAAGGAGCAGTAAGTGACAGACCAGCGACCACGGGGAAGGCGCAATGCCCCACTCAAAGCAGCAGTATTCTGTTTCTTTTGGAAGGGAGGAAGGGTTTTCATATAGACTCATAGAATCAAAGAACATCCCAAGTTGGAAGAGACTCATAAGGATCGTCCAGTCCAACTCCTGACTCCACACAGGACCCCCAAAAATGAGACCGTATGTCTGAGAGCGTTGTCCAGATGCTTCTTGAACTCCAGCAAGCTCAGAGTTCGTGACCACTTCCCTGAGGTCGTATCATATCACAGTATGACAGAAGCATAGGGATGGAAGGGACCTCTAGAGACCGAGTCCAACCCTCCTGCCAAAGCAGGTTCCCTGCAGTAGTCTGCACAGGAAAGAGTCCACATGGCTCTTGAACATCTCCAGGGAGAAAGATTCCACAACCTCTCTGAGCAGCCTGTTCCAGTGCCCTGTCATATCATGTCATGGATTGTTACATCTGTTTTCCCATCCCTATTTAGTCTATTTCTGATCATAAACTTAGTAAGTTTCTCTTCAACTCATTCTTTTTTCTGTTTCTATGGCAAAATTCCTTCCATTCCTCAAATAACCTTTTTCTAATATTCAGCATAAGAATATAGCAGAGATCTTTGGGTTCACATTATAGTCATGAAAAATACTAAATGGAGATAATAGACTGGCGAAGTCAAAAAGGCAAAGTTAAGAGGATCCAGGAAAAGTTATTTTTATACAGAGCATGAAAAAAAAATGTGAGCAATGTTCTCCAATTAAGTAAATTCTACATTCACTAAATTCTTACTGAAAACAATAAATATTCTAATGCTAAGAGCCATCTTCCCTCTTTGGTAGGATGAACATAGAGATTAGAATTTTCTGCTGTTAGGGTGAATTCATTAATCCAATAGATACAGTGAGCAGATAGAAAAACCCCAATAGGCTTGAAGTTGGATTCTGCAATGGATTCTAGTGACTGATGCGCAAACGAGGAGCATACAATTACAGGATCCTCCAGACTTGTGAATTTGATAGAAATCTCCTCGTTATCTGTCACTAAACAGTTTCAGACTTAGAATAGTTTGTCTGGTGTGACCAACTGTTATCTAAACCTTATAATTTAGTTTGATCTGACAACTCCTTGGAAGAAATGTAGTACTGTAGGCTCCATTTCCCAAGCAGAGTAGAAGTAATATTCAAGACATTGATGTTTCTGAGCATTTATTGTGGCACTTTAAAGCATGAACTCCATTTATAGATGTATAGATGTTTCAAGTCAGTTCAAAAAATAAAATGAGGCTTTAAGTTTAAGGCAGTATTTCAGCAGGTTTTGGTTAAGAGTTTTTAGAATGTTACTGGACAGGAAATATGAATTTTGCTAGGAAAACAAAGAGCACACTCAAATTAAGGCCTCCTTGAAGCAAAGTACTTACGTGTTTACTTATGTTATCATGTCTATTGGCTCACTAGTGTATGTATTTTTTCAGATAAGAAATCTGTGGGTTTCAAACATGAAAAAAAAACCAACCCAATCCCCCAAAATACATTCCTCTATCTAAAGGCCAACAAGGTTTAACTCTTATTTATACCAGTGCATTCTATTTACTTTGTAATGTGTAAGATAGAAACAACTGTAGTGCCTGAACTTTGAATGTTTTTTTTCTATTACAGATTTTATTGCCTTAGCCATTAAAGATGAAAAGGCTGGTTAAAATTTAGTCTGCTATTAACTGTTCATCACCATTATTTGCATTATCTTGAAGGGAAGGCAGTTTGTAGTAGAGCCTAAAATCAAACTGAGCTTTTATGAAACCCCACTTTAAAATTTTACTATAGTAACAACATTTGCACTTAATATATTTGAAAATTTTATTTAATAGCCTCATAAGTTCAGAATAGTTACATAATAGTTACATCACGGCTTTTAAAAAGGATTGCACTCAGCTACTCAGTCCATTGAAATACTAGAAAACAGGGAAAAGGAAATCATGGAGTGTAGAGGAGCTCTGTCCACTGGACTGAGTTGTTTGTAGCAAGTTCCTACTGAATTTGAAGATGTTCTCATGCCTTCTGGTAGACTCTAACGCACTTGACACCATTCATGTCACATTCCTAGAAGATAAAGAAATGAATTCATTCATTTACCTTGCCTCAGTACAGAATGTAAGAAAAAAAGGCTGCAGCTCAGGATTTTTAGAGTTTTGTTTCAGACTACTGGCTGGCAGCACTCAAATTGGGCAGCAGGGCTGAACTCACCACCACCAACTGTCCATCCACAAGTTTCCGTGTTATTATGGTCTTCTTGCCATCCCATTCCTGCTCCTGGATCAATGACCCATCATCTTTTAAGCTGACAAGTGTCTGAAAAACAGAATCTAAGTGTTAATATTTTACCGACAGCATTTATTGAAGGCTGATGCTGTCCAACCTACTTTCTTCCAAAGGAAAAATTCCCACTCCAGCTCACTCAACAGTAATTTTGCCATTGAAATCTACAAAGCCAGGATATTCTCTTAATTTTTTATTGATCCTCTTCTTATATTAGCTGACTGTTCACTTCCTGCTCTGACACATTCCTGCATACAACAGACCTTTGACAGCATGCACAACTTCAATAACAAGAGCGGATGACATTCTCTGTTCATGTCTTTGTGAAAGGGCTTTGAGCTTTTGTGTAACATTTATTCAATCTTGCAAAAATAGATGAATTGCCAGCATGTGGTTGAAGAGATGGGGAACAGTACATAGAGAGCACTCACACAAGCAGATAAAAGACACATATTTGAGGGGTTTTTTGTGTTTAACTTCCTTTTGGGTTAATATTCTCCCTGCTCAGTGCAAAGAGATGATTTTGTTGCCTTATGAAACTGGTGACTAGGGATTGACATTCACATTTATGCCTGGTGTATAGTCCCTGCACACTGAGCTAGTCTCTTGTTATGCAAATAGGAGAGGTTGAGCAGTCAGGTCAGCTGCAGGGCTGCATTGCCTCTGATTAAACATCAATGGGATTTTTTCCATAGGCTTCCAATAAAGTGGCATTTGGCTTTAAAATGGATTTAAAGGTCTGTTAGTTTTACTAACAGAATGCTTGTCTAACAAATTGAAGGCAACAGTACACAAGACAAGATTAGTTTCAGCATTTTCCCTCTTTGGAAATCGCTTGATCCAGAAAAAATCAATTGATTTCAATGATGCTTATAGTGACAGCTGTTCATCAAATAAAAGCACTGTTAGCAAGGATGCCAAAGCTGACTTCTAAATAGTGCCTTCATCCACAAAACACCCAAAGGACTGTGTTTATTCATCAGAAAGTCTAGAGTACTGACCTGAGTTTTTCTGCCATCTAATGTGTTTTCCTCAAACTTCTCACCGATCTTGAAGCTGAACTGGGAAGTTTTGAAGGTGCTTTCTGTTTTCACAGTGATTGTATCCCCCTCCTTAATGATGTAAACATCTGGTTTCGCCATGCTTCCCATTTTTCTCATGGCCATACCCACACCTGCAAGGCAAGAGGCACAGAGTGTCACAAAGTCAGTTAAACCCTAAGGCTTATGGCCATACAGGAATTCAAATACTTAATTCCCATTTAATTAGGCGCTCAAGTATGCTTGAGAATCAAAGCTCAAGAGTCCCAAAGAAATAGGATGTTTTAAATTATCCATTGATGGGGAAGGAAAAAAGCTTTTTTGCAAGGTTATTCCCTTGCTTCTTCAAAGAGCTACAGCTAAATCTGTGTTGTGCTTTAGAGGACTCACAGATATCCTGAAACTCAGCACTGATTTTTTTCCAAATAGAAATAAGTATTAAACAGGAAAAAAAACACAAAAGCATCAACAAATACATTAAAAAAATCATGTTCTGAATGCCTTGAACATTCTAAAGCATGGGTGTCCAACCTTTTGGCTTGCCTAGACTGCACTGAGTGAAGAGAAATCGTCTTGGACAGCATATAAAACATATAATATAGTTAATGTACATAAGTAACAAAACATTTTTTTCTATTTTTTATTAAAACATTAAAAAGAGGGAAGCAAGACCATAAAACAAGTGAATTGGGCATGTATGTTCTATGGAATTAATTAGCAGGTGAATCCACTTGCACATCTATTTCAACTTAAGAGGCAGTCTTCAATCATGCTATACACAATTGCAAATGTGCAATTTTTAATAAAATGTCACCCCCTATTTCCTGTTTCCAAAATACTGACTTCTGAATGAGAACGCTCCCATTATATGAAATACTGCCCACAGGCAACTTGCAGGCAAGACTTTTGGAAATGACTGGAAATTCAACACATTATGGGTATCATCTGGAGACTTGTAGTCCTCAAAATGCTCCAGCACATAAAAGATTCCCCCTGTCTCAGCCTCTGTGTGTGCTCCAGGGTTGTGTGCTTTGCTTGAGTCTTTTTGATCTGAAGGATGAAGATAGAAATAAGAGGGTATTCAAGCAACAAACTGGACTCCGTCGAATGGGAAAGTACAGATCTGCACCAAGAGTTCATAAGCAACCAAATGGCTCAAGAAGTGCCACCAAGTGGGCATGTAGTTAAAAGTGTTGTCACGTACAGCTCAGCCCCACACTGCAGTGCACAGGATGCTTGGGTGAGGGCTGAGTCCAGGAAACAAAGATTACGGTTTCCTTGGGAGGTGCAAATTTAAGAAACTCCCAGCCACTGCTTCTCCAGAATCAGACAAGATTCCAGCAGTGAGCCATGAGCACGAGCCTTCAGAGCACAAAATGGTCCTCCTGCGTCCAGGTGTTCTGGTAGAACTGCAAGGTACTCTCAAGATGACCCCCTCCCATCCCTTTGCTGTTGTCCAGTCCATGGTGAGTTATTGATCAGCTACACCTTGAAATCCAGCTACAGAGGTGAGCAGAGTCATTCTTTCCATGTGGCAAGCAGTGAAATGCAAACGTTCTTATCTTGGGAATTGTCTTCTACACTGCCTGAGCAGAATCTGCAGAATCACAGCGCATCTCAGCGGGATCACGGGCAGCGTTCCCTAAGCAGTCAGCAATCTGCCCGACTTGCAGTTGTAACAAAGAAAAGTGACTGGCTTAAGATTGCAATCTAGAAGCAAGCTGACTGCTCGCTGCCTACAAACAGGAGGTGCTCTGGAGTCACCCCACTTCATTTCTACTGTGAAGCTGCAGCTCCTGCTTAGCACCACGGCATCCTAAAACACAGCTGAGTGGAGCCCAGCTCAAATGTCTGAATTTCCTCCATCACAGTCTTTCGAGAGGCTCAGTCCAGAAGGTTTTCTCAGCTCACACCTACCACAAACCGGCAGGCACCACAAACGTGATCACAGCCGCCATCGTCTGCACAGCATAACTGTAGCGATGCCTTTTGTATTTTACATGAACGACGCCTGGCCTAAATTCCTTCCTCTCCTCCTCCAAAGAGGCTCAAAGCAAAAACCTCCCCCTTCCTGAGAAAGCATCCCAGCCTTCAGCACTGAATAAACGCAGAGAACAACAGCTTCTAAGTACACAGCCACTGCAACGTCTATCACCTGTCAGCCGGGATGCTCACAGGGATGTAGGAAACTGCTCTCGATTCAGCACCGGAGCTGCAGAACGCACAGGAGCCCGGGACTGCGGACAGCGCGCCGTGTGCTGAGCTCACAGCGCGGCCCGCGGAGCGCAGCCAGCCCCGGGCACCACGTGCAGCTGATCCGCTTCGGGTCGCACCCGCCCGGCTGGAGGCGGCCCGGGTTCCGCGTTCCGCCCGGCTCCTGGCGGCGCCACCTCGGCCCACGGCCGCGCATCCCCCGCGCCGAGCCGACCCCGCTCCGTCCGCGGCACCGCCGGGAAGGGAGGAGCTGCGCCGGGCGGTAATCCGGGCACGGCAGCCGGCGGGAGGGGGAGCGGCGGGGATGTGCCTGCCGGCACCAGCACCTGCCCGCGGTGCGAAATAAAGAATTTTAAGACGAGATTTCCGACATCTGTAGGACGAGGTGGCCGTGCCGGGACCGCGGCGCGGAGTCCGCGATGCCGCACCGCGGAGCGGCCGCGGATTCCCCCCGCGGACCTTGGACAGAGCCTCGGCGGCGGCTCCGGGCCGAGCCGCTGGGTGCCGGGCTCCCTGCCCGAGGCGGAGAGCCCCCGTCTCCTTACCCAGCTCCTTCATGTACTCCTCAAAGCCCTCGCTGGAGACCAGGCACCATTTGCCTAAAAACGCGTCGATGGCCATGGCGGTGGCGGCAGCGGTGGCGACGTCCCCGACGAAGCTGGGAGGCAGAACGACGGGCAGCAGTGGGGCCGGAGCCTCCTTTATAGCGGGGCCGGGGACATGTGCCGCCGGGGAGAGCCAATGGGGCTCCCGCCGCGCCCCGGCCCCTTCCCCGCCGAGCCCCCGCCCGCAGAGTCCCGCCCGCGGCGGCGGCGGCAAGAGCGGGCACGCAGTGCTGCCCTTCCTCCTCCTCCTCCTCCTCCTCCTGCAGCCGCACACACACACGCACACACACACACACAGACACACTCACGCACAAGCACGCACCTCCCTGCCCGCGCACCCGCAGCCCCCGGGCACAGGGCCGCAGGCACTGCTGGGGACGTCTCAGCCTTCGCGCTTCTTTAGATAAAGAAGAAAAATCCACCCGGCGCCTCCCGCTGCAAATGGATCCAAAAGTGGCCGCCGGGATTTGGGCTGCAAGGAGGCTTTGGAATTCTGGGGCGCTGGATCCTAAACTGCACCATTTGTTACAAATCATAGTAATGGTGGTGTTATTTTTATGGATGTTTCAGGTAGTTCTGAGCATGGGGCATGGAGACAGAGCAATAAATCATAGACTTCCCGAGTTGGAAGAGACCCATTACAATCCAGTTACAATTTTGGCCACCCAAAAATCAGCCCATAAAGACTCAGCATTCCAAAACTGCTTATTGGGCCTTCCCATCAAGCCCCCAGATCCCCTTGGCATATCACATCATACCACACTACAGCAGTGTGGGGCTCACTGAAGATCCAGCATACCTGTTACCCACACGCAGCAATAGGCAGCAAACACAGTTTATCTAAACACAGAATTTACACGTATGCTTATCACAGAATCATAGAATCACAGAATACCCTAAGTTGAAAGGGACCATTGAGTTCAACTCCTGGCTCCACAAGGACCACCCAAAATTCAAACTGTGATTGTAGTACATAAGAAGAAAACAAAGCATTCATGCAACCTCATGCTTTAGCACAGGGAAAATGCAGATTTGATCTTAGTGCATCTGCAGTTCCCTAATTCCCACTTCTGACAGGAAAGCACTGCAGTTGCCGTTGCTGCAAACTGACACCATAATGTAACATCCATGAAGTTACTGGCCCTGTAAGGCCAATCTTCTGTTAGATTCCATCAGTGCACTGGGAGACCTACTGTCATATTTTGTGAGAATGCTTCTATTTCTGAGTCACAACAGAAATCCTGATTCCAATGTGTCCCAAAGAGAGATTTCCAGAAGCAGGACTATGCCAGTCATTGTTCCTTTAACCTTGCACCCAAATGGATGAAACTCAGAGCCACCACCTCCTGATCAGCAAACTAAAATCTGAATCTGTGCCCAGTACCTGTGAGGGTTTGGTGGAGTAGTGGTGGCTCCATGTTAGTACTTTTTCAGAAGAGTTTGAGACTGAGGTGTCAAAAGTGGGTAAGACAATGAAGTGTCTGTGCTTGTTCCAGAGATGGTGCTGTGAATTCAGGTGTTTGGTGCTTCCATTTGTACATAGCAGTGATGCAGTGCAGCAGAGCTAAACGAATCAGTTTAAAGGTTTAATACCTTCTAGAAAAGGTCAGATTTATCACACACTACACAATCAGCTCCTTTTTCAGCTGGGAAATTTTAAGCCCTTCTATTTAACTAACCTTCCCTACTGAGCTGCCTTTAATTACCTTCAGCCTCTCTGGCAAGATGTTTTCTTTTAATATGCAAACAATGCTGTAGCGTCTGTCATAAGGTAGCAACCCACATTGCTTTTTCATCATTAAGCAGCTACACTGAAACACAAGACTTTCAGCTTCCTTCCACTTTTGTCTTTGTGGGGTTTTTTGGTTGGTTGGCTGTGTGGTTGGTTGCTTTCCGTCTTGTGCAAGAGTCATCAGGGTAAATTTTAAATTAGGCTGATGTTCACTAATTCATGTTAGCAGAAGCAAAATTCTGTCTGTCGTGCAGTTCCTTTCAGAAAGGATGAATTAATCATCTTTCACTTAGGACTTAGGAAATATTCAGTCTTGTAAAACAGGGATGATTTCTAGAAATAGAAATCTTGGCTTTCATTCACCTTTGCTAGCAAAGAATTCTCGATTCACATTTCTGCAGCACTGCCTGCAGATGGCTTATGATATGCAAACATACAGGTGTAAGTGCTGCTAATGCAACAGAAGATGTAAAATCCACTATTTCCATCTAGTGGTGAGACAGTATTCCTGGATCTGAAGCATATGGAGATCACCTATCTACCTGTATGGAAGGCTCCTGTATTTTCAGTCCTCCCACAAGTCATTTGTTTTGATTTACTCTCCTTACAAAATGCTCAGGTCTAGGCCTGTAAGTTCATATGCGGCATCAACAAGAAGAGAGAGTCTTATCTCCCTTTTCAGAAAAGTAGACTGTTAGGATTCAGTGACAATCTCTTTCAGTTCTTACCAAAATCAAGTGTTCTGCAAGTTAGTCCAGTGATGTAGATTACTGACTGTGATACTGTCAGTGCCACATCTCAAAAATTCTTTGAAACAGAAGAGTGCTGAAATTTGTGGTATCTCAAGTAAATAAATTAAGTAGAAGGACCAGAGATGTGTCCTTTTGGGTAAGGTACAAGTGGAACAGACTACCAAATATACTATATTTTTTTACTATTTACAACATTTACAGTATTATATGTATGTTGGCCAAATATTTCAAAGGTGATGGAAAGCAGCTCCTTATTTTGAGAGCCAAAATGAAATGGTTGAATATTCAGAGATGCTTGGGTCTCGGCCATCTGTCTCTGTAAATCCCAAAGCTCTATAAATCCTGCCTGGTTTAATGCTAAGATCATGATCAGGTGTGTTTTGATGTAATACTCTCTTCTCTCTGCATCTACTCAAACAGAAGCAGCAAAGGTATATGTTCACAACCAAAAGTGTTCAATTCCTGTGCCACATATTACTATTCCAGTGCTTACAGCTAAAGTTCTCTGAAAGCAGTTGTGCTCTTCTTCTATGTTAAACTATATACATCATCCGAGAAAAAGAGAATCAAAGTAACACTGAGAAGTGTAAAATTTTCCATGAATACTAGTGGCACGGAAGGCACGTAGCCAGAGTCAGAAGCAACCACAGTTTGGGCAGTTTGGGTCTGCCAGAGAGGATGTTTTTCCGAGGTAGTCAAGCCCTTACATCGTATAGGAGGGGAGGATATTACAGTTCTTATTACCAATTGTGAAGGAAAGGGCCAAGGGAAGAGTGCAGAGAGACCTTCGTCCTACTCCTTTGGGCACCGTGCAGCAATGCTTCATCTGACATGAAGGCAGGAAGCTGTGGCTGGCACGGTCTGAGGTTTCTCTTCACGTAGCCATTACTTTGGCTATTGCATGTATGCCAAGCCATATTATGACTCCGAAAGTCATAATACCTGCTGCTTGGGCAGGGCAGAGCACCACCTCTCTCATCTGCAACACATCACCGGTGAGGTTGCATAGGAGGTGCAACTTTTTCCCTAGACTTTTTCTCATTAAAATACCCTTATGTTTAACCTGGAAGGAACCCAATCTGATAGCACTGAGCTTTGCCAGATTGTGTAGAAGGGATCTTGCTTCCCTTCCAGTGTACAGACATTTTACATATATATAAGCACCTTCCTATAGGTATCTTCTTCTAGACAAGTCTACCCCTTAAGAAAGTCTTAAAAGATTGCCAGCACAGTCCAAATTTTACTCTTCATCCTACAGTTAGCTGTGAAAAAAAAAATTAAACCACTGCATGAATAATAGTTACTCACCCCCAAGGCATGGATGAGAGAAATTGCATAGGTGGCACAGCTTTATTTCTGCTTCCTTGTTGTACAAGCGTGGTTTTCCCTTCCCAGCCATGTCATCAGGGGTAGACATGATGAAACGCATGCTGCAGTTGCATAGCTGGCATAGGTGAGCTTTCCCCCAGTCAGAAGCTTGGGCAACACTCGGCCAGGGATTATGAAGCAACACATGAACCTACATGTTTTCATCTGTATGTGAATACAATCAAGATCTTCTAGTATAGGCATTGCATCACCTTTAAGCTAAATGAGCCGGACATAGCCTGTGTTTTATCAATGGGCTTTGTGCAATCCATCCCAGTTCCACGTCAAAACAAAACCATTTACTTGCCAACACAGCTTCATCTAAGGGGTGCGGGCCTGCAGATTCCTTGCCTTGGATGTGGCCGTGGCTCTCAGTGGCCACTGTTGGGGGTGGGCTGTCTCACACATATCTGTCTTCTGTGCCAAGCCAATGGGAGCTCCGATGGCTGCTGATGCTGCAGGGTATTACTGTAATGCAATTAGCACGCTGTCAGCATCAGCATCAGCGTGTGGTCTGCAGACAGTCATCAGCATGCTCAAAGCAAACTTAAAGAGAAACACAACAGTGGTAAAGTTTGGTGCTGTGATGGCTCATCTCTGGTACCCTGCTTAAGTGACAGAAGAGAGAGCACCAGGACCTGAAGTGACCAGCAAGATCAACTTCTGGCTTCATTCATTCTCCTTATTTCAGACCTGATTCCAGTTCCAGTTCACCTCGTGGTGACTCCAGAATCAGAGCCTGCATCTGCATGCGAAAGCTTTGAAAAATCCTCTTTGTTCAGTAGCAGGATGTACCCTGAAGGGCAAATATCCACACATTCATACAAATAGTTCTCTTCAGAATTTCATAATTAGCATAGTCATTACAATACTGAAAAAGATTAGGATGATTACAAATTGCCTATGGCTGTCCATTGTCCATAGGTTGAGCACTGAAAGGGGCATGGGTGTAAGATGCCCAGGGCACCAGTTGTGAGGGCTAACATTTGCCAGAATGAAGAAGCAAGTCTCATAGCTGTGCCCAGTGGGCAGGGATGGGCTCCTGGGGGGTAATTCCAGCAGCAGGTTCAGGAAGGATTTTCTCTTTCACTGACTGCAGAAGGAACTTAGGAAAAACATTTGGAAGCAAACACTATTTTTTACTACTGTCCTGCTCCAACTGCCAACACGCTAAGTTTGCCAAGTGTGTTAACTATGTGCCTTGTATCTAACAGATATAAGAAAATCCTTGCCTCTCAAGCAACTGTGCAGAATAGGCAGGTGTTTTCTAGTTTGCTCTTCTAGGACTGAAAATCCTCATTGTATTTGAGTTTACATCCTCAATTCCTTCTCAAGACGTAATCTTACGTATCTAGACCAGAGAAAATCGATAGGAGGTGAGAAACGTAATTGTCTCTTCCTGATTTTCTTTCCTACGCTTCTGCCATTAGATAGCTTCTGGTACTGTTTCTGTACTTTTTCTTGTATGCGCATACAGAGAAGTCTCACTTGGGGCTGAGCTGTATGAAGGAAGAAGTAACCATACAATTCATAAATCTGCCATTTCCAGAAGGTACCTTGGGATACATTCAAGAAGAGGAGTTTGAAGAGAAGTTCTCTTAAGTCCCATATACAAAAAAAGACTTAAAAAAAAAAAAAAAAAACAGATGAAAATAATTGTTGTTCCTTTTATTTCTGCAAGTGATTTCAACCCCACAGATTTACTAGTAATGAGAAGGCAGTTTAAGGAAGAACTGTGTCTGAGATGACAAATTTGCTGGCTTTGCATGCTGACCACACTATTTTTACAGACAAGCTGTTTCACTCCCTGCTGGAAAAGAGCATAGGGGTCAGAAGAAACAGAGAAGTAGTAACGGGGTGAGGAAGGAACATGCTGCTTTGCCTCCTGCCTGCCCTCTGATCGTTCTGTAGGGATTGTCAGTCTGAGGCATGAAAGCTTATCCACCAAGGACTCGTCTTTCCCAGGCTTTGCTCCTACTGACCAAGCATTCCCTTCACAAACAAGTCTGCCAGCCCACTTTTCTAGCTGTTTTGCTCTAAAAGAAATCTCTTTTCATATGTAAGCATGTCCAGCTCCCCTCTCCCAGGGAAGCCCAATGCAGTCACCTTCATTGAAATGCCAGCTTGCAACGCTGCCAGTAAATAACAGTGTTTAAAGCTGCACAGAGTCTCTGAGTTCATGTTAACTCTGCTTTCAAATACCACTGAAACTTAAAACAAGAAAACATGATCAAAACAGGTAACATGGGAGCCTTTTTGTCTTCACACTCCCTAACTCTGGACACAGCCTTAATTTTGTAAAATCTTGAGATGACCAGCTCAATGTAAAGGTGACACTCTTAGAGAACAGAGAACAAAACAGCCCAGTCAAGTTTCAACATCTCTGAGCATACAGAGTGAAGCTGGGGGGAAAAAAAGAGAACAAGCAGCAGTCTAGCAGGAGCAAAGCTTCTCTGAGAGTGGTCAGGTGTTGGAACGGGCTGCCCAGGGAGGTGGTGGAGTCACCATCCCTGGAGATGTGCAAGAAATGTTTAGATGTTATACTGAGGAACATGGTTTAGTGGGAAATATTGCTGATTGGTGGACGGTTGGACTTAAGAGGTCTTTTCCAACCTTGGTGATTCTATGATTCTATTCTGTGATTCTATGAAGCTACTGCAGGTTCCTAGCAGATAGTAAGGAAGGCTCAGAGATGACTAACTCAGGCCTCCCAGAGGGAAAAGACAAGAGCAGGTGAGATCAAATAGTACGGGAAGGAAAGAGATTCTTAAGTCAGAAGGAGAAGCTGCTGTTATCTAAACAGCATGTTCATGTGTTTTAGTACTATTTTCTCTATACATTGAAGGTATTTGTATGACAAACAGGTCTGAAATTATTCTAATAATTGTTTTAAATCTCCAGGTATTAAAGGTCTAGACATTTTGATGTCATCACCTGCTACCAGACATCCTGCTCATCCTATATGGTGTGGTGTTTCTATTTAGTTAATCCTAGCATCTTAAGGACCTACTCAAATTCTTTTTATGTTTAGGCAAGTGGCTACATTTTTGCTGAGGAATTATTATCAAGATTCGTGGGTCATGGAATAACAACATGCTAAGTTGCTCACCCAACCCTTCTTTGTTTGGTATGATCAATCTTAATACCTTCTGTATCCACAACGCCTAGAGCACACCTGCCAATGAAACATCAGAGCAGCAGGTCACTGGGCACAGGATTCAGCTGCACAGGAGCAGAATCTGATACTGTATGAAGAGCTTATGGTAAAATTATCTAAATGCTTAAAGAATAAATTCATTAAAGATTATCTTTAACATACTTGAAAATTCCATTTGTACCCTTATCTACATGGTACAGGGAAAGGAATTTTCTACATATTAACATAATCATCATCAGAGGAGCACTCCCTTGCCCAGAGTGCTCATTTTTATCACTTCAATATCTTGCAGTCTTGAGAATGTACATTTTTAGCTTTTTCTCTATCCTGTACATTTTTACATTACATATTTCAATTATAGAGAATTATATTTTTAAGCATAAAATATACCATACTTGGTAATTATCATTTACAGGGATGGGGCCACAGTGATAGGATAAGAGGTGACAGGCACAAGCTGACACCCAGAAGTATGGTTTTTCTGGTAACAAAGCACTGGCACACGTTGCCCAAAGGCTGTGGAGTCTTCTCCTTGGAGATCTCAAAAAGTCACTTGGACATGGTCATGAGTACCATGCTCTAATTTCAACAATGTGAGGAAGAAGCTGTGAAGACAGACCTTGACAGCACCTTCAGAAAGGACAGTGTCCGTTTATGAATCTTGGCAAAAGTAAAGTAACATTAGTTTTAGATACAGATTTTTGCCTTAAGTCTGTTGACAAATTCATGTTGGAAATGTATGTACTAGAATTTTATAAAATTTCAAGCAGCTGATTAACAATGTGTAGAATACCCCCCAATAGGACTGCACCTGCAGTTTTTCAGAATTGAAATTTAATGACTTTCATTAAGAAGTGAACTAGAACAGATGCACGTGAAATACATGTGCAGTTGACACTTTCACCAGCACAGCCTGAGGACAGATCAGCCCTCCCAAACCCAAAGTGCTCTGCAATACAGATGAGACACCTAAGCAAATAACAGGGTAGGACACAGGACTATAAACACCAAATAAAGCTCTCCCTTTGATCTTTATGAAACATTTAATGAAATCTCCCAAATGCGAGTGACAAAAATATTTCAAAACTGAACTTCAAAGATAGCTCTTTCCTCCAATTATCAAAAACACTAGCTTATGTTTTCCTTTGAGCTAAATTTTACTACTTTTATGCCCGATGAGTACCTCTACTGTGTGTTCACAATCCCATTACCTTGTTACTTTAATTGCTGAGCTAAATTTATGTTTGGCAAATATCACACTTTCTTGAATAACAGAGGAAGAAAATGGCAGGGACTTAGCAACAGATGTAGTATAAATTGAGTATCTGAAAATCTACTCTGTATCTGCAGGCTGCTGTTTCTCAGCTACATCAATGATGTATACTTTAAAATTCATTGGAAATAATGTCTAGAGACACCTGTCTTCTCTTCAGCACTTATTAATTTAATAACCAATGTGCAGTATTCATATTTATATGCAAAAATGTGACTTTAGTCCAACATGCAGATAAGAGGCTGCTGCATTCACGTATCTTAAGCCATTTTGATCCTCTGCCGCCATACAATTTGTTGATCCACTGTGTTTTCCTTTCAGGGAAGATGGTGAAGAACTTCAATAATTGATTCTGCTCCACATTAAACTGGTCAGTTTTTGGCCACCTCTCAGAATTTGTTGCATTGGAGAAAATCTCTCTTTGCAGCCTCTTGTTATAACAGATGCAAATGCAACACAGTTGTTCTGTTCCTCAGGGATTCTTCTTGCTTTTCTGTTCTGCCTTAAGCTCTTTTGCATTACATCTGGACCCCAGTGCTGTTAACATTTCAACTGTTGTCAGGTTGGCTCCTTTCATTATCAATCGCTCTCCATCAGCTGGAAAGGAAAGAAATTTTAAGAACTTACAAATGTTTTAAGTCACAATTACTTCTGTGTGCAGTTCTGGCTTGCATTTATAAATCCAAATACCCTGCTCATCTTGTCTGATTAGAAAGTACTCCACTTGTAAGAAATCCTATTATGGAACAAACAAATATATTAAACTGTAACTATTAACATCTAATCTTCATTTCTGTACTGCATTATCCAAAAATAAGAAACATTTCTCAAGATATATGTACGGTAAGAGCATATCGTTGATAAGAATAGCTCACACTATGCCTTCAAAGTCATTTAACAGAAGGCACAGAAGGCACTGGTAGGCATAATTTCCACACATGGATCGGAGTTTTAGCAACATGTCGTATATGGTCCATTTAACTCACTTCTTTAGCCAAAACAGTGAAATGGTTTATACAATCTGGTGGTTATAACGTTAAAAAGTAGCCAATACTTGGATTTGTAAATTCTTGGGGATAACAAAACAGAGAGGGAGCATTAGAAATTAAGGATGGAACCTAAGTTATTTTTTGATTTTTGCAAGACTTGCAAATATAAAATGTACTCAAGCCCATTTAATGCAGTACCATGCATGGCATCCATGTTCCAATCACACTTGCCAACTGGAAGGGCTGCAAACTCTTCCCTTGGAAAGTAATCAGCTCTTAGAAAGTGGAGTTCAGAGCTGTAGCTCTTGGCATTAGTGAAATAAATTGTTTTGCTTTACACTGTGAAAAACACTAAGCTTTACTGCTTAAGTTTTAATACATCACAGATACAGTCAAGGATGGGAAAAGAGGCATGAGAGAGGGAGAAACCTCTGTCAACACTGAAATAATTTGGCTTTCCTCAGCAAAACAAGTACATTCAGCACCCTCAACATTTCTACTGATTCATTAAACATAGAAAAGCTTAAAGAAAAGTAGTTAACAGGAAAAAATATAATAAAAACTTTAATGGGCTACGTGCCATACTGGACCATTACAGCACAGCAGGAAAGAAGATACAGCCCGAGAAAAGGACAAAATCAGATTACAGCCATCTGTTCACAGCCTTGAATCTGGGCTGCTTCCAGAACTGATGAAATTTCCACTATCAATTCCCTGCCTACTCGCTGGGTCTCCAAAGGAAACTAAGAAATTTGCTCTACATCAGTTGACCTCATTCTGTAAGTCCGTCTGCACATGTATGGTCTTATATGAGCAGTTCCTTCCAGCTACATAGCAAGTTACTCAGTTGCATAAAGAACTACAAGTATTAAACTTGTCTAATCTCAAGACAGATGTCTCCACCATAGAAAACAAACAAACAAACAAACAAAAATACAGAATGCCAGCAGATTCTTACATCAAAGCAGAGTTACACTTATTTTCCTGGAACTGACCTTGACTGCAAGGTTACACAAGTATCCCACTGCTAAAGTGGACTCAACTCTATACAACAGTTAGATCTGGTAAAGACTTGTATATGTACATGTTAGTGACTTCCTTTTTCCCTCCAAGCTGGGCAACATCCAGGTATGGAGGAGAATTAAAAAAAAAAAGATTAATCACAGCAAAAATTATCAGAGGAGACGCTGTAAAACCACAAACCTGGAAGGACTTCTTGTGAAGATTAAAAATGAACTCTTACCAAACATGACATCTACAAGTGGTTCAGATCCATCGTGTCTCACATCTGCAGACACTTCACAGTTCCTGTTAGTGGCTTGGATTCTTTTATGGTTTATACATTGGAGAAATGTTCTGAAAATACATTTTAAAACACACTGAGTGCACCGCATTTAGAAACTACAATAAATATAAGACAGATGCATCAAAAACATATTTGAATAGTTTGACATTGCTGAGTGACAAAAATATAAACAGAATAGGATTTATGTTCAATAATTTCAGACATGCACTTCTTATCAGGCAGCAATCCAGATGATTACTTACATTCTAATGGACTTCTTATATCCTAATATGTAAAAAGTATACCAAAGAATTTTGGAAAATTTCAGTGCATACCCTTTCTGAATTTCTCCAATGAGTTAATAATAAGAGTCAGCAAAGTAACTTTCATTTTTCTTTATACACTGCTTGCTTACACTGTTTTATTGTTTGGATTTGAGGCAGCATTTATTCATACATCTTCAGTAGATATGTGAAAAGCATACCATCCAGCTCACATTCTGGCAGTTTAAAGACATTCCAAGCTAAGCTGTGATAATAGTGCATTTCAAAAGTAGACATGTCTGAAAATCTATTGCAAAATGGCACTTTACAATCCTCTGGTGCAGAGTTTACATCCCTCAAGAAACATAATCACTTAGATTTCCTCAACAGACAATTACCAGGAATACTACCTCCCACTATCACCACTTGGATGAGGAACCGCAGCTTCTCATTTGAGGGGTCAGCAACTCTAAGAAGTACATCTCCGGGGACTGCTGGTAAAGCCAGATGCTCATGCTTATACAGAATACTCCAAGCCAGAAGGGCACCATAAGGATCACTGAGTCCAACCCCTGGTTCCACACACAAAAGTTTACATGGAGACGCTGAGGTCCTCTACAGAACTACACAAAACAAACACATCCTCCCTGGTATAAAAAAGACAGGGATCTCCTGGAAAGAGTCCAGCAGAGAGCCATGAAGATGGTAGAAGGGCCTGGAGCACCTCTCTTATCAAGGCTGAGTGACCTTGGGTCTGTTCAGCCTTGAAAAAAGAAGACTGACAGGAGATCTGATCAATGTCTGTAAATATCTTAAGTGCGGGAGTCAAAGGGACACGGCCAATCTCTTTTCAGTGGTCAGTGGGGACAGGACAAGGGGAAATGGCCATAAACTGGAGCACAGAAAGTTCCATATCAGTATGTGAAAGAACTTCTTCACAGTATGGGAGTTTGTGGACTCTCCTTCTCTGAAGATATTCAAGACCTGCTTGGATCCCTATTTGTGCTGTCTGCTGTAGGAAGCCTGCTCTGCAGGGGGGTTGGACTCCATGATCTCTGGAGGTCCTTTCCAGCCCCTACAACTCTGTGATTCTGTGATCCTGGTGACAGTTACCAGGAAAGCCCTTTCAGGACAGGAAAGCACTGTCTTCCCCATCACCCCAGAATGTAACAGTTCTGTCTGGATTAGACTTAAGATGAATAAATGCCAGCCTCCAAAGATGAAGATCACGGCAGCAGAGCAGCTGTGGAAGTCTAAGAAGGGCAGACTCCTCAAAGAGCGAGCAGAAGGCGCTGCCACCTGCCTGGCGGTACTTTTGCCTCTTGCAGCAGCAGCGCTGCCTCGGCTGACAGGGCGGCAGCCAGGCGCTGCTCCGCGGCCTTCATAGAAGCACAGCGGGGTTCGGGTGGGAAGGGACAGTAAAGATCATGTGGCTCCAACCCCGTCGTGCCGGCGGTAACACCCGGCAACCGAGTCCCGCTCCAGGCCGAGCACCGCTCGGCACGCAGCCGTAGGGCTGGGACACGCCGATGCCCCTCACCTGGTGCTCTCTACGTTGGACTCGAAGGGACAGAAGCGGACTACGATACTCTTCACGGGCCGCAGCACCACACGGATCCGGGACGCCATCTTCTTTCCGCCCCAGCACTACGAGTCCCGGCAGCCCCTCGCAGCGGCGGGGCGGGCGCTGGCGGCCGCGTGCCCCGGAGCCGCCTGGGAAATGGAGTCCGCGGGGGACGGCGGCCATGTTCTCTGCGCCGGGCTGGGCTGCCGGCGTTTGTAACGAACTGCTGCTAAGCAGCGTTGGGTTTTACGTGTTGCAGATAGCGGCCGGCTGCTCTGCCTCTGTGCAGTCACGCTTTGATTGCGGTTGCGTTTGTTCTGGTAATATTCCTTGTTTGGAACTTCCCGATTGGAGTTGGTGTCTTGATATCATCACTATCATACCTGTGATCCTCTCAGGATACTGAAAAGAGAAAAAGGAGAAGAAAAAAAAAAAAAAAGGAAAAAAGGTACACAGAAAGAGGCAATGTTTTTGGTTAGAATAGTAGCTGCGGTTAGAAAAAAAAAAAGAAAATATTTGGACATAAAATGCCCAGAAAAGAACTCTGGCCCTTGTGCCGCATAGGGCTGCGTGCTGTATCTGGGTATGGAATGAAGCTGGCGGGAAGCAGTCTGTCCAGCCTATCTCACCCCTAACGTGAGGAGCTGGGCTGCTGAGCAAGTCTGCGTTTGGCTGTCTTCATGTTAATTCTGTCCCCATCTGAGGTTGGATGGGGCCCTGGGCAGCCTGGTCCAGTATTAGATATGGAGGTTGGTGGCCATGCATGTGGCAGGGGGGTTGGAGCTTCGTGATCCTTGCGGTCCCTTCCAACCCAAGCCTTTCTATGATTTTTTGATGACTGAAAAAATGAGGATATGAACAAGGGTAGGTATAAGGGATAATAAGGATATGAGTGAGGATAAGTATAAGGGGTAGCCAGTATGACCAAGGATCATTTAGAGGCAGTATTTTCCAATGTATCAACCCAAATAGAGGCTTGCTGTAAAAGGCAATGTTATTGGAAGGGAACACATTTGATAAGACGGGTTGGGTTCAGCAGTTGCATACCTAATCCTTGAACAAAGGTTTTCGGATATTCGTGTGGCTGCTGCAAGCAATATATTTTCCGCTAGATGGCAGAAACCTCCTTGATAAATGGTTACAAGGTCTGTCACTTTGTTCAGCTCAGCACTATGGAGAGCTTACTAAGGATTAGGGATAGGATGGAAGGAGCACAGTAGTAATGGCATTTGAGCACGTTGAGAATTTGTGCTTAGTATTCACTACAGACTTATGTTTCCAATGTGCGTTAAACATCTGGCATCCTTTGTAAAGGGTGACCTATTCATAGAGCTTATCTTTGTTTTTTGAGCGGCCTCCGTTACATATTTTTTAATTACACAGCTACTCTTCACTGATATTTATTCAATAGAAATTAAACAGCAAAACTAAACTTAGAAGTGTTGATACGGTTTTAATGTTTTTGTTCTCTTCCACACACACCTTTCCCTCCCCACCAAATACATTACTCTTTCCATTGTGAAAAACAATACATTTCTGTGAGATGTCTTTTGAAAGAATCCTCTGTAACCGATAAGTGGCTGATGTAAATAGAATTTTTCCTGAGTAAGGTATCAGATTTAGGACCAGGTAAATTGAATAGTTTATACTTAGGAGGCAAAAGTAACTTACAAAATCTCAAAATATGTTTAGATATCATAACACAAAGAGCTTGATTTATTCAATTTAAAAATCTGTACCAAAATTTCCATCAGCTTCTGTGATAGCACTGAAAAACAGCAAAGGAATGAGGATGAGAAAATGATCACTGTTTTTTCCAGGAATCCCACTCTACTCACTGGTTCTACTGTGACACTTAATGGCTTCAAAGTAGACATGAAAAAATATTTTATATTTCTTCCTATTGCATTTTGATAGCAATTTCATGTAGAATTTTTAAATTGTGCTGCACAGTTAAACAAAGTTAAACAAAGAGATGATGCTATTTTCCACACTCAGATCAGTTAACTTCTTAATATTTACTGCCAGCAGTAACAGTTACATCTTTCCTCTTAAGCCATCTGTTTAGAAAAAAACTGAATACCATTTCAACTTTTCTCCCATTCCTGGAGGCGTTCAAAGCCAGGTTGGATGGGGCACAGGGCGGCCTGATCTGGTGGGGGGCAGCCCTGCCCACAGAATCATAGAATGGCCTGGATTGAAATGGACCACAACAATCATCTAGTTTCAGCCCCCTGCTATGTGCAGGGTCACCAACCAGCAGACCAGGCTGCCCAGAGCCACATCCAGCCTGGCCTTGAATGCCTCCAGAGATGGGGCATCCACAGCCTCCTGTTCCAGTGCGTTACCACCCTCTGTGTGAAAAATTTCCTCCTAACATCTAACCTAAACCTCCCCTGTCTCAGTTTAAAGCCATTCCCCCTTGTCCTACCACTATCCACCCTTGTAAACAGCCGTTCCCCCTCCTGTTTATATGCTCCCTTCAAGTTCTGGAAGGCCACAATGAGGTCTCCCCGGAGCCTTCTCTTCTCCAACCTAAACAAGCCCAGTTCCCTCAAACTTTCCTCATAGGAGAGGTTGAGAGGTTCTGCAGCCCTCTGATCATCTTAGTGGCCCTCCTCTGGACCCACTCCAAGAGCTCCACATCCTTCCTGTGCTGGGGGCCCCAGGCTTGGATGCAGTACTGCAGATGGGGCCTCACAAGAGCTGAGTAGAGGGGGACAATCACCTCCCTCTCCCTGCTGGCCACCCCTTTTTTAAAGCTGCCCAGAACGCAGTTGGCTGCAAGCGCACACTGCTGGCTTCTGTCCAGCTTCTCATCCACCAGGACCCCCAAGTCCTTCTCCTCAGAGCTGCTCTCAAGAAGATCTTTGCCCAGTTTGTATAAATACCTGGGATTGCCCCGACTCAAGTGCAGGACCCTGCAGTTGGCCTTATTGAACCTCATTAGCAGGGGACTGAAATTTGATGATCTGTAAGGTCCGTTCCAACCCAAGTGGTTCTATGATTCTATAATTTTTAGACTAATTTTTATTTTTTTTAAGACTGAGATAGGCTTAATCATGAAAGAACAAGTATCTAGGAACTCAAAGGCTTTGTATTGTTTTCTTGAGAGAATAAAATGTGTCTGTGCATAGAAACCAAGTGGCGATGGATCCTTCCTTACATGTTGACGAGCATAATTTCTCCATACAGTCCAGAAGCAGTAATTTTCACTTATGGTAATTCTGCTGAAAGAGTGCTAAATTAGATAGATAGCCTGCAAGGTGACACAGCTATTAAAAAGAACACAATTTCTTCATCTGCCTTTAAGCCCAGGTGGTACTAAACACAAGTATGTCTGACTACCCTCAATTTACAGGAGTGTAATTCAAGCTGACCTCTGCAGCAAAATATTTTTATGCCTTTTCAGAAAAACTCATGATTTATCCCTGAAAGACCTTGGATTAGTACATCCAACTCAAGCAAGTAATCTGGGAATTCTCAAATGCCCACATTTGAGACTGGTCTCCAGGGATGTGCTTTGGAAACTGGTTGATTCATGATTCCGGTACCCAGTGATAATCATACACATTCCCAAAGCAGAGTAACATGAAGAGGAATAAAATATATTATCTCTATTTTAGTATTCCTTTCACTAGGTTAATCTTTCTTATTATAAATGCTGCCTCATCCCAAGTCTACAGACTTTCATGTCATTAGTTTCACAGAAGTGTAGTCATGAGTCCGTAGATGATTTACACATAGGCACAATATATAGCAAGGAAAAAATGCAGCTACCTTTTATATTTTAATTATGAAGATGTTCAGGAAAAGGCCATCATATTAATTAATTGGTCAGTTTTCATGTTTTCTCATTAATCTTTGCAGTTCCTTTAGATCCAGGGAGGATTCTTTACTTACCACTTCCCTTTTCTGTAATGTTTTCTGACTATAGAAAGGTTAACATTTCAGATGTCTTGGACTCTAATGTCTAATGTCTCTGTAGTTCGGGTATGTCTAGTTTTTAGCATCTTGACTAGGGCTTTTGATTGCTCTTCAGTTTATTTCTTCCCTTAAAATCTGGTGTCTTTCAGATTCTCATCCGAAACGTTGCATGACAGGGGGTTCTCAAGACTTATTTGCAGATATGGCATTACACCACCATGCACTTATTGGTTCTGGAGTCCATTATCTATGCTATCTCTCAGCTGATTCCTTCCTTTGCAACTTTATCCTTTTTTCTTTCTACTGAGTCTCACAAATATTGATAGGTGTGGTAGTTAGCAATCAGCAGTTCGTGTCCACACATCTAGCTGTAACATCGTGTAGTCTACGAGTAAAATGTAATGCTGCTTTTAGGGCAGTAGCCACTGCTAAGGAGAGGTGAGCCAACACAAATCTGGCAACATGCCTGTTCTGTATGAAGGTGATGCTTCCACACAGCCAACCAGCAGAGGCCCTTTGAGGAGGACAAAGTACTGGGGCTGACAGTAAAAATGAGCTCTCTCTGGAAGCAGAAAAACACTCTGGCATCATGAAGCATATCCTTGCAAGAGCTACAGGCAGAGAAGGTCAAGATCACAAAGGGTTTGTAGGAAGTCATTATAAAATAGTAGTGCCGTGCTGAAGGACGTTGGGATAAATCCTCTGCTGTACTGGAGAAGCACTGCTTATTGTATTGAGTCATAAAAATATAAACCAGACTGTGTTTTCTGCCTTGGTTTGTTTCTTCCTTCAAACCAAATATTCTTACTTGCCATTTACTCTTATTTTTCCCCAAAGAGAAGAACTCACAGAGCTACTTTATACCTCTGAAAACCGTGGAAGTTAAACATAGTTCTGTACTAATAATACTACTGAATTTATATTCCATTTATAAAGCAACTAACAGTTGAATGCTGTTAATGTCGTTTTCAGAAATAAACTCAACTTGCAAAAATGCTGCTTATGATGAGCTTGGTTTATAGTTCATTCTGAAATAGTAACTCTGCATATCAGCTAAGGAAAGCTTTTACAGGAGTGAATAAACAGATTCCCTGGTTGCTCTTTACTCCTCTGCAAACATGCATTTCTATTGCCTGAGGCTACCAATTGCCAGCAGAAATGTTTGCTAAAATAATACGCAGTATTTATCAGGCTAAGAACATACTGTGCTGGTTCCTGGCTTTTGTAACTTAATTTCTTGATAATAACTACATCTTCATACAAGGCAGAACAAAAGCTTTACTTCATCTGTTTTTCTTCTCTGTCTAATAAGTACTACATTGAATTTGTGCACATATCATTTGGATTTTTATGCTGATTTAAAATATGCAGTTTCTTCCTGCAAATAAAACTCATTATCATAATAGTGCAAGGCACAGAGATGAGCTGAGCTGAGTGGCAAGCACCCAAGGTTAGCACCCAAGACCTTGAGGTCTGGAACCGCATGGAACTCCAGGTGGATGAAATGTGCATATTTTGACTGTAAAGGTCTATACACAGAAGTGACCCACAGACACAGCCTCATTTGAGAGACATACTTTTAGCAGAAACTTTGTTGTAATTTAAGAGAGAAAAGCTTACAGAAGGGCCCTCACTGCAGAATTTGGAGAAGCAGTTACATGATTTTTGACCTATGTTTTCAAGTGCTTCCTGAAAGTTTGCCTGTTCTTTGGATAACTTATTACAAATTGTGTGGAGCTCAGCAGTATTGACATTTGGACCTCTCTTCTAAGGGTATGCTTTAGTGTTCTGAATACTGTAAGCAAAGCAGTTTGTTTTCCCTGTGTTCTGCTAAGAATAGCTGTGCCTGTAGATTGATGTCTAAGGCTATTAGTATTGTCAGCAAACTGTACCAATACTGCTCAATTGAACCTGGTGACTAGCCAAAAGAGTCTTTCTATACACTTCAATTCTTTCCATGGCAGGAACTTTCATCTGATATTCTTGAGATTATTTATGTATCGGTTTTTACCTCTATTTTTATACACTCCAGGAAGATAACTAGACATTACCCACAAGAACTATAGATTACAGTATAGAATACTCTCTTAACACAGATAGAATTTCAGGCATTAAGTGCCTAGTTAGAAGACATAAGGGAAGTAGATAAAAAATAGAGCATTTTTATCTACCAATTTTCTGTACCTAGTTTCATTTTATTTTATCTAGTAATTACCATGAATTATCTGTGACTCTAGAGTGTCACTCTAGGGAATTTTTCCACCTATGTCATTAGAAGACCATATTACTTATTACTTATTTCATATCAACCATGCAATAAGCTACTAAATTCAATAATGTAATGCCAGTATAAAGCTAGTTTCCATGTTTGAGAGTCCATAATAAAAATATGCTGTATTTTAAATCTAAATATACCAATTTTCTGAATGAAATCCTTCACGTGAAGCTCATTCTGTCTTTGCAGTTTTGTGTTCACTTATGAAGAAACTGAAACAAACCCCCTAGCAACTGGATCATGAATATGTTGTCTGATATTGGATTAGAATAACAGACATGTATGTGTGGCTAAAAACCTGCACAGCACAGGAAAAGTATGATTCTGTTGGTTTCACACAAGAATTTGAGATGCAGTGCAGTCAATGATAAGCACAGACAGTGGAGCAATTAGTAGGATACAGATCTGAGCCATTTTAGTGTATTTGTTAGGTGATTATAATAATAGTGTGATAATCACATTATTCTGTACTAAATGAAGTTAGCACATCAGGAGATAGAAGAGAACAAATAACACAGGAGTTGTTACAGATAGAGAAAGTATACTGTATAAACAGCAGGCAGAAGATGACAATTTAGACAGGTATTCCCAGGGAAATAATACTAAACAGATGAAATTAGTAACATGAAATGCCACATTAATAGCAGAACCGGCAAATTTTGCTTAAGTGAATTTTACCAGTTAATAAATAAATAAAGCAAATATCATTTCTTAAAGTGGTGGTTTTCCACCTTTGGACCCTTAGTGATCTGTGCAGGATTTGTAGTGGGCTCATGAAGGATTGTTGTCAGCAGTACCAACTACTGCAGGTAGGCTTCCAGTCAGGATCAAGGAGGCTCAGTCTGCACTGGAGAATTGTGAGGATCCACAGATGAAAAAAAGATCAATCACCACCATCAGTGTCAGTGGTCACGGTTCAACTCTGATGATATGAGATAGCAGAGTGTTGGTTATTAGGTTAATTCTACATTTTTTTCTAAAACATTTCTAATGTTTTAATAATACCACAAATTCTTCCCTGTATCACACCTAGCCCACTCCTACATGCACAAGGTTTTGTGCAGGTTCTCTGCTGTCCAAACTGATTGGAATGGTGCTCTTGCCTTGCTTAATCTGAAATGAGCACACAGTTGGAGAACAGCAGTAGTGCACAGCAGAAAGGAAACTGCCCGTGGGGTCTCCCAAGATACATTTATGGCAGCAGACAGCTCCTGTGGAATGCTTGCAGTGAGCCAGGTCTCCGTCACGTTGCCTGAGACTCCTTTTGTTTGGCTTTTATGTATTTGTAATTAAGCAGAGAAGTTCAGCTCCAAGGCAGAATTTAATCTCCCAGTCTCATACAAATGTGTATAGACTATTTCATTTATTGATTTGGGCTGTTTGGTAGTGATATATGTAAGTTCTAAATCCTCCATGCTGCTCATTTTCTTAATGAGCTTCTTCTGCCTCACCTCTCCTGGGGCTTTCAGGACATCGTCAATACGTATAAACTTTACAGTTGTGACAGGAAGTTTCACCTCATTAAAGTACTTCACTTGTGGAGATTTCTTTATTCCCCTTTGTGATTTGTGTCCACCATTTCTGACCTTTAATATCAGTGTTGACTCACCAATGTGTTGGGGGCCCCTGGGAAGTGTAATCACATCTGTCACATGACATACACGGCGATTTTTGCTTTATGTTACATACCTTCCTTTTCCCAGTCAGTGTTCTCCACTGTTTAGATTCTCATTGCAATAGTGCAATGAGTCATAAAACCTTTTTCTCAAAGATGCTTTATATTCTTTATATTGCTTTCAGATATACCACATTTTTTTGCACCATGCTTATATCAATAATGCATTTTTATTTCTCTCTAATTGTGTGGTTCCCTCAGTTATCTTCAGGAATACCACAGCTGTCATTTCTTTCACTGTTTTTATCATACCTGTGGTCCTGACTGCACCATGATCCCTAGGTTTCACAAACCCAGGTTATGACTTACCCTCTTTGTCCCTCTTAGATCACTCCAAAGGCTTAAAGGAGTCAGAAAATAAAAATACACGTGAAGGAACAGTTACCCAGCTGCTGTCCTCCCCTAGACATGTGAGGAGGGCAAGCTGAAATGAGCTTCACAAAGGCAGATGGGTCCTGGAAGAAGTTGTTGTCAAAGAAATGCTAATTTAAACCATTCTCCTTTCTCTGTGTTGCTAAAATTTCATTTCACAAAGAGATGGTTGGTCAGGATTGTGATCCTAATCAGAAACTTGCTGAAGCCACCAACAAATTAACTAAAACTGCTAATTTTTGAGTGATACCACACACCCTTGCAGGCCATAAAATAGCTCTTTCTGTCAACCTGAGATTTAAATCTACATGTAACTGGCTTCCCATCCCCTAGAGTGATCAATTTATAGGAGAAAAATGAGGAAGCTATCTGAAGAGAAGTTCCATGGCAATGACAAGGTCGTTTATGTATTTACAAAAATTTTCCATTAGGTAAAGTAGGCAAATTTGAAGTTTTAGTCTGCTTTCATAGGTGCAATTTTCCATAGGATTCACCCAGCAACAAAAGTATGCATGAGAATACAAGCTGTTTAGGTGTGATGTAGTATCAATTCCTCTCTCACTGTCAATACATTAATGAGATTGCTCTTCCCCTTTGGGAGCCTGATGTGGTCCTGCAGCACTGCTCGGCCCCTCCTTGAAAACCCAGCTGAAAAGGCTGATGGCCACTTTCCCTTGCTCTACTTTCACGTAGAGGAAATGAGAAATGTTCCAGAGAAATACCAGATGTATTCAGCTGAAAAAAAAAAAGAAAAAGAAAAAGGAAAAGGAAAAGAAAAAGAAAAAGAAAAAGAAAAAGAAAAAGAAAAAGAAAAAGAAAAAGAAAAAGAAAAAGAAAAAGAAAAAGAAAAAGGAAAAGGAAAAGGAAAAGGAAAAGGAAAAGAAAAAAAAAAAAGAAAAAGAAAAAGAAAAGGAAAAAGAAAAGGAAAAAGAAAAGGAAAAAGAAAACATTTTTTAAGATGACATTCAGTAAAGAGATGTCTCAATTAAATTAAATATTCTTTAAAGCCTTTAAATATTGCATCAGTTGCACTATCAAAACATAGAAGTAAGTTGCTTGGAAACTGCTGACTAATGGTAAAGGTAACACTAGCAAAGGAAAGGATGGCACTGTTGGGGTGCAAGCCCTGTGCTCATTTGGAGTCAATGATTAGCTGGCATTACATTTATCCAGGTGACATTGCTTCCAAAGTTTTGTTGCAATTTCTGAATACAACTAAATAAAAGCTCTTTAATGCAAGGATAGCAATCTAACTAATACCAAATTAGCATGAATTCCTCAAAAAGTGTCAAAGAAATAATGGCAGTGCCAGACTGTGCCAACATTATGTGGAGCTCACTCACACTTTCAGCTAGACAAGTCAGATGAGATTTTCTTTAATGGATTTTCCCAGAAAGCATTTTCTCAAACTACAGATGAACAAGCAGAGATTTTTTTCTTGTATATTTCACAATGGCATTTTTCTGCCCCGTAAATGTGAGATTCCAATTGAAGTAGCAGAGCATGTAATGCTGGCAATAGAAGCAGGTAATGTGAAATTCATACCTCACACCTGCTTTTCTTTGCCGCTTGAGCTGTGCCAAAATGCTACTCTCTTGTTGGAAGCTAAGCAAATATCAGATGCCTTTCATTTCTCTGACATGTGTGCCACATGGCACGATGTACTCCAAATCTTATTTGCATTTGAAGAAGAAAGAATCAGTCTTTTGTGTGCTTTTCTTGCAGTCATTACTGTTGCAAAGCTATGTCTTTCCTGGCAGGTAAAGATCATCTAATTGGCCCTGTCCATCCAAGTTTGTTTTTTCTATATTATCATCCTGTCTGCAAGATTTGTGTTACCCTGATTTCTTTTCTCATTGTTATAAACATGTCTGATGAATTTAAGCAACTGTAAGGTAAAAGACACCCCACTACATTTTTGATGCCTTTCTGCTGTTTTTCCCGGGTGTGGGTTTTTTTTTTTTTCTTTTGGAGAACATTGTCCTCCAGAACTCCAGAGAGTCTGGTGACTTATGAGTGTGGCAAGCTCCTTGTGGCCAGTTCTATGTACTTAGAGGGCCCAGGATTTCCCTGCTGTCTCCTGCCTTCCCTGTGCTTTGAAACTATGGATGGTCTGGAAGCATTACTGGCTGTTCTGCTGATCTGAAGTTTCTTTGGTGGAAGACGAGGAATGATCATTGGAGAAAACTTGTTGGCCACAGCGACATCCACCACTCTGCCTTTGTTTTTAAAGAAAGCATTGTCTCTTTCTGCTTAATTTGAGCAAATTCAAAAGGACCCAATAGAAAAAAAAAAAAGAAGTGTCAGAGAGCTCCACTCCTGTCTAGGATTCAACTGTCTGTACATGGGAGCTTAGTGTTATTTTAGACAGAGGGCGCGTCCTGCCTGGTCTAGAACAGAAGGTGTGGATCTTCCCTTAAGTACCCTGTTGTGTCTGCCAGCCCATGTAGATGAGCTGGATATCCCAAAGTACCTCCAAAGGATATCTTAAGGGCACTTACATTACTGGATTCTGAAAGAATAGCAAATATTGTAATTTAATGGGAGGGGAGAATAAATTTTGACTGATCTTGCAAGAATTGCATCTCTCTTCTGTAAGGTTTTTACAACATAACCTCCTGGTAAGAGGAAGCCAAACAGAATTCAGTCTCCTTGTATTCCTGTTTGCCAAGAGCTACAAAAGAGGAAACAAGATAATATTTCTAATTTTTTATGTATTTTTCCATCTTTTTTTTGAGCATACAGTTGATTCATGAGTAGAGATCAACACACACAATGATTAAAAAAAGGGGGAGAGAACATGTATTAGTGTTGTTATGACAAGTCAGGAAAAAACTGATAGTTTACTTGTGACATATTCTCCTTGATAGGAGAAAGAAAGGTCAGTGATAAATAATTTCAATTGAAGAATGCAGCTAGATTTGGAGGATTTTCTGGCAATGCAATTTTCTTCTTTCTGCCCCAAGCTATCAAGGAGAATGAAAGTAAACAAATGGCAGCAGCCTGTGAGACGTCAGTGAAGATAGTCACTGACAAGTCAACCTCACTGCTAATTTCCTTCATCTTAGCTGTGAGATGAGGTCAGGATAGCTGAACACAGTGTCAGCCATGCCAGCAAATGACTTAGTTTCCCACATAGCTCACCTGCCATGCCTTCCCAATTAAACAGATGATCTGTTAGTCCTTTCTTGTCTACCTGGATGAATTTTGTGTGCGTTTCTTAGGAACACAACAAATCTGATATTGCCTATTGCAGTGATAGTAGCGGACTATGTGGAGCATAGGGAGAAGAATCCTATCTTTCTAGCTTAGACTACTCCCAGAAAAATTTTGGTATTGCTGGTTGTCCAAAAAAAAAAAAAAAAAAGCCAAAATTTTGGATCAAAGGTGCTGAAATGCTCTCATGAGCCTGGGAAGTGCAGCCCTGCCCTGGGGTGGCAGCTTTGAACCAGAGTGAAAAAACTCCAGTGCTAAAGCATGTGACCATATTTGCAGCTTATGCAGTTTACACAGCCTTCTTCATTCAGCAATTATCTAGAGGGTTTTTGTGGTTATAACAAAGGGGCTTTTGTGCTCTTTGGATTGAGCTGAACTATCAGATAATTTGATAAATCACTCGAAGCAGAAAAATTATGTTTTTCCCACTGTACAGTGCACTGTAAGAAAAATAATTTTTTTACCAGGGAATTTTTAACATTAATATGCTCAAATGAATGTTCCTTACATAATTACAGGCATCACTCTCAGGGTACTTAAATTTGGATCATTTCAATGACTACGCCAGCTGTTTGGAAGCATTGTGCAATGGCCTCACAAAGACAGGAAAATAACATCAGCTTTGCTTTTCTCCAAAAAATATATTCTACACTTGAAACTATTGTTAATTACCATTTCTTGCACTAGCAGGCTGACAGGTAAGGTTCAGCATAAAAATAAGGGTTAAACATTGAAATAAATTTGGAGGACCTTATATGAAATAAAAAGCCATGTTGCAAGGGACACACAGAACAGAAAGTTTTCACTGGTTCTTCATCAGTCTCTAGAATTAGAGTGGCTGTGATGGTGTATCAGTACTGCCAGGGGGGAATGAAAAGAGAATTTCCTTTAGACAGAGGTAAAATACATGATTTTAATCTTTCCAGTCCCATAATAAAAACATTAACAGATTGATCTGTTCAGGTGGAAGTCGTCTGAAGGAACCCAAGTGGCTTGAGCTGGATGTAATTGTCTATTTTCTGTTCACAGAATGTACATAATTCCTTAAATTTATGTGACAAGGATTTTTATACTGAACAGTTGAAATTTAAGTGATAAGATTTTGTTGTAATTGATCAGATTTGTCCTAAGGCATTCCCTGGCCGAATGACTATGTATAACTGCAAAATTTCTTTTACATCTACGCTTTTCCCAACAGCTTTGAAATACACCCTCTGAACCTCACTGTCAGCCTGACAGATGTTGTTGGGGCTTTGTTGAAAGCCTCACAGGAAGAAAACATAAAAGCAGGCTTAAAAGTATAAATGGTTTAAAAACAGGATTAGAAAAAATCACGAAGAACAGTTTTATCATATGCTGTTAAGTACAGCAGCTCTGCTGCATTTCAGTTCCCTAAGCCTTTGACTACAAGAACATAGTTCAGGAAACAAGTCCTTCAGTATTGGTTGCTTCCTTCTACTACTCCCTTATATCCAAAAGTAATGCCTCCTATTTTATTCTGTTGGCCCACACCATTAGATGCAGATGTTGGTGGTGTAGCAGGAGGGGTTGAACCTTCCCACAATATTCCATTCCATGTTGTGCCGGATGGCAGCAGAGGGGCACTCTGACAACGAGGTCTGACATGGAAGTGCGAATGAAGCAAATGAGTGTCATTGAACTCATCCATGTGGAAAAAAATTGTACCCATTAGTATTCATTGATGCTTGCTGAATGCTTATGGAGGCCAAACAGTGGATGTGAGAACTGTGAAGTGGTGGGTGGTGTATTTCAGCAGTGGTGGCAGTGATGTGAAAGACAAGGGGTGAGCCTTCTGGATTTCCTGGAACCTGAACAAACAATCAACTCTGACTGCTACATCACGATGCTGATTGAACTGAAGGTCCAAGCTTCCAGATTCAGGCCAGAGAAGAAGACAACCTTGCTCTTGCGACATGGGAACACCAGGCCTCATGCCCGTTTGAAGACTGTGCAGCACATTGCCAATTTTGGCTGGAATGTCCCACAGCACTCATTGTACAGTCCAGATTTGGCACCTTCTGACTTCCATCTGTTTGGGCCGATGAAAGAAGGACTGTATGGGCAATGTTTCCTAGCAATGCTGTCATAGCAGCTGTGAAACAGTGGATCAACTCTGATGGTGCAAATTTTTATGAGCACAGAATGCAGGCTTTTGTTCATCAGTGGTGAAAATGCATAGCTAATGATGGTGACTGTGTTGAAAAATAGTGTTTAGTTGCTGAGAATTTGCTCTATCAAACAGTGTTATTGTGCTCATTATATCTGTTGTAGTTTTCTGTGGAAATAAATAAGAGGCATTACTTTCAGAGTAACATAGGTATTGTCTTCTGGACAGACAAAAACAAGATGCAGAGAGGTTCAAACAACAGGAGATAAAAACAACTCAAAAGCACAATTAGGGGGGGCTGCAGTACTTCTGTGCCAGGCTTTAAGCACATACTCAGTATCTTCTCATGCAGGAGCTTTTTGGTGGGACTGAATTAAGGCCCCGCTGGGACCATGGGGGCTGCGAAGGGCAGAATCCACGTGTGATCTGGACAATAATACAACACTAATTGGCAGATGTTAGCATTAGAGCAACAGTAATAAAGTAAAGATGATTTTGTTATTCCTCTGTACAGACACAGCCTTTCTGCTGTGCAATTATCTGGAGAAAATGCCCAAAACTAAATAAATCTCTGTGTCAGGGCAGTTCAGTACTCCAAGGCTCTATTCTTTTGGCCACTCTCCTGTAAATCTAGCTTAATCCTGTATGTATTAAAGGAGTTCCTCCTGAGTTAAAGTAGTATGGATTACAGCAAAACCTACACCTACCTTTTCCCTCTGGTTATATGATGCATTTTGGACTTGATTTGTGGTTTTGAGCAAGTGACTTAGTGCTGAAGAAATCTATCCATTTGTGAGATGTGTAACAATATTGTTCGCAGCCTAAATAGTGAGAATCAGGCCCCACCATGGCACTTGAAGGTCTTGGCTCTAGATCTTTGCCTCGTATTTTATTGCCATCTGCATGAGAACCAAGCAATGCAGATTTGCCTCGGTTTCTGACAGATTGGATTGGTGATTTTTTTGTTAGTAGTCCTTCACGGAGCAAGGCTAATGATATTGATTTCCAGGGGATTCTCCCATGCTCAAGAAGATTTAAAAATATCTACCCAAGTATGTTCTGCACTGCCACAGGGACATAATTTAGAGTTAAAGTAGTATGGTTAGATCATGGTTGGACTCGATGATCTTTAAGGCCTTTTCCAACCTGAGCAATTCTACAATTCTATGATTCTTTGCATGGGCTCCCTAGCATTAGTTATATTCTTCATGTTTCAGTCATTCCTGTAAGAAGGTTAAGAGCTGCCCATTTCTTTCCATGAAACTTGCTCAGATTTAAACCACTAGCTTTCTGTCAACTGTACTTCCAGCTGGACACCAGACACTGAAGAGATTTAGATCAGGTGTCAGAGAGAACTTCTTCACAGACAGGATGAGTAGGCACTGGAACAGACTGCCTGGGGAGGTGGTAGTGTTGCCATCCCTGGGGGTATTTAAGAGACGTATGGATTAGGGATAAGGGTTTGTAGTGTACTTAGTAGTATTAGGTGATGATTGAACTTAATGATCTCAGTAGTATTCTCGAACCTAAATGATTCCATGACTCTTTAGGAGGAAGTTTTTCACACAGAGGGTGGTGACACACTGGAACATGTTGCCCAAGGAGGCTGTGGATGCCCCATCCCCGGAGGCATTCAGGGCCAAGCTGGATGTGGCTCTGGGCAGCCTGGTCTGGTGGTTGGTGACCCTGCACATAGCAGGGGGGTTGAAACTAAATGGTCTTTGAGGTCTTTTTCAACCCAGGCCATTCTGTGATTCTATAATTCTAAGTATTCAAAATGAAAAGATGGGGAATTACTGTTTGAGAGACTCCACATGAAGACAAGAGGAACAACAGAACCCTGCTTCCAAATGAGGGCAAGTTGAAAATGTCACCAAATAAGAACTTCAGTTGGCTACTGTATGTAAGCACAAGAGCTACCACAAAAATTTCAAGAAGCGACCACAGGCCAGACACTTCCTATGTCGATGTTAATGAGAGATGCCATAAAACTTCATGTCTGCAGAATCTTCCCCTTCCTTATCTGCTTTAGAAAACAATGATTTAGTGCATAGTAATTTATATCTGAATGAAGGGGAAAAGCTTTTACAGGCTTAAAGCTGTGTGGAAGCTGGCATGCATTACAGCTTTGACATGTGCTGGAGGTACAATCAGAAAAAAAAAAATCTTTGAATGAAATTTGAATTCTTGAGTATTGGATGTCAACCAGGATTTGAAAATACAGCTTGCTGAGACTTTACAGGCCTGCTAATTAGACTTCTGGTTTCTCCAGAGCAGCCTAAAGAATGATTTGACAGCATAATATGAGTAAAATAAAACTATTTCTAGAACAACAGAGCAGTGAAACAAGATTTATTGATACACAAAACACACATTTTTGTACAATTTTGACATAAACTGTTTATTTATCATATACATTTAGAATGAGAAAATTAGTTTACATAGTCATTTGTTGTACAGATGATTGTGTGACACAGATCTATCCATTAGTAAAAAGACTGCTATAGAGATTGAGGCGCTCTTCTGCTTTGTCCTAAATTGCCTTTACAGTATCTGAATAGCCACTCTTACAGTAATAAAAGCATTCAGTACCACGAGTATTTTCAAACATCAGCAGTAAGAAGAGCCCCTTCTCCTATAAGCTCTAAATTTCATATACAAAAAGGTGAAATCCCATTCAAATCACTGGGACTTCTGTAACTCAGCACTCAGCTTTACCGCACCAGCTGTCTTAACGCACATTCTCCCCAACTGCCTGAATAAATGATGCCACGGTATAGCAAAAGCCCACTCACAAGAAAAAATCACTGGGATAATACAATAGGCCCTTCACAAGGGCTCCTTCTGCACTTTTCGAAGTCAGTCATAACCCAGCTGTTACCGTCTGCTGGAAAGAGCTCTTGGCAGGAGACACGTTACAAAAGTCTGCCAAGCACCAGCCCCTTGACAAAGCGGCACATTCGTTCCTCACAGGCTGAGTCGCCTTCAGAGATGCAGAGTTCACAGACCTGGGGACAGCTGCAGCAGTACCTGCTGACCTCGTATCTCCAGGTAGCTGTTTGAAGGAAGAAGACTTTTATGGGTTGAATCCATAAAAGTGAAATAGTAATTTTTCATGGGTAATTAGGAAAAGCTGATTTGAGTTTTAAGCACAGATATTGTCTTTATTGTAAGAGCAACACCTTTTGGGGGCATTTAATTTCCTCTATGCAATCTTCAATAATTGTTATGTTGTTATTAAATTTCTAGCCCTAGGACTAACTATTAGCATTGGCTTAAAGAATAAATTACTGATATGAAAAGTTTTTTCATCACAGTTTCATCCTGGTCTCGCTTAGATATTGAAAACTGTCAAGCTACCATCATGAAAAATAGTTAATCTCAGTCTAAAATTAAGTAGTTAAATTTATCTGCAGAAGGATAAATTGACATCTTTAATCCCACAGAGAAAATTCCGTATTCCCAATACCAGATCCTGTCATTTAAGATTGTGTTGGTGTAGAAGTCCAGATATCCTCTTAACATATGATTTATTTTTAATGCTTTCACTGGAATTATAAAGCGATCGCATTTCCTTTCAATGGAGTTAAGCTTTTTCATTTCCAGCTATGCTTGAGCACTGCACAAAGGTTTGAAACCATTCATGCATCACCTTTGGAACTGTCTTCAGAAGAATAAATGATTCCTCAACCAGCTTTATAGGAACTCGCCTTGGAAACACTCATACAGCCTAATGTACAATGTGAGAGGGGAGGACAGCTGTAGTAGGAAGCCAGTGACATGGTCCAGAATGAAAGGTCCACCATATATTAAAATACAGATTGATTGTTCCTGCCTCCATAAATTACGTCGCTTTGGACTTGTTTGTAGCAAATAACATAATTTAAGACACCAAGTTCTGAACCTTTAAAAGCAGTATGTCCGTTGTAGCCTCTGTAACAAAAGTCTTGATTTAAAGAGTTCGTCATGTATATATATATGTGGAAACTCTTTGAATGACAAGTGTACACACTGCTTTAATACCTGCAGCTGTTACAGCTCGTTAAGCTCAGCTGTTCTTTATTTTTCCTCTCTTCCCCTTACTGTTCAATGGCAGCAAACCATTCCTACCAGGCCATAAGTTAAAATCAGAGAAGGCATTAACTGCAAAAAGGTAGAGAAAGACTAGCACTACCACCTTTCTTGGTTTTCCATGCATAGGTGTAAATCAATCCACAAAGTACGCTAAGTTCATAGTAACAAAGCCAATTTTACTCTGAAATGGTAAGTCACACCGAGCCACACTGATGTTCTTACAGCCTTACAATGGTACTTGCTGGTTGCAATGGAAATGTTGAAGTTCTATTAGGCAAATTGAGAAATCCTGGTTTGAAGAAGCTTGCTCATTTATACACAAGAAACACATCTGTCCTCATGCTTGAAATGCTAATATGGTCTCTGCTTATGTACCAGCTCACAGCCATCACACACTATGCAATGTACTACCAACCACAACCAGCTCACCATGAAGTCAGGTCTTACAAATGATTCTTCAGCTCTCACACCTACCAGTGCAACCCTGCTTCAGCTAGGGAGAGGAGAACCAGACCCACAAGTTACACATATTAACAGTTAATTTCTCCCCTTGTATTGGATTTATGCAGCAAAGTTTTGGGTAGTACAGGAGCTGTAGGGATGGCCTGTGTGAGAAGAGCTCCCAAGCAGAAGAAGCTGCCCTGTTAGATCAGAGGCAGCTCCAGCTTCTCCAAAGGGGACTTGCTGCTGCCACAGCAGAGCCATCAGTGACAAGTTAGGAAAGGAATTGTGAGGAAGATATTTTTAGTTTTTAGGGTTTTTTAGTAGCTCTTACTTTTCTCACTGCTCTAATCAATTAGTAATAGTTAATAAATTGTATTAATCTTCCTACTCTGAGTCTGAGTCTGTTTTGCCCATGATGGTAATTGGTGAGAAATCTTTCTGTCCTTATCTTGGACCTTGAGCACTTTTTTATCATATTTTCTTCCTCTCTTCCTTTGAGGAGGTGCAGTGACGGATCATTGTGTTCATTTGGGTAAAACTGTCACAACCCTATTTTAATGAAAACCCTTAAGAATGAGTGGTGTTACTATGATGTTACATGGCTGACCTTGCCCTGATAGGCATATAAGGACAAATCACGCTGCTTGATGCTCATGTCTGCTACCATATGTCATACCAGATTCTTAAAACTAGAATTCACTGCTGTGGAGCACTCCTGCTGCTGCATTGAGAGAGAGGCCCTGGGATTTCTTGATATTCATATGGAAGTCTAAGTAAGACCTTTCTCTCCTCTCTTCATGGCGGAAACAGCCTGCTGGGAAGTGAGAACTGTGCACATAGATGATGTAAGGAGCTTTGCAGATGTCTTCTACTCCACGTAGCACAAGCCTTCCTCAGAGCCCTGCACCTTAGTGCACAGGTACGGCAAGGCTAGAAGGGCTGCAATGCAGAGGGATGTTATATGGGAAAGGAGACCTAAAATCCTTATGAAAGAGTTTTGACTTCTGTGTCCACATTGCATTATTGGTAGTATTAACACAAGCTTTTGTTTGGCTTTTAGCTACACTGCACTACAGCAAGTGTCCTTAAACATAAACTTTGTTTGAGGTTGTTGTTTTGTACCCTAGTTGCAGGCTAAGACATTAATGATAGTTACTGGAATACAAGTTTGGCAAGGAATTCACCCAGGATGAGCCTACAGCTGTATTTGATGGTTATTATAGTTTATCAAATGCATTTTTAAAATCAGGACAAGACTGGCAGCAGCCATGGACAAAGTTCTGAGAGCAGAAGAAGCAGGATTGAAATCCAACTCTGATGAAGACTCTGGAAGCAAATGCACAAGCAAGCATTTTGTAGGACCATTTGGGTAAAACTCAAGAACAAACTAGAAAAGGAGCAACATCAGCACTGGAGTCAGCTTCACTGAAGCTGATGCTGCCTGGAGAAATATTCCGTGTAATATAATGACGGGTGATTGCAATTATTTTGGTAAATATTATTTGCTATGGGATTACTTTTGTATCAGTCTAGAGAAGAAGCAATGTGTCTTTCTGCCATCACTATTGTGTGCAATCCTAGATGAAGGAGAGCTATGATCAAAGCCTGCAGCTAGGGACTTTTTCTGCTAGCCTTTAGCTGAATACTGCATTGTAAGTGTTTAAAATGGCAGACAATAGAAGTGACTGTATATATGTATATTTCATCTGTCTATACATAATATACTAATTTTAAGAAACATACTGGCATGAAGACAGTGTCCTGGGAGGTCTCTGCTATGAATTCAGCTGGCTATGTTGACTGGGAAAGCAGCTGGAGATGTAACTGAGTCTCTGTGTGCGCTCTCTGAGCAGGGGGGAAATGATAAGATGGATTAGGTATGAAGAGACTTCTGTATCACGACTCAGCATCCTGTTTTTTTGCCTACATTTTATCAGTCTTGGTTGATGAGGCCTTGAGATTTTGAACTCAAAGGAGTCACCACAATTCTTACTCCCTCCTGCGACTCACAGTTCTTCACCCAAAATTTGATTTGCTGCTCCGCTACCAAGTGACAAAAGGCTTTTTAGCACAGAAACAGTTTTATGTAAGAACTAAGAAAATAATGCCTTTTCCAGTTCTGCTCCTGCAATAAATTAACATGGAAGGACTATGATATAAAGAACATAAGTAGTAAGAAAGGTCATGTTTGAAGTTTGCCTTGATCATCTGCCAAGATAAAAATTATTTTCTTGATTTTTATAAAAGTAACTGAAATCATTGCTTTTGTTTCTGCAAGCTAATAACGTAGGAGGCAAAGACTTCTTGTAGCCACGCACTGACAGAAGAAACAAAGGCTTAGAGAACTGTCAGAGGCATCCAGCTGTGACCTTGCTATGGTAAAGAATATGAAAAGGTATTTTCTTCCATTACATTCCTTGGACATAGAAAATATTGTGATTCACTCATTGTTACGTGCCAGGACTTGAACTTTTTGTAGACTGCAGCAGGTGGGAAGGGCTTTGGAGAGGGGAATTTTAGTCACTAGGTGAGAGGAGGAAGAGAAAGGAACTGCGAAGATGCACAGGCTGAATCTCAGCTTGGATGCCACCATAAGCAAGGAGCTAAAGGAGTCAGGGACAGGTTGGTGATGGCCAGAGAGGGTAAGGGAATACTGGAGTGCCACGGGTGCAGCTGGATAATGAGGAAAGGGCACGGACCAAATGGGACTGGGCAGTAGATCCCTCCATATCCCCAGCTCCAGCACTGTTTTGGTCTTGTAGCACTCAGGAAATGATGCCATGGGTGTGAGTCAGTCAGGACATCAGCACCACACAGGTCGGGGCTCCTCCGTCCCTCCTCTGCCCACCACAACACTGGGGAGAGAAGCAAAGATACCAGTAACTTGCAACTCCATCACTGGAGAAGTGACATAGTGTGGGGTTGGGATCCTCTCCACACAGAGCGTGGAAGGGATTTTGCTGCCATTTGGAAACTTTATGTACTCCCTGCTTGGCTCTTAGCAAAGCTATTTTTATTATTTTTAATATCCATTACCTGCTTTAATAAATACCTTAGATTCACAACTCACTGGTGGAAAAATACTTAGCAAAACTCAAGGAACAGAAAGACTCATCAAAACTCTTGATGGATTTCAAAATTACACGAGGCAGTCACCAGTTGGCACAGACATTTCCAAACCCTGTTTCCCTGTGCACTGCCACTCGCCACACAAAGACGCAGGCACAAAAAGCCCTTTCCATGCCTACCTCTTTTGGACTGCTCCCAGTGATGACAGATGAGCTTTTCAATTGCCTGTGCCAGACCTGCAAACCGGTGGTGTCCTGAGCCCACGCCGGCAAAGGCACTTTGCGTTATCTGTGTAATTGTGGTGCCGTTTACCTCCCACCCCATGACTTTGAAGAACACCAGGCTGCCTGGCATCTCAGCTGGCTTACAGACAGGGCCATTTTGCTTTCAGTTTGCCTGAAACTGGTCCTACTCCCATTAAGCAGCAGCTCAGTGCACAACTGAGCCATCTCCTGCCAGGTGCTTTCATAGCAGGAGATTGCCTCATCAGCCAGACATCAGAGGATACACTGAACTCTCCTGAAATAACAGCACGTACTCATACTTTTTAAAGGAGAAAAGATGCTTTCATATTCAAATTGATTTGGGCCACATAGCACCATGCACATTGCCAAGGTTTCCCACAGTGGTGTTCACAAAGGCTGTGTCTACAATAATAAATTAGATGTGCCTAGGAGCATTCCCTGGTGCTGGGGCCAACTGGCACTGAATAGCTTGCATCTATGATAATATATTGTCTCATCCTCCAAAACAGGGCTGCTGCATGCAAACCACCTACACATCTCTAACTATGCCCAGGAATTACTCAGGAAGCATGCTAGCTGCGATGGGCCAGGCATGGTCTCACAGAATAATCTAACAGTTTACTAGAATAGATACTTGTAGGCATGCTGGGCACACTTGAATCTGCTAGCATGGGAGCAGCCAAGTTTGCCCTCCTTGAAAACGAAACCATCTTTAATGGTTTTGTATTATTCTTTCACACTGATGTGTCTCCAGAGTCTCTGTAATGATGATGGGAAAGGAACATTTATGGATTCCACCAGCACTTTGGAACTGTGCTCTCCTCAAGCTGGATATCACTTCACAGGCAACAGGAACATCATGTTCTGTAGCCACAAGCCATTCATAATGACCACATAAACTTCCATCACTCCTATATGGGGTATCCAGGGGTAAACGAGCCAACCCAGGAAGTGGTCAAAGCCAGACTGGGTGCAGCTTTGGGCAACCTTGTCTAATGGAATGTGTCCTTGCCCATGACAGTGGGGTTAGAACTAGATGGTCTTTACAGGCTCTTCCAACCCAAACCATGCTATGATTCCATATGTGGTAACTGGTTTTCCTTTCTGATTGTCTATGATTCTGTATAAGTGATGTGTTGGTTGGCATTGGATTGATTTGACACTGGCTTGTGAAAAAGACCAGATCTCAACTGCGGTCTACCATAGCTCATGCTGCTTTCTTTGCAGAGTTCTACAAAGATACTATGCTGCATGCACAAGCTCTTCGGTCAGTTCTTGTCATCTCGGGTCTGCAGAGTAAAGGGGGTGATGATAATTGCAAAATACGAAACCAGCAATATGACAGTAGTGGAAATTCCTCTGTCTTAAGACTCATCTTCTTTAATAATTCCATCAGTGATTTCAGCACAATAAGTAAGAACAGTGTTGATGCAATTTGCCAGTGCCATGAAGCTGTTCAGTATCATGAAAAGAGAGGAGGCTTGGATATCCCGTTGGAACTACCAGATGAACTTCAGTATTGCAACAGAGATAGGATGAACTCTGCTAAAATGAAAGACTATATGTTGGGAGACGACAAAAATCAAATGAAAACACATAAGGCCCTTGCCTTATTGTTGTCAACCAGAGAGGGAGGTGTGTGTTTGCCAACTGACCAAAGAATGACGAGAGGAGGCAATCGCATGAAAACAAAATGAGATTCTAGAAAGAATTCGAAGATATGAGACCTTATGAAGATTCCTGTCTACTGGACTCGTCACTCATGTTAACAGGGATTATGCAACAGGCAGGAGAGCGCAGGGAAGGGGTACTCTGTGTTATGAGAGAGCTGGCATCTCTTAACTTGATCATCCAAGTGAGGAAGAGTAAAAGGGAGAATACTCTTGTTTCCTATAACTGTACCAAGGAGGAGACATAGCAACATTCCAGAGTAAGGACAGTGTTGGCACATACCAGTGTTTGTATGCTAGATAAAAGTACAGTTAGACTGGGAATTGCATGTTCCTCTTTTCCAAAATGATGCTCTCTAGAACAACTGTTCAAGGATAGCATAAATGAAGAGATTTTCAGGCAATGCCCATTAAGTCCATAAAAAGAATTGCAAGAGTTGTTTGCCTACAAAGGCAGGGACCAGGGGCTGACAATCCATATTTCTCCTACAGCCCTTTTGTCCTACAGAGAAGCAACAGATGTCTGTGCTTACATATGTCTTTGTCCCTGAGAGCAGGGAAGCACTGACCAAGAGAGGCTGCTGCCTCATCAGCTGTCTCCCACACTCCCTCTGGACGGTCTCATGGCCTGCCCCTGCTGCTGCTGTCCTCTGAAGATCCCAAGTTCCATATCCTTCATTTGCATATTGTATCTGCATAATTGAGAATATTCAATTTTGAAGCCTCGTATCACTGAAGATGTGACTAGTACTGGTGGAAAAAGATAAAAGCAAGGAGAATGCAAGTGGGAAAAACATCTGTCCCAGAGGTTTATCTCTCCCCTATTAGAAAAGACTGAGTACGTTTGGAGGCATAAAGGAGAAACATCACATAACTGGTGAAGCCCTGAGGCTGGTCAGTATGAAGAGTTGATACATTGATACAATTGATGTAAATTGTTAAGGAGTGACTCATTTGTCATGGCTTGCACAGTGCCTTGGATGAAGAAAATCCTTAAAGACAGAAAAGCATTTGCTGTAGTTGTGTGAAACCATTTGCTGTAGTTGTGGAGGAGTCTCCGGAACAAACTGCACATATGCTTTCTAGCTCTGCTTGATGTCTGCCAGAGCAAGGCTTTTATCGTTCATTTTCTGGTACTAGTATGAATCTTAAATGAGCAACCATCACAGTTGGTAGCTGATGCTAGTTCTGGCTGGGAAGGATGCGAGGAGCTCTAGCAATAGCACTGGTGTTGCGTTTATTGAAACTGACTCAAGTGGATGGCAACACCAGCCCTGCCAAGAATGGAGGGAAGGGCTCAGCCAGGGAACCAAGGTGGTTGTGATGGAGAGGATTGCAGGCATTGCCACACAGATAGCATGCTGTCCTATGCCCAGTGAGCACAGCAGGGCATAGTCCATGACAGTGACAACATACCAGGTCCAGGCCCTAGCAGAAGCAACCCAAAATGATCAAGAATTCAGCTGTCCCACAGGTAAAGCATTGTGGTTTTTTTCAGATGGAGAAGTTCTAGGCTTAGAAGAAGGAAACAGCCTGAGTAGGAGTTACTTACAGAATTTTTGAGGATGGAGTTCCCACCTCCAGGACAGTACCTGCCTGCAGCCCTGTTTCGGGACAGGAATTGTTAAGGGACTTAGAACCAAGGAGTGAAGTGATATGGGGTGACATGAGACCAACTTCTGCAACAGGGGATGCAGTAATCTAAATTAACCCCATTCCTCCAGCCAAGAGATGAGTACTCAATAAGTAAGGACAGAGGATGGCCTGAAAATTCATTCATTGCAGCCTGGCTGAAAACACACAAAGTTTTTGAGGCAGCCAGCTTCATTGTAGATGCCTTCTTCCAGGGAAGAAAACATGGCCAAGCACCTCATCCTGCTCCTCAGCACCGGGTTGGCCTGACACAGAGGACAGCAGTTGTTCATGTGCTCCTCCTGCTCCAGCTTCCACTCTTGACAATCAGTCATGCCCTCTAGGACTTTACAATCTTTCATCATTTCAGTGACACACCTGCTGTTTTTTGCAGGTCTTTTGGGTCTGTAAGCCAACTACTTGGCCAGTTTAGCCTATCTCCAGCACAATGTGGTCCAATTACTCACTTCTTTCTGCTGGAATCAGACATTTTTTACTTCGAAGACCTCTCCCAACACACAAAAATCTTAAACAAGTGTAGAACTGGAGGTTTTGACATTTCAATTTACTTCAATGTAGCAGCAGAATTGTATGGGGAAGGGAGCTGCTAATCTAAGTTTTGCTATCAACCCAGGGAAGAGCCAGAGCATTTACATAGCATAAACAAATACAGAGGTATTTACATAGCAATCTGTGCTATTATTTCTCATTTGGCCCAGTGATAAATGTGCATGCATTTTTCTTTAATCTGAAGATTGCTGCTGCCCCTCCTTACTCCTAGGTTTACTGTCTCCATGCTCACTGACATGTCTGTGCTGCCTGTAGCAACCAAAGGACAGTCTGGGACACCAAAAAACTACTTTTCCGGTGAGTTAGTTGTTATACAGAACTGGAACTGTGCAATAAATAAGATTTCCATCATACATCTCTTCTGGACACATATAATAAAGTATTTCTCAGATTTGCTTGTTGTGGGAAATCATGATAACGTGTCAAGGCTTGATATACACACTTGATCTTCTTGTATGTGAGTGAGGTCAAACTGCCACTGCTGGTCAGGAGCAATTACTGCTGCAAAAATAAAAGTCATTTCCACCTTCAGAAACTTTATGTTTTTTTTAAATTAAGATATTGGTTTGGGCTTAAATTGAACATTCCTGTAAGAATTGTCCTTGTAAGCTAAATACGAATTATTACTAATAATATAATATTATTAATAATATAATATAATAATTGGCAATCACTAACATAACAAAGAGTAGGAAAATATTACTGCTATGAAACTGTAAGTTGTAATTATTGCTGTTATCTCAGTGCTTTAAATTTAGAGTTCTCTTTTCTGGATGAAAATTGATTTGGAGAACAGAAAAAGAATTTCTCAATATTAAAAACAGTTCAGCTGTATTTAAAACAAGACAGTTCCTTTTTTCTTTTTTTTCTTCCTTTTTTCTTTTTTTTTTTTTCCCTGCGTTGGCTGTGCCTTTAGACCCCCATCTAACAGCAGCTGTGATTTATTCTTAGCTTTTTTTCTTTGCATATTTAAAATGGTGTTTCCGTATGGTGCGAAGCATAAGCTAGTGTAGCAATTAACTGGCAAAGAGACTGAGCTTTACAATTCCAAATAACTCAGAAATTAATTTCTGCTATGAATCAAAGACATCTACACAAAGTGAATAGTGTCCCTCTACTACAGACACATTTGTGGATTTGTCCATTCAAGGGACTCAGCAGCACAGGCAAGTTAAATTCAAAAGAAGACATCAAGAAAAGGATTTAAATGCCCATAACACCATGATACGAGCTGAACTGTTGTAAGGTTGTCTTTTTAATTCATATTATAAAAATTGAATATTGCAGAAATCAGCAATATCCTTTCAGAAGATTTACCTTATACATCTAATGGAGCATGATCCCAAGGCTACATTTGCATCTATATACAAGAATCTATGCAGGAAAAGCAGGCTCTTATATATAAATTGCAATGCTTCTCAGAAACGTTCTCTTTAAAGGAAAGGAAGCTCCATCTCCCAGGAGATAATAAACAACTTTTTTTTTGGATGTTACAGTGGCCTTACCAGTCTAGGTATGCAAAACATTAGGATTTGTTTTGCTTTACCATGTTTAACTATTCCAACAGACTCCAGTATTATGGTTAGGTTGCAGTTGGACTTGGTGATCTTGATGGTCTTTTCCAATCTCAGCAATTCTATGATTCTATTGCAGAAAGGGTGGTTAAGCTCTGGAATGAGTTCCCCAGGGAGGTGGTTGAATCACCATCCTTGGATGTGTTTAAAAACCATTTGGATGTGGTGCTCAGGGACATGATTTAGTGATTGGTTGTTAGAGTTAGGGTAGTATGGTTAGGTTGTGGTTGGACTTAATGATCTTTAAGGTCTTTTCCAATCTGAGCAATTCTATTCGAAATAAATGATGGGTTACAGAGAAACTCTTCTTGTACTGCACTAATTTAGGAATTAATTAACAAATACACATAAAGAAATAATTAATTCCTAGATCATAGAATCATAGAATCATAGAATCGCTCAGATCTTCCTTGCTTTTCTGTTTTATTATTCTAAACAAATTTTATGGGTTTTGACGTAAAAGACAAAAAAAGCCTTCACAACTAGAGAGCACCCTAAACTTATATTTGTGCACATTAGAATTTCAACAATACAAATCAGTGTGGGGTTTTTCATACACATAAAAACCCTTGGAGTCCTCTGTCCGGTCCATTTCTCTTTCACAGACAAGCAGTTGTTTTCTGACCTCCGTGCCCTCATCAGCAGGGATGGGAAGGAAGGGCTTTGCTTTCCTATTCTGCTTTGCTCATTTATGGTGGTTTACAAGGCAGGCACTTTAAACTCATTGAATATCTTCACAGGACAGCCTGAGACCACTGTAGGTCTCCTTCAAGCCTTTCCAAAAGCGACACTCCTTTACACAGCCAATTAAAAACCAGCAGTGAAACCTGCAGAGCTCTGGCCAGACACACAAATCTGCCTTCTCAACTCGTGGCACTCCGTCCACCCCAGCTTCTTCGCCCTCAGTTATCACTTCAGCTTGGCCTCCCTCCAAGCTGGATCAGATGTAGCTGGCTGTACCCAGTCTGAGCCCTCTGCTGCTTCCCAGCTCATAAAGGGACAGAAAATCCAGCCGCCTGCACCACTTAAATTAAGGAACGTTTTTGTGAGACACCTCAAAAACAGTTTGTTAAGCCTGCCATCACAGCAATTCCTTGGCACATGGGATAGACCCTAATTCCTTTTTATCATGCACATCCACTCCATCCTCTCCTGTTCCTGTCTGAAAATGACTGCAATGCAGTCACTGTTCTTAGAAGCGCTGCCAGACGAGGTTACGCTGCTGCTAACTGCTGCTGTAACAGCAAAAAAAGCCCTGTGGCAAAGGCTACTTCAGCATTCAGCAGATTTCTGCATAGCTCTGCTGGTTTTTTGATTGGTTGGCTGGGGCTTCTTTTTTATTATTATTATTTTTAAATTATCTGGAGTGCAATTAGACAAAACTTTTAAAAGTGAAGGTCTATGCTCTGCCAGTCTGAAGAGCTGTGCACCCAGGAATTCTGAGAACCATTCATTTATTTACATATATGAATTCAGGTATCCACTTTTTAAAAATTAATTGCCCATTCTACCTGTGTACTTGTATTTTTTAAAAGATAATACACTGGGTAATTGAATTCTCATGACAAGGACTATCTTTCTGCATATCTTCACTCAATTTTTCTTGAAATAAAACAAAGGTCACCAATCTTTCTTTTTCTTCTCACAGTACTCAACAGTATCCAGTGTCCACCTTCAAGGATGGTGTGAATTTGTGCACAACTCTGTTTCAAGGACTTTTTGTCAGTTGTTATGGCTATGCTTATTGTAGCTCTGTAGAGACCTGCTCCCTGTTTTACTCTCTGTAATGCTTTGCTAACAGTGACAGGAATGGGAGAAGCTTGAGTGAGGGAACAGTGATTTGCTACCCCAAATCCAGGACAAGTTTTGGTCAAGGTAAGACAATCCAGAACAAAAGTATTTGTGTTCTGGCTGCAATACCAGCAGTTTCCTTTATTGCAGTGGGAGGACCCCTATCCCATCATTCAAATTCTGTTATGGATCAGGTTTCTGCATGCAGATTTACAGCTCTGATGGATTTATTGCGTGCTGAAATTCTTTCACCAACACTATACGATGCTGCAGCTGTGTTACAGGACATGCAATACAACTTCCATCCACATTGCACTGATGTCCCGAGTTGTATCCATTGATGTTTAATGTACTTGGTGTCTCCCTGACATCCGTGTAGATACAGAACACCACTATGTTGATTCTACAAACATGAATCTCTTCAGGATGTGATAAGCACAGTTCTGGTCTGCATGTGGCATCCACTTTGATTAGTTTGTCCTCTTTCTTTCCTTCCCATTACATATAATCTTGAGAGATGTCCTTCTGGGAGCGGCCATTGCTTATAACAGCTGAAAACATGAAGTATGTTTTCACATCTTTTTGTGAAAAAATCCAGCATTCAGGGGAGGAGGTTGGTATCCCATTACAGCATTAGGTGCACAGCATGCAACATGGGACAGGAGCTGGCAGAAGGGCAATGAGGAGTAGAATTCCATCTAATTAACATTGGTGGAGTCACCTTAAAGCTGGTGCCTCATATCAGCTACACCAAGTGTTCATGGCATTGAATAATTGTGGTAATCAGATCACAATTAAAAACATATCTTGAGAACATGGGTGTCTGGTGGCAACATGTGTTGCATGATATAACTCAACACGTTTGGTTCTCAGTTCAGATGGTCGGAGCAGTGAAGGATGGAGCTCTCTGGAGAGCAAGGGGAGAAAAATTCCTCCGCTCCTCTGCCAACCAGAACCTCCTACACCACATTGGTGGCACTAGTACTAATGCTGCTGTTGCTATGTACCAATGTGCTTGCTAAGAAAATGAAAACTGTGGACTGCTGAAAAAGCTTTCATTGTTCATTCATACGTGATTAATTGTTTACATGGCCATCAAATGGCCCTCTGGAGGGTATGATGGGAAAATAAGTCTCAGTGATAAAGTACACTGTCAAAATTGTCCTCATGTAGTTTTAATTACTTTGGGTGTTAAGCATAAAGTCTACTCCAGCCGACAATTATTCCACATATATTTTATAATGGGTCTAGATGTACACATAAAATTAATTGATTTGAAATGGAAAACACTATTTTGACAGCCAGCTTTTGTTAAGGAGTGTGCTCCTATCATTAAAGGAGGGAATATAGTTGAAGTAATTCATGAATGACAGCTGGAACATAGTATTGAATAGCAATGTGTTGAGCATGCCAGATACCAGAAGTCAAAAAAATATTTTTTATAATCTCTTTGCATATAGGAGCTTTCAGGAGCTATTCTTTCATCTGTGAAGGCTCCAAGTGAATCTGTGAAAAATTAATTAATATGTCATTACACAATTTAATCTGTGGGACAGCCATGGCTTAGCTAACATAATTAGAGAAGACTGTCTTCCAGTATTTCTATTTGTGGTGTCATCTGTGAAGCTGAAAATGACAGTAGCTGTCTGTGAGCTATCCCAGAAAAAAAAAAAAGAATTTGTGCCCCCAAGATGCCAAAATACACGTTTTTGTCAGAATAGCCATGCTCTGCCCACACAAAATCTCACCGGTCGGTAGAGCATGGTGTCTCCTTGGTGAAGCATACATTGGACCCAGGCCACTTCTATCTTTCTTGGGTTTGCCATTTTTCAGCCTGGAAAGGAAAATGTGAATGTAGCATCTTCCAGATATCACTCAGGACATAAGAGTACCATGGTAAGTCAGATCAAAGGTCTGTTTGTCTAACCCAGTTTCTTCTCTCCAGCTGGCATTGGTAGCAAATGTCAAAGGAAGGGCATGAGAAAAGGACATGAACATAATGATATTTCTATGATAGTTTCTTCCAGCTTCCAGTGAGTTGTGGCTCAGGGAATTCCTTAGCTGGAGGTGGTATTTAATAGCCTATTAAACGCACTCAACAGTAGGTACTTAATACATAGCATGTATTTAATAGCACTCAATAGATTATTCTTCCATTAATTTATCCCAATTACTTTTTTAACCCATGGAAATTTTTAGCATCCAACATACCCTGTGGCAAAGCATTTCATAGTTTAAACTACCCTGTAAGAAAACTGTTTTATTTTGTAGCCTTCAGTTTGCTGTGTATTAGTTGCATTTGACTCTTCTTATATTAAGAGAGACAAGGAATGATCATTCCCTATTCATTTTCTCCACATTATTCGTGATTCTGAAAACTCAACTGTTTCCTCACAGTTGTGGGTTTTTTTCTTTCTTCTTTTTATCTTATTTTTTTCTCCCTTGGTACACCTATTTCTAGTTCTAACTTATAAGTTCTATAACTAACTAACTAACTAACTAACTAACTAACGTATAAGTTCTAACTTATGCATATTGAGATAGGGAGACCAGAACTGCATACTGCATTCAAAATTCCTCATACAAGTAATTTCGGATTTGTTCTTTATTCATTTCCCTGTGTAACTCCTAACACTAGACTTGCTTTTTTATCATTGCCATGTATTAAGCTGATAATTTTAGATAATTATTTTAAAGTTTCATTCTACGTGGTTCAAGTTGGTCAGAAACCATCACTGTAAATATAAAGTTAGATTTTTTCCCATATTCTTTACTTTACAGTCAAATTTCTTCTTCCACTTCATTACCCAGCTCACTTAGATTCATGAAATCTATCTGTATCTGTTCAGAGTTTTTCTTTTCTACACAAATACCTTAGGATCATCACACAGTGCTACCTTGCACTTCTTCAATGCCCTCAGATCTGTTATGAATATGTCAAATAGTGCAATCTCCTATGCAGATCTCTTCAGGGCTGTTTCCGTGGAGTAACATCTCCCTTCTGTGAAAATAAACTTTTTCTTTCTACCCTTCATTTGTTCTCTTTTAATTGCCATGCAGGTGAGAACCAAACTTTTACATATCATAATAGATTTGTTTTCAGGAGCTTTCATTGAAAACTCTTTCAAACAACTTTTTGAAGTCCATGTAGAACATACCAACAGAATGAGCTGTTCACATTTGCCAGCTCCTCAAACTTTAGTACATTTTGGAGATACAATATGCTTTCTTCACAGCAGTGTTCACTCTTACCATGTTAAATTCTTGATGCATCCACTGATTCTGTTCTTTATAACAGCTCCTATGAAATCACTTTTTTTGACCTCTTATGTAACCTCCCCCACAGGACAAACAGGGCCATTCACTCGAATACCCTATAAACGATGGGCATCTGTGATTTTCCTTTGGGTCTCCTACATGACTGATGGAACAGCTGTCAAAACTGATTGTAAAAAAGTGATCTGGACACCTAGATATCTCACTGAACTATGAATGGCCATTTCTCAGAATGCCATTTCCAGGTTTATTGTAGATGTGTGCAGGAATGTTTGCAGAGACAGCAGACGGGTCACCTTCATAGGATTTCTCTACAGCTCTAATAAGCACACAGCCTTCATCAGAATCATCAGTCCCATCATCAGAGTGATACTGGTATGCACACTACTGCATTCAGCCTGGATCTGACTCACATCACTTCCTTCTTGTGCTTGACCTGTGAGTGAGGTGCTGGAGGGGGCATGCATTGCAGGCAATGGCAGCTGAGGGCTTCAAGCACACCTCCTAGATGTGACAGCATCTTAAAGACCCAGGCCCAGGCTGTGGTCACAGTATTCCTCTGCTTTGTGAAAAAGATTTTGGTACAGCACTTCAGTTACTTTTGGCTCACTGAATTCTATCTAAATTCTAGGTAAAGCAAGAAATACTGTCTGGCTGCTCTCCCGTTATAAGCAAGAGGGAGGCTGGTACCAGGAAGGCCCATCCTGTAAGAAAGAGCACCAGGAGTTGTGGACTGAGGCATTACACTTGCTAGATTTTTTTAGATAGTTGTGTTTTTATTAATAGATCATGTATTATACATTTTTCAGCTCCATAACCTTATAGTTTTTAGACTCAGATTAATTTTTTTTTCAGACTTTTAGAAATAGCTTGCACAATTCTACTAGAAAGATCTGCATTTTAGAAATGATGCTCTCTATATTTCTACATTAGCATCTCAGTTCAGGTCAGAAGTCTGTTTATGAAGTGAATCTCTGAATCAGTACTCTACTGGCCATGTTTCATCTTTATGCTAGAATGATCTTTGACAGCATGAGATGAACTCCTTTTAGATGAGTCAAAACCAGAAGACACCTAATGTGCCTCAAGCACAAATGGGTATTCAAACCATAGGACCAGACCAGAACTGATCCAGAAACACTCCCTGAAAGATGGCAACTTCTGACTCTCCTACAGAATTGAATCATAAACTTTGTAAAGCTACAGCTTCCCCAAGGAGTGTGGATGGTGGTTCTTCATCACCCACTGCTTTGCTACACAAATCACTTCACCGACTGATGTGACTTGCTAATACAAACAAACAACCTATAGAGCACGGAGAAATCAGCAGCTAATTCAAATTTTCATATTCAAATGACTGAGAGGAGAAAGGAAAAAGGATCAGGAAGAGTCCTTCTGAGTGCAGAGGAAAACCACAGGTACCACGCTCTGACATGTGAGATTATCAGCTGTCCCCCTCCGTCTGCCACCAGGCTTGGTGAAAGCACCTGTACTGACTGCTTGTGCTGCTTCACCGGAGAGGTTTGTTGGTGGTTACACCCACCTGTGCTTCTGCTGTGACAATCATACCAAAATCAGGAAGAGGAAGGAAGGCAGAAGCTGCATGGCTACTTTTGGTCTGGGGATTCTAGTAACAGAGATCAGAACACCGTGCTGCAATTAAATTCAACTGAACATTCCTCAGGAATGAGGGATCCAGCAAGATCTAGCCCAGGAAACTCAGAACTAAATGTATCGAGCTGACAATCAGTTACATTTACGTGATGAAATTACTGGTATATTCCTCCTCAGTAATCCATTTTTGGTCTTACCACTTTGAATTCTTTTGTACTGAAATTCATAAGAGCAAGTCAGAATATTAATCCCTTCTTGTACAGCTAGGATAGTGATTTGCATTTAGACACAGCCATCCAGTTCTCTTGCTATTTATTCTCAATTTTAAATGTTTGTAAAATTGCAGCTTGTTTAACTGCATTTTGAAGGAGCTGCAGCTGTGCAATTCAAATACACGACGTGTTAGAAAAGAGCAACTTTAAAATAGTTCAGTAAATTGGGGGGGGGAAATGGTACATCTTTTTCCAAGCTTTACCCTTTCTTCTTAGAAATCCCACGTACCAGAATCTCAGGTGGAAGGAAAACAACCTCCATTTACACTGGTTGGGAATCCATCATGATGGTGCTTACCCTGAGCTACTAGAAGCCAACAACTATTTCACATTCAGGCTCTGGTGCCAGGGCATAACCATGTGATGGTTGGTGTGGCAATACAGCTTCCTCATGCTGAATGCAAGTTTGCAGCAGTAGCTCAGAATATATTCGGCGTAGATGAGGTTTAGGAGAGGTGAATCACCAGTGACACTGTGTAATGGTTTGCATTTATACAGAGAGATCTGATGAAACTGTTGTAAAACAGGAAATTTGGGCACCACGTCTGTGCTGGTGGGCAGGCAACTGTTACAGTTAAAAAAAGAAAAGATGACAACAAAAGGCTTTTTAAAGCACAAAGACACAGTAAAGATCATCTAGGACAGCTTCCTGGTCACAACGGTAAAGTGGAGTTTTTTGGAGTCACTGGAATGTTTGCTAACCTGGAAGAAATGTGGAGAAAAATCACATATTTGGCACACTTTCTGTCTGAACAGTAGTGATATGCAGATGCACGCTGTTTCCTGCCTGATATCTCAAACAGAGGCGAATGAAACAAAACCAGAGATAATGTTTGCACGTATATAGCAACATCTTTATCAGTGAGCAGGCTCCCATATTCTAACCTAAAGCCAACAGAGCTGTGTAACTACTGGCTACTTCTGCCAGTTTCTGCATCCTACAGCTGATGTGTCACTGTAGACGTGAAATCCCCCATAACACAAAAAACCCCTTTGTCTGATGCTGTCCATTCTGGTAACCATTCCCAATCAGCCAGACAGGTGTCAATCAAAGTAATGCCTCTCAACACAGAGCCAATCTGTCTGTGGTTGCAGGGTTAGAGCCAATTTAATTTAATTTATTGGAGTTGAAAGGAACCTTTGCCTCTGCGACAATGGGTGAGACAGTTTGTAATGATTCTCATTTAATTGATGAATGTAGACTTGGCACTTGACAATTAACCAGACGCGTTAAGACACTAGGGGTGAAATCCCAAAAGAATTTCACAAGCATCTTCATGGTGCCTGGGTTTACTTTTCTACAGCAAGTTCATCTGAGCCTCTCCCAGCTGGGCAGAGCAGGAGCTGCTCAGCTGTGTCCCACGGAAGCAGACGTCCGCTGCTCAGAAATGATCTTGCTGTGTAGGCTGAGGACCCACACCCCATCTCCACTCTGTAATCCCACGCAGTCCTATACTACGTAGACTTTTAGCAGCTGATGCACCTAAGCATTACTGAGGGACATTTAAATATGCAAAAGCTTACAATGAATTAATCATTCTACACAGTGCTGTTCTGAAGGAGAAATGTTGCTTTCTGGAAACACTTTTGTTTCCTACCTATTTTCCTGGCACTGAAACTTAGCACATTTCTCTATTTTTTGTCCTTTATGGTAGTGTGATTTACCAACCCACTTTGAATAGATTTTCACTATTAATTAATGCACATTTTCAGCCCTTCTAATCACATATTGCCCAAGGGTGGTTGCTTCAGAGGCACAGATTTTAATTCCAGGGTACATCATTGAAAGCTTCTGCATAAGTCCCTATGATTTTACCCTTTACCCTGGGAATGCCTGCTGGATGCCTATCAGCTGACCGAACAGAGCTTTTTTTAAGGAAATCTAATCCCGATTTAAAGACTTAATGCAAGTAACCACATCCTGTCATAAGCTGTTTCACTGGTCAAGATCTACAATTTATTTTTAGCTTGAACTTTTCCAGCCCTGACTTCTACGTGAGATGCTCCAAAAGTAATGCCTCCAGTTTATTTCCACGGAAACCATTACAGATACAAAGAGCACAATAAAACTATTTAATAGAGAAAATTATCAGCTACAAATTACTATTTTTCAACTAGTCGCCACCATTGGCTGTGTGTTTTCACCAGTGATGAAGAAGAACCTGCATGCTACTCTTGTAAAAACCTGTACCAATGGAGGTGATCTGCTGTCTCTGTCACCACTGCTGAAATGCATCACCTGCCAGCTCACTGTGCTCCCCAGCCATTGCTTGGCCTGCATAAACATTCAGCAAGCATCAAAGAATGTCAATGGGTGCCATTTTTTCTGCATGGAGAAATTCAGTGCCACACCTTTGCTTCATCCACACCTCCATGTCAGTCACCATTGTGTCAGACTGCCCCTCTGCTGCCATCTGTTACACAGCAACAACATGTAGTGGAATACTAGTAGGAAGGTTCAGCCTCTGCTGCCACACCCACAACATCCACCTCTGATGTTGTGGGCCAACAGAATAAAATAGGAGGCATTACTTTCAGAACAGCCCTCATGTCTGCTAAATCTATAGATCTTTGTTTTCTGAACTGTGTTATTTATAAACCGTGACTGATCATCTCAGAATCCCCTCATTTACAGATTAATTAGGTTGTTCTATAAATGTTCTTATCTCTCTCACCAAAAGGAAAGCCCTCATCCTCATCCTTGTGCCAGTGTCTCACAGCAGAGTCTTCAGATTTGCATGGAAGCTGCGTGGTTCCCTCCTCATAAGGATAAAATGCCCTGAGGTTTATCAGAGCATCACTGCCCTCTGCCCTGCCTGTTTTGGTGATCACCCAACTGGCACCAGTGCTGTCTGCTGCTTCCATTTTTCCTTCACTTTTCTGAAGTGTGGCCTCCAAAACTGGGACGCAATTCATGTAATGGCCCCAATACTGCTGTATTTCTTCTTGGCAATCTCCTGCTTCACCAAGAGTCCCACCAGCTCTCTGTCCCCATGTGTCCAACAGGGAGCTCGTGGTCACCCATGACCCAGGAGGCCACCTAAATCCTTTGCACAACCCTTGATCTCCCAAAAGTCCCCAGTTAGGCAAGCTATAGTCACATGGAATCCTATTTTTCATTATTGTTAGACAACGTGTCTTCTGTTATCATTAGTCCAGGGGTTTATAATTCAGTGCAATTATTCTGAGAGCTCTTCCATGTAATATCTGTAAGTCTAGTTAGCACATTTATCTCTGTTCTGTTCTTGCTCTGTACAAAAGGGTTTCAATACTGTTTTAAAAAGTGATGTTTAAACTTGTTCTGACACACTTCAGATTTGCTTTACCTCCTTTCCTCCTTTTCCCCAAACATCCCTCTGTCTGCTGCCTACGTTTTCTGCCTGCCAGCCTAAAAAGAGATTTCAGAATTTTAAAAATAGCTATTTAAAGGCAAGAAACCAAGGCTGAAATGAAATATAGCAGGGAAGAGCTGTTCTGGGGAAACACAGTTAGTTGGAATACGCCAGGGCTTTCCTGCAGGGAGACTGTGTAGCCACATGGACCTAAACCCACACATGTTTTTCGCTGAGCAATCACTGAGAGGTCTGTCTTGTATGTGAAAATAGCTAAATGCAGACTTACTTCGTGAGGAGGAATTCCAGAACCAAATTAATAAGTTTTATTATGTAGTCTTATGTTTCTATGAAACCTCACTCTTTCATCCTCAGAGTTTACAGGTTAAATCCGGATTCAGATGCCACCGTTCGAAGAAACAAAGTCAACCAATTTTGCCCCATGGTATTTAATGAAAAAGAAAATGCCAGAAGATCTTGGCCTTTCGAAATAAGCAGCTGCAGAAAGATTAGTGAAGATATATGTATGTTCAGACTGTTCCCTGCAGCGAGGCCAGGGGGTTAGGGGTACATTCATCATACACATCAGGATTAACTCAGCTCCTCTTGTAGCACTGCAGTTCTCACTAAAATGTATTGCCACTGACCTACTTTTCAGGTGGCTTGGTGAAAATCACTCCAAATCCTTCTGGCATTTCAGTGCCATAAAATAGTAATGTTTTGCTGGAATAGAGCATCTTCCTGAGACTGCACATAGTACAAAGGTAAGTCACACAACTGAACACAGAATCTCACCGCCGGGAAAACAATTCTAGTTTCTGTAACACGGACAAACAAACAGCAGGTGGAATTGAAGGTCTTTACTAAAATGCCCTTCAGGAATTTGTCTCCAAGGGCAGACCATGTCCCCAGAGATCTTATCATCTCTGATGCCTTTGCTTTTCTTCTTTTCTCCTTTTTATAAGGAAGTTATAGGTAGATTCTGTGGAATTTTTTTTACCTTTTTTTCTTTTCCTTCCTGCAAAAGAATAGCTTTTAGTAACTAAAAAACAGGTTTATGTTTATGCAGAATTATGCTACACAGCACCATCTATCTCATTTGAATGCAATGCTTCTTGAGGCTGAGACAGCACCAGCTTTCTCCATAGTTCCCCATGCACTGCCAGCACTGTCCCTGCAAGACAGCCATGTGGGAGTGGTGCTCAGCCTGGGAGCAACTGCTGGGAGCCCAGATCTGACATGTCCCACTCCTTTTGCTGCTGTTAGCATTCATATTCCTGGAGCTGCGCATGGGGAAAGCAAAAGCTGCTCAGCATGGCAAGCTTTTGACACATGGCATTTGCATCCTGAAAGACAAAGGGCCACATCTGGTGCCATCAGGCAGAAAAGCATGAGCTTATGGGGAGCAAATCCTTAATCACTCTCCTAAACACAAGGAAGACTTCTCATAAATTTAAACCTACCAGATTATTATCTTAAGTTCTTTGGGGATTTGCTTCTGATTTGATTGTATTGGCCTCAGTGGAAAGTGGAGCAACATTTTCTCCAGTGATGTTACAAACTCCCAAATTATACAGTTCTACAGCAGGAGCTCTGGTAGATACAAATCTGCTGTATCACCAGCACTGTAATGGTAAAATGAGCTGCTGCACCCTTTAGTCCTTTGGAGGCTCCAGTGGGGTTATTAGAGAGCATGTTTCTGCTTTCCAGCCCTGGCCATACAAGGGCTGCCCTATAAAAGAGGGCATGTACATGACTCCGAGGCAGTTGAAAAATCCACATTGATTTGTCTTGCCCAGTAATTACATTGGTATCTCTGTGGTAGGGTTACCGTGTATAGCTAGTGGGGAAGGCAAGGAAAAGGAACTGGTGAAGGAAAAAAGGACAAAGTCAGCAAATCTATGTCACTCTTAGCCTGTAGGATATGCATATTATTTCTTCTTCATCTTTTTGAGATCTGGTCACCAGTTCACGGGGTTGAAAAAAAAATATTTAAAGTCATCTGTATTTCTACAAACAATGCTGGAGGAAAACTGATATAAATGATATAATAGGAAAGGATAAATAGGATATAAAAGGTCAAAAAGTGATCACAACAGCAGCGTGCTGAGTGAGAGAGCTGAGTGGCTCTGCAATGCTATGAAGTGGGGCTGCTAGACTGGTTTTCCAGCTGCTGCTGGAAGGAAGGTTCCATCTGTCCATCCTCATTGCTGTGGTTGGAACCACCTGAGGTTGGTAAGGACTTCTGCCCTGGAGGATACCCATGCCCAGGCCCTGTCCAGGCTGGAGAAATCATCTGCTGGCAGAGGAGTGGTGCCAGGCAGAGACACCCCTATCAGGTGCCAACCCAAAGCCCCGATTTTATGAGCAGAGAGAATATTCCCTCTGCTGCCATACCATGTATGTTAGGGGCGGGGAAACCAGCTCTCACACATCCAGTGTACCACAAAGCTACCACAGGACACAACTCACAGCAAGATTACAAAGGCAGGAGGCAACCGAGCAGCCTAAAGCTTGTAAAATGTGGACACCAAAGAATATGATAATGTCTAAAAAGTGTTTGTATCCCAGGATATAAACATTTTGTGTCCCAGTGGTACAACTGACCGTCTAACAGCTCCCTTGGAAATGAATTAGTACTTCCAATCAACACATTCATTCGGCTTATTTCCTTTCATATTTGTCTTGTTACAAGAAAAGAAGTAGCAGACACTTCAGTGAGTGAATGTTGCGTAGTGACACAGGGTAGTGGCTGCCAGGAGTTTAAAGAGAGTTCAGAAAATTGAGGATTAAATATCTTTCCTAACATTAACACTGTGCTAAATCAAAAGCATTACTCTCCCTGAATTTGAAATAGATTTGCCTATATAACCGAGCAGATATCCTTTGAAACAGAGAGACCTTTTTATCAAAAAGGAAATATTGCCTCAGTTTGCCCAAGGCACGTTTCCTTCCCTAGGATTTGAGAAGGTGGGAAAAGAAAGAAGAAAAATCTTTCATGGAATTTATTTTAAAACATATTACATTTTTTGCATTTCAAATAATGACTTTCTTTAATTTTATTCTGCCTGTAATTTTTCTCTGTGTAATGGATTTTGTTTGCCCCTCGTTTTAAACACATCCCTGTCTCAGGGCACCTGAAGTACGCATTTAGCTCAGAATTAATTTCTGTAGTTTTAATTAATTACGATGGCTGTATTAAAACCGAACTTCAAGGTTATTTGTAAAATCCTTTTTTCTTACTTGTGAGATACCAACGGAGAGGGCAGATACTCAGAGCCATATAAATCATTCTCGAGGCCTAAATCACATTTATTAAATTTCTTTCAGGTGTTCCAGGCTTCTCTTCTGATGGCGTGAGAACTCCGGTGCCATCTGCAGAATCCTTATGACAGAGGTAGAAGTGAGAGGAGCACAGGGGAGCCGGCCCTCAGGTGCCATGGCCGCACATGGGGATGGGGACACCCAGGCACCACAGCCCGCTCCTCTGCAGCCGCTGTGTCCCTGTGGCCGCTCATGCTGCCCACAGCCCCATGGCAGCACTTCCCGCTCCACGAGCCCGCCCTTCAGCCGCAGCCTCTCACCGACTGTTTCACTCTGATCCTTTCAGTTGACCTCCAGTTTCCTGGTGAAGGAGGTCAGAAAGGTCAACTGCTTTAGTCCGTAATCCTTCAAACCTCTTCCTCAGTGCAGCCAGCTGTGAAAAGAATTCATAAGGTGGAGTACTTGTCATTCAAGCTGAGCATTTGCTCAGCCCGAGCTCCTCTGCGCTGGAGACCCGCACCTGGGCCATGAATGCCTGCGGTGGGAGGCAGGTCCTGGAGCTCTTGGCACTGGCAGTGGCTGCGGCGCCTCATCCGCTATGTGCTGGCCCTAAGGCAGGGGAATCAACCGCTTACCTCAATGTGAGAGAAAGTGGCAATAGTACACTTTTTTTGCTTTCAGTAATTTTTCTTTCATTTGTTCCTTTCCTTTCCTTTTTTTTTTTTTTTTTTTTTTTTTTGGCAAAAAGCTACTTTTGAGCGCTAATGGCCACCGTGTGTTCAGGTTCATTACACTCGGCAGGCAGGCTATTAATTGAAATGTGCATTAGTGAATTCAGAAAATGTTTTTTACTCAGTTCCTCAGGCAGGTTTTGATTTGCTTCCAAATGTTCCCTCCATGTTCTGGACAGACGTTCATAACGGGCTCTGCTATGGCAATGGCTTGGATTTCTTGATGTGCATTTTTGTGTTTTCGAGGATTACTCCAGCTTCCTGCACATGATGCAACACAACTTTGTTGATATTGAACACCAGCAGCACGTCTAGAACTTTGCCACAGCAAAGTGAAATGGAGAAATTATCACCTTTTCATTACAAAGAGGGGAAGCTCAGATACACAAAGCGATCTGTAGATTCAGGCGTGATGCTTGTCACTGCCATTAGAAGTCAGCCTGCTATCCTGCTAATTCGATTCAGATGAGGGTTCCTCAAATTCACTTGCTCTATTCTTTCTCCTCAAAAACAAACACTATGATGCTACATGTTCTTGAATAACAGTTTTAAAAGTCCTGTTGGAATATTGCATCAGTGCAGTCTTCAAGATTTTATTTAAGGTAGCCATGAAAAAAAAAAAAAAAAAAAAAGTAATTAGGAACCATGTATGTACCTTTATTTTTAATAAAGACTTTTCTGACTGAATAGTTCATATATAGATTTCTAATACTTATGGGGAAAAAAAACAGCACTGATGTGATTTTTTTTTAAAACCTAAACATTTTCTCAGTCAGTCACGGCCACTAGCTTTAATTTATTATTTTTGTTCTCTTTCCAAACCATCTCCTACAAGCAATGTTGGAGATGCATCAGTATACAGCCTCTCCAGTTTCTATTAACATACTGAAAGATTGATACACAGAAGTTAGTTTAAGGGAAAAAAAAAAGTTTTCCTTCGTCCTATTCAGGCCATGCCCAATGCTAAAAATAAATAAATCCATAAAAATAACAATATTTCTCAGTACTGAATCAAGACAAAAAGAACAACCAACTGCTCCTGCACAGCACTACCGTAGCGCTGTCAGCTGAAGTGCTGCCACAGACACCTGCTCACTCCCCCTAAAAATAAACTGCTGGATTGTGTCAGCAGAATTGATGAGCCCAAAACTCTAATGTCCCATGGCAATAGGATTCCTGGGTAGAAATCTGTTTGTGGAAAACCACTGTGCATATGCCTTGCCCTGGTCTCTTGTAGCTGCACTGTAGAGTAGTTATGGTGGGGTCAGGGCACTGAGGCACGCAAAGCCCTGCAAAGCCCTGCAAAGCATTCAAATTCACAACCAGGCTTTCAGAGCACACGAGCTCATTTGTGAAGTCTGATCTTTGGGTCTGCTTGGCAGACAACAGCTACCTTATTCTTCTTCTCGTGTAATCACTGTAAAAAGCAAACTGTGTGTGGAAGTGGGCTTCCCCAGTGCTGGCATCACGAGAAATTACTTTGTCACTTTAATAAATTCCCCTCATTTGGAGAAAACCTCAGCCCAGTGCTTTTGTCAGAAAATAGCACGCTTGCCCACAGGACTGAGCATTAACCAGGATGCAGAGCTAACAGTGACTGCCTCAGACAAAGCGGCCATGCCAGGGGCCATTCCTTTGACAGAACTATTTTACGCACCTCAGCCATAATGTGATTTGTCACTGATTTCAGAGATGCAGCACATAGTCACCCAGGCTTTCACAGGGATTCTTGGCCTGTAAGAAACTTCTATTAGATTATTTAATGTCCTCTTGCCAGTGGCAGTTTCTTACTGTTGTGCTCCTTGAATGGAAACAATGCTTTCCTACCAGCCCCCACACATACTCATAAAGGCCTTTAGAGCCCCTTGTCCACCTCTCCATAGTGGCTCGATTTTCAGAGGTGATGGTATACTCATGTCTTTTCTCTCCTTAAAGAATTACAGCTGCTCAGAACTCAAGTGAAAATCAAGTGAACAAGGCACATACAGAGGGGTAATTGTTATCTCTGTGGGCAGGCCGGGCCAATCGTGCCGTACGCTCTGCTAAGTAATGCCACAGCCCACATTAGATGGAGTGGGTGGGTGAGAGGCTGGACATGAGGCAGGACAGAGGTGAAGAAGGAAATAAACATCAATCCATTCAATGTTTTTTTTTGTCAGTGTAAGAGAGGCTGGAGAATGATTCTCAGAGCACAGCATGCCCACAGTGTCACAATGAGTGGCGTAGCTGAGAGACACCAGAAGTCTCACTTTTACTCACAGCATTTCTCTGCATTAGTCACCCACAGGAAATTTATACTGGTGGAGTTTAATGTTGCATGCTCGTTATAAGAGGTTTGCTTATACTACACACAAATGATAATTAGGGAAATAGCTCAATGTTTCTTCAAAAGATATTTCAGTTTCCCCAAACCGCAGAACCCCGCAGGCTGAGAACTCAGAGTTTTCCCCAATTACTTATTAAAACTTCTTTAACGAGTATTTCTGCATGAATAAAATATGTGGAATTAGGACCACACTATATATTACATAAAATAGGAAATAAATGAGCGACTGCAGCCACCTGGAGAGCTGCCTGCACTAGCAGAGCTTGTGCAGAGTTGGGTTAACATATAAATTGGTCCCTAGTGCTGTATCAGTGAGCACCTAAATGCATCCAGTGGCTTGCCATTTTGCCAGAAGGGGGAAATTTTGTTCCTTCTCTTCCTTTACCTTCTCTTGTAACTCAGACCTCCCCCAGCCATGGGCCCTACCTCCTTGCTTGTGGTGGCTCTGGAACTTGTCCATGGGCAGGTTCAACTCACTGATCCAGCAGAAATCTTGGCACCTCTTTCTTCCTGGGTCACGTTTCTGCTTGGTTAGTAACCAGCATTAAGAGAAGGAATTCTTTGATCCACAGACATCAGAGCTGAAACAGTGGAAATGATATGACAGCTGGCTGGGAACAGTGCTTTCTTGTTCTGGTGGAGGTGAACTGATGGCTTAGTGCACACCATCTCATCTGAAACTTACGGTGTCTGAGCAACTCAATCCACTGTAAGCATCCAAAAAGCAGTTCAGTAAAAGCACTTGCTTTCCTCCAGTGCAGCTGAGGTCATGCACCTAGATAGAACGTGACACTTATGGCTGCCTCACAAGACCCGCTGCTTCTCTGCCAGTCCCATCAGCACAGATGTTGGCATGGTTTCACCTTGAGCTGGACCAGGAATGGATCCAGCTGAAAAATAACCTCTTCCTCCAGCTCACTTAAAAAGAGTCACATAGGAACAATGTGGGACAGTAGAGGGCTGAACAAGGTGTCAAATGGGCTTCTCCAGGGTATGAGGTGAAGGTGGCACATGTCCAGCTGCACGTTGCTGCTGCTATCCCAAAATGAGACCAGACAAAGGCTGGGACCTTCATCAGTCCTTACACCTTTGCTTCTTGGGTTAGCCCAGCATGACTAATTGCTACCAACAACAGCCTTTGGGCTGAAGGTTAAATTGGGCACTCCTGATTCTTCAATGGGAGAAAAAACAAAAACAAAAACAAAAACAAAAACAAAAACAAAAACCAAACAGAAGTGGCTGAGATGTATGTACATTATTCATATGTTATTCACATGTAATGATAACCATGAAGTTCTATAATACAGGTTACAATGAAGGCTTTCAGCTGCCTTTCCTCTACTGCTCCCTTACGCTATATTTTACATTCTTTTGTTGCATTCTGGTTCATGCTAAACTATGAGGCCCTTGTGGCAGGGACCACGTCACTTATGCACCAGTGCAATGCCTCACATAATGGAGCTCTAACAGCGACTGGAGCCTTTGGGAGCACCTGTCACAGAAATGACGAGAGGGAATAGTTTCACTCTTGTGGAGTGCAGAATTAATAATGCCACAGAGTGCTTGATTTTTGCTAGCCTCTTTGAAGGACTCCATTGCTTCCTCTTGCCCGTGTGGATCCTTTCCCTTCGTTGCCTTTACACACATGCAGACACATGCATACTGCTGTACCTGCTGGTCTTTCCCATCTGTCAAGAGACCACTGGAACCCTCCTCTCCTTCATTCTCTGCATCTCTCCTGTCCTTTTGCTGATATGATGAATAGGGCTGCAAATAATGGTTAGTTAATGAGCAAACCTCAATTTCTCTGATTTTTGTTTTAAAGAAAAACTTAACTCTTTTATCCCTAAATACAGGGAAAGATGATAAATTAAACCAAATGGCATTTGAAGCTGGAGCACAAAGGGGACAGAGGGGGTGGGAGGGAAAAAAGGAAAAAGCAAAAGACAGCTGCCTTTGGATATAACGATATTTGTAGGTTCCTTCCAACTGAACTATCCTATTGTATCCTATGCTATCCTATCCCATCCTATCCTATCCCAGACTCTTTAGCAGGGTCTGTTGTGATAGAACAAGGGGAAATGATTTCAAGTTTAAAGGGGGTAGATATAGGTTAGATGCAAGGAAAAAGTCTTCTACAGTGAGGGTGGTAAGGCAGTGGAACAGGTTGCCCAGTGATGTGGTGGATTCTCCATCCCTGGATACTTTCAAGGCAAGGCTGGAACAGGCCCTGGGCAACCTGATCTAGCTGTGGACATCCCTCTTCATTGCAGGAGAGTTGGCTAGATGACCTTTAAATGCCCCCTCCAACTCTAAGGATTCTATGATTCTATTCAATTATTCTATCCTATCCTATGTATGGTTTAGGGACATGGTTAGTGGACAACATGGTGGCAGTGGGTGGACATTGGTCTTTCTAGCCTTAATGATTCTACAATTCTATGATTCTACCCTGTCTATCTCATCCTATCTCATCATACCCTATACTATTCTCCTTTGTAACTGTGTTTGGTTTTGTTTACATTTGAACAAGATTACAGGTTAAGATGCAAATATAGATTATTGTGGTAATACCTCTGCTAATAGTCTATGTGGTGACCCTTGTCTAACAGCAGGTATTTAGTTTTTATTTAGCAGGGAGGTTTTTGAACTAATTGAATCTAAGTGAAAGAAGCAGCTAGAGGACTGGGAGCTTTCACATCAGGTGGAGAGAGCTGTAAAGTTCCTACTGGCTTCAGCACGCTGGGCATGCTTTGTACATCCTTTGTGAAGGCTTGAGAAAAACTGCTGAAGGGGAAAGCAGCTAGAACTTTGGCTTCATTCTTTTTGAACCTAAATAGTATTGTTTTCCTACACAATTTTCTACAAACCAAAACGCAGTTTCACACTCTAAACTGAAAACCTTACAAAGCCACCAAATGGCCATGATGACCCTCCAGGATTTGAAGGAACATCAGAGATTCTCAGGCAGAGTTGGAATGCGGGAGGACAGAGGTAGAACAAAAGTGCTCAGTGAAGTGGTTGATCCCACACGTGCAAATCTTCATTGACTGCAATGACAAGAGACCGACACAGTTGGATCATAAAGTCATCCTTACAGTTGGTCTCGCTGCAAAGTCACTGTGTGGGATATGGGTGCAGACTCAGGGGGTTTCACAAAGTGTGGATTGGATGGGAACTCAAGAATGGCAGGCAAAGGAAAACAGACAACAAAGTCAGAGAAAACAACCACGAGGTCAGCTACAGGGCCTTGGCTACTACAGTGGTGTGTCAGGAACAGAGAAGAAAAAATACCACCAGGGTGATGAAATGCTAATAACCAGCCTGCTACTGCAAGAGCCAACAATTACAGGTAGGATAACAGATATTTTGTGGCAGGGGCTGTGTAGGCAAACCAAAGTGGGTTGGATTATGATAGACATAGACTGCATTGCCTTGTTGGGCAAAAAGCTTAAAGCAGGCTTGGGAAAAATAAGCCATCAAATCAGCAAGGGACACACCAGCCGGTAACACTGTAAAATGACGTGAAGAAAGGATGAGCCCTGAGGATTCCTTGTATGGATGTACATGGAGACAATACACTGAGACATAACCTTGCCAAAGATCATGATGAAAATGCTGATGGTGCTGCTGTATTGGTATTGTTTTAATTATTTTTTTAAAAGCAAACCAAAAGCGACCAACCAGAAACCACCTTCCTGCATAGGTAAGCATCAAATGCAGACTCAGGCTCAGACCTGGAGCAAACCACAGACGTGACATACATACATATTACTGCAAAACAGAGTATGGGGTTTGAGTGTGTTCTCAGGAAGTAAGGACCCCACTGAGTGTCAGCCCAGTACTCCCCTGTGGGTGGGAACATACAGCAATTGTGCAATTTCTCTAAAAATTCTCCGGAGATCTAAGTTAGGCATTTGCCTTTGCAGCCTTTCCTGCCTTTGCTGTTACTGTACCTTTCACTCAAAGCCCTATTGCTTCCCTACGTGATGGAGAAGCTGGTTATCCCTTTCACCTAAAGACCTTGTTACATCAAAAAGCCACCCGTAACGATATGGATGCCCCTTTTATCATAATACCTGTCTTTATTAGTCATGCTGGAAGAAAAACAAAAAAAAAGAAGAAAAGGAAAGGAAGGAGGATAGGCAGCCTGCATTCCTCCTCGCCCTCCTTTTCCAGTCCGGTCCCCGGAGCCCCCTCAGCCACACCGCGGAGCCGCGGGGCAGCCCGGAGGCAGCTCTGACAGCCCGGGGTGCCGCACAGCCCGGAGCTGCCGTGCCCGCGCCCCCGGCCCCGCAGGAGGCCGTGCCCTGCGCAGCCTCCGCAGAGCAGCGCTGCGGTGCGCGGCGCGCAGGGGCCCGGGGACATGCGCACTCTCCGCGGACATCGCTCGGTGCTTCTCCTCCGCCTCCCCCGGGCGAAGGAGGAGGAGAGAAAGAGGAGGGAGGAGAGAGCCGCGCGCCGCAACTTGCTGCTGCTCCTCCCTCGCCGCTGCCCGGCCCCTGCGGGCTGCGCTCGGCGGGCAGCGCTCGGCGGGAGGCGGCAGCCGGGGCGCGCCCCGCCGCGGGGCCGGCGCCCGCCGGTGAGTTGGGGGCGGTGCGCGAAGTTGCCGCGTCTGCCCGTGTGGATGCGTGTGGATGCGTGTACGCGGGGCGCTGCGCGGGGCTGCGCGGCCGCGGGGCTCGGCTGGTGGCCGCTGGGCTCGGCTGGTGGCTGCGGGGCTCGGGACGCACCGCCGGCTGTCCCGGTCCGGCCGCGCTCCCCGACCTGCCCTCAGCCGGCGGCCATTTGGTGCCGGGGTCAGTCCGGCCGCGGCCGCAGGTGCAGCGCGGCGCGGGCTGCGGGAGGAGCGCGGCGCGGGCTGCGCTGCGGCTCGGCGGGCTGGGGCTGCTGCCAGCCGGCCCCGAGCTGCGTTTCCATTCACATCCCGTTACGTGGTGACAGAGTGTAGTTTGTTGCGCGGTGGCATCTGCTCCTCGTCTTGGGAACTCTTGGAGAGGATGAGATCGGCAGTGGAAGGCAGGGGCTGCCGTTCAGAGCGTGGCAGAGTGCTGCGAGCGGCAGCGGGTCCGAGCGGATCGCCCTGCCTGCCGCTTGGAGCATCTCTTTCCCTCGATGCCTCTGACGGGGAAGTGCCCGGCGCGCGGTCGTGGCGGAAAGTTGTGCAGCGTTACGCGCGCTGATGGAGCCGATTATCTAAATAAACAGACCCAATGATTTATAGGTGTCTGAGCTGTAAGGCTCTGAACGATAGAGCTCTTTAACCTTTCTTTCTAATCTGTCCCTCAGAGATTTGGTTTTAAGCAGAGTGATACATCATCTGTGGTGCTGAGTACTTGAGTTGATTACATTTGTAAAAGGAACGGGCTTTGAAATAATACCGAGCCATTGAGCAACAAATGCAGAAAAAGTGTGAGAGAGAAAGAGCAGAGATAGCATTCAGGCAGGAAAGATTTTTTTCCCCTTCTTAGCAGACAGGCTCGATTAACTTTTATCTGGAGTTATTGTTTTATTATATTAAGCTAAAAAGAAGAAAGAAAAAAAGTGCTGTGTTAATCCGGCAGTAAGTCCTCTTGAAATCTGCCTCTGCTGTGGGTAAGTCATGATTGGAGCTGCGTTCATTCAGGGACTGTGCAGAAGCACTGCTGAAGATATCAGGCATGTATTTGGAAATAGTTTGTTGTTGCGTCCGTTTCCCATAGACAGTGCAGAAGCAGAAGTATCAAGTTGCTGGGTTTCTTATTCTGCATCTTTAAAATTGTATCCTGATGAGTATCCCTGTATGTTAGATGTGCAGCTACGTTATAGCAAAAGTGCCTCCTTTCACTGGGAAAGGGATTCATTCAGCTGTGAGCTTCTTTAACAAGGGCCACATTCCGCAGCCTGTAGAGCATCTTGTGTAAGGGGAGAGTCTTTTGCTCCTGTTGAAAAACAATAGTGAGCACAGTATGTGCAGCTTTTTGCAGGCCAAAAATACAAAAGCGGCTTTATCTTTAACCAGTATTTCAACACAGCGTTTTATTAACATAAAATCAATATTCAGGTCAGCAACGAGGATCTGCAACTTCTGAAAGAGAAAGTGGTCTGAAGGCAGCACAGTGAGTAAAGGTTGTGGGATGTGGCCCTTCATAAGCACACCTATCTCTTACTAAGTTCCTTTTGTGAAATGTCACTTAGTGAGGAAGACATTTTAATCAGTGCTCCTCAAAACCCTTGTTGCCGGGCTCTTGAACATGCCTTTGGGTCGTGCATTGTATGCAAATGACTGCTACTCCAGAACTACACTACAAATTTATCCTGCTATTAAAGTTACATTGATCAGAAAGTGGCAACTGGATTTCAAGTCTGAAATAAGGAATGCTCAATAGTCTCAAGCTAATTTACATTTTAAGAAGCACTATGCCGAGCAATCCACAGGAAACGCATTGAGTTTTCTTTGCTGGCTGTGCAGTGGCATTTCGTTAATGAAGGCTCTTTCCCGAGGCTGACTTCATTGGCACACAATGGAGTTAAATCTGTTTGTCAGCTCGTTGATGGTGCTGGTAAAGTGCTGGAGAGCTCAGTGGCTGGAACAGGACACAGCCCTCCTCTTTCCAGTTGGGAAGGGGAATGGAAAATGGAAGGGCTTTTTCAAAGTAGTTCCAACACTATCATTTGTAGCAGCAAAATGCAATGCAGGAATAAGATTAATAGACCAAGTAGGCTCAAAGACATTGTTTAACATTTAATTGAAACCATAAATCATTCAAACAGCATTATCCAGGCTCCTGCAGTGATGCTTCTGCTTCCAGGTGTTGAGAACCCTACAGATTTCATTACTGGGATGTGCAGTTCTGAGGGGCCGACAGCTCATCCTCAATGCCACTGAGCCCCACTGTGGTCAGGAGCCACCACTGGTCTGTGGGTCACCAACCTGAGGCTCCCTTCAAGTGGAAATGTTTGTGGGATGAATGGCTGTGAGATTGGTCACAAGGCTATGGCTACTTGCTGCTCGTCCTCATGTCCTGAGCATGTGGGGGCTATTTTAGTGTCTTCAGTTGCAGTCTTTATGTGTATGGCAGTGCTACAAACGACTGCTGTGGTCAGGGAGGAAGTTCAGGGCAGCAGCTTCTTCAGGCAAGACCACAGATTTCTAAATGTTTATATCATAGAGTTGTAGACTCTTGAGCTCAAGGGTCACTGAGTCCAATTCCCAGCTCCGCACGGCACCACTCAAAAATCAAACCCTATATATGAGAGCACTGTACAAACACTCCCTGAATTCCGGCACTCGGGCCGTGCCCACAGCCCTGTGGTGCAGCCCCTGTCCCTGACCCCCAGCCGCCCCTCCCCTGACGCAGCTCCATGCCGTTCCCTCGGGCCCTGTCGCTGTCACACAGAGCAGAGCTCAGCGCTGCCCCTCCGCTCCCTGTGAGGAGCTGCAGCCGCCGTCAGGCCTCCCCTCAGCTCCTCTGCTCTGTGCTGAGTGCACACAGGGACCTCAGCTGCTCCTCATACACCTCTCCCTCTTGACTCATCACCATCTTTGTAGCCTTCCTTTGGATGCTCTCTTGATAGTTTTATGTCTTATGTTGCGGCACCCAAACCTGCACCCAGTGCTCAAGGTGAGGCTGCGAGTTGAATGGTCCGGTACTTTCAGTCAGCACCACAGTCAGCTATTGCTTACACTGGCCAACATGTGGAATGGGGAGCACTGCATGCTCATTTGTGTAATGCAGCTGGCAGTGAGTTCTAGGCTTGGAAACCACCCTGTGCTCATGAGGACTTGTGGAAGCCCTGTAGAAGTGCATGGATACAGCAGCTGCAGCCTGAAGGCTCTGGTGCAGAGTTACTGCAGATATCTTCAGTTACTGTTGTCCATCTCCATCTTAGTAGTGTCTCTCACTGAGTGGCTGTGCCATGCTGGGGACTCTCTGCAGGTCACCCATGAGCACACGTGACAGATCCCTGGGCCTCCCAGAACCCTGTGTGCTGGGCAGGCAGCACTGCACTGTACAAGCTGCTCATGGACACCGGTCAGCAGGAACTTCCAGGTGCTTGGTGCCATATTTGAGAGCATATGCTGCAAACCCCCACGCAGTTTGACTGTGCTTTTCTTTAGTGGGAAAGCATTTTTTTTACAACACTGTCTCCACAGTTACTCAAACAAACTGTGGTGCCCGAGCCAAGAGCATCAGTCAAATTTGACAAGGAGCATACCCCTCTTTGGGAAGTTTCCTATGGCCCAATTCAGTGGCACAGCTTAGGGGCAGCCGGGTACATGCAGTCCCCATAGCAGCTCCTGCATCAGGCTACCGAGTAGCCAGGTGAAAATGAGGGGCAGGAGGCATTTCTTCATTTTGTGTGAGTGTGGTATAACCAAGGTTTAGTTAAAACAGTGATGGTAGATTGTTAGGGCAGATAAATACTGCCTTGTTACAGCCCTCTTGGGTCATATGTAAGCAGTGTTCGTTTTAGAAAGGATGAATGAACAGTCAGTGTGGAGGATAAAGATCAGCATTGTTAATTGCGATCGAAGTCTTCCGTGGGAAAGTATAAACTCGTGAGGAATGATACTGTCCATAAATGTCATTTAAATATTTACATAACTCAGGGATAAAATTTCTATATTAAAATACAGAGTCATGTTTGGGGTCCTGTTGGCAATAACCGGGATTTAGACAGCTGGGTTTGGTTGGTGGTAGTGCACTGATTTCTTCTGTGTTTCCGAATGCTTCACTAACAGTAACCAAGACAGTAACTTCAGTATGGAAAGCCCTTAATTGTTCTTATTTAAGAAAAGGGGTTTTTAATTTTGTTTTTTAGATACTTGGGAAATTATATTTGCATAAACTCTTGTGTTTCAGGTGTGATTAACTTTTACTTTTTGGTGTTACAGTTTAAGAATGCAAGTCACCATTATCTAAGCTTAGGTGCATAGTGGTTGATCGTCCACTGAAGCTTCTGGCTGTTGATAAGTCTGCAGAGTGGGAGGAATTGCTCCATGTGGGAAAGATTTTTCTCACCCACCATAAATAACTGGAAATGGTAGGAACTGTTCCTACACTGCTCATTGATGTTGCAGTTCTCACAGAAGTTTCTTTTGTCCTTTTCCAGTTCTCAGAATGTGATACAACTCTTGAAAAATTCTGTCTACTTTCATGTAAACATGATGAAGATGAGCCTTTGAGAACATAGCTTATTTTGATAAATAAACTAGCTTGGCCAGTGTAAATCTTTTCATCTAACTTCAAGAGCCACACTGTATTGAAGTAAATATAGATGTACTTAATGTGCTCCTTTCATCCAAATACATAACAAACACTCTAATCTACTGCAAACAAACCTAAAATGAATTTCTAAGTGGTTTTCTTCTTGGTACTGGACAAGTTTAGTCTAGCTAGGGTAGGACAAGAGTGGATGTTACTCCTGGAATTGTCAAAGTGCTGAGGTGAGTTCTGATCTAAACAGGAGAGGTGGAGAGCACATGGTAGACCTATCTCTTCAGCTGTTCTGTGAAAGAGGAAGAAAGTGCTTGCTCTAGAGTGTGTTTTTGATGAGCTTGTCCCCAGAGTCATCCCTTGGAAGGCAGCTTGCAGATGACTCTTGGGTGGAAGAACCTGCAGTGTTCCCGCATGCCTCCCACCTCAGCAGTCACACAGCTCAGAGCCTGAAACAAGAGCCCTGTCCCCACTTGGTGTGACTTGCATGAGCCCTCTCCACGCAGTGTCTGCAGGGCTGTCTGTGAGGAAGCTGCATGTGGCATGCAGTGGCATGATGCTGGGGCACGTCTGGCTGTGCCTGAAGCCTTGTTTCATGAAGGACTTGAACTCCGTGCTAAAGATGGCCCTGAAGCCATCTTGACATCTGCTATATGCACTGAATGATAACTGCAGCAGCCTTGGTGACACTGTCAGCATTGTGTTGGTTGAAATGTCCGGGAAGGAGGAGTTGAAAGAACAGTTCTGCAAACCTGAAGATGTGACAGCAGGTTTGTTTTTCATTTCTAGATTTCCAGGATGACTGTTTGCAGTGACAGCATGTTTAAATAGATCATCAACGCACTGTGGAAAACATTCTTAGTGCATGCAATGATTTGGTTCCATAGTAATTGCTTCATGAGGAAGACTACCATGTATCATAGAATCATAGAATGTCTTGGGTTGGAAGGGACCCCAAGGATCATCAAGTTCCAACCCTCCTACTACAGGGAGGGGTATTTTATATATACGTTTGTAGTTCCCGTATCACAAAGAGTCTTTAGGTCTTCCGTTTAAAATGGACAATTGACAAACAGAAAAGTAAAATGTTTTGTTTTGAAAAGGATTAAACCCTGTTTTGGAGAAAAAGACCATAGCTTGGTATTTTCTTAATAATAACAGTTCAGGTTCATTTCATTCCATTGTGGAATAAAATTCCATTCGAAGCTGGCTGATATGTTTATAAGATTTTGAAAATTAGACTATTTAGAGAACTATGTTAGCATAATTACAGAACATTTTCATATGAGCTTTTTCTCTGCTGCAATTTTGATGAGTAAGAGGTAATATAAAAAATGATTTCTTTGTGAGTTGGAGGAATGTCGTGAAAGATCTTTACATCTAGCAGACGCTTGTACTTTAAATACATAACAGTGATATACTGATGCCCAGATTCTGCTCACCATTTGACACCACAAACAGACATTCAATTTAGCTCATGTCTGATTGCGTTGTGCCATGTGTACAGAAGTGAAACGTATTAAAAACTGTTCATCTTTGGATGTGTTCATCTGGGAATTTACTCATAAATAATTGATAACTCCCTGAAACAAAATCTCTTAATTACTCCTCGGATTTCTCACTTCATCCCTCACGTGCTCATTGTTCTTGTAGGCACAGGGGAAGACAGAGGCATGGCTTTAATGAAGGTGTGTGTCAGCCTCCAATGCTCCTTTCAAAAGGTCACCCACTTGAGCAGGGGAAATGAAATACATGACAACAGAGAAACATTTTATTGCCCTATGGAAGAAGGTGGCATTTCAGTGTTTTAAAGGAACCACTTAGCTGTTATATTTAAGACTTGTTTTCATCCGATTGTGGGAGCAGTGCTTATGATGAATCACTAAATCAGTGAAATGTTTGCATCTAGTGCCCTGCAGGATGTCAAATTAAGGGCTATTTGATGTGCAGTACCAATTACAACTGTTATATTTGGGCTTGATATGTCAAGATTTTAGTGTTTTTGAGTGTCCTTGCACAGACTGCAGTGGAACAAGTCTTTGTGAGTAGTGGTCTCTCAGTGGAGTAGGGGTTTACTTGATTGAGCTCTTGTTTACCAGGCATTGAAGCATAGTGGTGAGTTTACTTTCCTGTGATAAAAAGGAAACCCTTTCTGCTACCTGTATACTTGATAAAGCACGCTTGATTACTATCTAACAAAATCTCATTTTAATGAAAAAAGTGTCCTGTTGAAAGATAAATTCATCTTTCTGATGACTTTATTGCTTTAGAGATACTAGCCAAGTTCTGTAGCAGTCTTTGTAGGAGCTAATATTTGCTTGCAGTTCAATAGCCCTAACTAGCTAATGTGCAAGAAATGTTCAAATAACGTAATGAAAAGAACCCTAACAAATCTTACAGCTATTTTAATGTGAGCTTTCAGATGTTACTTGTGTTTTAATTGAGAGGTGAATGCTGTAAAGGGTTTGTCAGTCTGCTGTTTCCGAATGAGAACGCGTTTTATGGACTAAAGTTCCAGAGAGCTGATAGCAGCTTTTGACTTCAGAATTCATAGCTCAGGTTCTTCCATTTTCACCTGGCAGCAGTGTGCAACTGTGCTATCCAGACTGGTGACTGCCAAAAATTACTGGTTTTGGTCAAATAAAATGAGAAAAAAATTCTTCCTGATATTGGAGAAAAGGCAGCCTTTGCTCCTTCTATAAACCAAAAGATTAAGCTTGCTTATAAAGGATTAGCAGAGCTCTCTTCTGTTAATTCATAGTGGTGTAGTAAAAGTGCCTGATTCTACATCAGTGGAAAATCCATTATCGATCAATGGGAATTTTACAGCTGAAGCCAAAGGGATTAGGGGCTCATCGTTTGGAAGTGACTGAAGGAGAGAAAGAGCTGGATATGCTTGTTGTCACATGGCTGTGAGCCACCGCTGCGGTGCAGCCACCAGCAATGGCAAAGCAAAGTCCTAGGTTGCTTCAGGCAGGCTTTTTCAAGAGTTGCACGAAAGGACGTGGGACAGGGCTGTGGAGAAATCTCGTTTGGGATACTGCTGACTGTCCTCCTTACTCACCTTTAAGAAAAATTATTTCAAAACGAAAGAGAAGGTGACCTGAAGTCCTGCAGATTGTGCCGTCGTGGGGGAGAATTAATGTGAAATAAGGGCCCTGGTTTGAGGAGGTCTGACGTGCAGAATTTGGTTAAAGCAGCAGGGAGAAACAGATCTGGAATTAAGGGCTGTGTGGAAGCAGTGGTGCCTGCACCTTGCTGCCACCTGGGGACATTGGTTTGAGAGGTGAGCCTGAGGAAGTGACACACTGCTGGTGGTATTGAAGGTGGTGTCCTAGCAAATTACACAGCCTGCAAAAGGTTCTTCCTTTAATAAACAGTTGCTGCTTTTCCTTCTGGTAGAATGCATGGACCAATGCTCTTACTATTAGAACTCTAAGAAAACACATAGTTCCACACTACTTTAATTAAGAATGTCCATGAAGCACATTTCTAAATATAATTTTGCTTTCTTTTTAAACGCTGAGTGTAGTTAAAAAGTAGCTCTGATACAAAGCCAAGTACTGGATGAAAGCATGGCTTGCCCTGACTTCTGCTGCAGCATTTGGCATGTAGGTTCCCAAGGATGGTACCTAATACATCATAGAATATTGTTCAGAGTAAAAATTAGATTTCTTATGATGATATTTGGTAAATGTAAATATATTGTTTTTATCTGTTAAAATAGGCAAGATGGTGTCATTTAGCATGGCAATTACAGAGATTAAATTAATTTCATTTTCCTTTATTCTTATTAAATGCAAAATAATTGAGCTCACATCATAAGAGGTTGGGACTCTGCTGTTTGTAGCTTCATCATTTATTAATCTAACGCATTAGATGAGAAGCTTTATAGATTTGCTTGCCTAAGGAAAAAGGAGAGGAATACAGATAAAGGCCAAACTGGATCTGTGTATTGTGTTTCGCACTTTGAGATACTGTCAAACTGTTGCCTCATTTTTAGTACATTTTTGTAAGAAAGAGCACTTCCCCCAGAATGGCTAATTGTGACTTAGTGCTTAGTCAGTCTGGGTATGCAGAGATTTGGACAGACAAAGTTGCTTGTGCAGTTCCTTTGCCCTCCTCAACATGCTGCTGGTATAGAAATGTAAAATTGTAAACGGGCAGGCAAAATAAAATACAGAAGAGAATGCTGTAAAAAGGTATGTTTTGTACCATCTTGGCCATCTTAATTGGCTGTCCTAGTTATGGGAGGGAAGCCAGAAAATAATATTGGCTGTGTTGCAGTAATCAGCTCAGAAGTGACAGAAGCGTTCTTCTTTCTTACCTTGATGTGGCTGGAGGGGGGTTGGAAATTAAACATTTGTCTCTGCAGTTCCACATAGCTCCAACTCTGCCAGCCACACATTAGTAAAATAAATCCCTCGTGTTCATATTCAAGTGGAAAGTATAAGGAACGTTTTCTGCCTTTTTTTTTTCTTTTTTAATGTGTCATTTATTGGCTGGTACAGTGACCTCTGTTTCGTGACTCTAGTGATGTGACTTGTCACACAGCTTTCCTGTCGTGATTAATTAATTGCTCTGGGGAGTAGTGGCATGTGACATCATGCATGGGAGCTTAGGTAAACAGTTACCTATAGACCACCTGTAATGAATCTTACTTAAATGTTATCTATTAATGCAGTTTATTATTTTTTTATGTGATTTTCATTTCTGTATGTTTTTTCTCTCAGCTGTGTCCACGGTATTCAAATGGCATGCATACCTATCAGCACCTTTTAGTGTTGCTAATGTAGCCAGTTTGGAACAAGATATACCTAGCAATTAAGGATATGGAATTTGCCAATATACTGGGAAAAGGTTTTGCACTAATTATGTGGAGGTGTGGCGCAGCAGTATGGCAAACCAGTCTTCAAGAGTATCTTAGTGGACAGTCTGGCCAATCTTTTAAATTGTTGTTCCAGTCAATTTTATTGACTGAAGTGAAAGCACAAATTAATTTTTCTTTCCATTCTCAACATTAAGGTTTCACTTCATACTCTTGATTTATATTTCAGTATTAATTGTGTATTTTGATTTGTGTGAGTGAACCCTGAAGCCCTTCCTCACTTGAGAGTCCACCTTTAATTTGGTTAACAAGACTGTCTCATTTCTGAGTAGCCTGTACATGAGGAGCTGATTCGTATTAACAGATAACTTGTGTTGGAAAAAGTGATAAATATCTAAGGTGTGGGGGCAGGGTGGCGAGGCCAGACTGTTTTCAGTGGTGTGTGGAGACAGGACAAGGGAAAACGGCCAGAAGCTGGAGCATAGGAAGTTCCGCACCAATGTGTGCAAGAACTTCTTTACGGTGAGGGTGACGGAGCACTGGAACAGGCTGCCCAGGGAGGTTGTGGAGTCTCCTGCTCTGGAGATATTCAAGACCCTGGATGCCTACTTGTGCGACCTGGTGTAGGGAACCTGCTTTGGCAGGGGGGCTGGACTCGATCACAGAATCACAGAATCGTAGGGGTTGGAAGGGACCTCCAAGGATCATCGAGTCCAACTCCATCTCTGGAGGTCCCTTCCAACCTACTATTCTGTGATTCTGTGATATCTGTATCTGGTTATGAGTATGTTAGTGTGAGCTCTAATGAGTTAGTATGAACTGATGGATATTGGTTTTCAGATGACTGTTGGCATCTTCCTGAGCAAGTCTGGTGACACAGTCCTAGAGAAGTGCTGGAGAAAGCAAACTAGCCTCCAAGCAGACGATTGATTTTTCCCTTCAAAATGAGAAGTAGTTACTGTGAGGAAATTAGCTAAATTGTTTACAGCAGGCAGATAGCCAGTAACTCAGCATTTTGTCAGCATTCCGACACGGTACATGCACAATGTGGTGCATTTCATGGACATGCTAGCATCAGCAGTTTCAGTTGACAGTTTCCAGAAACAGCTGGGTTGGGCTGGCAGGAGAGATCCAACCTGTGAAACACATTGTGGGCCTTCAAGCTCTTGTTTGGACAACCAGCGGACAAGGGTAGCCTTGCCAGAACTGCCTGGCTTCCAGCAACTCCAGAGATGTTGGCAATGTAGAGCTGCAGCAACTCGGTCCTCTTTGCTTTTATTTCTGGAGGGAGGTGACCTGAGGATTGCATTGCCAGCCATGGAGCACAGGGCCTGGAAGCACCAGAGCTATCCATAGTGTGAGGAGCTGGTTGGAATCACCTGGGCTACTGAGCCTTGGGGTTAGGGGCCTCATGCTTGGTTGCCTGGGAACCTGGAAACATTGGGTTGGCTTTTGTCAGCTCTTTGCTTTCTCCCACCTGTGGGAGTTACTGAAATTGGACAGTGCTAAAATTAGCAGCAGTTATTAGTTATGATCAGCAATCAAGAATATTTTATTCAGGGTAGACAGTTACAAACATTTTCTGAAAACTTGTTTTCAGAACAGGACAGAAATTACTCACAGCAAGTGCTGTGATTCCATAGAGCGAGAACTTCCAAGGCTTTGCAGTTCCACATAGCAAGAGGCATGCTCTTGTTCCACCAAGCAGTAGTATTTTCTGTATTGTATATTAGCTGGTATATTTAATAACACTTATGCTTAAAAAGAAAGTAAGCAGCTTCAAACAGAATAGGCTTCCTTTCACTGAAATCTAGAGTAATCGAGACAAAAACCAAACACTCATTAATGTCTGTGCTTAAGCTATCTGTCAGTAGAGTAATCAGTTTTCTGAATGTTCATTGAATAAAAATAATGCACCCTGCAGTTCATCAGTAGCTTACAAAGATTGACTTCAGAAAAATAAATGTGAAGATTGGTGTAGATAAATGAGAAGTAAGAGATTCATACTTCTTAAACACCTTGCTACCACAACCTCGTGTGTGTATGCATCAGCCTGATTTTATATGGGTAGGAATAGGCTTTTTGAAAAAATTCAATTCTCTTAAGTCAATCGTATACTAAGGGTGGGACTGCCATGGAAGGAAGAAGTGCAGTGTTGCTTTCTCTCCCTGCAACTGGTGTTTCAGTCTGAAAGCAAAGAGGTGCTGAAGATGTGCACTGCATATTTAAACTTGCCTTTTCCTCACTCTTTCAAGTCATCTTCTCTTATGGATTTTTTTCACTTAGTCCTGGCAGCAGAGGGGATTTGATGAAGGAAGAGGTTAACCTCCAAAAGCGTGGTTCAGTGATTTGATGTGTACCGAACTTTGAATTAGGGGATGTTGATATTGCAAGTTGATCTTGCAGTGGATCTAGCTAATGTGGGATTTAGGACTATAGGTAGTTTATACTGGGAGAGAGAAGCCTGGCTTCTGGTGAGTACGTGGCTGGCCCCAGCTGGTCATCGCTGTGTCCACAGGACATCAACTTTTGCTGTGTTCTGTAACAGTAGCCAGGTTGTCACACATTCAGCATTTAAACAAGTGGGAATGACTTGGCAACAAGGGAAGGTGCTGAGTTCTGCATCTGTGGAGGAACGGCTCCAGGCACCACGTGGAAAGCAGTTTTGCAGAAGTGGACCTGGGAGTTCTGGTGGACACCATACTGAACATGAGCCTGCAGTGTGCCCTTGAGATTAAGAATTGGTATCCTGGCTGATTCTGCCAAGTGTTGTGAACGGATCGAGGGAGGTGATCCTTCCCTATTAGGCCACACCTGGAGTGCTGTGTCCAGATCTGAGCTTCCCAGTACAAGAGAGATCTGGATATGCTGGACAGAAAGAGTCAAGTGAAAGGTTGTGAAGATGATTAAAGATCTGGGGAGCACCTCTCCCGTGAGTGGAGGCTGAGAGAACCAGACCTGTTCATCTTGGAGAAGAGAAGGCTCATCAGGGATCTCATCAGTGTCTTGAAAGGGCCCTCCTGAAGGGAGGGTGCCAAGAGGATGCAGCCAGGCTCTGTTCAGTGGTACCCAGTGCCAGGACAAGAGGCAGTGGGCACAAACTTGAACACAGGAGGCTCCCTCTGATCACCAGGAAGCACTTCTTTACTGTATGGGAGACTGGTATAGAGAGGCTGTGGAGTCTCCTTGGAGATCTTTATTAGTTGTGTGGACATGGCCCTGGGCCCCCTGTACTGGGTGTCCCTGCTGGAGCAGGGGTTGGACCAGAAGGACCCAGAGGCCCCTGCCAACTTCATCCACCCTGTTATCGTGATCAGACCAACTGCACTTGAAAGCAGCTGTACTGGATGAGTGGCAGGACCACCTCTATGCCATCTTCTGTGCAGACAGAACGTTTTTAAAGAGAGTCTGTTCTTAAATAACAGTTCCCTGTTTTGTCCTCTAAAGAACTTGAAGATAGTTCTCCACTTGCCCAGAAAAGGTTATCAATACATTTTGGGTACCTCATGTCTGCTTCTCAGTTCAGTTCTGCTTTTTCAACCTCAATTTTTAAAACAGAAACTCTTGTGTATGTACACTGGTTTGTTCAGCAGGAAAGCTGTTTGTCATTTTCTCCTGTTCCTGCAGGATGTATACAAAAGAATTTTTTCATCCTGCTATGACCACAGATGTGAAAAAATAAGCAGAAATCTCATTCTTAGCAGTGACTTGAGTCTCTAAATGTTAGACAAATAATGTTTATTGTGCAATTCACTTGTATGGCTTTTTCTACGGATTTCTTTTTTCTTTAAAGCCCAATTCGTAGTAGCTGTATTTGTGCAGCCAGCATCATGTCACATTTGTTTCCATGGAATGACAAACTAGGTGGTGAGCTTGGCTGTCATGCTGATAGCCCGTAAGCAGTATCATAGCCAAGATGCAAGGCAGGAGACTTTTATCAATACAGGCCTACGGAGAGTGTTTTTGTTGTAAAACACAAAGGTGTGCCACTGAGTTTGTTTCTTCGTTCTGACAGAGCTAACGGCAGCCTGGAAACAAAACACTCAAAATGCGCAGCTTTTTATGCAAGTGGAAGCAATGGAACCATTATCAGTGACCTTAGCTTTCTCATCTTGTTTTGCAAGCTAATTTTATATTAATTTCAGGCATAGCTTTAATCTTTGTCGGTAGGGCAGCAGCAGTGGAGTTACCCTTCAACTATTGATTTCCAATTTGTTTTTATTCTCTGACTCTCCGCTTGCAGAATGAAGATTGAAGCATTTTTTTTTTTTTCATATTAATTTATTTCCTATATTGAATTGTTAAAGTTTGCAAAGAGACTGATCTTGGATCTATCAGAGCTGTCTTCTCAGTGTAAATAGGATTGTTCAAGTGGTGACTGTGGAAAGCTTTGCAGGTCAGGGATACAGTTGTTTGAGGTAGAAGAGGAGCAGTCTTAACGTGAGGTGTTTGATTTTCCTGAAGGAGGAGAGTTGCCATTTTAGAAAAGAATGAAATTTAAGCCTTTACTGAGTTCTCTTGAGATTAAATGCTCGCACAAGAATCATTTCAGTTCTGGTTGTACTTGCAATATCAGAGACTTCGAAGGAGAAACAACTGCATATGTAACCTGGTGGCTTACACCTTCATGAGTGGCAAAATGGGTGACATTTCCTTTTTCATCGAGATCTGAACTGCAGAGTGGATGTGGAACAATAGGAACAAGTTTAACCAACAGAGGGACAGACTTTTATTCCTAAAGAAAATAGATACAGTTCTTTGGTTTTGGTACCTACAGCCTGTGGTGCAGGAAGAAATAATGTTCAGCAGGATTGGAGCTTATATGGCATTTGAAGTCATTTTAACATCTTTGGAACAGTTAAAAAAGTAATCTTATTGGTGGTGTTTTTTGTTTTTTAAAGCTGCAAAGGTTGACAAGCCAAAGTATACATGAGCAATAGCTGTTGAGGAGATTTATTTCTATGGTAAGTAAAATGTGGATTTCTTAACACTTTGAGATTTGCATTTTGATACTCTGCTGTGGCTTCAAAGGGATTATGCATACAAACTCAGTGAGCAGTGGTGGTTGCATGTGTGAAATGACATTTGGTGCTACATTTGCTTTTATTATATAAGAATCAGGTTTGGTTTCAGTGATTTAAAAAAAGGTACACTCCTAAATTTGAGAAGTTTAATGATGTTTCCCTCTCTTTATTGCTGTAAATTGGTAAGTGATGCTAATATCTGAAGGTAATAAAAAATAAATCAGATTTTTTTTTGGTTATGTTTTATTTGCCTCATTACTTGTTACACTTGTGTTACCCTTAGGAAATATTGCTTTTTGTTCTACAATGGAAATACACACCAACACTTCAAAGAGTCTCAGAAAAGGTCTGAGATACAGTGCATATCCATCCTTTAGCTTTAAGGGCTTTTTAGAAACTGAAATACCTTTCCACACACAAATAAAAGGAATCTAGTTGAAAACAGAATGATGTCAGGGAGGGAGAAAATTAATATCCTCAGGCTTGACATGGGGGGCTGCTTGGGCACATTGTATAAGTCATGGGAGGCATCTGCATCGGAACATAAACAGGCTGAAAGAGTGGTCTGCTGAAAGCACAGAAGAGTTATTCAGACTACAAAGCATAAAGATATCTGCCCCTAATGAATCCTACAGAAAACAACTGGACTCTGTTGGGTCACACACAAACTCAATAAAAGATTTTAAAAGGACTTTGAAGAGCAGAGAGTGCAACGTAAAAGTAAATGATAAACTGCAAGTATATCAGAAAGTGGGTAGCACTGGTGGGCATGTAGGATGATCAGGCAGCTGAAATTAAAAAAAAAGAAAAAATTATGTATTTTAGGGGAATACGGACAGGTGCTTCACTGAGTGATGAAGATGAGAAGGTGTCATCTGCTGAGATAACTGAGTATGGAGATGCCACTGTGCATCACAGAGTGTAGTTTGTGCTCTGAGGAGGTGGCAGTGCTGGCAGAAAGCGTGCTGCATGCCACAGTGCTGCTGCTGGGACTTGTGAATCTCCATGCTGCCTTTTGGGGATTTCACTTAAAAGAAGATGGAATCTGGCAGAAAGCAAGCAGTGATTTTGAATAGCAGTGATGGTCCTGAGAGGGTGAGAGCTCCCCAGGGAGTGTTTCTCTCCTTAGCACACTCAGCTCACTTCTTTTGCCTTCTCCTTTCCTCTCGTGGGATGAGCACAGCCATCCTGCAGTGCTGTTCACAAGCCCATAACTAACTTTACTGTGTAAGTCCACCCTTCCCCAAAATTAGCTCTTTCTTGATAAATGTTCAGTTTCTCCTGGATTTGCAAAATTGGAAAAAAAAATAATGGAAAAAATAGGTGGCTAGCCTTTTGGGTATATCATGAGATAACCATATTATTTATAAATAATTTATGACTTTGAAGCTACACTCTTTTTCTCTCCAGATTATACGTCTTGTATAACCGAATGGTATGATTTACCTTAAATTGCCCATCCGACATGCATCACAAATCTTTGCACACCACTTTCTTGTCTCCTGCATGGCCTTCACTTGTGGATAGGAGATTTGCATAAAATGATTTCTTCATGTAAATGTGATCAGGCTGAGGCTCCAGCATCTTGTTATAACATATGTACCAATTCCCTTGAATTGGGTTAGCATCTACCTCAGTAATTGAATCTATTTGTTAGTTGCTGTAGTTTTCAGAATTAACAACAAGCAGGATCTGTGCTCCTTGGTGTTTTTGCAGCAGTCTTCTTGTTTTTGTCTTATCCTAAGACTTAATTTCAATGAAACACAAGACAGGGGCAGGAAAGGATCCTCGCTGAAGCTGCCTCCAGCTCCTGCCCAAATGGCTTCAAGGGCTGCCCCTCGCCTTATCTCCGCTGGCCCTGACCAGGCAGCTGGCCCCAGTGCAATTAAAAAGGTGTGTGTAAGCTGGAGAGATAAGGGTCTGTGTCATCTAAGCAGCAACATGGGGCCCTTCAGCAGAAGAAGAGCACTGGAAGCTGCATTTAATCTCTAGGAGATAAGGAAACATTTAACAATATATTGACTCTGAGCTGAATTCTGTGGCAATATGTTTTGGGAGTAACTCTCTTTAAATGCAAAGCTGGTGGTAGAAGTCCTGAGCAAATACAGTGATGACGAAAGTCATGGTAAATGTATCCAGGATTGGTCAAATCTTGCTCAGGCAGCAGCCTTGGGAACTGCCTTGAGTGACTATGCGGAAGTGCTCTTCAGTGGGGATTGATTCCCTTTTCTTTTTTCCTGGTTTGAGATAAAAGCTTCTTCCTAAACCTTGAGCACAACCTCACTGAATCTCCACTGTTGCAAATTGCAGGACTGTGATTCTCTGCTGTTCAGATAGAGGGGAAGAGGTTGATCAGAAGGGAGCTGACTGTTGGTTGTCTGAGGAGCTCAGCACAACAAAGCCCTGGTAGTTTGGCACAGGGCCAGTTTGAGTTCAGCTTTGCCCGTTTTATTTAACTGTGGAGGTGCTCATGCAGCCTGCTTTCAGCCAAGGGACTGAGCTGGACCTGATGCCAAGGTGGATGGATCCTGGTTCATGTGCCATTTTTCCCACAGTAATGCAGGTGGCTCTGCCTGAAGCCTCTGATCTAGAGATTGTCTTGCAAGAGCAGGACCTATATTTGTGTTGTGCTGCTCTGTTGTAACCACCTTTGAGTCTAGGTAATCCAGAAACTGGACAGTATTACCCTGGTCCTGCTGGTTTTAGCCCCGCCTTTGTATAGCATGGAGCATTGTTGTTTTTTTATTTTGTTTTTACTGTTTGCTTGTTTGTTTTTACATCAATCACTGGTTTTGGCAGAAGCTCTTTGTCCATGGTCTCTCCTTGCATGTTCAGTTTGTTTTCTTTCTGTTCTTCTAGTTCCTTGTGTAACCATCCCTCCCCAGCTTCTGTGATCTTGCCCCTACCTTATTGTCTCCCCTTCACCTGAAGCATGAGTAAATGAGATAATGAGACACAGGCCAATCATCCCAATTACTCTGTATATGAATGCATATGTATGTTCTTGCATCTCTCTCATCTCTCATCTTTCTGTCTTTTTGTATGGCAGTCTCTGGAGGATGGGATTATCTTTTGGTCTGTATCTAGCATGTTGACACTGCTGCAGTATGAATAGAATTGACTAATGGTATACATATTTTGAAAAGCTTGAGCTGCATTGCAGCATTCATCTGGGCTAATACTGGCCAGCACATTACCATGAAACCTTAGTTAATCATCACTGTCAAGCGTTTTCCTGCATCCAGTCTCTGATTGTATAGTTCTAATTTTTGTACAGCTTCTAATAATTTATGATGCATTTTATATTGATATTAATGTGTTCATTAAAAGTTTATGGGAAAGATGTGCTAATTTAAGTTATGGTGATAGCATTTTGGTCAGGTGTGTAGTAAATGCAGAAATTTGCAAGTAATTTTTTTCAAGGCTTCTCCATCTTTCTGTAATTGTCAGATAGATACTATGAACTTGCCAGATCCAACGTGCTGATGATTGCCTTCCAGCTTTTAAGAGGGACAGAAATTATACACTAACTGTATCTGAACAAGATTCTGCTTTGATAGTGTGGTAAAACACGCAATACTTTGCTATCTTGCACTTTCATAAACATCTATTAGCATATCCCTGGTCTGTCAATAAAGAAAATAACGTAGATGAAGCTGAATCTACTTCAAGAGTACTCAAATAGTTATTGATGGCTTAGGAATGCTGTGTTATCAATAGCAGATGAACTGCTTTGCTGTTGTCTGACACTTTGTAGGGGTGTCTCATGAATCATTTTCAGATAAAAGGTAAATGTTCTTGCTGTCCAATTTTGCTCCTCTTAAATTGCTACATTTTTCAGCTTTGTCTGCACATTTCCTGAAGGAAAGCTTCCCTGTGGCAGAGGTGCAGGGTATTTTCTTACTGAGATGCCTTTTTTGAACTGGCTCTGAATTGTGTTGCTTGATTAAAGGCAAGTCTGCTGAGATCTTAGCACGCGATGATCATCTGCTGTGCTCTGTATTCCACAGACAACTCAGCTCTGGACTGGGCTGTGCCATTAGAAGGAAGGTAAAGAGAGGAGTGTTTGGGTATCCTTAAATATACCACATACTCTTGATGCCTTGCAATTGAGTCTGGAATAGTGGGCAGGAGAGCACATTGAGTATGATGCCAGTGGCCATTTCATTTGTTACCCCTCATTGTATCTTACCTATAGAGGAATAATTTGCAGCCCAAAAACTCCCCTGCGATGAAGGGAGTCCTTTCCAGTATATATTTTCTTTTAAAATGCAGTGGGAGATTTATGTGGACAGACACAGAGAGCTCTGGTCTCTTATCTTCATTGCTATCACACTGGGACAGTGTAGGCAAAGGAGCAGCTGAGGGTGGCACCTCAGCTGTTAGATGAAGAAGTGGGAGGGAAAAAAAAGAAAGAAAAAAAAAACTGGTAGATGCTGCAGCAACAATTCCTGACTCTGCACGAAGTCATCTAATCCACTGTTAATGTAAAACACTCCTAAAATCATCACAGCCTTTGATTATTTTCTCTGTTTATGAAATAGCTGTTGAGGCCCCAGGGCAAGAAATGGCGTGAGTTTAGTGGGGTACTGCTGCACAGAGGCCTTTGGGGATGTGAAGGCATAATGCCACTTCAGTGTTGGGCTCCTGGAGTGTGAACCAGGTCATGCCTTGTTGGAGAACACTCTGCAGAATGGGGGGGCAGTCCTGGGAGAAAGCTTTTATGAGCCCATTCTGCTGGAGTTATTCTGAAAGCAGAAAAATGAGATTCTCCCATTAACAGTGTGTGTTTTAGGCTGGTCTGTACTGGGAATAGATGGGGTCTTTGCACGACTCAAAAGTTTTGGTCTCTGGAACTTCTGCAGCTGAAGTGAGGGCTGAGGGATGGGTGGTGCCTGGAGCTGTGAGGGCAGTTTAGGCCCAGAAGCTTCGGTTAATGGGCTGTGAAGGGAGGAGGTGAAACACAAGGAAATCAGCTCTTGTATTTTTGACTAATTGGAATACTGTTGCTTTTTCTCTTGCCTTTCCTGTCATTCCCCTAATTTCCCCCACCCTCTAGGATTGACGCTAGCCAATTATATGAAATTAGGCTTTATTATGTGAAATTAGACTTCACTGGAATGACTGCATCACAGAGCAGTGAGATCTCCCCCCTCATCGTTTCTCCAGAAGCTGAAGAGTCTGCTGTTGACATCTAACTGTATTGCTGAGTTGCTTTAAAAACTACTTCTGTGCTGGGTCATGGGAAAGGTTTCCAGTGCAGTATTTTACTGTGATGCATCTATAACTCTAGCAGCAGCCATCAGCAGCGCTGCTACCTTCGCTTCTTCAATAAAGAAATAAATCTCAGTCATTTTTCCTGGGCTCTGTGTGCCAGTTCCATGAATTAAAATTCACAAAGAGAATACAGCATGAGGAGGGGTGGTTGTGTATTTACTTGGTTGCCATGGCAATAATCAAGGGCACACTTGTACCAGTGGACTCAGGAGCACTCAGATCTGGGCATGCCTGTATGCATGGCCCATCAGGATGAGTCTGGGACATGTTTCCCCCTTTCCTCCTGTCTTTTCCCCCAGTGTAGTGAGGTTTCTGCAGGGACAGCATATAGAGACAAGGCCTGCCTGGTGTCTCCTGGGGAGAAAGGACTCAGGGGACCCTCAAGCCACTGCCATGCCTAAATAAGAGAGTTTGAACAAGATCTGCAGCTAATATAAATTGATATAGAATTGTTAACAGGAACAGTGCATTAGCTTGTCATCGTTTGGAAGAACCATACTACAGCTCCATTAGATTATGTTACTACATTACGACAAGTCTATTATATGTTCTATTGTTTTGTGCTCTTGGTGCCAGCTATGCTGAAAAATGTGTTAAAGTAGAAAATATGTTCCAGACCAATTGTCTCTAGAACAGCTGTTTGTACTTCCCTCTGTTAGCCACTCTTCCTCTTTTAGTGATCTGTGCATTTCCTCTTTTACCCCAGATGGACTTATGTTGCCTTCCTGTCACTCACTTGACTCTCTCTTGTTGCCAGACCCTCTCAGGTCTCAGTTGCTGCCTTCTTTGCTCTGTATCCTCCTGCATCCACGTGGTTCCCAGTCTTCTTTTTTCCCCTTTTTTTCTTCCTAGCTTTTGCCTACATTGACTGACTCTCACCCTTCTTTCTCTTCCTAGTTTTTTGCCCTTCATCACCTTGCTTTTCTTCCTGCCTTGGCAGCCAAATTTCCTTGCCGTTTATCCATCATCTTCCCTGCACATGTCTCAGTCCCAATTTTCCCCTTTTCATTATGCTTTTTTTTTTTTCCTTCCCTGTTTTCACAGTATTGCACCTTTCCCATTTTGGGGTTCAGTAAAAGCTTCTCTGACAAAAAGCTTTTTCCTGTTTCATGTCAAGGCTGCTTCAAAGATTAGAGGTACTAAAACTTCTCAAAGAAAAAGGATGCCAAGACCTTTTCACTTGGGCAGGTATAGGCATTTTTCTTTGGCTTTATTTTCAGAAATACATGCAGTGCATTAATGGAGATACTGAAAATGAAATTTAGCACAAGGCTGCATATTTAAACAGTTGAAAATGGCTCTGAAAAAGCAAAGTGCCAGACAGCTTTAGTAAGCAGTGCTGCTGCCAGCCTCACCTGTTACTCATCATCAGGAAATACCATTACTGTCTTCCAAGTGCTTTTTCTCAGCATGTTGGCAAATACATACTCTTGGAAGATCATATTGATATCATATTGATACTGCAAATTTTGCAAGGCTCTCATTAAGAGTCAGTTGTACAAGGAGAAGGAGCTGGGTGAGTAGGGAACTGCTGCCTGCCCTGGCATCTTGGAGGAGGACGTTTGGGAGTGAGAGCCCTACTTTAGAAGTAAGCATTATTTGGGAGTCCCTTGATGTTAGGACTGCACATATGTGTGTGCATACACATACACATAATCCTTGCTCCAAAACTAGTTCTGTCTAAATAAAGACGTCTCATAAATTACAAGAGCCTTTATCACCCTGGCCTTTCATTTTTACAGAGGTGTCAGATTGGAATGTTGATATCCAGAAGACAGCTGGCAATGCTGCATAACATTTGCAACTGTTGAAATAGTTTTTGGGATGCTTAATGAGGAAACTCAGAGAGCAGTTCCACCAACCTTATATTGTCTAAGGTCTGTCATGACCCCTAGTGAGTTAATAAAAATAATTCTTTCATGCTGGGAAAAAAATGGAAGAGAAAATGAGCTGCATAAGATTTGTCTGTGACATTTAAAGTCTAAGTCTGAGTTTGTCTGCGTAATTTATCTTTGGGTATTTGCAGGAGGGAGAGCAGAAGAATATGAATGAGAGCATCTCAATTGTGTCTGAGCTTTCTGATGAAGAGAATTTCTGGTGACTCCATCTGGCTAGAAGGTCTATCTACGTGATCTCTTCTCTGGCAGGTGGAAGATAACACTAGGAAGAGTTCTTTGATTATCAAAGCATGGGAATGACTCCAGTGCAGTATCACCCTGAGACACCTCTTTCTTTCAGAGTGACAAGTGATGTTTCTGAGATGTTAGAGCTCATTTCCCCCTGCTGCACTGAACATGTGCATGCCAGATTTTCTTCGGCAGTATTAAACCTATCCACCTTGCCTGTCTCTTGCTGGTAAGAAAAGCAAGGAAAATACAAGGTATCTATGTAGACAGCATAGTGAGTACAAAGAGACTGAACAAAGAGGATGTATTTATCCCCTTCATTAATATAGAACAATATGTATTTTTTTTACAAAAGTGCCTAGTTGCTTGGAGTTTCAGTGAACTACTTTTTGAAATACATAAAGGATGATTAGACTGACATTAATTGAAGTCTTTCTTTGAACATAGAAGTTCTCTCTCCAAGAATGTAGCTTTTTTTTTTCCCCCACTGTTTTTGGCTTTCTTCTTGCACATGTCTGCAACATCCCACTGAGTATTCTCACATGTCCGTCAAGATTTCACCTTGCAACATGCAGCGTTGCAAATGAACCTACTGCAGTCTTGCATTCAGACCTTTCCAGACCTGAGGGAGGGTTACTTTCCCCATCTACTCTGCCCTGGTGAGGCCACATCTGGAGTACTGTGTCCAGTTCTGGGCTCCCCAGTTCAGAAAAGAAGCGGAACTTCTAGACAGTCCTGTGGAGGGCCACAAAGATGATTAGGGGCCTGGAGCATTTCACTTATGAAGAAAGGCTGAGAGACCTGGGATTGCTCATTCTGGGGATGAGAAGACTGAGAAGGGATCTTGTCAATGGTTATAAATATGTACTGGGTGGGAGTCAAGTGGAGGGAACCAGGCTTTTTGCAATGGTCCCCAGCAACAGAACAAGAGGCAATGGGCACAAACTGAAACATAAGAATTTCCATATAAATATGAAGAAAGACTTATTTGAGAGTGACACAACACTAGAATAAGGTACAAAGATTGAGGAGTTTTCTTCTCTGGAGACAATTAAAACCCTCCTGAATGCTTTCCTCTGTAGCCTGCTGTAGGGAACCTGCTTTAGCAGGGAGATTGAACTACATGATCTTCAGAGGTCCCTTCCAGCTGCTTTAATTCTCTGATTCTGTAGTTTTTAAGAATAACATTCAGCTTGCTCTTATGGGTATCCAAAGATAATTAATGGAGCCTTCTGTTAATTGCATACCACTTCAGTGTCAGGAGGTGTCTGTGAGTGCCAGTGCTTGCTTGGAGGTAGAAAAGAGTAGGCAGCCATGGGAGCCATGCTTCAGCACAATTTCCTCTGGTGTCTGAAGAGATTCGTGCTGGGGAAGACAGATTCTACCGTTTTATGCCTGTATTGGCCTCTGTCATCACTCTCCTTGCTCTGGCAGACGTTAGGAGAAGTTGTTTGAGGTAGCTCCTTCCTACACAGATTATGTCTTTCCCAGCTTACCCATACCAAACCACTGCAGTTTGGAGTTGCGAGTTAGTGGTCTGAGCTACACCTCCAGCCAAATTAATAAAGATGTATACAGATCATCTTTGGTGATGAGAATACTTATGAAAAAAGTCTGCCCATACAACTCATATGAGAAGGATGTGGAGCAGAGTCCAGAGGAGGGCCACTAAGATGATCAGAGGGCTGGAGCACCTCTCCTGTGATGAAAGTTTGAGGGTATTGGGCTTGTTTAGCTTGGAGAACAGAAGACTCTGGGGAGACCTTATTGCAATCGTCTGATACTCGAAGGGAGATTACAAGCAGGAGGGGAACCAACTTTTTACTCAGGTAGATTGTGATAGGACACGGGGGAATGGATTTAAACCAAAAGAGGGGAGTTTTAGGTTAGAAGTTAGGAAGAAATTCTTCATTCAGAGGGTGATGAGGCTCTGTAACAGGTTGCCCAGAGAAGCTGTAGATACCCATCCCCGGAGGCATTCAAGGCCAGGCTTGATTCTGGGACAATGACCACTAGGTTGGCAACCCTGCCCATGGCACAGGGGTTGGAGCTAGATGATCTTTAAGGTCCTCTCCAACCTATGTCATTCTGTAATTCTGTGACTCTTAATGGATGGCTTTGCCTCTTTGTCCCTTATTTTTTCTTTGCTATTCATGTTGTCCCCCAAGATTCTCTCTGATTTTTTTCTTGGCATAACATTCATTTTGATTTTGTAGCTGATAGCATTATTATTTTATCAAATAACGTGATGAATTGTTACAGCTATCCTACTAGCAGCAAAAGCAGTGATGCTTTCTAATGGCACACTTTACCTCTGCTGCGTTATTGCTGCCCATTTCATTATTTGCACGTTGATTACAGCTATGCTTCTCCAGGGCTATGAAATATTCAGCAGTGTGGAGCACTTCAAGTGCATCACAGTCCTCAGAACCAGACACCTGCCCTCAAAGGCAGGGAGGAGCCAAAACCTTTGCAGATTTAAAACTGATGTAAAAAATCCTGCTTTGCTTTCGCTTTCCCTGCACCACTGGCTGGAGATGCATGCTAATTAAAAGTTGCCACTTTTCTTGCACTTGTGATTAGATGGGAAGAGAATAAGAATAAATATACAGCGAATGTATTTCTACCATATTTAACAGGCTATGACAAAGAAGGAAGGAAGCGTTGTGGTAAAACTGGTGTCTGTGTGTCGCTGTGAAGCAGCTGGCATTATGGGTGGAGTTGAGAAAAAAGCTGTGTGTTAAGGGCAAAAATGAGCACTGCAGGTCATTTTCTCACGCTTTGTCTCTCTGTGGGAGTAACCAGCAATGATTGACTGAAATGGGCAATATTTTACCAAGTAGGAAGCAGATACAAATTTTATAAACAGGATACTTCATCATTAAAGAAAAGAAACAATTGCATTGACCTTGACACCGAATGAGTAAGGCCAGCATTGTGATAATTGAGAATGTAACCAAGCAACAGTTCTGTAGTCACTTGCACTGCATGATTTTTTATAGAGCGTGCCAGTAATGGGGAGGCCTGAATCAGCAAAACAGCTGGTTAATGCTTACAAAAAAGGAAATTATTTCTTTGTGCAGGGAGTTTGAGTTGTAATACGTGCTTATGCTGATTGTAATTTGGGCTTACGTCAAAAGAAAGTAATTGAATCAGTATATCCTTCTGAGCAGGCGGTTAGCCCGGCAGCATCCCTCATTTCTTAAGCTGCTTTAGAAACATGAGTCCGTTCTGAAAATTAGTGCTGTAGAAGAGATGGTATATTCCTTCAGAACTAGCCTATTTTATATCCATTTCAGTTGACTTTGGCAGTAATTAGACTTCCCAGTGCTACTGGTTTTAACTAGCCTCTGCTTGAAAAGCTGGACTGCAGTTTCTACTAATTTAGTTTTGAAGTAAGTTATTGCAATCAACCACTGAAGATATGCTCTAACTTCATTTTAAACTAGTCTTCCAATACTACAACAAGACAATTCCTTACAGAGTTAAAGGTGGAAGACCCTTTACATCTGGACTAAGCATCCAGGAAAAGAAAGGTATTTACTTCTACCTAAGTCAATTTACAATCCAAATTAGTTAAATTTGGATTAGTTAAATTTGGCAGCCACGTGGCCACCACATTATCCCATATCTAGAAATATGCACTGCAAGGCTGGTGCTGATGGAAACCTGCAACCTCCGTACCTTTCTTTATGCTCAGCAAATCTCTCATCGCTGCCTTCGATTCTTTCTTTCTAGATACCAAACCAGTACAGTCACTAAGTAACAGTGAGTTTCTGGGCACAATAAAGTGCAGAAAGCACTGCAGGATACTGTCACTGCATGGGTATAAACTACCCTGTGTACAGGTGCCTTTAATACTAATTTGGTCTACGAAATCCATTATATCGACAAGATAATAAGGATTTCAAAATTCAGTCTAACTTCTTTGGAAGAACTTTGAAAGTCAGAGATTTTAATAAAAATAATGACTTTAAAAATGATGTTAGTTAGTCTGGGGTATTTCAAATAAAGGAGGGGAAACTTTTTCTAAAAGTATTTTTCTTTGAAATTGATTTTAAATTCAAAGTAACAGGAGATAATGTATATTCTCTGATACATTCTCATAGCGTGGCATAATTGAGCTATGTTCAGAGTTGTGAAAATTTCTTCTTTTTTTCTTTTAACCTAGGAGGAAGCATTTGTCGATACTGTCCATCACTGGGACATCAAGCTCTACAGAGACTCTTAAGGTAATTATTTATCTGATTCCTTTTTGTTTCCTGCGGCGGTCAGTTTGGCTTTAGTTCAGCTTTATGAAGACACCCTTGATTTATGAACAATATGATGCTAAGCAATCACATTGGGTAGCAGCAGTATTACACGTAGATTTTACAGAAGCCTTTGCTTACAGTTTCACGAGCCATGATTTGTTGCGTGTTTGTGTATTAAAATAAAGACATGATACATTCTGAAAATACAGTTGTTTCTATGTCTTAAGAAGCAGTACTACCATTTTCAGCTGAAAGACTCGAAATCGACTGGATATGTTTTTGATATGCTTATTTAAAAAGCCTTTCCTTATCTCTCATCTCCTGCCCTGGTGCTGGGTGATTTGGTTGGTAGATCTCTTTTGGAAGAGCAAACCAATGGCTGCCTATCAGAATCTGTCATCTTTGCTTACTTTGCCAAGTTCTTAAAAGCTGCTTCTGCTTCTGTAAGTACTGTAGATGCTGCAGATCTATACACTGTGTTTGCTTATTTCAAAGCCTTTCTGAAAGCATAGCTAATGAGGTCTCCCTGGTATGGACAGAAAATAAATAACAAAATAGACAGCTGGGAGTTATATTTTGTGTTGAATGTACAAAGCTATCCCACTACAGAGGATATGAAGAAGAGTGCTATGGTTATGAAGTTGCCCTGGGAATACAATCTGCAGATCATATCTTGCACTTTTGCATGGGGAGCAGTGAGATCAAGTCTTCAGTATGTAGGCTGGTGCTGCTTTACATTCATTTACTGAAGGTCTGATGAGACTTAAGCAACATCACAATTATACTGGATTGCTGTTCAAATAATTAAGGCTTTCCAACGCTAAGCAGATGTGAATTTTTTCAATAATTATAGTTGTTTTTTATTCTAGGTATCTCAGACCTTGTTGTGTGGCTGTTTCTAGTAAGTGATGTTATGGTACTGGACCAAAGATAAATCCAGTGGCAGTAGGGCTAAACTTCTGCTTCTCGTTCTTCATAATGGCAAGGTCACAAATAGATCTTCAGAGCATCAGCTATTTTCTTCACCTTGGCAATCATTTGCTCTTTCCCTATTATTTATTTATTTACTTACTTATTATTTTTTTGAGCTGAACTGAATTCAGGGAAAACAAAAACATTTTATTCTGGGGAGAGGACAGACAGCTGCTTAGTGACTTGTGCACTCATCACTTGTCTGAGAATTACTTTCTTTACACAGAATATACTTTTCTTGGTGATGGTGGGTTGTTGACATTTTCTAAGCTAGTGATTGTAAATCCTGACATTAGGCTATTTTGACTTTATCAGCCAGTCAGCTGAGTGATCCCTTGCATTTGCAGTTTGAGGGATTTTTCTCAAGCAGTTATATTAGAGCAGACCAGTAATGAAGGGGCATTCAGTTCTTTCTGTATATGAATTGTTGGCTGGTGCAGTTTATTTAATTGTATGTAATGCACTCTGTGGTTCAGGTACACTGTAAGTCTCTTTCTTAGCACAATGGTAACCTTGAAACTTTCAAGGGAATCAGTGCTATTCTAAGGCATACCAAGAAAGTGTTCCTTGCTTACAGCATGTTGATGAGACCACAAGTGAAAAACTTTAAAAGTAATCATGTTGTGCTGGCTGACTGTGTGCATGTTCCTAGCTTTTCCTAAAAGAAAGTTCAGTCTGGAGAAGAGAAGACTGAGAGGTGTTACTACCAATGTTTATAAACATCTAAAGTGCAGGAATCAAATCATAGAATCATTAACGTTGGAAAAGACCTCTAAAATCATCTAATCCAACTATCCACTACCATCAGTATTACCAATGTCCTTAAGTACTACATTTACCCTTCTCTTAAACACCTCCAGGGATGTGACTCTACCACCTCTGTGGGCAGCGTGTTCCAATGCCTGACCACTCCTTCTGAGAAGAAATTTCTCCTAATGTCCAACCTGAACTTCCTTTGATGCAATTTGAGGCCATTTTCTCTTGTCCTGTCTCTGTTACCTGAAAGAAGAGGCTGAACCCTACCTTCCCACTGCCTCCTTTCAGTTGTAGAGAGTGATAAGGTTTCCCCTGAGCCTCTTATCCAGACTAAGCAACCCCAGCTCCTTCAGCCACTCTTTATTAGACTTGTGCTCCAGACCCCTCACAGCTTCACTGTTCTTTTCTGGATACGCTCTAGGGCCTCAGTATCTTTACTATAGCAAGGAGCCCAATACTGAACACAGTACTCAAGGTGCAGCCTCGCCAAAGATGAGTACAAGGGGAGAAACTTCTCCCTGTTCCTACTGACTATGGTATTTCTGATGCAAGCCAGGATGCTGTTGGCTTTTTTGGCCACCAGCATCCTGGTGGGCATGCTGCTGGGCTCACGTTCAGCCAAGCGTTGACCAACCCCTTCCATACAGTTTCCAGCCACTCTGCCCCAAACCTGTAGCACTGCATGGGGTTGTTCTAACCAAAGCACAGGACCTGACACTTGGTCTCATGCAGTTGGCCTCAGCCCATCGATGCAATCTGCCCAGGTCTCTCTGTAGGGCCTTCCTACCCTCAGACACATTGACACCTCCCCCCAGCTTGATATAATCTGCAAACTTACTGAGGGTGCTCTCAATTCCCACATGCAAATCCTCAGTAAAGATATTAAACAGACTGGGCGCCAGTACCAACCCCTGAGGACCAAACACCAGTCACCAGCTGGATTTAACTCCATTCACCACCACACTCTGGGCCTGGCTCTCCAGCCAGTTGTTTACTCAGAAAAGAGTACATGTCCAAGCCATGGGCTGCCATCTTCCCCAGAAAAATGGATAGGGCTCTTTTCGGAGGTGTGCAGCAACAGGACAAGGGGCAATAAACAAACTGGAATACAGGAAGATCCATATGAATATGAGGAAGAACTAATTTACTGTAGGGGTGACAGAGCACTGAAACAGGCTGCCCAGAGAGTTTGTGGAGTCTCCTTCTCTGGAGATAATTGAGATCTGCCTGGACACTCTCCTGTGCAACCTACTGTAGGCAACTTGCTTTAGGAAGGGATTTAGACTTGGTGATCTCCAGAGGTCCCATCCAACTCCTATGATGCTGTGATTTGTTCAGACAAAATTGATGGCTCTACTGATTTTGGAAAGCAGAAGCTGAGAGCATACTGTTACCACAACTTGTCGGACTAGATACCTCCAGAGCTACAGTGAATGAGTTCATCTGAATGTACTCAGTTTTTTTTTAACTATCCACACATAGTGCAGAGATGCTTCAGTCCCAGATCTTGTGCACACATGAAATACATAAATATAATTGGTGTGTAATTGATGGAGGCATTGCTTTTTGGTAGTAATTTTCTTTAAAAAGAATATAGAAATCAACAAACTTCACCAGACACCTTAAAGATAAAATCCATATGAAATGAGTTTAATATCACATATGCTTCTGGTGCCTTTGGAAGTCAAAGGCTTGTGATAGTTGTCTTTAATCTGCCAAAGATGAAGACTTGTAGTTCTGAATTTCTGTTCTCTGTAAACAATACTCAAACCTGGAAATGAAACACCTCTGCAAGGTGAGGGGGTTTTCTTTCTGTTTCCTGTTGAATCACTCATCATTTTGGAAATTTCTGTTTGCAATAAGAGTGGGTTGATGTTTCTAAAGGACCTGGATATGCTGAGCACTTGCACAGGAAATTGGGAATTGTGAGCAAGTTATCAGGTGCTGTAATACTCTATCAGTATTAGACAGCCAGATAACATCATCGAAGCAGAGCTGTAGGTCCAGTGATTTTTTTTCCTTTGTCCTCAGTGCAAAAAAGTTGGGGATGCCAGAGCTGAAAAGAAGGATCGATGTTGGTGAGATTAAGGGTTTTTTAAAAATCTGGATTTATTTCTCTCTCACACCACCCAGAAACAGCTGTTTGGCTTTGAGTGAGGCTGAGCGGTGAAGACAGGATCCTTTCAGCAAGCTGCTGCTGGAGGAATAGCAGCAAACTGCGCCCTGGTCACGGGGGATTTTTGACTGTGTAAAAACCAAACAACCAACTCCGGTCACATGGCAGCTGTGGTTTGGAGAGTGGCTGAAGGGTGTTCAGAAGTCAAATGATAAAGGAGGTGGGAAGGCAGAGGACTTCTTTCAAGTCTTTACTCCACAGAGGATCTCTCGCAGTGTGAAAGCACACCTCAAGATGCCTCGGTGCCTGTGCAGAACAGTCTGGGTATTTCACTGGTGTTATTCCCCTGGGTGGTTGTGTGTCTGGCACCCCAAACTGGGGAGATTACAGGCAGTAATCTCTCACTGACATTACAATGTCAGTTGTAGGAAGCATTACTATTCATTCAATATGTCATAAAAGCATTTTTGGACAATTTATGTCATGCTGTATTTTACATATCATCATGTATCAGAGCTTCCTCTCCATGCCTTTAGCATTTCACTTCTTCAATTTGTTAAGACAGGTGTTCTGTGTCTGTGTTGATGCTGATGGGCTCCCCCATGCTAGCGTGCAGTGTGAGCCTTGGAACACCTCAGCTGCAGCTTCTGCACGTCTGTTCGTTTCTTTCCCCAAGATATCAGGCTTCCTTCTGCTTTCTTTAGATTGCATTTCCAGATGGTCAGCTCTCCTGCATGAGTAACTGCCTCAGGCCAGCTGCAGCTCCTCTGCCTAAAAGGGTCATCAATATGTAAAGTTTGTGCTTTTCATTATGTGTATGTAGCAGGAGGAGCCACTTTGTCAGCATGCTCCCAGGGGGAGGATCTGCATTTAAAGGTCTGCGTAACAGCAGGGGAGAAATGCCTTTTGAAGGATATGTCCCTGGGCTGGATATCAGTGGCTTGGAGCCAGTGGTCTCAAAAGCCAGTCATGAGTCTTGCCTTTACCTCTTCCTTCTCTTCCTCTGGAGCTGTTTTGAGCTGTGTAGTATGTGAAGGAGTCAAAGACCCTGCCTTGTGACAGTAGGTATGTAAGGTTGTCTTTTTTTGATCTGCATTGAAAAGGCAGAGTGGTCCAGGTGCCCTGTAATGGATTTGAATCACTGGGGCTATGGTGGTGGATGCCAGAGCCATAACCCGAGGAAACAGGCTTGCATTGCAGGAATGGCCAGTGCGATTACAGAGCTGTGTGAGTTTCACATTTGATCCCAGATCTGCTGCAAAAATATGAGGTGTTTGTGGAAGAAGATATTTTAAAAATAAAACTAAGGCAGCGATAGTAGCAGACAGCTTTATTACACAGATGTATACCAGAACTGCTCCAAGTGGAACAGAGTAAAAGATTAGTTGCTGCTGTATCTCTGCCACATGAGTATTAGAAATTTGTAGATAAGTAATAACCAAACACTTGGCAATCAGAGAATCTATTTGCATTTTAAGAGGGCAATATTCTTCTTCTTCAAATAGGATGCGCAGAGAAATAGTGTTTCTTAATGACACTCCTCTAAGCTCAGTTTAGAGAGGATTTGTTTTGTTATTAAAATTACTCTACATATTTGAGACAGATTTCAGCTCAACAACTGCCTAACACATGCTAGACACATATTGATTTTTTTGTCTTAGACCAACGTTTCCCCTGGGCATGGTATTATTTATTCATAAAGCAGAAATGATGTCTGACAGGCAGTTAGAAGGGTGTATATCTCTAGTCCAGAAACAATGTGCAAAGCTTTGCAAGGACCCCAAGAAATCAATGTGCTGATGCTGAAGAAGCAGCCTTTTAATTCTGAGCACACGTTCTCACAATCGTTCAGTGCGGGAAAGGAAATTTGAATAACAAATAGTTACTATTAAAACTGCAGGCCTAAATTTTCATTCATCTTTATTCCAGTTACCCAAGCCAAGGTGGAAGGAGAAGGCAGATAGCCAAGCCCAGACACCTCTAAGCCGTAAAGCAGGCTTTCCACTCTTCCAGTTTGCACGTTTGTATGTAGAATCCTGTTATCAATACAGATTTTAAACTCAAGCATTGTTTGGAGAGTCAGAACTTCCAAAACGTGTGTGATTCATAAGCACTTACTCTAATTGAATATTAAATTGATGTCTATACGGCAGATTAAAATAAGAAATAGCTGGTCTATTTATAATGTGAGTTGAAACATTTCGGTCAAGCTGATCATTGTGATTGACCTGTTGAAAAAAAATAGGCAAAAGGAGACTTGTTCTGATTTTATATATTCAGAGTTAGATCACAGCACAAGTAGTATTTGCTGGTAGAAAATGTATTTTCAAAAATGTTTTGTCTACTTAATAAATCAAGCTCAGGATGTTCTTAAGTAGTATATTTAAAATGAGATAGGTATCTGAATATCTTGTCAAATCAGGACATTTTAGAATCTGCTTGTTTTTACTTAAACCACAGACATTTCAGTAGAAAAAGTAACGTTATCATATAATTAAATATTTCATCATCAGATGTAAGCACAAGAGAGCTTAACTGTTTCATTTGTTCTGGTGTTCTTTGACTTTCCAATACTTGGCCTTGAACCTGAACATAGCTTGATATATTTAAGAGTTTTGAAATTTGCTTTGTGTATTTGGAGGCAACAAAACAACAAAAGCCCCTCCTTTCCATTCAGTGGGCATGAAAGTTCCTGTCTCGGTTAATTAAAAAAAAGTGGTGTTATTTCAACTGAAACCAAGTTAAAATTCTGAAACTAAGAAATTAACATGTGTTCCTTAAATCGATTTGCAGACCACCTTCTAGTGGTAGGGGAGGCTTTGACCTCTTCAATCCCAAAGCATCACAATAAATGCAATTTTAAATCATTCAACTGGGACGGCGTAATCTCTGTCCACACAGGGCATGTAGAAGCACCTGAAGCATGCACACTTATTTGTTTTTCTCCAGGAAGTGGTGTGGCCTTAAGAAAGAATGAGAATAGAATACCACTGAGGTATCTTCTAAGAAGTCAAATAGCTGAACTTTCGTAGCTGTGAAGACAATACCAGGAAAACACTGAAGTGTTTTCATGTGACCCTTTTGTGGATTTGAAAATCTCATTTCGTTTGGCTTGATCTGAAGAAAGTATGATAAAAATGACATTTCTGTGGGCTCTTGTACATGCTGCAGTGGACACAGTTTTTATGGTTGCTATCTGATGAAAACACAGTCGTTTGATTTACTCTTGCCAGTACCTCTGAATGCTGCCGTTAACTTGCAAGACTGACTGTGTATTTACAAGCAGACTTCAAATAACAAATTTACTGCATAGCATTACAAATATCTGAATGTTAAGTAGCAACTCTAAATGTCAGTTTTCCAAACTGTTAAACTGGAGCTGTAATAATAATTCTTTTAATCGGTTTGGATATACGGGAGGCGGTCAGTTAATAAGGTTTGCTCATCCCATGCTCAGTGCATCTCTCTGCCTCTCTGAACTCTGTTTTCTTAATTTAGTTCTGTCATTACTGCTGTCAGGAACATAATTCTTTGCTTTTGACAGCAGAAGAATACATAGCCCCACATAAAGCACTGCAACGTGAATGCACACATTTTCTGCTTCACCAGCCTGGAGTGCTCTTCAGGACATTCAGCTGGAGTGTGTCTGCACCAGGCCTGGTCACTCCAGCTCTTCCCCTTGTCAGTGAAGGGAAGTAGCAGCATTTAGGACATGGTCCATTTAACCTATTTAGGAAGCTTGTTTTACTGTACAGTAAGATGCATCCTACAGGAACCTTCCAAGGTGCTGCAGTCCGAGGGGAGCTTGGGTACCCAGTTGCGGGATGGAATTCAGTGCCAGGCTGAGATAGGCATGTTCAGTTATTTATGAGCACACAGATCCTCGTGGGAACACAGCGTCCCCATTTTGAGTTGGTGTAGTTGTAAAGCAGTGCCTCTCTCTCCCTGAGCTATTTGCTGCTGCCTGCTGTGCTTCATCACCCAGCATGGCTGACCGACCAGGCACGATTTTCTTGTTATCATCACGATGGTTCTCAGATGGTTCCAGCATTCAGAAATGTAGTACAATGTATGCTAGCAAACTAGTGTTACCTACCAACTTTCCTTCCAGTGTTGGTGCTTACTAAATTTTAGAAGAGCGCTAAGCAAAAAAAATTAAAGGTAATCGATATGTTAAACACACTTTGTTGGTAAAGTTTATCTGATTACAGTACAGTGAAAAGAGTTCACTTGGTTTTACGATGTGTTCCCAAGATGGCTTTCATCTGATGCTTTGTTGGAACTTCAGATGAAAACTGCTTGATTTATGAAATTTTTAATAGGAGTTTCCAAATGGAAAGAAGATTTCTTCTTCATTTTTCTATTTATATCTTTTCTTTTTCCCTGAACAGTAATTTATGGAACCTCTACATGTTTTTATTGAAACACATTGCTTCAAACAAACCAACAGATGTTTCGGGAGGTTTAGTAAGAGGACAGCAGAGGTCATCCATCTCAAAGGTCAATTGCATAAAAGGCAGCACTGCTGCTGAGATTGTCACGTCAGGAAAGACGAAAGTGTTTTAAGACTCAGTTTTATTATTCAGCTCAGACTGATCTCAGATTCCATTCATTGCTCTATTAACTTGCACGATGGCTGAGCTAAGGAGACAACAGAAAAAATTCTATCTGGAATATTTTCAAACAGAATTAAATAGCAGGTAGTATAAATGTAAATACATTTATCAAAGACCAAAATAGTCCTAGAGCACAGCAGTTTCTGGCTGTTACAAACAGGTCTTTTAGGAGTTATTAAAAAATGAAAACTCACGAAAATGAACAACATAGCTAATGGTATCCTGGGCTTAAAAAATCAACTGTGAAAGGTACTGAGGCATGTTTCTTCCTCTGGAGATGCTGGTGGGCTGAGATGTTTGAGTCAGCCATGCAGATGCCCGTGGTCATTAGATGATGCCTCACTCCACTGCCAAGAATGGTCCACATAAAGCCTGTGTAGCTCTTAACTTATTCAAACCTGATTTAAAATAAAATTAATTTTCTTGTGAGCATTTCTGTAATATTTATCACTTTCTCTTACAGTAGTGATAGTAAGAGGCAGCCTGTTTTAATATCCAGAGCTCATCTGGCCCATCCATCCACGCATCCCTCCAGTTCACCTGTCATACTAGCTTCAGCACTGACAAAGTATTCAAACCAGCATCCATGTTCTACTCTTTGTTGTTAGTAAGTTAAGAACGAGCTCTGGGCAAACATCAATGCACTTAGCTTCATTTTCTCCTTTTAATTCCCTTCTTAATATCTCCTCTGCCATTATCCCTGGGGGAAAGAAAAAAAAAATTGGTTAGTGGTGTGTTACAACCACTGTCTCTTTGTCAACCGTCCATATCCATTTATTATCCTTTACTTTATGTTTGAATGTGACCCTCAGAGACAAGAACCATCTTTTTCTTCTTTGTAAGCACAGCCTCCAGCGTGCCTGTGTCCTGGCCCATGACTCCTAGAGGCTACTGTAACCTAAGGAAGAGAAAATAATTGTGATGGCTCAGTGCTTCACAACTTCCATGGGCTTTTTTACAGCGCCATGTGAGGAAAATGAATGCTATTATCATACAGCAAATGTGACAAATGAAGACATATGTCCTTAATAAAGAATGTTCCTAAAATATTTCTATAAATTTTGCACGCCTGAGCTGAAGTACAGTTTTTGTTTGTTTTTTTTTTTCTGGAGGACTTATGGCTTTTTCTGTATTCAATATCAGATTTCACAAGTTAGATCCTACAGTGCTTACATTTGCGTGTTCAGAGCTGCTGCAGATCAGAGGCTTGGAAAGCAGGAGGGCTGAGTATAGATGGGACGTTTGCCTAGCAGGTGGGGGCACTAGGGTGCACCAGACATGGAGAGATGGCAAATAACAATAGTTCAAAAATATTAAAGGAAAAAATGTATGTAAAATACCTTACTGCTACTCCTTAGTACTTAAATCTAAGTTAAACTTCAATATCTTTTTTTTTTTTTTTCATTTCAATAAATGTTATGTTAATTGAAATAGCACATTTAGTCAATAAATGTTTATTGAGGGACAGTAGTCTTCCTGCAGAATGCGTATCTTATAAAAGTCTCTACTATGCTGTTAAAAGCATTTGTTTCTTTTTATTGAAATGTAGAGCCCACACACAATACATGCCAGTGCAGGGTGGGGGAGCAAATTTTAGTTACCGTTTAGTGTGGGAATACTACAGTTACCATTTAACCTTTTTTTGAATGTCTTTGTTGCTAGATCTGGGTGTTGAACTCTTGTTATACAGAATCCTGTGGTGTTCCTTTTTTGAAATCATGCTCAATCTCAAAGTATGGCTTTTTTGGTGTGCTTGAACATTTTAAATGTCACAGTGTGACACTTTGAGACGAGCAGGCTATCCCAAAGAAATAGATTCCTTTTTGGCGGTGTTCACACTTCCTGATGTTTTCAGACAAGTTGTTGCTCTCTCTCTGTAAAGAAAGTACTCTTCTAGCTCTGGGTAGTTTGAATTTTTGACATCTAGAATGTCTCATGTTTTCAGGATAAAAAACGGAAATGTATCTGACAGGCTGAGTCACTGGGTGATAGTGGATTCATGTTGCTTCCATATGCTGCCAGGAAAGTTAGTAAGTAGGAGAAATACATAAGCATTACTTACCTTGTGTCCATTGTTTGTCACTTTGCATGTCTTCTTTGTGTGCAGGATGTTTGCTTTGCTTGCAAGTATGTGTGTAATGCATTTTAATTGGCATTTGAGCAACACATTCCTGGAGTGAAAGAGGTTGAAGGGTGAAAATTCAAGATATAGAAAGCTCAACCTCTAAAATATATATGACGTAATATATTTCTTGCTTGTTGAGGAAGTCATTCAGTGGATCTAGAAATATAAATCATTTAAAACCACGAAAGCAGAAGTCAGAGTTCAGGCTTTTCCAAACTGAATTCAAATATATTTCAAAGGAAGGTCCCTAAAACATAGTAAAGAGAGTTTATTCTTTTTCCTCTTGAGAATCTGAACTGGACACTCATTTTCTTGTGGTTTAACATGGCAGATGGCATGTTAGCCATGGAAGCACCACACAGTCATTTGCTCACCTCCCTTCTCAGTGGGGTCGGGGAGAGAATTGGGAGAAAAAAACAACGTAGAACTCATGGATTGGGATAAAAACTGTCTACTAAGACAGAAAAGGAAGAGAAAGTGCATCATCATAGTTATAACAATAAATACATAGATGTTTGTGTTTGTATTTATATATATAAAACTAGTGATGCACAAGCAATTGCTCACCACCCACCAGCAGTGCCCAGCCAATCCCCAAGGAGCAGCTGCCTGCCTGCCTGGCCAGCTCCCCACAGTTCTTAAAGATTTTTTTCACATGATGACATGTGGTATGGAATATCCCTTTGGCTAGCGTAGGTCAGCTGTCCTGGCTCTATCCCCTCCCCCAGCTTCTTGTACCCCCTAGACCCTCTGCTGTCAGGACAGTACAAGAATCTGAAAAATGAATATGTCCTTGGCCCTTTACAGTGCTGCTCAGTAGCAACTAAAACATCAATGTGTTATCAGAATTGTTTTTCTCCTAGAGCCTAAACATAGCATCATACCAGACACTATGAAGTGATTTTTCCTTCATGAAAAACACCCTGGCTGAATCTGGGACATATATATAGAGCTGAAGAGAAGTTCAGTGCCAGCAGTATTCCACCACAGGATCCTCACCCACCACCTTGGAGGATTTGCCTCCCCGCAGATGCTGTCAGCAGAGCTGCCCATTACAATGCTGTTTGCTGTGGTGTGGGTCCCAGCCATGCTCAGACCGTTCAAGCAACCATCCGATTGTACTGACTGGTTCTGCAGTGACTTGATCTCCTAGTTATGTTCTGTGTTCTTGATCTCCTAGTTCTATGACTAAAATTTCGTGTGTTTAATACATTACATAACTGTTACTTGGGATTTTAGATTGACTAATGTTAATGAGTTTAATCAATTCAATATCCATATGTTTCTTCTCTAGTTTTGCTAAGGAACATGTTTTTCCTACCCTTGATGCCACCAGAAGTTGGTGTGGGCTTGGGCTTTCAGCCTTAGCTCTGCATTGTCTTTTATCTGTATATTAAGAGATTCTGTCTTTTCTGAAGCCATCAAAACTTTTTAACTTATTTTGTGGCCATCCATTGAACAAAGCAAGCTGCAAACATAGCATTGATATCAACTTTCTTCAGACCTACTGATGGATACCTTTTAGAGCTTGTGAAGCCGTAGTCTGTAGATTGCTTTGAGGTAGCTGGAAAAGATGATGGGAAGAATCAGTCCTTATCAACATATCATCACTGTATTTGCTATTTTGAGGCCCATTAAGCATACCTTTGCAAATTATTGCCTTAAAGCTTTTAATATTCTTGCACTGCTGAGCTACATTTTCAGTGTTTATTCATGGCACATACTCTTGGCACATATTCCTGCAATCCACGCTAGGCAGAAATCCCCCTTGAATTAAATGGGCTTTTTGCCTGACATAGTCTTTCATTCTAAATAAATTAGCAGTAATGGGCTTGAACTATAAATTATTTTTTTTACTCTGGGCAGCTTCCCTAATAATTACTTTCCACTAATAAATACTTCACCACATCAGTGAGATAAGAAGAGTTTTTATTTCTAACTCTTAAAACTCAGAAACCACCTTTTATTTCAGGTGTGGTTCTGTTGGAAGGGAAGTTTGGTTTGGTTTTAGGGTAAGAGGAAAAGCAAACCTTTGTGGGTATAATTAGGACATTGCCTTATGAAGCTACAGCCTTCTGATACCTGAAATTTGAAGTTCGTACCCGCTAAGCACTTTCTGCATTAGAGGCTGAGGTGGCCAGTTCTAGGAAGGCTGGGTTGCTTTTTTAAATTTTCCAGGTATGCATTAACATTGACAACAAGCTGATTCATGCTAGACTACATTTTTAATATGGATTTAAATCCACCAGGAATCAGGGTAGTGAAACGTGCTACATGGCAGCTGGCTCAACAGCATTTTTAATCAAATAATAGATTCCAGCTGGTGGGGAGTCAACTGAGTTCTGAAGCAGATGTGACTTAATGCAGACCTTCCTCATTTCTTCAATAAAATGCTTTAACTTTGCATATTAACCAAATGTGAATGGAGGAGGGGAGCTAGAGGAAAGCAAATCTGTAAGTTTGAGATCAATGAAATGAATCATTATAACCTCATATATATAACCTTTATGAATTGCATGCATCAGTACAGGTTAGGGGATGACCTGCTAGAGAGGAGCTCTGTGAAGAAGGACTTGGGTGTCCTGATTGACAACAGGTTGGCCATGAGCAGTGTGCCCTTGTGCCCAAGAAGGCCAATGATATCCTGGCGTGCATTAAAGAGAGTGTGGCCAGCAGGTAAGGGAGGTGATCCTCCCCCTCTACTCCGCCCTGGTGAGGCCTCACATTTAGACTATTGTGTCCAGTTCTAGGCTCTCTAGTTCAAAAAAGACAGGGATCTCCTAGAAGGAGTCCAGAGGAGGATCACAAAGATGATTAAGGGTCTGGAGCTTCTCCTGTATGAGGAAAGGCTGAGTAACCTGGGTCTGTTCAGCCTGGGGAAAAGAAGACTGAGATGGGATCTGATAAATGTTTATAAATATCTGTAGGGAGGTAGGAGGCAAATGGGTGAGGCCGGGCTCTTCTCAGTGGCGTGTAGCAATAAGACAAGGATTAAGGGCCTAAAACTTGAACATAGGAAGTTCCGTACAAACATACAGAAGAATTTCTTTACAGTAAGGGTAACGGAGCACTGGAACAGGTTGCCCAGAGGTTGTGTGGTCTCCTTCTATGGAGATATTCAAGACCTGTCTGGATGCCTACCTGTGTGACCTATTGTAGGGTCCCTGCTTTAGCAGGGGGTTGGAATCAATGATATCTTGAGGTCCCTTCCAACCCCTGTGGTTCTATGATTCCTGTGACTTATACATAGGAGAATATGGGGTCTTGCACTCTGTGCAGCAAATTAGCTTAGACTCTTCATACACATCCACATACCAGAAAATGATTTCTGGTTTGCATGTGTGCTTGCCATTTTAAGACTCATTCTCTGTGCTCTGTCCTTGAATACTACATTTGGTGCACTTTAACTACATATTGCTGTCACTGCCAACAGGACTCATCTCCAAGTCAGTTGTTGGTCTCTGTGCTGTACTTAACTGGCAAAGCCACTGCACTATGATTTGAACAGCTAACCCCACCAGCAGTGTGTGAGTCTGTGTGGAACTGAATATTGTTCAGTCCTTTTTCAGTGACGTCTTTTTCTCTGCATTCTTTAAAAGTGTAAAGATTTTGATGGAATTCAGATAATGAGGATTTTATTGATACATTGAGCTGAAACAACGTAATTGTACTTCAAAGCCAAATATAATGGCATTGGAAAGGTTAGTGCCTATTGAAAAATGTCAATAAGTGCCACATATTCAATGGTTTTTCTTGTTATGCTCTGTCCCATGATCTAAGCTAAGCACTTAGCCAGGACAAGCAAGCCATTCATAACTTGATGCTAGCTGGGCCTTAATTCCCACTGTTGAAAGAAACTGCAAATGACACAAAAAGAACATACATTGACTAAAGCTCTCTCTGCTTAGAGTTTCAGCCTAGCCTGAATTCGTTACGCTGACTAATATTCTGTTATTTCACATCGGGCATTCTTTGTGGAACCAAGATGAAGTTCACTATCACCCTGTATGGGAACTACTGAGTCACAGCCTGAACCTCGGATTGATTACCTGAGGCAAGCAATGAGTCAGCTGTGGGAGCACAGATGAAGGCAATTCACCTGTGCTGCTGGAAAGGGTGGAGCCTGGCTCTACCGATGCTAGACCCATTTAAGAGCTGACTACCAGTAGGAAAGGATCTCTTCTGGAGATCTGCTCTGCTGGAGTTTCATAAGTGAGCCCAGCATACAGGTAAGTGTCCTATCTATTCTCTTTTTGTTATTATAATCTGCTTTGCCTAACTCTCTGGTTTATTTCTTAATTATAACACTTTAATATTCATTGATTATTCGCACCCCATCCACATCAGTGGGTTTTTGGTGGGAGAAGATATTACAGTGTTGTTCCTTCAGCTGTGATGAATCCTTTGACAGCTCCTATTCCTTAGCAAGAGCTGCAGAGGTTTGATACTTGCAGTCTGGCCTGAAAGTAGGGGATGAAAAAGCATGTCTGACCCGAGAGGCCTTTTCTGAGCTGAGTGATCCCTGTTTGCAGTTCAGCTGAGGTCAGTCATTTTGGTAAGGAGCTGTTGCATGACAGCAGAATCAAATCCTTTCCATTTTGTGCCAGAAGTCTGCTGTGAGGTAAGTTCTCTTTAAAAGAAATCATGTATTTTTACTTTATCCGTGTGTTCAGAATTTATCTTCTGTAAAATCCTGTGGTAGAATACTAAGGAGTAGTTTTATGTAGATGGTTGCAATTAAGTTAGATCTATTAATCTTTGCTAGCAGGAGAATATTGATTCTGGTGTTTTTGCACTGCCTTCTGATAGGATGGAGAAGTGATGAGTGAAAAACAAAGCCAGAGTGGTTTCATAATTTCAGGAAGTGTCCTGAAAATAAAAATAGATGTTTATATAGCTTCATTTTATTGCCTTTATTACTACCATCATGCTTCTGTGGCCTCTACCAGTTTCTGACAATATTACAGTATATATTTGAGATCTTTCATACTCATCTTGGTTTTGTCATGTAAGTTGCCTCGTTTCTCGTATGGCTTATTGATGCCATAAGTAAGTTCAAACAGTTCTGAACATAAAAAATGCACAGAAAAAATAAGAAGTAATCCAAGACATAAAGGAAATGCTGATAGGGATTTGAAGTAATAATTAGGCAAGCTTTTATATAGATGCTATTAAGAATTCATATTAGGTTTTCTGTTGTGCATTTATAGTTCAGGGGACTCATGGAAACTTGCTTGTTTTTGTCTATGACTGGTCCAAAACAAACAAACAAAAAAATCAGCAAAAATTGTGTTGCTGCAAAATATTAGACTTGAAACTTGATTTTCTATCATACAAAAGCAAAACCAGACCTTTTGAAAAAAGTAGAGAAATTAACCCAGAGCAGCTGAGTGTTTTTTGTCTAGGCACTTCCCTCTTGGCACCAAGAACCTGATTTCCAGTCATGTTTGACACACCCTGGATTGCACCCACAAATTTTAAGCTACAGCAGGAAATATTTCTAATACCAGCTTTCTCTGAAGGTGACATACTACTGAAAAACGTACAGATTTTCACTGTTTTCAAAATAAATGTGATAAATTTAGAGGCAGCTTTAGTAATGTAAACTAACATAGGTGAGCACTGGATGTGTTCTCATTTTCACAGGTATGCTATGAGCTAGCAGGCTGTCTTGCTCTCTAGGGTATATGTTGGTGCCCACTGAGCTTATGATGTCAGTTGAGGTTGCCATGAGGAAATTAAAGATACAGATTGGTCTAAGGCCTTATTGACTGGAATGGCAATACGTTGCTTTTCATTTGGATGCGCTGCATTCCATTCACCACGTGCAAAGGTCTGACCAACAATCTGTTGGTTTTAATGAGGTTGTGTCAGATTCACAGGGATTCGTTGCAATGAAAACTGAGAAATGAAGGGCAGCGCATTACATACTGATTTAAGAAAGCAGCAATTTCAGAGCTAATTAGTCTATTTATGAAATGGTCTAATATTTTTTTTAATGATTTGTTCATTTCTTTATAAACAAGTACTTGTGCTTGTAAATGCTAATTATATGAGCAGAGCCCTTCACTTTGCATGGGCAGAGCTACATTTGTGTTGAAGTGTTTGTTGTATTCGTGCCAAAAAAACAACTGAAAAACCTCATTAAGATCTGATCTTTCAAACGTGCGTGTACTTCACTTGACTGCTCAAATAATGCTGCTTTGGCAGTGTTGATTTCAATACTTTGATCATGAAATACTTCATTTAAGGGGGAAAAAATTAATACAGCAGTAGTGTTGATCTGTATAAACAGCTGTTAATGAGCGCATGTTGCACCCCTTCCTGGAGGCAGAAAGCCATTTTTCCTCTGAGTTGGTGAGTGATGCTCACCAAAGATAATTATTGTTTGATACCCATTTTGCTGCTGCTTTCTTAGCTGAAGATCAAACTTCAGAATGATAGTTTCTGTGTTTCTCAAGGAAAAGGGCTGCGTGCTGCTCTCCAGTGTTCAGGCTTTCTGTCCCATTTGCCATATGTTGGCTGCAGCAACTTCAGCACAATCTCCTGAGCTAGGAATAACATAAAGACATTCATGGAAGTAAACAATTAGTTGACTGTCTTCACTAAAATAGCAGAAGATAATTTGTGTGCCCAGTGGAAGAGGAATTACTATCTAGCAAGGAAAGAGTAGTACTTTTACTCTAGACTTTACTAACTGGGAAGAGTTACTTCATCTGAAAGCAACCTGGATCCCCAGAATATCTTATGTTAGATACCAGCAGACCCTCTTCTGAAGTTGAAGGGATGCAGAAGACGAGATGTGAGATCTAGCAGAGAGTAGGACAAGAGCACTGAGAAAGAAGTATGAAAACAGAATTGAAGAGTGAAACAAAATTAATGAGGGGTGAGGAGGTCACCAAGGGATGGCGAGGGTAAATTTCTGTGCCTGGCACTCCTGAGGGGATGGCTAGCAAACACTTCCACCTGACAGCAGCTTGCGTGCCTTTCTGCTTAGCCAAGATCTCATTTATTATTTTAACAAATTATTTGAATTTCTTCTGTACTTCTCCTTTGTGGAGTTCTTCCTGCGTTGGTTTTCATGTTTATTTTCTTAAAGAAGAAGAAAATGTGCAGACTGACTGAATATTCTAAGAAGAAAAGCCAGCAGTTTATGTAAGTTTGCTCTCAGTGCGCATAAAGTTGCTTCCAAAAGAAAATGCTGAAGTTTGGCTTTAGGCTTTCCTGGGAACACAGATAAATTGTTGTGTATTTTTTCTCTTTGTAGATTTTTGTAGGTGTTTTTATTTCCTCTCCATTCTTTTAATATTTTTTTTGCTACTTACCTAGCATCACACGTAACTTTGATATTTATCTTTGCACTGAGTAATTTACAATGAAGATATGCAGGGTTTTCTGAATGTTTTCTTTACCGGTAGACAGAATAGGAAGCTAAAAGTCATCTGTTTTCCATTCCGTATCTGTTTTGCAGTGCATATTGAAAGACATATGCTGTTGCATGTGTGATGAGGCTAATTCTGTCTTCGCCTTAATGGAGTTGTGCAGTGAGCATGCATTCTGATTAATTAAATGAGAAATTATGAATTTAGATTTACAGTGGTCTCTTAACTGCTTTCTCAAAGCTGACTTCTTGCTCAAAGATCTGTGAAACCCCTCTAGCCCCAGGTCTATCCCAGCCTGCTGTTTCTTCTGTCCTCATTTGGTTTTCTGAGCCTCCTGATGACACTCCCAGTACCTTTGTAACAGAGATGTGTGGAAATGGAGCAGCTATAATGCTGATTTTTCTCTTTTTTTTTTGAGTGGGTGGGTTCAGCATTAACTGCACAGCCATTGTAGCTTGTCCAAGTCTGGGATATTGCTGAGGTGGGCTGTGACATGGTCATTTTGGCTATCCACATTTAAGCCTCACTGATTGGCATTTAAGGACTTATTTTTAATGGGCATGTTAAACATGGGCCAAATTTAATTTTAGTGTTGTCATTTAAAGTCATTTCTGTTACAAATGATTTGCTGGCAAATGGGACCTTGGGTCTGCTGTAATTTGGGACTCATCCAAATTTCCATTCCTCTAAACACAACTGATCCAGCTGATTGTTCAGCTGTGCACAGTGCTGCTCAGTGTGTTAATGGAAATGAGTCATTCTGGCCACAATGAGTGCAACAGCTAAAAACCCAGTATGTTAATAACAATGTGTCTGCTATCACCTCCTTTAAAAAAAAAAAAAAAACTGAAATTTTGGTGTGGTTGGCTGTTACTTTCATACGTTACAAGTGGAATCTGCTTTAAACAACACACATCTCAGGGATTTTGATGGGTATTCTTAGTGCAGTGTATAGTGTCGCTACTCAGTATATGAAAAAATTAGAAACATTGTTTTTAAATAATAATGAAAATGAAAAAAAAAAATCTGATTTGGCCTAAAAGAAAATGAACAAAGCTTAGAATAAACCCCGTTATGACAAAACATATCATAATTAATACATGTGTTGCATGTGTATAGTGGAAGTGTCCACCATGAGTTTATGTCCCATTTAAATTCATGATGACCCGTCTTTTCTTTTTACTTTTTCCCTTGACTTGTAGTTTCTGAAGTCCCTGACGATTCCAGGGGCAAAATGCTTAAAGAACTCTTTAATGCTTGCAGCATTTCTCTGATGGTGTGAGACATATTTTAAGCACGATAACAATTGAAACATAATGCTATACACAGTGGAGAGGGTTTACAGAAGAGGTAAAAATGGAGATTTTTGTGGCTTACAGTGGAGAGTCTTTGGTATAATTGCTTCAAAAATTAGATTAGGGTGTACATCATCTGAAACACTTTTTCAGTAGTGTTGTAAATTTAATGGCAAGGTTTTGTTGAAATGAGCTCTTGCGGTCTGCAAGCAAGAGAATCAATCAGTCTGTGCCTTTTCATTTTTTTTTATATCCTTGGTAGGGATGCAATTAAATTCAGTCAGAAAGGTCACAGTGTGGGGTGCACATTAACCTTACGCTAACCCTGTATATGATACTGCTACTGAGAATGAGTTAATAAAGGTACCAGTTGGAGCTGTACTTTTGTTCTCTCTTTTCTTCATATCTGTGTACATGCTCACTCTTCTAATTACATCTGTGGGCATTACAGCAGTAGATACCTAGAATATTTGCAGTGCTGCTAATTAGATTGTGAGCTGGAGTGTAGTGGGAGAGACTGCTGAGTGCCACAGCTAGTGGCTGAAAATGCTTCAACTCATTTGTTGAAGTTAATGTTTATGCAAGGATATGTTAGTGAGACAAGACTCCTTCATTTCCAAACTCTGCTGATTTTTAAAACAGCAGCTGAAAAAAGTGGATTTAATTCCAAAGTGCAGTAGGATTATACACATCATCTCCAGATGAGAGAAATTAGATTTCTTATTGAGAAAACTGGACAATTTCTTAGAGTGAAGAGAATCTGATCTTTCTAACCTTTCTGATTAATGTATGGGAGGAAACCCCATTTGCAATTTTAACTGTAAAAAAAAAAAAAAAAAAAAGTGCAGTATAACATTAAGAAGAGTGATGTAGTTTCAGGTACATGTTGGAAAATATAGTAATCAACAATTCTTATATGCAGCACCTTTTCTCCAAAGGTTAGGAGTATTTCAAGAGAAGTTATCAAATTTTACCTTTAAAAGCATTTCTACTCCTGCATTGAAGGACATTTGTTGATATACAAGATTGCAGAGTTTCTAATAAATACACTGATGAGCAATGAAAATGAGAAATATTAAACTTATTTTTCAAATTATGAGATAGAGCAAGGGAAAGGGGATTTGGAAAATAATACAGTATGTATTATTTTAAAGCAAATTTTGAACAAGGTAACAAAGTCATGGAAGCAAAAGGAAAATGAGATTAAGTAGTAGTTAACAAGTGTATTGCACCAAAAGTAGCTGTTTCATCTTCTTTAGCTCCGTTGCTGAGGAAAGGCAACAGATGTAATCCACTTCAACTTTGATACAAAACTTGAAAATGGCACCCAAATGGAGAATTATCAGTGTGGTAAGAGATCTACAAAAGAAACTTTGGCTAGGTAAAAAATTGAATAGAGAAAAGATGGCAATGCTTGTGTTGAATTTTAGAATCGTTTAGATTGGAAAAAACCTTTAAGATCATCAAGTCCAATCACTACAAGCACTGCTCAGCAATTGTCAAAGCATTGGTGCAGCATCAACACTCCAGGTGCAATGCACAGCACTGTTGTAGGGAAAGTGAGCTCCATCCCAGTCAGGCCCAGTCCCCTTCAGCTTAAGCTGAAGCAGTACCAGAGGCTGCCAAGGGGAGGCTACTAATACTGTTTCTCAAAGGAGTTGAAACACATTGAGTATCTTCCCTTCATTGGCACAAATAAGAAGCAGTGCACTTATGAATTAGCAGATGACTCAAAGATAAGAGTAACTAGTATTTCAGAAGAGGGTCATCACAGCATAAAAGAAGGAAGTTTTTCTGCTAAGATGGAGTAATGGACTTGGGGTGAAATGTAATTGTGTGAAGTGCAAGGTCATTGTGTATACACGCATTCACTGGGCAATGACCATCTGAATTTAGCCTGAGAACTAAAAGTTGAAAACCATGCAAAAGTAAATACAGCTATATTAGGTCATCAAGAACCACAGTCCTGCGTCTTCTGACTTATCTTAAGCCTAGGATTCTGTCTAAAATCAAATATGCTGCTGCTGTTAATAAGATAAATGGAGCTGTACGTTTATCTTATTAAACATAGAGGTATTTCTGGCAGAGATAGAAAGTATTAACAACATGTTTTAAAGTGTTGACAAAACGCAGTGAGAAGAATAATGTGTACCATGCACATTAAAAACAGATGGTGAGTTCTAACTGGAGATGGTTTGCAGAAGGGCTCTTAGGACAACTGGGGAAATGATGGATCATGTGTTATACCAAAAGGCACTGTGAAAGCTTGGTTTGTTCAGCTAAAAAAGAGGGCTGGGATGCTGCTGTCTCCAAGAGACTCGATGTATAGCAGTACAGCAAATGCCAGGAAAAGAGCTACTTAGGTTAAATTATATTGATGACATATAAGGAAGCAAGGCTTGTGATCAGCGTTTCCCTGGTATGGTGGAGATAAAAATAAAGATAATCTCTATGATGTTGTTTCTTCAGTTTATAGAAGGGATTTGGGAATTTTCTGTTCTCCTGTGCTTAGTTAAGGTGCTCCTCTTGAGGAATGGGATGTCCATGTGCACGGAGTGCATGTGTGAATGTTTTAATTAAATTACTGGTTGCTTCTGCATGTTTGGAGCATTCCTCAATGGTATAATGTGTCTGCATGCTGTAGGCGGTGTAAAAGAAGATGTGTTCTTGGGCACAGGGCTGCCATGCAGCAGAAAAGGGAAGCATGCAAGAGACCACAGCTTCTGCGTTTCCTAAAGGGACAGTTATCAGCCACATCTGTTTTTCCAAGCTTTTGTAGCAATGTGCTGAGTCTCTTCCACATTTTCTAATCACAGTAGCACAGCCTAAATATTGATCTGCCTGCAGAGAAATAGAAAATCTCCCTTCCTAGAGTATGCAGTTTTACTTCTTGGAAGACTGTCTTTGCTGCAAGGGAAATTTCAGCAGTTTCACAGACTCACCAGAAGGCTGAGGTAGGAAGGGACGTTTGGAGCCATCCGGACAAACTTCTGCCCAAGTGAGGACACCCAGAGCAGACTGCCTAGGCCATAGACAGGCTGCTTTTTAGAGTCACCAAGGAGAAGAACTCCAACTGCAATTTCCTGTGGAAATGGTTTGAAGTCACGCAGATGAACGTTAGATGGGATGGCATCTGGCACCTACAGGAAAGCTTGGAGCTGGAGTGAGGATGAGACAACTCAAAAGATGCAGGAGATAATAGAGAGCCAAGTCTTGGTTTTGCAGTGCAGATACAGTGTGCCACGCTGACATGGTTCCTTCCAAAAGGCAGGCTTAATTCAATTATCTGGACAAGTTAACTTTGGGCACCAGTCATACTGGAGATAAGTACTGTGCTGACAACAGAGCTGCATATTTAGTTGTGTTGTCAGTGCTCTGACCAAAGAATGGCTTGGTTCTGTTTTCATATTGGTGCTGAGGAGGATCTCAGACGCGTGAAATTGAGAGCATGGGTATGAAAGGAGAATGTGGTGGGTTGCTTATGTGGCCTCAGCGTTGTCCTGCAGTCCTACCAGCAGACCAGGGCCATGCTTGAAGCACTCAGATCAGGGCTGATGCCCATTTTCCCCCCATGTCAGTCACTGTTCATCTTCTGTTACTGCGTGTGGTCCTTTTGAGGTTTGTGCTGATCTGTGGATTTTAGAAGAAAACATGTGTCATGATTTCTGTTCTCCTTAACCTTGGGAAAAAAAAAAAAAAACAGAACTTAAGATTTAAAAGGAAATCTAGCAATTTGTTTTGTCCATTCATATGTAAATGCTCATGTTTCTTTAACTGGCAAGCAAGAGAAGAATAGGGATGACAATTTATTCCACTTCAAGCATGCAGGCTTTTCTTTTTGGATCAACCAAAACAGTGGTTATCATTACTTGGGTTGTATCTTGTGTATAAGCAGCAAAAGCATCTGGTTCTTTTTTTTCCCCTTAAGATTATTCTCGCCCAGTTTCCCTGCTTACGTTGTTTACCTCTGCCATGACTATTTATTCCAAATATATTAAACACTTTAATTAAGATTTCATGGCTGAAGCAGGTGTAATATGTATTTTTAGGAAGGTATTGGATGCATTTCACTGTTGCTTTTCAAAGGATTTTACATGCTGATGTACATGCTTTGAGAGTGAAATGATGTCTTTTGTGTCAGACATGCAGTGTGGCAAGCCAACAAATGTGAGAATCAAGAATGACTCAATGCCACAAACAAGAATGTGCAATTTTCTTGTTTCATTCCTTCATCTAGTTCTGTTTTATACCAACAGAAATGGCACATCTTCCACCTGTGTGTAAGTGCAGGTTCTACATTTCTACAGTGCATAGGAAAAGCTTAATCAGGGCTTTCCCTTAAGGGGCAGAGGAAACCATGGCACTGTCAACCAAATCATCACTTCCCTGAAATAAATCTGCTTTACAGCTCAGCTGAGCAGGAGTTAGGCTCACAGGCAGGTATCTGCAGTTTTATTTTTCGTGGTACAAAAACCTATGAATGTGTGTTGTAACTATGCACTTCACTGTATAATTTTCTGGTTAATGATGCCTTAAAATTGTAGAGCAATTGTATTAATTTTTATATGGCAGCATGGTGAGAGTTCAAGAACACTACTTAACCAGTATTGAACTTCAACTTGTACACTGAGGTTCATGGATTTATTCGCTTAATATCTCTTGATATTAGTACAAATGATAATCACAGGGATAAAATATAATGAAAGTGGTGTTCTTAGGGAATAAAATAACTACCTCTTCTTAAGAAAAGCAGGAAGAGATACAATTTAGTGTGCTCAAATGTGAGAGATGGAAGTGATGATGGTCCTCCAAAAACTATTACATGAGATGAAGATGATCTGTCCCCAAATTCTCATTACTGAGACATGTAACGTTACACGTAACATACGTTACTGTAATTATAATGTAGCACGGGAACTATTCTTTTTGCTTCAGGAGTAAGGAAGCACATGTTTTTACTATCATATCAGTCTATTTTATTATTTTGATATTATTACAGTCAGCATTATGATTCTGTTAGATGTCCAGATGCTACTACTTGGTCCTCTGCTTTTAGCGCTCCTCTCTGATTGCTACAAGTTGCTTCGCCATAATGTGGATATTCTTAATGGTATCAACAAAGAAATGTTCATTCCCACATAGTTAAAATATAAATTTGCAGCCATTCTTATCCATGTGGCGGGGGAAGGATCTAAGAAGATTACATTACATAAAATTGACTTCTGATCTTCACGTAAAGTGAAATCTGTTTCTAATCTCGTTTGAGATAAGAATTCATAATGACCATCTGCATGAAAATTTTACTCACAGTAATTTATTTAAGAAGAAATCTGGCTTAAAATCTCAGCTTTTTTTTCTTTTTTCCTTGAATAAAATTTGCTAGTCTGGCATTTCAGGGAAGAGCATCTGCTGCAAAGATGTGTTTGGAAGTCGTAAGTTATGACACTTTACCTTTTTAAACAAGTTTTTCCACTTGTGCTGCCTCTTAGAGCCACTGAAGTCTCCAGCTGCTGTGAACAAGCTCTGCACTGAAGACATCATTCTGGTTTGGGCTGACTTCATCAAGATTAGATAAAATCCCACTTCACTCCTTAATATGAATATCTTTGTTCATCTTTTTCCCTAAAAATAATAGTCTGACATCGTGATTTCCTTTCATTGGAAAGAAGTTTTGAATATTCCTTCTATTAAAAATGGGCATGTCTCATATTTCAGCCTGTTAAAAAGAAATTTATTTACAACAGTCAGGGGCTAATAATATTTAGAAGGTCTAATCTGCTCTCCATTTTTTCATCATCTTTGACAACTTGTTTAGAAATCCTGTGTTTGCAAGTTCAAGCCCAGATTTTCAGTATGTCTCAATGAATATGTTCATTGGGATTTGCAAAAGCTTCGTACTTCAGCTGTATTCTATCTCCACAGGAGTTTTTTCTCTAACGGACATTCAAATAATTATCCTTTATTTACATAAATAGTTACGCAAATATTCAGAATTCACATTACATTAAATAATGTGCTCACATTAATGTAATATATTGACACAAATCTAAATTCAAATGTAAAATGTTAATTTAATGTACTTGAATATTCTCACTGCAGCCTTACAGCAGGCTAAGGATGCTATAGGGGCACAGTGTTCCTGAAACTCCTTGACCTTGCAAGAAAGCAGTTACAAGCCAAACAAGGATGTGAAAATACCTTTCACAGCTGTGACAGCACAACATATGTTACTACTTTGTGTGTGTACGAGTAGAGATGATTTAAACTCTGCTTTTGGCTGATTATTCTTATGGGGTCTTTTCTTTGATAATGAAGATGCCGTTGGCGAAACCTATTCAGAAAGGACAGAGTGGGTATTCCTGCAGAGACTGCCGGCTAGATTGGGATGCTTCTGGCATACAGATATTTGTAACAGATGTTTCCAATTAACTGTGATAATGCTGGAAAAAGAATAAATGAACTTCCTCCAGGATCTTCTAGATGAATATTGATGCAATGCAGTTCTGCTCAGGCTGGAAGGTTTTAATGTACTGATGCTTGGGGCGGGGGTTGAAAAATCCAAGAGAGAAGATTTGGCTCAAAAGCTGATGTCCTTTCTGTGGAAGCAGGTTCAGGAGAGACCTTCTGTCTTGAGTTCACTGCCTGTCCTGGCTTGCTCTGTCCTCGTTCTGGGGATAGTGCCAGTGCCACCACTTGTCCGCAGAACCCTGGGGTTGCACCACTCAATAGAATTTAAAGTGCAAAACACAATAAGGTTTGTGATTTCAAGTTATCTGCAGTGGTTTCCCCATCCATTTTAACCACTTTCTAGCTAGCAGAGCAGAGAGAGCAAGGCTAGGGTCACCTGAAACAATTTTCTGCTCATTCTAAGTAATGCTTGTGCAGTGTGGATGAAGCATGAATGTATGTTCATGTTGTACAGATCCAGTGATGAATGGAAGATCACTGCTGGTGGTGCTTTGGGTTTGGGCAGAAGGGGGCTAGAGCTGCTGGAGAGGAGAAGAACAAGGATGCAACTGCAGCAAGGTGGGAGCTTAAGAAAAGAGTGGGAACACATGAGAAGGAGTCTGAGGTGGTCAGACACAACTAACAGAAAACCTTATTCCTATTGGTCTGTCAACTGAAAGCGCAAAGCAACTGTTACACTGGATGATAGGTGGCTACTTCATATGGAAATGTAACTTTGGCTACTTGTCTGCATCTTAGGTATGAGGGTTCTACACTTCTGAGATAACTGCCGTTCACTGAGTTTATTTTCTTCTGTCTTCTGAAGTTTGGAAAGAAAATAAAAGAGAGATTAATTTTCTGGACTTGATTAGCCATTTATCATGGAACAAAGTTCTTCTATATGAATGGGACTGTGAGCAGTGATGCTTCCCATTTGAAGGAACAGGGATTGGTGGGCCAAGGGAAGCCTGCCAAGCTGCTGTTCCTAAGCAGACTTATGTGAGCAGAGATTCTGGCTTTGGCTCACTGTGACTTCTGGTGTCTCATACAGAGAGGATGCTGACAGCAACACTAAGCATCTGCCTTTAAAAGTGACAGTAAGGGTGAATTCATATTTTGTCTTTTCCTTCCCCAGGCAATGAAAAAGGAGAAAAACTGTAATGAAATCCATTAGAAACCATGAGATGGGCAGTGAGCTCAGCAAGATGAATTTGAGTATCATTGAACTATTTACACAAAACCACCTTCGGTGCTGCGATAGCTCATAGCTCCAGAGCTGTCAGGGCCACCTCTGTCCCTGTGCCCATCTGTGGTGGAAGGCAGGAGCTGTGCAGCCAGGCTGGGTCAAGGTGTAGGCATGTAGGACCTCATAACATCTGCATCCCACCCAGACTTCATGGGGAGTGTCTGACTCCTATCCGTCTGTCCTATCAGTCTGCTTTGGTGTGGGAGAGATGGCCTAGTGACACCCGCATAGTTCCCATGAGCTTAATGCAAATACTGAACAAGAATTTCAGGATTTGGTTAGGTGTGGGGGTTTTATAGGCAGGCTAATGTGATCCTCTGTGATGTGCAGTTACATGTTCTGGCAAAGCTTGCTTATTTAAACAAATTTCATCGTTTGCTGTTTTGTCCAGCGTATTTAGTGCAACGCAGGGTCTAGAGGTGAGGAGCAGGCTTCAGCTAACCCTGTGGTGCGCCAGCAACTTAGTGGCCTCACCTTGAGTACTGTGTGCTGTTTTGGGTACCACAGTACAGAAAGGAGATAGCCTTCCTCTGGACAGTTTCTAATAGTTCTAAAAAGGTGGTGAAGGTTCTGGAGGGCAAGGCATATGAGAAGTGGCTGAGGTCTCATGCTTTGTTCAGCGCAGAGCAGAGGAGCTGAGGAGAGGCCTTATGGTGGCTGCAGCTCCTCACAGGGAACGGAGGGGCAGCAACAGGGCCTGAGGCAACAACACGGGGCTGTGTCAGTGGAGGGAGAGGTGGGGGGTTAGGGAAAGGTGGTGGGCATGGAACAGACTCCCTAGGGTAGTGGTCATGACACTCAGCTGGAGTTCAAGGAGCATTTGCACAGTTCTGTCAGCTATAGGGTCTGATTTATAGGTGGTTCTGTGTGGAGCCAGGAGCTGGACCCAGTGATCCTTAAGTGTCCCTTCCAGCTCAGGATATTCTATGATTCTCTGTAGAACTGACAGAAACTGCATTTAATTGAAAAATTCTTGCAGTCCACATGGCCTTGCAGAGTTTCTTAATATCTTGCTCAGTTTGCTGATGGAATGGTTTATTGTATGGTTATGGTTATTTTCTAAAAACAGAGATGTACAGACATCTTAGGTTGTTCTTCTTGTGCAGGTGCTGGTCAGAGCAGTGATGCTGTGTGCTGTCTGTCTGTTCATTTGCACTGTCTGCCAGCCCCTATGCACATGAGTCCTGGGAGGAAAGCAGGACAGAACCTTTATGAACAGATATAAGAAGGGAGAAATTGGTGATGTTGTTTGTTTTATTTTAGTTTTTGCACTTCTTTAGGCTATTTTTTTAATGACCATAACGCAAGTCAAACTCTTGCAGTGTTGCTACATTGCATGCCAGTGCCACATGAGGCACTGCACAGGCAGGCAGCTTGCTCTGCTTTGTCCTGTGGTTGCTTTGGAGTATGCTGTAGACAGCCTTGGTTGCGTAAAGAAGTGTTAGGAGTAATTAGCTAATCTTTTATGTGTCTTTGGTGTGGATTAAGGTTGTTCATCTTGTTTTTTCCTGCTTTTTAAAACAGTTTTCTCTTTTGAACGATAATCAAAGAGACTAAGAACTATGAGCTGATGATATGCTATCCCATTTTTCCAAAATGAGTCTTCCAAAATTAAACACTATCTCAATTCATTGTGGTTAAATCAAAGTTTATACAGATGGATTCTCTGCTTTGCCTTGCCTTCCCTTCCTCACTCTCCTTTTCCTTTTCTCTGTCTTTGTATCTGGCAGATCCCCTCTTTTATGAACAAACAAATTCCACAAAGATCTTTAGTACTGATTAAGTACTCAAATAAGCTTCCAGTAGTTTTTGCAGAGCAGTAGATCTGGTGAAGGACTTGTATACTTTGTGCTAATACTTACTATATAGATATTTTAATTTTTATATTTTTTTATAAATAACAAATTTGTTGAATGGAAACATTTTTATCAGTTATGCTTTTGCTGAATATGATGCCACTACCCCTGGCAACAATACTGGGATAATTCTGACAGGATCAGGACTCAGGAATACAAGTTAGCTCTGGGAGACAGGTACCTGCTGGTGATGAGCTATGACACAAGTATTCTTTCTTTATCACAACTTGTCAACATATAACAGAAGGATATCATCCTTTATAAATGCTAAAGGGAGATAATCTGAAATCCTTGGCTGATACCTAGATTTATACTTTCTGGTGGCTGTTTTGCCAATTACCATGGTATCACTTCCATTTCCAAAACCTCTGTCTGCTATAGTCCTCTGTAGTCTGTCCAATTATTTTGATGCACTTTAATCAGATTTGACATTTAAAAATAAATATGATTCCCTTGTGCATTTACGGTTTAGCAGTTTCATTTAAATAATCAATTCTTGTCCATATATCCAAATAATTTAGGAGTATTTCTCCTGGTTAGCTATGACAATACTAGATAATTGATTTGCGCTGTTTTTAACCAAATCTATAAAGATCTGAATGTCAAGAATCTGAAAGAGCTTTGGCAGGAAATGAAATAATGAAATTAAAAAGTGGAAAATAGGAAAAGCGAGAGGATACAGAAGAGGAGTAACCAAAAAAAAAAAAAAAAAAAAAAAAAATTGCTGGCCATTGCTAGTGGTAAATACAGTGGTTTAGAGTGCCCCTGTAGAGTTAGGCCTAATAAATGGGGTACCTTTGAAGATTAAGAGGAGTAGAAAATGAAATATCAGTGGTGCAAAATTTTTCTTCGTTTTTAATAAAAATGAACAAGCTGCAAAGAAAAATAAAAGGCAAGGTAAAGTTAAAGGAAGCTCATTTGTAGCCATTTGTGTCCTAATGAGTAGCACTGGGAAGCCATCTATACCATAGCAGGCTGAATTACTTAAATCTTTGTAGTGCCTTGAGTTGACTTCTGGAAGAAGGGGCTTGAGACATAGTCCCAAATTAAAATCCAAACAGCCATAAGTCTTTATGCAGTTTGTGTAAGTGATATCTTCACCTGACTTAGTTGTGAGCCTTCGGTGAAATATCTGACCATAGATCCAAATGGTGTGTGTCAAATAACACAATTCAATGAGATAGGTAGTTCAGTGTGAAGTCCGTCCCTCTTCAGCAGGAGCACAGTCCAGAGCATGTGTATCTTCATCCTCATGGTTTTCATCAACAGCAAACTCCAAATTTAGCTAAGATTCCTAATCTAGTGCCCATTGCAGGGGAGTTGGAACTAGATCGTCTTTAAGGTCCCTTTCAACCCAAACCATTCTGAGATTCTATTATCTATAGGACTAAGGTTCTGTTAGCACCTGTTGCAAGCTAGACACATCTCTGTTTGAACATATGGTGTAACTTCAATTTAGAGAAGTAACTTGCGATTGTAACTTTTACTCTGTAGTCTACTGTATATGTTCCTGTAAACAGGATAAAAAGACAGATGTTCATAATTTTCTTAAGGATGTTTGCACTGTATTTGTAAAGAATGAATTTGATATCAGAGTATTAGAATGGCAGTACCTGGATTTTGGTATACGTTATTGGAGAGGGGAACTCCTGCTTTGTGCTTTCTGAAAATTGTGTGTTGTAGCCCTCTGTCTTTTAGTTGCAGATTTGAAGCGTGTGCGCGCGCACGCTGTAAAAGATGTGATCAAATCAGGTTTTAATGCCCCTTACTGTCCCAGCAAGACCATGCATGATTTCACAGAGAAGTTCTTCTATGAAACTTTCTAGAGTTCGTTAGTAAATTCCTCCACTGACAAGGGGAAATGGTTTTAAGCTGAGGGAAGGGAGATTTAGGTTGGACGTCAGGGGGAAATTCTTTACGGAGAGAGTGGTGAGGTGCTGGAACAGGCTGCCCAGAGAGGTTGTGGATGCCCCGTCCCTGGAGGTGTTCAAGGCCAGATTGGATGGGGCCCTGGGCAGTCTGGTCTAGCATTAGGTGGAATGGTTGGTGGCCCTGCGTGTGGCAGGGGGGTTGAAGGTTCATGATCCTTGAGGTCCCTTCCAACCCTGGCAATTCTGTGATTCTGTAAACTCTTTTGTTGCCTAGATTGCCCTGAGCAATATCTTTGTGCTATTATCTTTGTGTTTTTATTGAATAGCTTCATGTTTTGAAAGCGAAGTGTGTGAGATAAAGATGAGAAGGATTCTGATCTCCAGTGGATGGTATACATCCAAAACACAAGAAACTAAGGGATTTACATCAATGAAAATGAGGTATCCTGTAGTAGAAAATAACTGTGAGAACAGTCTGAAAGTATTAATTTTATATGCAACACTAAAAAATAATGGCCATAGATACGGTAAAAGAAGACAGTAAAGCCTTTAAAAAATTATAGCCAAAAAGGATCACAAAGTCCCAGAGAGAAGAATCTAAAAAGTAAAAATTGATAAACTGTCACATATGTAAATTTACATGTATTTAAATAATAAATATCAGTATGTTACTTTACCAACATAAATGCTATGCATTTCTGTTTACATAACTAGATTTATCTACACTAAATACAACATAAGCCCTTAGCAAACTGGATCTGCAGACAGCTGAATTGGTAGAGGTGGAATGAGGTGGCACAGGCAGTCTGTAGCACTCCTTTCTGCTCCAGACTCAGCTTTCCAAGAGAAGTAACTGTCATGAATGTTCTCAGCTGTCTCTATGCCAAAGCACACTGCATCGTACACACTTGGTGACAGGCAGCCTGTTGATGTTGTGTTGTGGTTCCCAAATGTTGCACAGTAAAGGAGGAAAATGCTATGAAAGTAATGCCAAGGACTACTGATTTGTGTAGACTAGAAACTTAGGAGAAACAGAAAATGGAGGGGAGATAAAGCTGACTTAAAAGATATTACTCTTGATTTTAGTTGGAGTAATTTAGCTTGCCACTAGCAACAAGCATTTCCTAATGTGCTTTAGCATTAGGCATTACATCCTTTAATATTTATTGAATTGTGTCTGTAGGCTGGCCTCTGTGCGCTCTCTGCTTTGGGGCGTCTTTTTGACTCTAAACAACTGCCTCAGCACTTTGTTGTAAAAGATATACGGGTTTTTTGAAATTACATACGTAGTTCTGCAGTGCAGAGAGAGATCTCATCTGAGATCCATCAACTGTGATACTCACCTGGAAACTAAGTGTGTGTGTGCTGCATACTAGATATTTATGACGATCTGTCAAAGAGCATCTCACTTTGTTTATTGCTGTAGTCATCTGGCTCTGCTGGTACAAAGCAATCTTGATCTTCCTCGAGTCCATTTGGCAAGATGCTAAGGCAAATACTTGATCTTATTAATTAAGATCAAAGGAAAAGGCTTTTCTTAAGAAGTATTATTAAATAATAAAACTAGAAGAGGTGGTTGCTCATTTACAACTTTCTTTTCTCAGCTGAATCTTGATTACAAGGTGCACTGGGGATGTTAGTATCTATTGGCACCACCACTCAGCTTTCCTGAACAAGAATGCTGAAGTTTGGTCCTCAGCAAAATGCTTTCAAACAATCAAGTTGCTTTTAGGAAATGTTCAAAAATTTCAACCTAAAAAAGTCTCATGGTGCAAATTCACAAGCAGTAACTTGGAAGTGGCTGACATACCTGTGACTGTTCCTCAGAGCATCCCTGGCCAGTTCCCCCTAAATGTAACAGCAAGGAGCCCATGGAGCTGGTCCTGCAGTGCTGCAAGCTGGTGGCTTTCAGGCTGATCTGATGGGGCCTGCTAAAAGGGTGAGAGGGGGGCCCATGAGGGACTGACAGCAAGGTGTCAATTAGCACTAATTGCATGGGAATTCATTGTAATGCGGTTATGGTTCATCCGGGAGCTGGAATGAGTTGGTGGTTGTGCTGAACCCTGAGGACTGTGTGTCCCTTGCTGTTTGTTACTAAAAGAAAACTCGTTGTGTACTGCTGTGATCAGTGGCACTATTTTAGGATCTGGATTATAATTAACATAAAGAAATGTGCAACAGCCATCGTGTACCCTCTAGCTCAGCATGGGAAACTTTTTGAGCTAAACTGCAAAATTCCAGTTGGTTACAGCAGGGATCATCACCAGCAGGGCAAGATAACTTTTCATTTTCTGATAGGAAGGACAACAAATTTGAAGTTATGTGAAATGTATGAAATGCACACACAGCAGTCTCTTTTTTAAGAGGAAATAGATATGGGCATATCAGTTTAAAAGGTTTGCTTTTTCAAAGTGCTGCCACCTTCCTTTCACACCGACAGTTGCAAACATCTGTGGGACCCATTTTCTCAGTGCAGTCACTTGGTGAGGTGAGGATGTGCCTTTTCCATGGTGAGCACAGCAGCCTCACGTGCAGAGGGTGACTGACCAGCCTGACCTGGAGCTGCAGGGTAACAGAGCCTTGCAGGGACGCAGCACCACATGGCTACAAATGGATGTTGGACAGGGCTGGAGTTTGGGCTGCCAGCCACTGGGTTGCAGCCCTGATGGAGCACTGACCTGCTGGACCACCGTGCTCCTGGGTTGCCGTCCTGCCACCTCACTCACTTCTGGGCTCCAAGTGGCAGCCAAAGCTTGGAGTCCTGGGGTAACTCCTCCTCTGCTCGGGATGCTTTGCTCACACAGCCACCCACAGTCCAAACAAAAATGTGCGAGGCGAGGCAGGGAGCCTCCACCTCCTCTCCCACTGCTGGCATGCACTGACAGCGTTGCACTCCTCTTCACATTGCTGGTCTGGAGCACATCGCATTTTTCCCCCTTTGCTTCTCATTGGACCAACGAAGAAGAAAAATAAAGGGGAAAAAAAAAAGGGGGGGGGGGGGAGTGCACAGCTGTGCAGTAGGACGTCTTTGTGGCCGTGTCAGCAGCCAAGCACAGAGACTGCTTTTTGCAGGGCTGCAGTGCACTGGCAGTGCCAAGGTGAGGTCCGCGCCTTGTGTGCAGAGTTGCAAGGGCATGAGGAGGGGGCTGCTGGGCTGGGAGAGCCGGGCTGCTGACATCTCCTCTGGCAGGAGCAGAAGGTAAGGCTTTGTCCCTACATGAGCACAGTGTGCCTGCTGCTGTTTGAGTGTGAGTTACAGCATGTGCAGTGTGGTGGGGGGAGAAGTTTGCAGTCTGCTTGGCTCTGCAGGAGAGCAGCATTAGCACAAGCAGTGTGCTGCAGCTGGGGGTGTTTTGTGATCACCACCATCAGTGAGAAAATCAGACTGCATTCCAATCACAGAGAGAAAAGACCATTCTGTCTCACACTCTCTTTCTTTCTAAGCCAAAAGCTACTATGCATATGCAATATTAAATGGGTTTTGCTAATAGAAATACATTACCATACAGCCATTGGGCAAGGTAGATATTTCTTCTTGTTAACCACTGACAGCTCCTCACTGCTGCAGGTACTGTGGGTACACGGGCTGTGCTGTGCCATGGGAAAACATGAATGTTTGTTCTGCACACATCAGCAGAAAGAGACACGTGGAGGGTTTTGCATTCACTTTGGAATTACTGAGAACATGAAGACTGTGCTAAACAGATTTTATGCTGTTGTGCTGCTATTTCCCCTGTGTTCTTACTGCTTCAATGATATTTTTAGTGGTCTGGGAATTTTTAATTAGTGTTGTTTTCCTGTTTTTAAAGTGAAGATGCTTTTTGTATGAGCAACTCTCCAGGTCTTTTTGCTGCTATTTGTCTCTTGCAGTTGTTAACTGTGTTTCTGGGAATTTGTATAGCTGTGAATCAGAATCATTAAGGTTCAAAAAGACCATAAGATCATCCAGTCCGGCTGTTGACCCATCCCCGCCGTGCTCACAAACCATGTCCCTCAGTGCCACGTTTACACATTTCATGAATACCCACAGGGGCAGTGACTCTACCACCCCTCTGGGCAGCCCATTCCAAAAGTGAGTATGGCCATGGCTGTGACCACCAGCAGCTGTTGCCCAGGTGGATGCTCCTGCAGGAAGGGACATGAGCACTGCATGTCCCTAACACAGCTCTGCACTTGCAGCACTTTCAGACGGCATTTGAGAGACGGTGTGTTTTTTTTGGTTTATTTTTCTGAGGGGTAACAGAGAGGGAGAGTCCTGTTGGTGTGCCACAGGGCTTTGCTCTTCGCAAAAAGTAGAACCAGAATAATTGAATCATAGAATCATTTCAGTTGGAAGGGACCTTTAAAGGTCATCTAGTCCAACTCCCCTTCAGTGAACAGGGATGCCTACAGTTAGATGAGCTGCTCAGAGCCCGGTCCAGCCTGGCCTTGAATGTGTCCAGGGATGGGGTATCCACCACCTCTCTGGGCAGTCTGTTGCAGTGCTTCACTACCCTTATTGTAAAAAAAACGTATATCCAATCTAAGTCTCCCCACTTTTAGTTTAAAACCATTTCCCTTTGTCCTATCATAGCAGACCCTGCTGAAGAGTCTGTCCCCTTTTTTCTTATAGCCCCCCCTTTAGACACTTAAAAGACCATTATCATATCTCCCAGAGGTGTTTGGTTGCAATTGAGTTGGTTGCAGTTCAGACCCATACTCCAAAGGGTAATTTACTATAGGCACTTGTATGTGGAAATGAATATGTACTTGGAGAATTACAGTTCTGAGTATAATCAGCATTGGTTGTTTATTAGCATGAATATACTGGCTTAGGCAGGTATAGAGCTTTACTTTCACTGCTGTGCCTTAATTGGCGAACAGCTACATCATCTCTTTCGTTGATAGTTGAGAAAAGTGGAGCAACTATGTCTCCCACACAGAGCACTATCCTGCATGAAGTTTATTTGCTGAGGCTGCATGCTTCAGTTATACAGCGACTGTTCCAGCCCATTTCCTCCCAAGTACACGGCACTAAGGCAGGGTCCATTTAAAATAGGCAGCTCTTCCTTGCATAGTCAACTTTCATCTACTGTATATGTTCCTGTAAACAAGAAGATGCAGCAGTTTGTGGTGAGCGTGAGCAGAGGCGCAGCTATGCAGTAACTCCTCATCCTGAGTGTCTCCACTTTTCTGCAGCCCAGGAGCCATTGCTCCTTGCCAGACAGCCGGCACACAGACCTGCTGGGAGGTAAGCAGTGTGCCTGCTGTGGGTTGGGAATTTGAAGCTTTTCTTTCTCATTTTGCATTGCTACTGAGTTCCCATGTGAGAAATTACTTCATCCTGCATCTGTTTTGCTTTCAGAAGGAAAAGTTAACTGTTTGTTGTGTAGATGATAATGCACTCTATATGATGCTGAAGCTCACTGCTGTGCACACCTTTTTCACCCTGTTAGCCTCAGGCAGCCCCTTTGGGGTTGTTGGTACACCTTTTGTGCAACAGTCTCTGCATAGCCATAACTGCAGTACTTTGTTCAGCTTGTGTTGAATTGACAGGAGGGAGTCAGGTCTGCCTTCTGACAACATTGTGCCCTTCCCTGGCCAGCTGCAGCATCACCTTTCCTTCTCAACTCTGTATTCACTTCTGCTCCAGGTTTCCTTCTCTCTTCAGAGTTGCTGTCCCCTGACTCTTTCTGCTCCATTCAGACGGAATTCATTTGCCTTCCATGCCACCACGAGAACAGCAGGACACTACACCCTTGCTTGGTGTCCATGCTCTGGCTGCTTTCTGCCCACAAACTGGTGGCCAGGCAGCCTTCTTGCCCCTGTCCCAGCATCTACACACATCATGATTCAGCCCACCACTTGCACTGAGTAATGGAGGATCTCTTTGAAGTATGGTGACTAGAGAATGTGTAGCTGTGCTGATTTGGGGTCTTATAAGGCATGCCTTCATGCAGTGCTAGACAGATGACACAGCCTGCATGGATATTACAGAGTCTGATGATGATGGCATGGAATAGCTGTGCAGCTTCTTGCCCTAATCTGCTTGTATAGAATATTAATCCTAATCATCTGTTTCTGCTTCAGAGTAGGTATGGGAGGAAATACCACAGACAGCCCTGTCACTGGGAAAGTGCATCATTTGAATGTGCAGTGTAAATATTTTAACAAACCAAATGTAAACACTGATTCTCTTTCAGTATGGGAAAAGACTGATGAAGTCAAAAATGAGCTGGCATAGAAGTGACCCTGTATGGAGGAGATACAAAATTGCGTTTGCACATTATGGTAATCAAAATAGAGTTCTTAATGAATTGCCTAGTGTGAAATGAATTACAAATACAAATGTGCCTGACACGAGATGATCGGAAGTTGCTGCTGCATTAACTTGAGAGGGAAGGACTTTGTGATTCATGGGGATCTGAGGTCAAGGGAGGGCTGACGTGTGTGTTACAGGGAGGCTGAAGACTGAAGGAGAGCCTAAACCACAAGTATGGGCTGCCTATCTCCTTGTCTCTGGATATGCCATTTTTACCGTGCCAGTACTGTCAATTCAGAAGTTTCCACAGGTTTGAAAGATAGTTGGAGCAGCAAAGATAGTAGACACAGTAAGAAGTGCCTTATTTCATTCACACGTCTGTTGTGTGGGTGGATTCAAAGGAAAGCAGAGGAATTGCTCATTTGTTCTGCCTACAGTGGGTTCTTAGCTTCTTGAGGATAGGGTTTTAAGGGTGGCAGTTCTGTTCATATCACAGAGGTGGTTGTAAGCAATTGAGATGCCAGCAGTATTGAAGATCATGCCATGGAGAAATTGAAGGACAGCAGGAAAAGGACCTATAAATGCTTAGTGCTATCGCCTGAATGTGAAGGCTGTAGTGCATAAAATAAGCAGCCCTGTGGCCTTTTATCTTTCTCATTGACAAGGTGGTTAACTGATATTTGATAGAAACCAGACGTAGTTTGACTTCCAGTGCTGAGTAAGGTCCAGAAAAATACTGCTATAGCAGAGATTACAGAATTCTCCAGATACCACTCAACTTTATCATGTAGTAAATGTTGAGAAGTAGAAGACCCTACATAGTAAAAATGCTCCTCAAGCTCCTAAGCAGAAGAACTGTTTGGAGGTGATTAATTTGGTTCTGTGTTCTAGCGAGTGGATTGTGAATACCAGAAAAGGATGAAATGACATAAAGGATTTGACTAGACTTCATCACTCATGCAAAATTAATTAGATATTATTTCTATAGGCACAGGTCCATGTGTCCAAGCAAGTAAGCTTTTGTTAGCTTTTTTTTTTTTGTAGCTGAGGGATATTTTTAAAGTTGATTTTTTGTTTATGTTTAAAAAAAAAAAAAAAGATCTATTCCTTGTATTTGCTGCTACTTTTCCTCTAACAGCTGGAAACTTATTTGCACAAAGGCCTAAAAATGTCATTCCCTAGGTAAAAAACCAATATTGATTTTTTGTTGGTCTCCTTGTTAGGGAAGGAGAGATGGAAATAGAAGGAAAAAACAAAAGGGAAGAGTAGTCCCCCATGGTAAATGGGGTTTGCAGTTGCAGCACAGATTAATCATGCAGTGTGTAGCCTAAGAGTCATCGCCTGCCATTGCTACTGCGGGCCAGCTGTAGCCAAAGCAGCAAATCTGTTAGAAGTTATCTATCTAAATAAAGTAGAAGCCAAACACCTTGAGTCACCAGTGAAGAGAATACAATAGTATTATTTTCAGTATAGACCATTTTTTTGTGTGTGTGGATGCAAATTGTTTTGTGTAGATGAGAATAATTTTGACATTACCTTTGAATAAAATTTCTGTTGCTGGTAAATCAATCATTTTATGCAATAACCTCTTATGACTGTTTTCTCAAATGTAGATCATCCAAATGTTCTTTACCTCCCAGACAGATGTATCAATTTTCATGGGAAAGTGTGAATACATTCAGAAGAAAGCACTCCTTTTCTACCCGTTGGGAATGGAAAGCTCATAAACTCATACATTTTTGTTAGGGAAAAAAAAAATAAGAAAAACGCGCCCATTTTAGCACTTGAGAAAAGGTAGGAGCAGATTAGTTGTAGAGAATTCATGGCATTGCCCTTCTGGAAGAAAACAGCACTATTTGAAGAAGGACTTTAGATCATTGAAGAGAGAGAATTCAAGAGGAGGGAGCAAAAGTGCAGCTGAAAAATCTTTGGAATGACACTGTAAACTTCAGGGAGAAAGGGAATTAGATAAAAGAATCTGTGAGAATGGAAATAGTAATGTGAAGGGGAACAGATTGTGCTGGTGAGATCTTTTGGCCTGAGTTTAAGAAGAATTCAGAATATGATCTGCATTCTGTGTCTTTGTTTGGGAAGGGGGAATGGACCTTTCTCCATTTATGGTAAAGTGGACTAATACTGGCTGTTCAAAATTTTAAGATCTGCTTCAAACCAATTATTTATTGCAATGTTAAAGTATAGAATACCATCATGGTCAAAAGAAAGAGGAGCTGGAATCAGCCCCAAGAAGTGCATGGAAGTGTAATTTATGTCCCACTTCCAAACCAGAAACTCTGTGAGTGAGGAGAAGAGCACTGCACATCCAGTGCAGCTCACTCAGATGTGAGATTTTTTTCAGGAAGCCTTTCTGGATATAGCTGTAAATTTCAAGGTTTGGGCCTGCAAGGGGAGCTTGGATGCCCTCATGAAAACTAGTGTTGAGCACCGTGCATATTTTGAGTCTGAATGTGCCACTTGAGGCTGGCTCTTAGGCACATGATGACCATGGCATCCCAGGCACCCCTGGCACACACCTGAAGCTGCCTTGTGCATGACAGCATTTCTGCAGCAGGTGGCTGGGCTGTGCAGCAGCTCCTGTGCCTGCAGCTGCTTCAGAAGCCACTTTTTGACTGTGGTACTGAGCATTCTCCAGCCTTTGCCTGCTTTGCCATTTCTGTGGATCACAGGATCTTCAAATCTGCATGTGACCTATTCCAGGTGAACAGCAATAACTTCCAGTGCTAGGTAACCGTGAGACAAATTTATACGTATGCTGCCACAGGCTGTCTGTAGCCGTAGACAAGCCACTGTCCTCAGGCTAAATTAGTTTCTTAGCTCCGCTCTTGTGGTGCAGCCAATTCCATTTCAGAGTATGTCAATTAAGTAGAATATGCTCTAATAATATTTTACATTTACCCAGCACATCTCATCCCAGAGTACTTTATAAATCGTGTATTTTCAACATCACTGACCTTTTGCAGTCCCTTGAGTGCAGAAGAGCAACCATTTTACAACAGCAATGCAAACAATCAGAATTTTTTTTTCTCTGTAATTCTGGAGTGACACATTAATTACAGAATAAATTATATGTTCTGTGAGCTACAGCTCCAGTTTTTGAAGATCCTCATTCTTTGCCGGAAGGGTGGTGAAACACTGGAACGTGTTGCTCGGTGAGGTTGTGGATGCCCCCTCCGTGGAAGCATTCAAATCCAGTCTGGATGGGGCTTTGAGCAACCTGGTCTGGAGGGAGGTGGCCCTGCCTATAGCAGGGGGTTGGAACTAGGTGATCTTAAAGTTCCCTTCCAACTGAAACCATTCTATGATTTGCTGAATCTCATTAAGATAACAAACATGACCCTACATTTTGTGTACAGCATGAACAAACAACTAATCCATCTTCCCAAGACTAGGCCCTTGGAAACAATTAAGTCTTGCCTCTAAATGAACACAGAAGTGTCAGTACCTGTATACCTTGACTTTATCTGTAAATTGTCACCTTTTGCTGTAAGAATACATCTGCTGAAAATCCTATAGTCTGTACTCCTTTTCAGCTATTGAGGATCCTTAAGATATAGAAAGTTGATATGCTAGAAAGGCCATTAAGTCCCAATTGAGCGGTTCACATGTAACTCATCTTTCAGGGTACTGAGGTCAGGAAAGTGAGCATGGCTATGTGTTGGGCCAGCATATGCAGAGGACAGATAAGTGAGGCCAGAGAACAAGAAGGAGGATAAAGATGATGATACATTAATGTTCCTTGCTTTCAGTGTCCCTTGCCATAAATGTTCAAAGGGTAATCCAAAGCTTGCTGAGATTGGTGTGTCTGTTCTTGTGGCACTGGAGCTGTGGGAACTGGCAGAGGCCTCTGAGGGAGTGCTGAGGTCCTTATTCTGCTGGAGCATCCTTTCTGGGATGTGCCAGTGCTCAGCTTGTGTGCAGGATTCCCTGGTTGAAAGCACTTTTCCTCTACTGACTTTAAGAAAAAGCTCCTGGGGAACTGCTTTCCTTGTTGTTAAAGAAGTCAAAAGGTAGATGCACAACCTGTCATGTCACAGTATTTGCCAAACCAGCAGTTCTGGAGGTTAATTTGGGCCTTATTTAATTCATTGTTTTAAACTGGAAAATGGCGACATTTCTGTTTTAGTTGTTCAGTTCAACAAATGGATTTCAAAACCACATTTAATGTGAATACCATGGATGGTAACTCAGTTAATAGTACATTAAAAGAATCTTTAGGTTTTCAGTGTATTGTTTTGTCATTTATCTCTTTTCATGGCTTGTCTGGGTTTAATGCAGTTTATCCCATTTAGGAGCATTACTGAGACAAACTCCATTAAAGCAGGCATTATTATAGTCCTTTTTTGATTAGCACTCAAGGCCACTAGAAAATGATGATTAAAAAGAAAGCCATGTTTCTTGTGGTCATTAGTACTGTGATCACCACCAACTCCTATGCAGTTTAAGTCTGGGTTATTTTTTTTTTTTACTTTAAATCCCAGAACTGACTGTGTATGCCTTTGTTGTGGTCTGTGATGTTTGAACTGGAACATTTATCTCAGAAATAAGTTTGTGCACTTTCAGTGCTAATACTTGTGAGAAATCAGATCTTCATATGTAAGTCTTGTGGTTAAACACTTATCATTACTAGCTGGTGTTTTGTAAAGCTACCTTACTGAGTCTATTTTACTTCATTTTACTTCATGGTGATGCTTTCCAGACATTCAAGTACATACATATTCTTCTTTGACAACTCCCTGACTTAAAAAAGAAGTTTGGACCATTTGTACCAAGCTAGCAAGTAGGGCCATTTCAGTCCCAGGCTGGTACAGGCAATTAAAATAATTTTCTCACATCATGTTTAAACACTGACATGTAATCCTAGACAGAGACTCTCAGTACTTCTTTCCAACACTTTTCTGCACTCAAAGGATGAGCAGCTGCTATTAAATGCTAATGCTTTTTGAGGGTGAATGGCTGTTTTAGGATGTGTTATTAACTCTGTGTAGATGGGTGCATTTTCCAACCTATTGCACTGGGTTGATGTCACTTGCTGTTTTCTTTACAGGTTTTAGTACTGTTAAGCAAAAAGAAAAACATCAGTGAGAAAGCCAGTGAGTCTGAAGTGTCTTCTTGGCCTTGGTGGGAATCCATAATTAAATGCTCCAGCCATAGGAAACAGACCTCAGACCTTACTGGTGTGTAAAGTTGTCTGTCAGGACAGAATGCTGCCCAGGACAATTTATCAGCTTGTTTTACCAGTATTGCTGATTTTACGTATTGTAGATGAACACTGGTGTACCTGAAAAGAGGCACTTAGCCTAGTCTTCATCTCTTATTTTTAAAGACCAAAGTAGCCCTGTCTTTTCATTGACTTGCCAGCTGCAGTGTGAGAATTCAACTGTAACCCGAGGTCCTTTGAGCCACTCATCAAAGCCTCAGAGCAGCCTGAATGCCTTCACAAGCTTATTTCTATATAGATATAAAAATTGTTTTTTTTTTTTTTTTTTAAATTCTAAGTCCTCCAGAGGTGAAAGATGGCACAAAAGAGCATGTGGAGCTTTGAGAGATGTGTCTTGGCTTATCTCCCTACCCATGTTACCACTGATGGGCTGTAGCCATGCTCCTCCTGCCCCTTTTCCAGCCTTGCAGTGGCCCTGACTGTAGAGCAGCCATAGAGCAACCTAGCTCAGGAACCTTTTCTGTTACAAAGTCATGGCCTTCTGGGGCTGGCCTTGGTGCACAGTGAGTCATCTCACATGCCTCTGCTTTGCACAGAGTAGATAACTAACACCATAGTTAAAATACCATCAAGTTCGTGCTCTTTACCAGTAGTTACACATTAAGAATGAACTTCAGGGTGGATAGCACTGGACTTAGTACTCAACTGGGCTCCACATTAATTTGCTTTTAACTGTTGTTATTTTTATCCAGATGGTTGCTGCAGATAAGCTAAAACGCATCTCACAATACCTAAACAACAAAAGATAACCAGATCACTGGAAGATGGTATTATAGTAAAATCCGTTTGAAATTGTTTTCATCCTCATTTGTGAATTCCTGATAAACCAGAATAAATTCCTGCAGTTTATGATTTCTCCTAATTTAATTAATCTATATGCCATTTTGACTGTGAATGAGGCTTTACAAAACCACAGGGACACAATCTTTGCCCTAAAGAGATTGTAGCTGAAATTAGACACAACATATAACCACAGTAATGGCTTCAATAGACAAAGCAGGATTACATCAAACAAAAATGATTTATACTGTGTATAATTGTATACATTATATGCTTGTAATAATGCTATTATTTGGAAAAGACCTGTTTATCACTCCTCAACATGGTGTTTATTAACAAAGCTCTGGAATAAAGTCATCATTCGTCTTTGCTGCTTTAAACCTTAGATATGCTACTAATTAATTATTCCTTTCATAAGGGCAATTATAATGGAGCTGGATTTGAGTCTTTAGTGACATATTTGACTTTGTAGGCCTCCAGGGATCTTCGTTCCATTTTTGGCCTTTTCCTCTAGGCTACTGATGTCAACTTTACCTTCAGTGTTTTACTACACGATGAAGGTAGGGCCTCTTGGAGGCACCAGTAGGACTTCCATGCTTTCTTTACCCTTCACTGTGAGTAGGCAGTAGAAAGAATCACAGAATCGGAGGATAGTTTGGGTTGGAAGTATCTTGAATATCCTGTAGTCCAAGGGCAGGGTTGGCACCCACTGGATTAGGCTGCACATCCAGTGTGGCCTTGAATGCCTCCAGGGATGGGGCAGACATAGCTTTTCTGGGTGACCTGTTCCAGTGCCTCAGCATCCTCAAGTTAAATAATTTTTTCCTGATATCTAATGCAAACCTAGCCTCTTTTAGTTTAAAATCGTAACTCCTTGTCCTATCACTATGCATAGAGAATCCTTCTTCGTCTTTCCTGTAGGCCTCTTTCTCTTCTCCAGGCTGATCAAACCCGACTTCCTCAGCCTTTCTTCATAGGAGAGGTGCTCCAGCTCTCTGATTATTCTTGCAGCCTCCTATGGACTCGCTTTAACAGCTCCATGTCCTTCTTGTGCTGGGAGTCTGACAGTTGAATGCAGTACTCCAGATGGGGATTCATAAGGGGGACAATCACCTCCCTTGTAATACTGGCCACCTTCTGTTGAGGCAGCCCAGGGTACAGTTGGCCTTCTGGGCTGCAGATGCGCACTACTGGCTCACGGCCAGCTTTTTGTCCACCAGAACCCCAAACTCTTTCTCCTCTGAGCTTCTCTCAATCCGTTCTCCACCCAGCCTATATTTGTGTGTGGGATTGCATCACTTGAGGTGCAAGACCTCGCACTTGGGCTTTTTGAACTTCAGTAAGAATTCACTGAACTTTAAATAAAGGAGTGCCTTACTCCACGCTTGAAGAGTTCTTTTTCTAGTATTTAAAGTATCCACATCATGCTTTTTTCCTGGGAATAAGCCCTCGTTGTGCACTACATCATTGTTTGAGTGTTCGTCAAGCAGAACAGGTGACCATCCTTACATAAGTACTGAATATACTTAGATCAAATCCTCAAGTTCTATTTGGACATTTGAGTAACTGGTAAATTTGGATGTTTAAGTGAGGTTTGGTCAGTTTCCAGATCCCATCCAGTCCTCAGAGCAGAGGAGCAGCTGACACATCAGAGGTCAGAGCAGCGTAAACTGGGCAGGGGGCATCGGGCTGGAAACCTACCCCTCCTGCTCTGCTCTTTCTGCAGGAAAGGCTCTTTTTTCCCCCTAGTAAATTGCTGAGATACAAAAAAAAAGTTAGTGTATCCCACAGGCTTTTTCTGTGGCTAATTAGTCAATATTTACACAGCTCTGTGAAAATGCTGTAGAAGTGCCAATTATGAATTATAATTATCTTGCAAAGATGATTGGGAGTCCACATTGGCATGTTGAGTCAGGCCATGGGAGTAAACCTTTCAAATATTTTTTCTTATTTAAACGCCTTACCTATTCCTTATCTCTTGCTTGCTTTTTTTAAAAGGATGATGAGAAGCATTAGTTTACCCTCAGGAAAGATCAGGTCTGGCTGTTTTTAATAATGAGTTATGTACTTAGTCACAGTAGGTAAATTTACAAACCGAGCAGGACACACTCAGAGATCGATTCTGTCTGTTCAGCAGATGGTTTTACACCATAGGCATCAGGACGAGCCTGCTGAGACTTTAAAACAAACACTTGTAAGTAACATTGCCATAAGCCTGTTAATACAGTGGCAATTCCTATTTTAAACTCTGCAGAGTTACTACTACATTTATATCCTATCTATTTACTAAAGTATAATAGATTTACTCTGAGAAGATAGCAAATCTCAGCAGACTTATGCTGAAGGCTGACATTTAAGTGTCAGCTGACTTTCACAAGATAGTAACTAATGCTTAGCACTAACCACAGGGTACCTGGATATATTTTCATAGTGGCACACCAGTAATAAAGGCAAAGGGAGATCAGCCTAAACAAAGAAATACATGGCATGGCTTAAAATTTTTGTAATTCTGTTGCAGCAAGAATATTTTTGTATTTTTTTCTAAGGTCTCAGTAGTTTCTTGTACCTACATTATTTTTTCTCTGGTCTCACTGGATAATAAGAGGCTTTATTATTTATTTTACTTAGATGTAACTTAATAGGGCAAATAATTTCTTCTATTGCAGTTTTCATATTTTAGCATGTAGAAACGTGTATGTTAATGGTGCATTAACTAAAAAGAAAGCTGGAGTTGCAGCTAATTCCACAGAGGGGACCACATTCTGCTTTCAGTATGACAGCAATTGAGAACAGAATGGGGCCAGAAGTTCTCTACATACCTATCTCTTTACAGTAAGATAAAATTTTAATGGGGAAAATGTACAGGGAAGTGAATATTTTGTTTTAAAAGGCTCGTAAAGGGAGAAGAACATGTTTTTGAATCAGAGTCTTTAGACAGTTTATTAATTTTATGCTTACCCATGCCTTCTGTAGCTGCATGGGGATGTTGAACACGATGTTGGTATGAGCACACACACTGATGCTCTGCAGAAGGGTTTTAAATATTCATATGATGGCCGGATTCGTGTGGTTTTGTCTGCTTCTCCTCTTTTCTACCCTCACTCCTAAGCACCATCAAATAATTAAGCATTATAGGCTCTGTGGTATTGAGTCTTTCTGAAAATCTGATCATCCACTTTCTGTGATGCCAACTGGAAAGAAGTGCGATGTTCTGGCATTGTTCTGCTTGCAGAAAATAGTTTTTTGATACTGGACCAAAATGTTTCATCCCTAAATAAATCCTTAAGGCTTTTTGATAAGGATTTAGTGGTAGCAGCATTCAGCCCTTGAGTAGGAAATGATTTTAGAGAAAGATCTGTGTAGCACTTATGAATGCCATTACTAATATGGGATTCAACTGCACATTAAGAGTCTTGGTTGCAGGCATCCTCCAGCCCCATTACATTGGGGATGTAGGAGATGAAGAGAGATGAAGGCCTCCATCAACTGGTCTCAAATTGCTTTTTGGGAAGCATGAGCTGTAGGTCCTGTGCCCTTCCGCCAGCCAGGTCCGGGTGCTGTGGATGTCCTGAGAAGGTCACAGTCACACCTGATACTCTGTGTATGCCATAGGTCAGTGCAGGCAGCAGAGTCTGTGGGGCATTTGAGGTCAGCTCAATGTGAGTCTCTGGAGGAAGGTCTCATCTGCCTAAAGACAGGTGCTGGGAGCCCTTTTTAGTGCCATCGGTTGTGTCAGCCAGCTGCCAGCTGCTGTGCCAGCAGGGGACAGATCTCCTGCCATTCCTGCATCGAGTTGTGCATCCCCACTGACATCTCTGCCAAGCTGCATCACAGAGCTGCCTCAGGAAATCTGGTGTCCCTGAGGATCGCTGGGCAGCCCCAGGGTACTGAGATAAATTGGCGTCCTGAAGTGGGTCACAAGGCTGTCTTTCCCAGACAGCAGTGGACACTCCGTGGTAACTGGCTTGCTTCCTCCTCCCATTGGGCAGACCTTTGAAATTTTAGTTATCATTTTGCCTTTTCCTTGCCTTCGCTTCACCGGCTTTTGCCAGCAGTGCTGTCTTTGCCTGTTAGCATTTGTGTACCAGCTGCTGTGCTTTTTCTTTTTTTTTCTTTTGGCAGTTTCCATGCAGATTTTTCTGTGTGGCCTCTTGCTTTTTTCATGCTTGCTTTTTTCCCAAAACATTTTTGGTGCTCATCAGCATTTTATCTGTTTGAATGCACTGGGGAAGGATAGGAGCCGTGATTTATTTGGGTCAGTGCGTGCCTTTGTGTAACAATTCCAAAACGGGGGATTTTGCTAAGAATAATGACTCACTCACTGGTCTGGATTCTCATTCTTGCCCACATAAAGTCTATTAGCTCCCTTCTGCTATTTTTAGGCTTGTGAAACTGGGATAAAGCTTGTGATGAGCCTTTCTCTTGTTTTTGCTTGCTTTCGACCAAACATAGGCTTGCGTTTCTCTTGTTGAAACAGAAAGGCATGGAGTTCATCAGCTGCTCCAAACTCAGGTCTCTGGTCATGTCTTACTGAAACTCAGAAAGAATTGTCTGAAAGGATAACACGGCTGTTTTTCTGAAGGTAGCACATCAAGTAGGTGCTGCATCTAAGGAAATTCAGAGCAGGATGACCTCTGCTCTGCAGGCAGTTACCCAGCTGGCTGGCATAGTCAAGAAAGTCTTTCAACAGAAGCAAAAATCAACTTACTGCTGCTGCCATCAAATTAACCTGTAAGCATTTCAGTTTTCAGTAACTAGCGGTCACCCTCTTGATTTGTGAATACTTTCTTTAGAAAACTGTCCCATTAAGCTGTTTTCCATCTGCAGAATCTGATTACTTTACAATAAAACTGTCTCCCTGAGCAGTGGAAGAGAATGAAAAGAGGTTTGTTCATCATTAGTGTTGGGTTATCTCTTAAAATGAGCCATATTCAGGAGGGCGTTACATCAGGCCTGAGCCTGGCAAATGATTCAGAGCATAAAGATAAAGCAGATAAAACACTGCTTGGTGAAGGAAATTCAGACTTGACCAGAGTATTGTGAAAGTGATGTAATGGTGAACTGTAAAACATAACTAGCTGCTGAAACTGGGGAGTTTATTCTAGCAGTGTATGGTGTGGAGCTTATTTCTCATTATCACATGCATGTTTGTGTCTTCTGAGTTACTTGATGCTATTTGTCACATTCTAGGCAAGCTGGCCTATTATTTCATCTCAGTCATCTCTTTCTGAGAGAGTGTCTTCATGTATTTCTTGTTGTCTGCCCTTTTTGTTTCTGATATGCCCTGTCTTTTCCCACCACTCGAGTATCCAAATGTGAATGAGCCACAAGCAAAGTGATCAGTGATTGGTATCAGTACTGGCAATTCTCTAAGGTCTTCATGCGAGTATGTTTGGTTGATATATTAATATAGAAAAATATTTGGGGAAAAGGGGTGTAAAAACAAACGTGGTGAGAAATACTCAGCTTGCTGTGGGGTAACTGTGCCCAGCTGGATGTAACACTGAGCCCTTTGGGTGAGTGGAGGATGGGTGGGGGCTCATGGAGCAGTGCTGAATGTGGATGGAGATGCGGCAGCAGCAGGCAGCCTGCAGGTAGGAAGAGAAGAGAGGCACTGTGAGGACAGGAGGGCTGGGCAGGTGAATTTACCTGAGGAAGGCAAAATGACAGAGGTGGGGCCTTCCTCATCATGTCAGAGTGGAAGCAGTGGCTGTTATGTGGTGTGTGTCCATGCGGTGGTCACATTTGCACAGCCAACAGGCTCTGTAAGTAGGAGGTGTTTACAGCTGACCGGCCATGCACAGTTTTCAAGCTTGCTGTTTGCTTTTCCCCTCGTATATCACCAGTGTAAAACTACTACTCTTACCAGCTCGGTTTTCACTTTCTTTCCTCTCTCTGGAGAACAGTTATCCTGCATCTGATCTCAGTTTTCATCAAATTCCCATCTTATTATTTGCCTTCAAAGACTTAACAAGATGGATTTCTGTGGGGAAAGAAAAGTAATGACTGGGTCAGCACAAAACAAAAAAATGAAGGAAGAAAAGGCAGACCGGTTATCGATTGTGGGGAGCGACTGATGCTCCGCATGTCTCACCTAATAGCAATTGCTGTCTGTCATAATGCTTTGGCAGTTCTTCACTCAGAGCAGTAGTAAAACTTTCTGCAGCAGGGGTGTTGTATTTATCTCTTCAGTGGAGCACATGCCGTGGGTCTCCCTGCTAAAGTTGTGCTAAGCATAGCAGGGCAGGGAGGCAGGGGAGGTCTCAATATTTACACTGCAGAAAAATTGATGCCGACAGGCAGCAAAATGACCAAACTGGAGCAAAGGGAAAAAAAGAGATTTTTTTTTTTTAAGTCAGTTGATTGTGGATGAGTAAGTTCAAGTTTACAGCTAAAGGCCCAATTCTGTCTTCCCATTTTTGCTTAGAAGCAAAGAGGTGTTTTTTTTTATTAGGCATTACGATTATTCTTGTCAAGGAAATGCTCTGTTTATTCCAAGCTCAGGTTACAAAGTGGTAGTTAGTACATGATATTAAGACTAGGGATTCTCCTTGCAGTGATACAAAAAGATACTTCGTTCATGAAGCCCATTTCCCTTCACTGGTGTTTTCCTGCCAGTGCTCTTCAGCTTAAGTATCTCCATCAAATATCCATAAGTCAGGAGAAAGAGCCCAGGAATGCGTCAGGCAACTGGCTTTGCTGGATATATACATGTAGTATTCATACATAGCTCTGTGGAGAGTTTCATCTCTACAGTGCATGAACCAAACATCTCAATTAAACCTCGAAGGAGAAGACCTGTTTTTCATTAGCTGTGAAGACATTCAGAATTGCATTAGTTGCAGCTCATTAGATCTTATAATCATATTTGCTGTGGAGGAGGGAGTGAGGGGTTTGGGTGTGCATGGAGGGAGCCCTGCTCATAGATCATTCCCACAGGACTACAGATTAGCTTTTACTGCCTCAGCCCATTGGGATCAAGCTGGAGCTTTATGTTTCCCTCTACACCGCAGGAAAGCAGCAGATAAAATGCCAGGGAGCCATTGTGGGGGCAGGACGGGCTTTGATTAGCTTTGTCTTATTACCTTCTCTGTGTGGAGGTGATGCTGTAGGATGTGCGGGAATTTGTCTTTTGCATTGCCTCGTCTCTTTCCCTGGTCACCTCTTAGAGTTGGAGCAGCGGAGTGACATCGTTGTGCTCTTCTTGGAGAGAAATTGCAATTAAATGGAAGAGCAGCAGGAGACCATGGAAGATCAGATCTATGAGTGCTGCTTGCAGCATGCAAATGCTCAGCCATGCTGTCCATTTGGATGTGTCAGCCAAGAAAGTAAACTCAAATGAGTGTGTCTGAAGACAGGAATTCAAACTGGTATCTGTGGTACATCACAAAACATTAGTCTCTCCTGCTCCTCTTTATAGATACCTCCTAATTCTAACTGTCGAAGGGCTTATGGTCTGGTCTGTAACAGGACACTGAGTCTGATCAGGACTGAAGGTACCATCTCTCTGCAAACAGAAGTTAGTCTCTGCCAACTGCACAGACTATACAGGCAATCAATTTAGACTGTTTTCTAGTGGATGAAGCTAAGTAAGGCAACAACTCCCATCAAGGACCACCAAGTTGTGTTCCCAACTTGAAGGAGCTCCTCTTAGTTCTCTTCTCTCCCAAAGGTCTCTTCAACAGCTACTGAAGCCTTCTCTGTCTTGGACTTCTTTCATGAGAAATTGTTTATATGGAGATTCTCTAATGTGCTGCATTGTCCTTATCTGTATTGAACATAAGTGCTTCAGCATCTGTGGTGATGCAGAAGGCTTTGCATATGCGCATATGTGATTTTTTTTTTAAGATGGCATTTTTAATGAAACACAAACGCCAAGTGGAAAAATGGCTTTACTGAATGGAGTGAATAACAAGGAATTTGAGCCTGAAGGAAATCTCGGCTTTATAAAATGCATGACAGTGTGAACGCTTTTTTTTAATTAGCCAGATCACTGACTGCTGCTTCTCTTGTTGCAGGATATTATAGGGCTCCATTCTCACTAAATCTTCCTTTGAGATTATTTAATCTCAGATATAACAAGTCCTTCTGATGTAATTTGTCCTTTACCTCCAAGGACCCTGCCTTGTCTTCCTTCCTTTCAGCTTCTGTATCTATAAACTACACGCCAGTGCCATCACTCAGTAATGGGTTTATTAGTTTTAAAATTCTTTCGCTTTGCTTTTTCAGAACTGGAACAATTTTGATGTGCATCATTTTAGAGGTACCTCGGTTAAGATGCATTAAAGGCTCTAACATAGACACACTGATAGATGGCATTTTTAAATTTCTCAGCTAAGGTAATCTCAGCATATGTACTTAAGCACTGCCACTGTGGAAGTTAAGTATCTAGTCAGTGGAAGTCATCTGGTGTTCTCCTGTGTTGAGCACAGAGGTGAGACCTCTCAGCTGGAATCCTTTGGATAGTGTCTGTGTGAGCAGCAGCCTATTTTTAGAGATCTAAACGTACAGAAGTTCTTCTATAGTCTTCTCTAGCACCATTTCATCGCAGACAATCAGAACATTGTGTTTTGCTGCTGCATATTTTGCAAGCTTCCGTATCTTTGAAAGTTCAGGGTCTTTCGGAAGTCAGAGGTAGCCTATGGAAAAGTACTGTCTATCCACTCTGTTTTGTGGGCCTGATTGAGACATCAGTTTGAAAATGAGTGAGATTGCCGTGGACTGTGGAGGTTTTTTAGGTCAGATGGCAGAGGCAGTCTCTGTGTGTATGGCTGCTTTCCGGGTTAGGGATAATTTCTCTATTTCCATGATTATTACCTGAGTTTGACCAAACCACTTTATGTAGAATGTTACTGCACTGCAAAAGCTAAAAGGGGACTTGGCATGGTAGAATTATAACCAGCAAAGAGTAGTTATAAACAGGCTGTGTTTAGTATGAAATGGCATCCAGTTCCAGGAAAAGCACAGCTATCAGGAATATTAGTGTCAGAGCTGGAAAACACTTCACAAAGACAGCTTTCATTTCTGTATGCTATAAAGTATGCAGTAATCGTGGTCTAATTACCTCACTGCAGCCAGAAAGCAATATGGCATATTGTGGGGGTGTGGGAAAGAGAATAATAGGCTACAATTAAGCTGTAATCTTTGGCATGGTCACTCATCAGATAAAGCTTTTCAGCTGTAGTGTTTGAGACAGTCATTACTTGGCTGCCAAAGCCTGGGGAAAATATGTGGTGGAGTTCCTGCGAGCTGTTTCACAGATTCATTATCAGTTTATCCTCTGGCAGCCACCCAGGCCCCCCTGATGCTCTGTGCTGGGAAGCTCTGTCCTCAGCGCTGCCCCAGCCATGCCTGTGCTGGGGTTCTTGCATCAGTGACATGGGGTGATGTGGTCCCCCACCCTGGCATGGATCCGTGAGCTCTGAACTGCTGGTTTTAAAATGGGTTTGCTTAGGTCATGATTTCTATTGCAAGGTGCCTTCAGTAGAAATGTGCGAGTGCCTGGCTTGTACACAGAAGGATCTTGGGGATGTGGCAAAATAAAATTGCTGGCTGCAGGACAGGTTGGGTGCGTAATTATGCACATTTATTAAGCCCTGGATGTGGGCTGTGCTTTGCTGGGACATAGTCATGTTCACATGCAGTTGTGCTCTCCTGCTTTGGAAATCCAGTTTTACAATCTGCTGGAAAACCTTCCTGGGGCATCACTTATTTTCTAAAATCCTCCACTGTTTTAATAGAAAAGATTCTCCATCCCTGAAGCAGACTCCTGAATTCACAGACTTAATCATTCATATGACCTTCTTGATTTTTCCCGCTTTTCAAAACATCTTTCTAAGTATGCCTACAGTGTGGGGTTACGTGCAATTAGGAACTGTGGAGCATGGGGAGGGTCAAGAAATGGGAGCTGCAGAGGAGAGGAGGGCTGTGACAGAGTGAGTACAAGGAAAGCCAGGCAGAGGGAATGAAGGAGCAAAGCGTGATGTTGTTTGGGATGCGCTGTAGTACAGCAGAAGTGCAGGTGGTAGAAGCGTGATTTTATGATGGTCTATGCTTGGATGCTGTGGAATTGGAAGGAAGGTATACAGAAAGAGTATGTACCCAAAGATGGCTCTGAGTTTGCAAGTTGCTTAAATTCTACTAGGAGTAGGGAATAAACCATAGAAGCAGAAGTCAGTTCAACTTGGAAAATGTGGACCTTGCGGTGACAGGGTCTAACATGGCAAGATTGAGTTGCATGGAGCAGGAGTACGAGTTGCAGTGTGCATCAGCATTTACAAAGGCAAAGGCCTTCTCTCATTTTTTCTTAATCACAGAATCCTTTGAGTTGGAAGGGACTTTCAGAGGTCATCTAGTCCAACTCTTCTGCATTGAACAGGGACACCTGCAGCTCAGTAAGGTTGCTCAGAGCTCCATTCAGCCTGGCCTTGGATGTTTCCAAGGATGGGACATCCACCACCTCTGTGGGCAACCAGTGCCTCACTACCTTTATAGCCCAGGTAGATGGTTTCAGAGAGACTTGGTTTCTCTACAGAGAGTCTTAAGATTTAAAAGGAGTTAAAAGTGACCAGTAGTTTGGGACTGCTCAATTTTGTGTTAGATCTGTTTTTTCAGTATAGAAAACGCACAGATCCTTTGATAAGCCAGCTGTGATTTCTGTAAAAGTAGATATGGGCAGAGGGGATTAGATCAGGACTTCATCAGTCTGCTGTTTTGCAGAGCAGAAATATGAGCTGTTTGAAGGCTGATGGCACACACAACCTCAGCAAGGCTTGTCTGACAGCCTACAGCAGCAAACTCCATGTCAGTAATTCCTTCCAGCATTGGGCTTTCAGGACCAGCCAGTAATTATGTGCACAGCTGGTCTGCTGTAGCAGTTCTTGACTGCCTGCAATAAGACGTGTCTTTTTGTCTTCAACTGTTCCCATTACATGGGTGCTGCTGAGCCAACTAGCTCAAAATGCAACTGTACTAGAACAACATTAATCAGTCAAGGGAAAGAATTTGTCCTGATTTTGTGCACACCAGCTCCAAAGTGAAATGCAGTAGACAGACATGGGTAAAGGTGATCTTGGTCTTTGTGTTTGCATAGTTCAGTGCTGGCTCCACATATAATCAGCTAGAAGCTGGAACACAGCAAGACACAAGCAGAAAAACTAACACCATCCAGTCTTACAAGTTTCCTACAGTGTGTCTGGAGAAGGCTCACAGCCTTTATCCTGGTGTCACAGCACTGTAAAGAGAAGTTCTGCCAGCAGGACATCAGTGCAGACAGCGGTCCTGTTACATGTTGTCTCCAGCAGTATTTAATGATGTGCAATTACTCTTAGGTACCCAGCACCAACTTAAAACAAGGATAATGATTTTGTTTATTGCTATATTACCATTGCTTTTGTCACATATAACAGGGGATTGCCTCTGGCAGCATACAGAAGTGAGAACTCGAGGAGAGGGATGGGAGCTGGAAGCTGATGAAAGGAGCTGGGCTGGGTGGAAAACTGGGCACATCCTGTGGTGAGGGAGTACCAAAAGGAGAGAAGGAGTTCTGGCACGAGGGATTGAGGTCAAAAGGACCCACTTTCATCAGATTCTTGGTCTGAGATAAAAGCAATCTGCTTTTAATGTATTAGGGCAGCCAGAGCCATACTTTTGGCTGCAATCAAATGGCTCTTTCCCAAGCACAGCTCATGAGCTATATCTCAGGCCAGGGGCCACTCCTGGTGGACAGTTGGGATGCAAACACCATTTTATGGAGAAGTTTAACCTGGACTGTGCCATGCCAATTGGCTCCAGTATAAGACAGTTATCCCAGTTGTGTTAAATTTACTGCTGTGGACCTAATCTTGAGCACAATTCCCACTGGAAGTGGAAATGGAAGTAGTGGGCTGGTAGGAGATCTTACGGTCTGAGAAGGAACAGCTCTTGCTCTGAAATTTACAAGAGAGAGCTGTGATCCCAGTGTCCATCTTGTCCTTTTGCATTTGGGTTCGCAGATCTGAAGTCGTTCTGTTGTTGGAACAATTTCTTCCTTTGCCTAGTCTATATTTACAATTCATTATTAAAACCAAAAGAGTGGAACCTCCTGGGTCATTCGGTCCTGTGTGCACTGAACCTTTCCAGGCCATTCATTCCCAGGCTCCCATTGTAAGAAATTCAGGCGTTGGTCTGAGCTTTTGCAGCACGCTCTCGCTATCCAAAATCCTCACTCCCTGCACTCCCCAAAATTGCAGCTTCCTCACACTCTTTTGTATGTCTCACTCTTAAAACTCTCCACCTTGGGTGCATTTTCTATTCTCAGTTTACCAACAAATAAATGCTTTTGCATTGTTCCCTTCTGTCCCCACCAAATCACACTGAAGTGGCTGAGCTGTGCTTTATCCTTGTAGCACCTGTAAGGAAAAATAACACATTATTCAGGGACAGTGCAGGTCATGTAGTGAAATGCCTGTCTTTCTGAACCCACAAAAAGAATTGTGCAGTTAAGTGCAATTTTGAGGAAGTGGTTATGGGTGTTATTTGTCACCCAGGTTCCACTACTTGCAAATATTGATACCTAAAAAGCAACAGAACATTCCAACAAGAAGGAGAAATTCTGTTCAGTGTAGTGTAAGAATTAGTTTTCTGAATCTCAGAATCACAGAATGGCCAGGGTTGGAAGGGACCTTGAGGATCATGAAACTCCAACTCCCCTGCCACATGCAGGACCATCAACCTCTACACTTAATGCTAGGCCAGGCCCAGGGCCCGATCCAACCTGGCCTTGAACACTTCCAGGGACGGGGCATCCACAACCTCTCTGGGCAGCCTGTTCCAGCACCTCACCACTGTGTCTGTAAAGAATTTCCCCCTGATGTCCAACCTAAATCTCCCCTTCCTCAATTTAAAACAATTTCCCCTCGTCCTGCTGTTATCTACCCTTTCAAAGAGTTGATTCCCCTCTCCTCTGTAGGCTCCCTTTAGGTATTGAAATGCTGCAATGAGGTCAATGAGGTCACTGAACTGACAGTGGTTTTGAAGTGTGAATGTACCCCACAGTGCTGCCATTTTGTCGTGGATGAAACAAGTCTCCTCATCCAGGTATCCCAGGTCTGACTTTGTTACTCTCTTTTAGAGTTTTGTGTCACTGGTAACTTGTGTGGAGATTTATGAACCAAGGTCCCCTTTCCTTTCTCTGGAAAAAGTGCAACCAAAGAATTCATGTTCAAAGGTCTTTACACACTAAAAACAATAAGCTCAGCTGCTCCTTACTCTGTTCCAGTGATTATTCCACGAGGTGAAGCCATTCCAGTCTGGCAGTCTCTCAGAGGTGGCAGCAGGGCATCTTGTCGAGCCAGGTGATCACACACTGTGTAGGCTCCATCCTTGGCAGCAGAGTTTTGTGTTCACCTCTGCAGCACCAACACGAGAGCACAGCCGTGAGGACACCACACACGCATACCTTTCCCCTAACAGAAAGCTTCACCAGAGGGCAGCACTGGATAGCTTTTTATTGTAGAAGCAGTAGTTAACCATTTCAGTGTCTGAGGTCTTCGATGTTAGCTGTTTGTTGTTCCATACATGACTGCACGTACGTTTCTCTTTAAAGCTAGCCTCTGAGGCTGCTCAAAATCAATTACATTAGCCATGCATTAACCTTGCTATTCTACATTTAAAGCACGACTGTTGCAAAGCTTCTAGATGCTCTTGCACTGATGCCAGACTCCTGCAGGAGCCAGAAGTCGCTGGGGCGCGCCTTGCCTGCCGCACTTCTGTTGTTTAGGGCTTCCTTCTTTGTCAAGCTCTTCCAGCTTACTGAGCTTGTGCAAGTAGCTGCTGTCTCCAGCAGTTGTCTCTCCTGGTTCAAATGCCACAGCACTTGACTATTTCTGACTTCTTTCTCTCAATCTACAGTTGAAGCTTTGGTATCTGCATTCTTAGGCTTTCACTGCAGAACAAGTACAGTTTCAGTCCTTGGTCATTTACTTTCTCCATTTGGCTTCTGCTTGGTAGAGTTTCTCATTTCTGGCTTGTGTCTTACACTTCTTGGCAAGCCAGCCTCAAACTTGTGCAGGATTTGCTGCTCCACCTGGATGCATAGAAGTCTACGGGGCCCAATGGAATTCATCCCGGGGACTCAAAAGAACTGGCTGACTTCACTGGGAGACTCTCAATTGTTTTTCAACAGCCTTGGGAATCTGGAGAGGCCCAGTCAACTGGAAGCTGAAAAATGCTGTCCCAGTTTTTAAGAAGGACGAGAAAGAAGGCACCAGTAATTACAGCCTGTCAGTCTCACTTTGATGCCTGGCAAAATTGTGGAGAAAATTATTCTGGGAGTTACTGAAAAACATCTGAAAGACAGTGCAGTCATTGGTCACCGCCAGTGTGGGTCCATGAGGAGAAAGTCCTGTTTGATGAACTTAATCTCCTTTTATGACAAAGTCACCCATCTGGTTGACCAAGAGAAGCCAGTTGATGTAATCTTGTTGGGTTTCAGAAAATTCTGAATTCTGTTTCTTACAGCTTCCTTCTGAACAAAATGCCCAGCATACAGCAAGGCAAAAACATAAAGCAGTGGGTGAACATAAAGCTGATGGGTTGGGCTCAAAGCATTATAGTAAATGGAATTACATCAGGTTGTCAACCAGTCACTGGTGGGGTTCCTGACTAAATCTGATTCCTCATCTCTGAAGCTCTCATGCCTTTGCGGCCAGTGATGTGACAGTGACTCATTGTGCATGTAACCTTGGCTTTAGAAGAGAAATAAGGCAGGGCTGTATCAGAATTACATCTGCAATATGCATCATTTCTAGAGTGGTCTTCATTGCTTTTAAAGGTTCATTTTTTCATTGTCTAACAAAATAACTGCAGAAAGAGATTGCTCAGCATGGCAGCAAAATCCACCATAGGAGCTGGTCCAAAGTAATCATCTTCACTGAGGTCTGCTGCAGTGGCTATTGGGTGTTGGTTCTCCGAGTAAAACGTGTTCTGCACTTTCACAATATGTGACATGCCTGCTGCTCCCTGTCCTTTCTATTTTCAACATTGCCATAAGACAACAATGTGTTATATTAAGAAAATGTACAAATGTTTATAACACAGTGAATAATAAAAATTACGTATCGTAATGCTGTTAACCCAGAATGTTTATCCAGGGGCTTCTATGCTGTAGCAAAAGTTCTGTTTATCCGAGTTCTTAAAAACCAGTGTCTGTTTTTCTCTTTAGTTGTTATCTTAGATTTGCACTTAAGTGAGAAAAAGCAAAAAAAGAATTCAGTATTACTACTTTTCAGACCAGTGGTTAAGAAAACAAGTATTTCATGTAGAAATAGTTTGGCAGATTAGAGCTGATCTGCTGTGAGAAAGATCTGTGGTATCTTTCTAAAGCCTTATGTAACTTACTTGTCATTGTATTTTAAACACTGAAATCTTTGCAGACAGGAGACAGGGACAGGAGGTGAAGTCCTGCTGCAACTCTATCGTGTTAACTTTGCAGTAATTGTTTTTTGAAAACTCACTTTTCAATGAAATTAACAAATATCATTGCAAAGTAGACTACTCTGTGCCTTGAAGTGGATTTGTAAACTTTCTTCCTCAGGAACAAGTACAGAGCTAGCACGGAGATATTGTGCTACATTTTATTCATGCTGAGATTGTAGATATGTAACAGGCTGCATTAATCTTTGACAAGGTTTGTTCTATGTCACCATCAGAAATGCAGCTGAAGATAATCTTTCTCTGGCTGTCTTGCACTCTGAACTGTTTTTTTCTAAGATCTCCATCTGAAAATCTCCCCTGCCAGGTTTGGAGTTGTCAGATTCATTATCCTCAAAATCTACGTTAACTTTCAAAATTGTTTCTCTTTCTGCAGACGCAGAAGCTGTGTTTGGCACAGATGCTGGCCTTCTCCCAGAGGTAGCCTCTTCATCCCCAGTGACACCAGCTCCTGCTACTATCATGGGACCAGACAGCGGCTTCCTCAGCAGCGGACGGATCCACGTCATCCTGTGGGGAAGCTTGGCAGCTGTAACAACGCTCTTATTCCTCACCTTCCTCATCTTCCTCTGTTCCAGCTGCAACAGGTATGACTCAGGAGCTTAGGATGCAATGACATTTCTCAAGTAATTGCATGGACTGAAATAGCTGCACCGGTAACTAATTAGTGAGAAACACTGAGAACTGAAGTGCAGAAGTACCTAATTATCACATTGTAGTAAGTTAATGCAAAGTAGTCACTTGCATTTTTGGAGAGCTAAGTTAATTCACACTACCCTGCCTTTTCCATGATGAGCCCACAGGTATGTCTGTGGGTTGGCTTCCAATAGTGTTTTACCCTCAGGGTAATTTATCTGGGAGCTTGTGCCTGACAGTACATTTGTTTTCAGAGCAAACCTGAATTTGAGCAGTTCTTACTGTTTTCTGCTGCAGAGGAGGAATCTAAAAATGTATTTTCATTGTGAAGGAGTAATGCTGTATGCTTGCTAGGTGCTTTCTCATACCCTGGGGAGGCTGACTGTAATGATGTGCTGGGAAGGGGAGCAGTGGTAGTGCCAGCCCTTCTCTAGCACCATCCGTCCTGTGTCTCACTCATAGATCCCCTTGACATATCTTGGCTTTCTGCATTCTCCTGGGTATCAGCTCACACAATGCTCAGAAAGATCTATCTAAAAACATTTTTTAAGTTATATTACTTAAGTCAAAACTTTGATATTTTACCAACATTTTACCAAAGGAGGTTCAGGTGGGATGTTAGGAAAAATTTCTTCTCAGAGGAAGTGGTAACACACAGGAGCCAGAGAGGTGATGGAGTCACCATCCCTGGAGGCGTACAAGACATGTGTGAATGTGGCACTGAGGTTAGCAGGCATGGGGGAGATGGGTTGATTGTTGGACCTGGTGACCTTAGAGGTCTTTTCCAACCTTTATGATTCTGTGATACTTCCATCTATCCTATACTGTTTCTTTATACCAATGGTAGTATTAAATGCTTCTTTACAACTAGCTGGAGAAGCAAGATGTCTCCTGGTGAAATAAAAGCAGAAAGGTTTTCCTTTTTATGCTGAAATAGTGCAAATGTGTCAAAAGTTTTATAAACCAGGAGGCAGAGCTGATGTGGTCAGGCAAAAGGGAAACGAGGGCTGCATGTCTTGGGGTGACCTGGAAGGATAAGCCAGACAGGAGAAGTTGTCTTCTGCTCAGATCCAGCAGTCCTCAGGGTTTTGCAGGACAGGAGCAGTACGTTAGCACTAGTCCCTGCTGAGGAAAAGTCAGCAGCCACCATCAGTCCCTCTGTCCTGCTGGGAGATGCCTCTTCTCTGGGATCTCTCCTCTCTCCAACACACACACATACAGCTCCCTCTTCCTGACTCATCATTTGGACGTTTGGACTTGCCAGGTTTTTTGAGAGAACAGGTGGTTTCGCAGAGAGATCTAAAAGTAAAAGTTTCCATAACCCGTTATCAGTTGAGAAAATGAGGTGAACTGAACAGAACTGAAAAAGTGTAGAGAAAAAGGAAAGTCACTTCTATGTATTTCTGCTTTGCTTTGGCCATTCCTGGAGGCTGCTGGGTTCAGTGCTGAGTCCAGCCTCTCTGAAGGGTTGGATCCTATGGGGTCTGTCCTGTCTTAGAAGACACCTGCCTGGAGGCCGAATGTATTCTTCAGGAAGCTGTACAACCATAGAAAAATCCTATTCTGGCATAACATATATCTACAACGTAAGGCTGTTTTACAGGAGAATTTCTCTAATGCTCACACAGCAAAATGCAGTTGTGCTCATTACCAGCAGCTGTTTGACACCCTAAAAAGCGTGAGCTGGAAGGTGTAATTTCATTCCAAACCTTGAAGCATTGCTAGAAAGATGTTTTTAAAGCCAAATCAAACCACTGAGTCTGTCCTTGCAGCTACTGAGATTCATTGTCAGAAACTATCTGGAGAAGCTCTTTAATAACTGATTATGTTGCAGGTCTACATGCAGTATCTTTTATTGCAGGTCATTGTGTAGGGCAGGTTGTTTATGCATAAATGCAATTATGTAAAATTTCTTCCTAGCTTACTTTTTAAAAATGGTTGAGGACATGGGAAACTAAACAAAATCTTCTCATTCTAAAATGTCAGAGTCAGAAAACTTCCAAAGAACTTTAAAAACACTTTAACAGTAGTCTGTATGACCTGGGCATTTTAACTGTTGTTAATGTGAGAAGTATGGTGCATTACAGACTTAAAAGTATCACAGATTTCATTTCATCAGTATTTTTTGCACCTTTTTACTTGCATTTTCACCTAGGGGAGGAAGCATTATTATTTCAAGGTTGTCCTTTATTTACAGTATTTCAAAATAAGAACCTATAAGAAAGGAGGGGACAGACTCTTTAGCAGGGTCTGTTGTGATAGGACAAGAGGAAATGACTTCAGATGAAGACAGGGAAAATTTAGATTGGATATAGGGAAGAGGATTTTTACAGTGAGGATGGTGAGGCACTGGAACAGGTGGCTGCCCCATCCCTGGAGACATTCAAGGTCAGGCTGGACAGGACTCTGAGCACCTCATCTAGCTGTACGTGTCCCTGTTCATTGCAGGGAAGTTGAATCAGAAGACCTTTAAGGGACCTTTCAAACTCCAACAGTTCTATGGTTTTATTTCCAAAGTTATAGAAACTGAAAACTCAATCCAGACCTTGAGTACTGCAAAGTTCCTACTGAAGCAGAATTCATCTAAATGTGAAGTTCGAAGCCTCTGCTACTATGCAATTTATAGGCTGCTTGAACTGCTCATGTTCTTGTGCTTATTAATTGTAGCTGGCATCCTGAGTAGAAGTAGGATGAATTTTGTGGGTTTCTTCTACTTCTTTAGAAGATAGACGTGTTTTACTCATGCAGTTTAGGGAACCTCACATCTGTTATCAAAAGACATGTTTTTGATACCATGTATCATGTATCTCTGAATGTTTCAGATATAATTCAATTGATGATAATAATATTGTGATTACCATCAGTAACTCTTTAGTCTGATCTTACATTAAACAAGAAAAAATGTTGTGTGTGTTCACTGTACCTCCTCAGGATATGTTCACCACCACCCTATCTTGCTGATGACCTACTGTTGAAGCCACACCTGTCCCTGTAATCATCCTTAGTTATTCAATTTGTAATGTTGTGAATCAGCAGCTGTGTTCAGCTCCCTGTGTAAAAGCTATTAATGATTGACTTCTGAAGATTAGTGTAATCTGTAGTAACGTTGTACTTCTTCACTAAGGGAAAAGAAGTCCAAACATCAGAATGGAGATCATGAAAATCTGATGAGTGTGGTAAGTGTTTGTTTCTGGCAGCTTATGTCTTCCTTGGGGTTGGTTTGCATCTGGCTCCTTGCAAAATACTGGAAAACAGATCAGGAGTTTAGAGGCTGTTGAGCAAGGGAAATTTAGAAGTTTGGGAACAGTAAAAGGAGGACAACTTCAGTCAATCTCAATTTTTTGTTGTCACTCCAGATCTCCTGCTTTCCTTTTGCTCAGGTTGCAGTGCAAGTGTGGTTTACACATTTGTCAGCCACTGTCTTCTAACTGTTTAAGTGGTGGTGATTTCTATTCACACAGAGTTTGGAAGGGAGATCACCTTGGGTGTACTTGCATCGGTTTGTTTTAACATCTGTAAACACATAAATAACTCTTGGAGAACAGTGTGTACGATTTGACCTTCCTGGCAATAAAACATGCAAGTCAGCACTCCTGAGATGAGAACGAAATTCATTATGTATCCGTTCTTGGAAACGAGTATTCCCAAATGTTGATGCAACCTACCTGCTTTATGTTGCAGCCTTCTGAGAAGGAGGTGTTCAGCCACTCCATCACCAGCTCCGCCACGGAGCCGCCGCCCAGCAGTGAGCAGAACGGCGCGCTCAGCAATGGCGATGGTGAGCAGTACGGCTCTGCTGGGAGGGATGGCCATGAAGTGCAGTGCCCACACTTAGAGCACCCAACTCAGCCACGCTCCAAAACTTTTGTCATTTGTAATCATGTCTTAGGTTTCCAGCCGCCTGCTTTCCTTGGGTGTAGTCCTGTTGTTTGCCTGAATACCCTTTGTTTCCCCTTGGATCCCTGGGGGATCTGGCACAAACTCAGCTGCCACAAAGCTACAGGTGCAGATAGACCCGGTCGCCAGGCACAGCCTGCTGGGTTCCCATCAGCCAGCTATGGAGCTGGGATGTGACCAGAGGTATGGCTGGACCTTGGTGCTTTAGAAATGCTCCTCATGTCTGTGGAAATATTTCAGGTCCTCCTTCAGGGACAACAGCTTTGGGTCATAGACCCGTGCTGTAGGAGGCTGTCACTTGTATTTTTGTATTTTAGGAAACAAATACAGTTCCTTTTTTTCTTATTCTTTGTTTTGCTGAGCACTCAAAAAGATTCACACTCATTGGAAGTCACATATCACTAGAAAATACTTTGCTCAGCTATGCCTAAAAATAAATGTGCTCTTGGTAAAGCACTGGTGAGAGCCAATGGCTTGCTGTGGCACCAAGGCCATGTCCCTTACTTGCAGCTCACTGTGAAGCTGGAGGGTAAGCTATTAAATCTTTAACCCCCCGAGACAAATAACCAAAGGAGTTTCTAAACATTGCCATTGCATTTCACTGCAGTTTCCATACGCTGACTTGTTGCTTTGTTTACATCTCCCAGTGACTCTTCATGCAGAGCAGAGCTCTGTGCAGGGAAGCATTCCTGCCTACCAGCAGTCACCACACATTCAGCTGTTGGAAGCTACCACTAAGAGGAGTGCTGTCAGCTGTCAGGCAGATTCTGGACTGTTTGATAACATTCAGCTTACGATGTGTATAGCAACCCTTTCACATAACAGGAACCGATTTACTTGATTTTATTATTTATGCTTTGTGTATCATTTCTGTTAATATTTCTTTCTTTTGCTGTTTCTGCCTTTTGAGAAGGAGAAGTGCTATAAGAGCAGCACCATCAAACACGTTTTTTTTTCTTTTGCTAGCACTGTGTTGGTGACTGCTTATCTACCCTTATCTACCAACCCTTCTACAGAACACAGATATCCCCAAGGGCCAGATGGGAAAACATGCTGAAGTTTCTCCAGGCTGGTTCCTGTTGTTCCTCAGGAAGCCTGCAGGGAGCATGGGGAGTGAACTGGACACCTTGCATGTGTCTTACTCCTCCTCCCCAGGTCTGCACAGGAGGCAGGTGAATGGAGAAGGATGTTTTCCTTTTCTTCTCACATTTCCCATTCATGCAGCAATTACTCACACCTTAAGTTTTTTCCCGGGTTCTGTTGTCAGATTATGGATCCCAAGGGAGTTGGCTGTGTGAGTCTGCATACCCAAAGTACAAAATAAAGAAACATACTCATCAACCACCAAGTCAATGGCACTGATTGCTTTGGGAACATAATGGACACAATTGGTGTCATAATGTCAAACACTCTAAAGGAAATGGTGTTCTTCCATTTCCAAGAGATTTTTCCAAGAGAATGACATAGGAACTCTGCTGTAAAGCTATTCAGAAACAATCTTTGAAAGAAACAGTGTCGCATGAAGTAACATATCCTGTACTATCTGGAATGTGCTCATATGTGCATGTGTATATATACATCTGTGAACACAGGCAAATGTCTTATGTGAGCACTGTAAGATGAGAAGTCCCATAAATTTCAGCCCTCATTGCCCTATTTGTGACAGAGACATGCGGCCCACTTCTGTGACTTAAACACATTCTACCAACACTACTTTGTGAAGTCTAATCTTCTCTTTTGTGCATATGGCTGGCTCATTAGTAGGTTGTCAGCCTACATTCTGTGCTGCAAGACTAGGAGAAGTTTGGCACAGCCTTCTGATAAACTGCTCTCAGTGTTGTGAGCTGTGAGGCTGACTTCAGCAAGGTTGAGTGAGGTGTGGGTCAGATGAGAATTTGGCCAGCATGTTAAGCAAGGTGAGGCTGGGTAGGGAGAGGGCAGCAAAAAAGCATTTTTTGACTGCAGAATAAGGAAGTGGAAAGAGGAAAATCTCTTCAAGATATTTTAAATGCAATTGGTTTGAGGCCTCCTGCCAACATTCCCCTTTGGAGATGACTCAGCAGTCTAAACATTCAACAGAACCAAGTACGAGCCAGCTTCACATACCTGTGCCAACCCACCCATTCTTAATGTGAACACTGTGAAGTGATGTAAGTGTGCACAAAGTATTTAAGGTGTTGTCAGAATAATGCAGTAGAGTGCAGAAATCTCCATAAATGAAAACTTCTGGTAAAGTGAAAACATGATGATTTTTTCAGGCATTACTATCATTTATCCTTTTTAATGAGAGATAAAACTGAAGTAATGTAGAGAGTAGCAAACCACATTTGCCTTTCTCAGTCATGCAGTTGTTTCAAATACTTCTTTAATCATTTTCTGTAGTGCTCTCAGAGGACAGTACAACTGCCTGTATCCAGCCTTATGAAGAAGTACAAACATCTATTTCTGATCTGCTAGAACAGGATAGTCTTGGGAAATCCTTAAAATGTCACCAGAGCCGGGAACTACCCAGTATTCCCCCTAACAATACCATGGAGACCATCATCTCAGCTAGAAATGCTGAAAATGATCAAGGTCTTGGAATGGAAGGGCCTTACGAAGTCTTGAAAGACAGCTCCTCTCAAGAGAACATAGTTGAAGACTGCTTGTATGAAACTGTGAAGGAAATCAAAGATGTTGGAGCAGCAGCCAACATGGAAAGAAGCTGCAACAGAAAGTCAGCTGCTTCAATGATGGTTACTGAAGGTCAGGATCAGATTCCTGAGTGCAGAATTGAATCAGCAGAGTATGCATCTGTTGACCGAAATAAAAAAAGTCGCCAAAGTGCTAATTCAGAAAGCCCTCTGGACAACACACCAGATGTAGAGGATGAGCTTCCTCCTCCAGTACCCATGAAACTTCTTGATGAAAATGAGAATGTGCAAGAGAACGAAGTGGATGAAGGAGAAGGGACAGAAGGAGCAAGTAAACCAGAGAAGGTAAATATTACTTGACCATGTCCAACTATTAGACAATAGTTAGAGAACTTAAAGGGCTGAAGAATTTTTTTAAAATAGCAAAAAATGCCAAGAAATAAAAAAACACTTAATGTGAGACAAGACAAAAACAGGAAAATGGGAAAATGCACAGCACAGCTTCTGTGTTAAAGGCGTGTGTTTATTTTATAGGAACCTATAAGCAGAACTCTTGCAGTATGCTTTTTATAAAGCTTTTCCCAAATATTATCTAGAAATTACATAGAAAGCCTTTGCTTCATTATTGAATGGTATTATATTTTTGGGTACTATTGCAGTAGGTATCCGATGCCTTTGTTAACAGCTATATGTTGTTCAGACTGGATTGAGATGCTGTAGCTTTAGATGTGCCTCTTGTGTTGGGCTGCATCAGCCTCGCTGTGTGACTGCTGTGCCACTCAGTGCCACTCATCTGGTCTCCCTCTGTATGAAATGATAGAGACAGCAAAAGAGAGGAAGAGAGACTGCAGTTGTAGACTTCTAAAACATAAAATCTGCTTTTGGTCTTGTAGCTGCTATTCAGCAATTCCTATGTACAAAGGATCACAGGAGAGAAGTGCTAAATTAAATATCTCCATTAAGCCAGCCATAAAAGCTGCAGAAACTCTCTAAACCCATAGATTTTGTACTCGTCAAGTTCTGTTTGTCACACATAATTCTTACCTCAGCCAAAATTATGTTCTCTCAGAGCTCATTCTTGCTCCCAGCCTTAATGGTGGACCCCATGAAAAACAGCGATGATATTTTCAGTGATCTTACCCATTTTCCTTTTTCACCAGAATCAGTTCTAAGAATTCTTTCAAATAATCACGGAGTTGTCACAAATTGTTGAGTTTGCATTTTTCAGGACTGGTTTAGAAAATTTGTAACTGCGGGGAAAAAAAAAACAAAACAGTGATTTTAGCAAGTTAGTATAGTTGTGGATTCTGATATTGATGAACCTTTCCAAAAATCCTTGAGATTTGATGTGATATTTAAATGTAAGCATTTACCTGAAAAATGATAGGAGAGCTGAGGTGTTATTATTTGCTTCTCGTTGTCCATGTGGTTGACATACTTCAGTAATGCAGGCAGAGGGCAGAAAAATACCTGTTTAATGCATGTTAGAATGCCCCCTCCCTGAAAGCATTCAAGGTAAAGCTCAATGGAGCTTTGAGCAGCCTGGTGTAGAGGGAGGTGTCCCTGCCCATAGCAGGGGTTGGAACTACACGGTCTTAAAGGTCCCTTCCAACCCAAACCATTCTATGATTCTATGATTCTGTGTTTAACCGTATAATGTACAGAACCCCAGTGAGCCAGTGTGAATACAGAGAAGACTTAAGATCAGAACATTGTTCATTCAGGCTCTTCAGTGCACATTCTTACGAATAACAAGCTCATTAAGTAGTAAATTAATACAGTGTGTTGCTCATAATCCACTAACACTCCCCTCTGCTGAATTCAGGCTGTATGCAATTTCTAATTAATTTTTTAGAGAAACAGCTCTCAGAACCAGTGACATTTTCCCTTCTAGGTGTGAAAAGTTTCCAGAAAATCATTGTATTTCCCCCATCAGTGATACAAAGGAGGCATGTTTGCTGCTCAGGAGCTCCCAGCACGCCATGTATACAATGTCAGTGTCTGCGATGACTGGGAATTGATTAAAATGGTTCAGGTTTTGAAGGATTAATCAAGAGATGGCACATACAGTTCCCTAAGTGCCAGAAAAAAGGTGTTTGTCTAATTAAAATTTATTCAGAGCTAATGTCAGCCTGAGTTAAGCCTTGGCAGCATCAGCTCATTGGTGAGCCCTCTGCTAGGTGCATGCATTATGCATTGAGGCGTGTGCCTGTCCTGTCCTTGAGAGCTACAGCTGCAGCAGAGTTGGAAATGGTAATTGATTGAATATATAAATGTCATTATTGTTGGCATTGTATGTGGAGGTGGGTGCAGGAGTGTTTTTCTGTTATGGTGATAATTTTTCCCTCTCTTCTGCTTCTTCAAGCGATGCACTGCGATGCCTGTGTTTTCTGATGTGGCAACCAGGAACAAGATGTTTATGGAAATAAGTTTTATGTTTGTAATTACTTTAGTTAGATGGACTTCACAGCTGTCTCTTCTTTATGGTTGGACTACAGCATAGGCATCCGACCTTTTGGTTTGCCTGGTCCGCATCCAGTGAAGAAGAATTGCATTGGGCCACATATACAAACACTGCTCCAAAAGTAATGCCTCCTGTTTATTTCCATGACAACTACCACAGCTGCAAAGAGCACAGTAACACTGTTTGATAGATAGAGCAGATTCTTATCTACAAAATTATTTTTTCCACATAGTCACCACTATTAGCTATCCATTTTCACCAGTGATGAACAAGAGCCTGCATGCTGTGCTTGTGAAAATCAGCAGAGGTGACACTGGGTCACCACTACTGAAATGCACCACTCACTTCCTCACTGTGCTCACATCCACAGTTTGGTCTGTACAAACATTCAGCAAGCATCAGTGAATGTCAGTGAGTGCGATTTTTTCCACATGGAGGTATTCAGTGTCACACTTTTGTTTAATCCATACTTCCATGCCAGATGCCATTGTGTCAGACTGCCCCTCTGCTGCCATCCGTCACACAGCAACAACATGTAATGGAATATTGGTGGGAAGGTTCATCATCTACTGCCACACCAGCAGCATCCGCCTCTGACATTGTGGGCCAACAGGATAACATAGGAGGCATTATTTTTGCACCAGGCTGGGACATGCCTGGCCTAGATGATCTTAGTGGTTTTTTCCAACCTTAATGATTTCATGATTCGATGATTCTTGCTTCTTGCTTTGGGAGAGAGCAGAGTGTGCCAAACCAGAGACCACTCCAGCATGATGTTCATGATCTGCATGAAGAGGAGCTCCATGCAACCAGCACTCTATGGTGCTTTTTCCTTTTCCAGGAGGTGTGCTCCTGATAGTGCTAAATGATCCAGCCCTGCAGGGGCCAGAAGGAGCACAGTGCTTGCTCAGGGCTCTCCTGTGCGGCACTGCCAGGCAGTGGTTGCAGGACGACGGATCGCTACCAGGGCTGGGTGAGGAACAAATGACAATTCATTCTGAGAGTTGGTTGTTGGCTGTGACACAGACAGTACCAATGGAAGGTTTTGGAGAAGAAAGGCAAATTTAGTAATGCAGTGCCTCTCACAGGCCTTTGCAAACTGAAAAAACTTGGGTGTAGTTCTTCTATTAAAACTGGAGGGACAGAATACTTTTTTCTAAAGTTTTTTTTTAATCAGAAAAGGCAGCACAGATCTCCCTTTTCTCCTAAGTCTCTCCAGAGTGAGCAAACACAGGAAGAGTGGTAGAAGTGCGTTTGGCTGCTGCCCATCTGATTTCAGACCAGCACAGCATGAGGATGGGCAAAGCATCTCTTGCTAATGCACCACAGGAGAATGGTGTCCTTGTTCTGGTGCCTCAGTCAGGAGCATAGCCAAGCCAACAAGCACAAAATCCAGTGCTGTCGAGGAACTAAAGGAAAGGGGATAGAAAACAAGGACGTGTTCTGTTTGCATTGAGGTTTCAAATGTGATTTATAATATTGCTAGGTACAAACTGTTCAGGAGCGAGTATTTTTTTCAGTTTCCAACATGGTGATATCTGTCAAGGCCAATGTCATGGGTTCTGTGCTTAGAGGAAAGAATGCTTCATAGTAGGAAAACAAGTGCAGGGCTGTCAGCACATGGAGGTATTTCTCAGGGCTGGAGTGGGAAACTGCAGAAGTGCCCACAGATGCTCTAATAAAAATATGACTTCACTGCAGAATTTTGCACATTTGTTTTAGTGGATAACAGTGATAATATTCAGCTACTCCTCTGGACAGAAAACATCCTACAAGTAAGAAAGAATAAGCCAAGCTGCTGTAGTATAGCAGATCCAGTAAAGGGCTATGCCAAAGTGAATTTGAACTTTATCTTTTATTTTTCGTTTTATCAGTGAGTAAACAAAGCCCAGGTTGAGGAGCAGGTCCACAGCCAGCCGGTCAGCAGCCAGGAACCCCAGGGTTGACTTCAGAGTCTTCATCAGACCCATGTCTGGGGTTTGAAGCTTGGAATTTATTAGAAGTAAAAGCACCAAGAAAGGTGGAAGTAGGAAGGAATTTGCTGTAAGGAACCTGTAGGGGAAAAAGTTTTGTGTAACTCATATGTTTCTGGAAGCAGTATTTCAGAGACCATGCTAGAATGGTGGAGCTCTATTTCTCAGTCTTGGTCTGCACTGGAAGGCACCTGATGTTCAAGGTGGAGAATTTGCATAAAACTCCAAAACGTAGCCTGTTGCAAATAGTGCTGAAGACTCCCTTCCAGCCACCATGAGCAGGAGGTCCGCCAGGTCATTGTGCTGTGGTGCAGAGGAATCCCACATCTGCTGGAAGGTGGCCAAGCTAGAGGTCCTCAGACATTTTTTGTAATAGTCAGATGGCTTTTCCAGTGTTTCATGTTTCTTTGTTTCTTTCTTCCTTTTTTTTTTTTCCCTGTGCATTCCACTTGGGATTCTTGAAGTTACACGAAGCCTCTATTCTTAGGTCGCTTTGGCACATGAGCTGGACCAGCAGACCTCAGAGAATGTAGCTTCCCCTTTCAACCCGTGTTGAAGCATGTGTGGCCTTGAAGCCAGGGGCACCTTTGAGCAGCAGCTGCATGGCATGGTGGAGGGATTCAACTGCCTTGCAGTGCTTCCAGAGCCACTGAAGGAAGGGCATTTACCACAAGGAAGGCACCAGTTCATGTAGTCCTTTTGTATTCTAGGAACGTACCTGAAGATGTATTGTAGCTCACTTTTTAATTGCTCAAAAACCTTTGCAGACTCTTTCTTGCTTCATTGGAAGTCTGAAGGCAGAGATACAGCGCAGCAGAGTTTGTTTTAAGCATTACATTATATTTGTCCTTTTCAGGTCAGTGTAAGAGCAGATACATTAAAAAGCTCTACTAACCTCAGGGCTGTTATCTCCAGAGATGTACGCTGGAAATTAGCTCCGTGAAATGGAACTAGTGAGCAAATGACCATAAAATACAATGTATTGATTGTAGCGCGAGGGTTTTATTGTAGGTATCACACTGTTGACTGGTAATGAGCTTTTTTTTCTTTCTTTCTCCCTTTTTTCACAGAGGCTTAGTTCGATGTCTTACAAGTCTCGAGAGGAAGATCCATCTCTTACAGAAGACGAAGTAGGTTTCTTATATAAAATTCGATAATGAGCTAGAGACCTTTTTTCAGACAGAAATTAGCATAAGCTCTGCATGATTAAGCAGAATCTGTGGTGAAAATTGTCTAAAGGGAAAATGAAAGCCTAATTTTTTTGTATAGAATTCGCACTGCCACATTCCTGAAATTAGAAGCATTATAGCATATGGCTTTATCAGGCCAATAGGTTGAAAAAAAGAATCAGAAAATAATAGGAGTCCCAACTAGCTGATGGTTAGGACAGCTCTTCGATTTGGATTCCAAGTTTGAAACGTGCCCCACCTTTCTCTTGCAAAGTGTTCAGGGCTCTGAAGCACATACATTGTTATTTTAAGTGTTTATTGTTCAAATTAATTGAGGAGATTGAAACAAAGATGAAAAAATGAAACAAAAATCAGATTGCATGTAATCATATCCAGTGCTCCCTTACAGTTTACAAGTGTGTTCTCTGGATATAAAGCAAACACAGCCCTGGTGGTGAGCTGGGTGAGCTGGTGCTTGGTGCTGGGGAGGCACTCCCAGACAGGGATGAGCACATTGCTCCTTCTGGGTTCATGGAATTCAGTGCTGAAAAGGGGATGAAATACAAATGGGCAGAAGAATACTGTTTTGAGTTTGGTTAGCTAGCTGCTACTATTAAAAGAGGCAAGATCAGAAAGCATCCTTCTGCATTCCAGCAGCTAAAGCTGATCACCCATCTGATGCTGTCTCCTCATTTAGCCCAAGTTGGTCCCAGGACCATAGGACGGCTTTCAGGAGCTCACAAATCCAGTCCGTTTTGCCTTGGATCTGATTTGCCTTCATTTCTGGAAGGAAAGAATCGCTGCATAAATGCATGCAAGATGAGCAGTTTTGTAAGAAAGGATATGTTTCTATTGGCAGGTCTAATAAGTAGTCAACATCCTGGTGGTGGGAGGGGTCAGACTGACACACAAGTTTTACATGTGTAAGTACTCAGCGGGCATCTCCTTTTCCCAGATCTCAGCCATGTACTCTTCGGTGAGCAAGCCAGGACAGGCCATCAGGGCAATGGATTCTCCTTACACCTGTATTCAAGAAATCACATCTCAGAGGTCCCCGTCAGTTTGCAGCGGCCTCTATGCGAGTGTGAAGGACTTTGAGAACACCCTCAGTACTACCACTGTGCCTCAGTCGGCGGGCAGGCCCAGCGGGGAGCTGGAGCCCGACTATGAAGCTATCCAGGCAGTGAGCCAAGACGAAGACAGGACCTTGTCTGTGCCTCACACAAACCACATTGCTCTGTCAGGAGAGAATGACTATGAGAGCATAGGGGACTTGCAGCACCACAGGGACATCACCAGACTTTAACTACTCCGGCATCTGGGTTTCAGCCTTTGTGTTGACTGCTGGTGTTTCAAAGGAGCATGCGAAACAAGGAGAGGGAAGCGCTTCTCATTATGAGGAGCAAAGCTAAGTGCAGAACAGAAGATGTGAAGAAGCCATGTACGTTTCAAGCGAGCGGATGATATCTATGGGTGATTCTGGGCGGTGGACAGAAGCTTACAGGAAGGTTAATTTTTATTGTTGGCTTTTTATTGTTAGTTCCTAGACGGCCAGAATTCAGGAAGGAGCACTGTGTTTGTCATCCTGATAGGGTTACATACCAAAAAGACTGCCTTTACGCAAAGCTAGCTTTTCATTTTAGAGGATTATTTTGTGTCAGTTGCTTCAATGTATTTTTCAAGAATCGTTTTTCATCCACATTCCGGAATCCACTGAGCAACTCGCAGACCGCCATGCCTCAGTCAGGTGGACTCTGAGGGCTGGGAAAGGTGTGTCAGCATCTCTTGGGGAGCTCTAATTCAGCCTGGTAGGACCGTGAGGGTTGAGGTGGGGTAGAATTCCCATTCCATTGTCATTGCAACTAAAGCGTAAGCAACAGTTACTTCATATCACAAGGGACATAATGCAAATGTACTTGAATTAATTCCGTAGACTTTTTCTCCCTCCCTCCCTCCCTCTCTTCCTCCCTACCTTTCTTCCTTCCTTCCTTTTTCACATCAGGGGCTGTAGAGTGTGTACTTGCAGTATTTGAGATGTGTACTGGTATTTTTAGGATTTTCCATGTAATTATTTGTGAAATACTGTTTTAACATGGCAAATGGCACCCTTAGCATTCTCGCTCTATCCCCACAACATGCACACATGTACCTGCACAGACACATGCAAGACATCCGTCGTGTTGCAGAAGGTTGTACAAATGAATATTACCATAATGTTTAGTCTCACCTTAATAGTGTTGACTCATCTTCTGAAGAATTTTGCCCTTTTTTTAAAGACTTAAAGTATTATAATATGTTTGACTAGTGCATTATATAGGAAAATTTCTGTGTTGAGTGGATGATGTTTTTCATTTTTACAGCACATTTTCATCTTCAAAGCTTTTGTAGGTTAACTTACTGCTTTATGTAATGAGAGGAATCCTGTTCTTTCTTTGGGTTTTATTGGTTTTTGCTTTATATCTTTTTCCTATTTTAGAAGTATGTAAAAGAACAAATCCTGTTTTATTTTTTTTTAAATCTTCTTGAGCAGGGTTGAGGAGCACGCCTTGCTGTTTTTAAGCTCAAAATAATGGAGTCTATATAAAAGAATACTGACAGAAGGCCAAAAAGAAGGCAGGAGAGTGTATTTTGTGTGGATTAGCCACTGGTCATTCTTGTTCCTCAGTTAGACGGAGCAGGAGAGTCAGAACTGATGGGACCAAGAACTTCTTGGGGTTCTGACAAACAGTTGGAAAGCCACAGTCTTTCCAGAGATATGAAGTTTCTTTGTAATTGTTGAAAACAAAGTACAGTGCTGAGATGAAATAAGCAGGTACTGGACTGATACTCTTGTTTTCTTCAAGAACAGTACAATGAACGGTACAGTAATACAAGAATAGCCCAACAGTAGAGGATGTACATTATATTATATGCATCTGTACACAGTTATGTGTACATTTTTGTGTGTCCCTGTGTATACTCACATATACAGGTGCTTTGTAAAAAGGCATAAACTGCAGTCCAGACTGGGTAGCCTTCACATAACGTTCACATAGGTACTACTGGCATGCGCTTGAAGGGTAGTTTATTTTAATGCAAGATAAACAGTACTTAAACAGGGATTGTCTCATTCTGTATCAGCCTAGCATGGGTTTAGCATGGGTTCAGTTGGTACTGAGGTTTGATGCATGAGATTGAGACCACTCAGACCACTGGCTAGTGCACAGTGCTTGGTACTATAAAGGGCAACACAGCTCTGGGTACACACGCTTCCTAGAAGTAAGCTTATAACTGGATGAGGTGCAGTGGTTTATGGACACTGACTATAATGACCATGGCTTTGAGGAGCAGTGCAGTTGGATGCCCACAGAGGAACACAGACATCATGGAGCCCAACCTCACACACAGTGAGGTGACACACCTGGGCCAGGCTCTTCTTTGGAGCGAGGCCATCCAGTCCAGTCTGCATCTGCCTTGTTCTTGGTTGTGCTGCCGTGCTTCCACAGCTGCAGCCTTTGCTTCCACCTCACTGCAGTGCTTTTTAAAGCTGACTGTGGTCTTCCTTTCCTGTCAGTGTTCCCTTGAATGTGAATTTGTGAAGTTCATCTTTGACTGTTCTGTTCTTCTGCTTCACATTGTTTAAGGCCAAAGAGAAAATGCTTCACATTTCAGAAGATCTGTGCTGAATTTGGAGACTCTTTGGAGATTTAGCTCCATGTTTGCTCTTTGCTCCGTGCTCTCTGTATGTTGTCTCAGTCTGACACCTACAGCATAGTGGGAGCCATACCCCACTCTGTGGTTCCCACACACATCTCAGGATGCAGTTATCCTTTAAGGACTATCGTACTTGTTATATGGATGACTGCTTTTGAAGAAACAGTAGCAACATGAGGTTTGTCAGGTTCACAGATGCAATTTCAAAAAATAATAGCAAAGAAAAACATGGAGGTCTTGCTTGCAAAATTTTAAGCTGCAAAAGAGAAAATAAAGCATCAACCTCAAAGTAAGCCTCGCCAATATCAGCGAGTCCAGCGAAGAAGGGCCTGCCTGCTCATATTCACTGTCTTTCAGAGCAGAACCAGGAGTGCTGGATGGGAAGAAGAGCAGTGAGGCTCAGCCCCTTCTTTCCTTTCTTTCCTCTATTGGGAAATGCTTTGTCTGTTTCCCCACCCAGCCTCCAACTTTAGGCAGGTGACATAATACAACCACTGTTCCTTACAGCATTCAGTCCCAGCTGCCATCCCTGATCTGTTTGTGATCAGGATTCAGGCTCTGGCCAGGCCAGTTTCCTCTGAACTCCTTGCAGGAGGACTTGCTTTCAGCTCCACAGACCCTCAGCCCGCTCAGGCTCAGGCTCTGGGCTGCTGCACGCATGGCTGCCCTCACCTCCAGACCCAGTGAGCCATGAAGGGAATTACCTCCTGAACAAGGGCAGGTAAGGAGTTACATCTCTGCAATCTCCATTATGTAGTCTAATGCTAAAGAAGAATATTTTAGAATTTAATTCAAGGTTCTGAAATGAATAGTTCTATCACTTGACCTTAGTTTTCGTTTCCTCTCACCAGAAGTAAGATCTGTTCTTTGGCTGCTATTGCCATGCTTCTTTTTCACTAGTATACCAGGTGGAAAGATTTTTCCAGCAGCAATCTTCAAATACGTTAATTTTACTGGAAAGAAAGGGGAGTTTCTTCTACTTATCTCTTCATTGCCATTTGTTTCACTTTCATCATATTCCCAAATAAAAAGGCAACATGCTGAATGAGGTATTTATTACGTAATGATCTTTTCTGGGACAACTTCACAGGTGATTTCTTTATCTCCATTTGTTAGCATAACTGTTGAAGAAACTCAACTTTTCTGTAGTAAAGCCAAGTAAAGCTGCAATGTCAGTGTACTTACACTACTGAAAAGATCATTTCTGATTCCCTTCTGGGGACAGGTAGAAATAGGACATGCAGTTTGGATGAACTTCCATGAACCTGTCTCCTGTGGGACTTCCAGCCACACGCTGAAGCCAGCAGTCCCTTTCTACAATGACGAGTTCAGAATCACTTTCTCAGTCACAGTGAAACATCTGTTTAAGGATACCTGTGCACAGGCACAAACATAATTGCAGCAGTTAGATCAGCTATAGTGCCTTTTCTACCAAGTACTTCCATACTCTTTTTCCACACCAAAAAGAGTGTTTCCTCCATTTTTTTTGTGGGGGAAACAGCTTTGGAAACAGTTGGAAACAGCTTTACAGTCACATCAATTGCACTGGACCTCAGTTAGCCTCCGTTTAGCAATAGCCTCTCACAAACTTCCTTTAGAAAGCCCAGCAATGTAGCTACGATAATTAACTTTGCAATAAGAATGAGCAGTCTTCTTTTGAAGAACCGATGTTGTTCAACAGTGAGTATTCAGGGAGATGTGGTCTGTGTCCATATCAACTGTGAACAATTGGCAGCTTCAGTCTTTGTACTGGCATCAATTACAGGCTTGCTGGTATGCAGCAGGCCTTGCAGGGTGGGGGAACTGCAGAGAGGAACGGGTGCTGGGGTTCAGGTCCATCAGTCACAGAAAGCTGGGCCATCCCACAAAGCGGCTGGCTGAGGGTCAGCTGCCTTGTTCCTTAGGCCCTCGTGTACTGTGCCTCCAGGGAACCCATCTTGCCAGGATTCCTCTGGACTCTGTACTTCTCCATGGCTCCCTGAACAGCTCCTCTCACTTGTCTTGATCAAAATTCTGTATACACGGTGCTCTCTGTTCAACCTTTCAATGGTGCTTTTATACAATGCTGGATAAATAGGTTCAATGTGCTTTCTGAAAGCTGACATGTAAAGCTGTGACACAGAGTGTTCTCTCTAGCATTTTCTACTTCACAGAATTTACTGTTAACTGTGTTGCTCTGCAAATGGCTGTCAGTGCTTCCCTGCTTATTGCTCACCTTGCTCAGAACTGTCACGCTTAGCAAGCCCAGGTTGGGTGGTAGAGTTCAAAAGCAGCCATTCAGGTGGAGTACCTTGGCCTGAGAGCAGTTAGATACATGGCAGTGTGCAGTGTGGGGCTGGAAACAGCACGGATCCCAGCTGGAGGGTTTTATTCTCTCAGCATGTATATAAATTTGTTTGCACAATAACTATAAGAATTCTATTTCAGCAACAAACAATTTAATTTGGACCAAATGCCAAACAGGGATTTCTGCTCTTTGGAACTTAATAGCAGGTATTTTAGAACAGTGTTATTTATTTAGGTTGGGGCAGTAAGGCTGCTGTATGCTTTACAAGTAACTTGGTGTGTGTGAGAATTCTCTATGGAGAATTAGAATGCTGAAAGGTATTCAATCTGATGGCTGCTTCTAGGGTGACATGCTGAAGACTTCCAAAAGCAAATCTCTTCCCGGGAGCAGGGTGCATAATTGCTATTAATATGTCTTTATATGCTTGTGCTGAAGTTGATTTGCAGCATATCTTCTAGGATGGTCCAGGCTGAAGACATTGCCAGAACTTATCTCAGCCTCAAAAATAAAAACAAATAAACAAGCAAACAACAGAAAAGTATTTTTCTATTCCTTGCTATTCAGTCAGATATGAACTTGTTGAGGATTATGCTGAGAACAAGCACTATGGATGGAGCATCACAGAGATGAAAGCAGTGGGTTCCTTTTCTTCAAGGAGAGAGAACCCCATTTGGTTGAGTGAATATGAAAGATCCCATGCTCAGCATTCATATACCCTCAACAGAAAGTATTAGACAAATTAATTGCCTACTTCCCGTCGATTGCATTAGGATATCATGTACCCTACACTGCTTTTCCATATGGACGACAGAAGGATGAAAGCTTTTTTCTGATGCAAAGTTCTTGTTGTTGACTTGATTAAACTTACTTTATGTGTAAGCCATAGATCAGCAAGAGAGAGTCTTCACAACGTAGATATATTTCACCTAACTCTATATGATTAGTTGTTGTAGGCAGAATCACTACAACATCTTCAGGGTCTACACTTGCTTTGACCTGCTCATATATCTAGCTTGAGCACTACAATTTGCTTAGCAAAAGTATGGGTTATCATTATATTATGTATCCATTAGCTTGCCTGATGTATGGACAACATAAATCTTACCATTCTGATTTGCCAAGCTGTGAGGTTTGGTTTCTGGAAGTCTTCAGTTTCAAACCGGCCAGAAGGACAGTCACACAATGGGGCTTTGGGCAACCTATTCTAATGGATGGTGTTCCTGCCCATGGCAGGGGCTGGAATGAGGTGGTCTTTAAGGGCCCTTCCAAACCAAACCATTCTGTCATTCTATGATAGCAAAGTGCTGAAAAATAAAGATGTTTGTGTAAAGGTAAACATGCTCACTGTTAACTGCATAGCAGCTTGTCAACTATATGTGCTTTTCCTTTGCTGCACACATTTCTAAATATCAGCTTTCATTTGTGATGTTTGTTCATTGTTATAAAAACAGTCTGATAGATTTTCATCATCTAATTTTAACTAGAATATTTGTTATACAAAATATGAAATGAGATCTTTGTTCAGTCTAAAAGGCAGCTGTGTAATTTCTTATAGTTTATGACAATGAATCAACATGCTTAATGTATTTACAAAGTACATAAGTAAGATGTGAGTTTAAAATGCTTTGTTTTGGATTTCAGAATGCCTCCCTTTCACTTCATGATAATGTTACCAACTTTGTAATTTTAACCTCATAACACTGGAGAGGGGTTTTAAAACCTTACAAATCTTGTTACTTTAAAAAAGAAAAAAAGCACTGGTGTTTAGCCTTCCTAATGTGTACGAAGAGACGCTCTTATTTTAACGTTTGGATTTTATTTACCTAACTGCTCCTCCCTGCCATGCTTAGCTCTCTCTGTCAGTTTTCTCTTTTGTCCTTGATGAAATACGGTACCTGGCCACTGTCCAGTGGGCACAGAGGCTGCGTTGCTTCACAATGCTGCATGGGATCTTCCTGATCTGCTGCTGGGATGTAGAAGCCTGGACTTGCGCTCTGAAGTCATGCATTTTGGGGCAACCACATCCTGTTTTGCAGACTTCTGTGGAGGTCTTCACTTTCTTTCAAGTTCAGCCAAAGTTTTGCAGCTGACATGTAAAGATGTACAGTAAGAAGTGAATTAGTGCAGTGTTTAAATGCATTAGTAAAAAACACCTAAGAGCACAATAACCTCCTTTCTCATCTGTGTGAGGACAATATCATTTGGTCTTTATCTCTGACTCCACTGGAGAATGGCCACAGAACAAAGCTCCTCTGGATATCCTACCAGCAGGCAGTTCCATGCAGCTATTTCTGACTGTGAATGAGCATCTGGATCACCCCTGTGGCTCCCCCATATACCACCTTCATGCTTTCCAGTAGGCCTGTAGTGAAGACACTTGAGGAGTGATGACTACTCCGTGGTCATGACAAGGAGGAATTGTCCTTGGCTTCACAGGCCTGAGCCTTGGAGCTGAACGTGTGCTCAGAGTGAACCTGCAAACCCAGGGAAGAGCATTTAGTGGCAGGGCAGGGCAAGTATATCCTACTGTAGCAGCTTGGAAGAAAGAGGTCAAAGGAAAAATAGCTGAGCGTCATTTGTTCTGCATCCATCTTGCAGATAACCTATTCATAAAGGTAGAAGAGATTGCAGTGAAGTTGCCAAGAATCACATAAGGGATGGGTGGAATTGCTCTCTCAGTATTCCCCCAACTCAGAGGCAGCGGCAGCTCCTCTGTGTCCCTGATCTTTTATCAAGCCTCCAGGCAGCATAAAAGAAATGAAAATAAACTGTATATGCATGTGCTTTTGTCCCATGATAATCCCCAAGTGGGCAAATGTAGGTGCACTCATCTAAGTACCTTCAACCATGTGTAGATTTGGACTTCCACAGATGCCTTTTTAGCTCCCTCTCCCCCTCCCCCCCGCCAAAAAAGAAGTGAAAAAGTGGATGACGTCACTGAAAAATAATTTGTATGAGATGAGGGTGCAGGATTAGATCCTAAAAGTTTAGGAGATGTTTGGTTTGGTGCTAGGTACTTTTCTTTGTATTTTCAGTGAAATGAATTTTCTTAATGGTCTGATATGACCTCCATAGGAACAACAAAAAACACAGTTTGGTATGTGGATATTTATCTCCAATAGCTGTTACTAAAAACCCACCTCAGTAGAATTCACTTCAAATTGGGTGCTATAGGAGCTTCAGCACAAAATGTATGGAACATTGCCTACTTAGAACGTAGTGGATAAGTATTTGCAATTACAGACACTTGTTTATTTTAACCATTGTTTTATAATGGGAAAAGTATTTATTAGCAGAGTGGTTTTCTAGCAATATTCTCTCAAGGAAAGTTCTAGCAGCAGATTGTGCTTGCAGGACAGCTATTTGATTTTCTGGTCACTGAAGAAGAACTGCAGACATCCTCTAACCAGCATGACCTTCTGAACAGAGAGGATTAGATCGAGCTCTGGCTTTCACCGAGTGGATACGGTTAAATAAGCTGTGCAGTTCAGCTCTGAAGGTAGCAAGAGCAGTTCAGTGAAATGACTGTAATATATAAACCTGGAGTCAGTGCATGCAGACTTCCAAGCTGGCACTGCTGAGCCTTGTTTGCTACACGAGTGGTTATTTGGCTTGCTACCTTTTTGAAATCAATATGGTTTTATTAACAGCACTGCAGACACCAAAATGCTGTAGTATTGCAGAATGTATGCTCCATAAATTGTAGCTTGACTGTAATTGCAGGGCTTGTGCTACTGTCAGAGCAGCTCAGAGCCAACACTAAGTTGCGTTTTGTAAAGTGATAAATGCCGTGACGTTCCCTTCAATGTTTTGTAGGAGTATACACAAGTTGTGTAATTTAGTCATACCCTTATTCAAAGAATCTTCATCTGATATTTCTAGCCAACCCAGCTTTTGGCTGCTGAAAGCACAGTAGGTTATTATGGTTATTTACAGTAAACGTAGATGAGTTTTATGTAAATATGTCAGGAGAAAAAAATATGTTACTTAAACGTATGAGGCTGTTATCTAAAAGTCAGAACATAGGTCAATGATATAAAATGCAGCTTTCATTTATGTACAGCAGTATCCTAATATTTGCTCCTTTACACGGGGGGAAAAAGATATTTAAGATTCTGGCCTGCATTCTCTGAAAGCATTTCAAATTGGCTCTGCTATTTTCTCCGGTTAATGTATTTGCAAATGCCTTTTGAATGGATTGGAAATCCATGTCAATTATGTTGAATGAGAAATGCTACACTGCAGTGAAATCAGTTGAATTAAAAAATCCTGGGAAAACAGATTGGATTGAAATCCATATAAAAATCCAGTCACCAGATGGAATAAAACACAATAAATAAGATTTGTCTTTTTTATTATTATTATTCTGTGTCTCTTTTTTTGCTGTTGTTCATTTGTCTGTTTTCTTAACAAATGCTTTATTTAGTCCTTGCAGACACTGACTTTTCTGCATCCTAAAGTCTGCATCATTTGATAGACTGTTGCTTGTTCCAGGCGTTTTCTGCTGATTTCATTATCTTAGGAGAACTTTTAAGTGTTCTTTGTGTTATACAGCACTGTATCACACCCAAAGCCACAATCCTGTCAAGATTCAAGCAGGCACTGTGCAAATTTTAAATTGCCTGCAGAATAAAGCAGAAGCTCCCTTGAATAAGGGGTGGCACTATGCTCTTTGATGAAGGTTAAAACATTGGTCTTGAGCCTGTGAAAGTTACATAGCTCTCAGCATTTTTAAAGAGCAGCAATTACCAGCTTAATGGGTTATTTTCTGAACTAGTTATGGCATTCAGTTCCTTTTTCTTGGCTGAAGATGCTCTCCAGGTAACATTCCCAGCCATTAGCAGTACGGCTCCATCAATAGCAGTACTCTCCTTTGTGCAGAAATACTTGCAGAGCATCCTGAACCATTTCAGAGACAGCTAAACCAAGTCTGCAGCTCAATACATAACACAAATCTGTGTTCTGCACCTAAACAACACAAGGAAATATCTTCTTTGAAGTATTGCACTGGAGTGAGGCTTCTTCATTCACTAGAGCATGAGGTTCAGGTGGTGCACAGCCTGCTGGGACTCAATGTTTCCCCACAGGTTGAGCCCCTGCCCTCAGTATCTTCAATTACAGATGAGAGAAGAGCAGCTTTACCCAATTAATACCACGCCAATACCAATGAGTGAGCTCCTGGAAGATTCACCTTGCAGCCAATGGTTAGTTATACTGAGATGGGAGGCTGAAAAATTGCACTCACACAGGAAAGCAGTGTCTGTTCACTGTCAGGATAATGGTTCTTTAACCTGTGTTCGTATATCTTAATATTGAAAGATACAAGCTTGTAGGTTAAAAAGAAGACTTGTAAAAATCAGGAAAATGTGAAAAATTCAGTATCTGAGAGTTTAATAAATTGCTTTTTAGTGAACATTTTTTTATGAACCAAGAAGCTGCAGAATACATAACCTGATACAATCCTTTAATGAAATAACTTGCTGAACATCACCCGATACCTAAAGAATGCATACATGATTCTGTAAAGAGAACTGTATTACACACACGTATTTCTCTTGACAAGAATTAACATGTATATATAGGATATATCTATATATGTGTATATATGTATACACACACATGTATATGTATAAAATCCAATTGCTCTCAGCTATAAAATAGCTATATTACAATGGCTGGCTTCAGGTTTGAAGACAACTGTGTAAAACTATAAATGTGTCTGGTTTAAATGCTGAGCAATTTGCCCAGATTCCAGCTAACCATGTAGCTATATGCAAACATTTGGGAAAGGAAAGTAGGAGCCGTCTTTGTTCTCCACTCATCTTTGACACTGCTGAAACCAAGCAGGAGTATACTGCAGTGACACCTGGTGTTTAAAATAGAATTATTCCCTGTGAAGTGTGACAGTCAATTTGCTTTTAATTGGATACACTCAAACACTCATAGTTCACCCCGTGTTCCTGTATTGAACTAGAAAATGTTGGAGCTAAAGAATGACTTGACATTACTTTATATAAAAAGCATCTGACAGATTTGTTTCAAAAGCCAAAAATTGCAGGAACATGATCTTTCTTGAATGGCTGTTCTTCCTAACACTTTAGCTGACAAGATACTTTATCACTACTTCTCAGCTGATTATTTCACAAAAGGGATTGACCCTTAATATAACTCACATAACTGGAATTTCCATGCAGCCTTTGTGGAAGGGATGATAGACAAGAACAGAGAACTGCCAGTTCAGACAGAAACTGGGAACTCCACATCTGTTGCAATGCCAGAAAGGGTATCAGAGCCACGACAGTTGCTTCTGAAGTAGTCCTGCTAAAGAGCTCAGTGACCAAAGTTGTTGAGACCTGTGCATTTAGAGATGTGACTGATGTGGAATGCAAATCACATCAACAGGTAAGGTAATTCAGGATTATTAGGATAAAATAAGATCATAGCAATCATTAGGAGCATTATTATCAAGGAATGCCACGAGAGGAAGAAAAGTTAAAGATCTAGCAGCAATGTGTATAGACTGCTTGACAATTTCTATTATGTAAAAGTTTGTGTGACTTGCTTTTAGCCACACATACAAGCTCCACATTTATGTAGTTAATCTTTGAAATCTGGCAAGGACAAAGCCCTCAGGCTAGCATTGTATTTTTCACTTGTCATACAAATTCTGTAAGGGTTTGGCTGAGCTGCAAAAGCCATATTATACTGGGAAATGATGAGGCATGAAGTGTCTACCTTGTACCCCAAGTCAAGCAGCAGAGCACCAAGATTTCTCTAGCACACACTCAAAGGCAAGCACTCCAGCTAGCATTCAGAGCTCTTTTTCCTCTCTTGCCTGCAGCTTATTTCTAGCAGCAAAGGACAGTAGAAAAGTAGTACTGTGATCTTACCGTCAGTGACTTTGTCCTTAACTGCATGATCAGGTTTGTTGGGTTTGTTTGTTTCATTGGGGTATTTTTTTTTTTGTTTTGTTTTGTTTTGTTTTAGTTTTAGGTTGTCTTTGTTTTTCCCATAAAAAACAGATTCAGTGAGTTTGGAGCATAAAAATAGCAAGAAATGGTATGAAGTAGGTGAAGGTAATTGTAAATCCCTCCAAATTTTGTGGCCTAGATACCACCTAAAGGTTTGCTACATGACTAAAAGATGGTAATTGCCTCATGTCTGTGACATGAGGGAACAATGTAAGGAGTGCTAAATGGAAAAGGAGGAAGACAAGGATCCTATCCTTAGTAATCTGAAACTAAAATATTCTTTGGGCAGTTGAGTGGGAAAAGTCTGTTCTCATGGGACATTGCCTAAGGTTTGTTTCCACAGTTTCCAAATCTCAGCTAGGTCTTCTTAGGTTCATATACAGGGCTTTCCAATGGATTTGGTGTCTGGAGAGCCTCCTAGCTCAGCCTGCTTTTCCCACCCGTTGACACACTGTAATGTGCTCTGAGCTGCCCTGGCCTCGGCCAGCACCAAGCTCCACTCAGGAAACTTCCTTGGAGCCAAGCAAGCCTGTGCAGAAGGAGTTAGTGTGTTTCTGGACCAGCACTGTGGTTAGACCACAAATTAGGTAATTACCACACACGAAGGAGATAATGATGTGGTTTTATTTGTTTATGTGTGTGTTTGTGTGTGTCAGTGGGGAGAATCCAGAGAATCATGCATTTGATATCATGTAACATTCCTTTTCAAAGCTTTCCTTATATACCTTTCCATTTTGAATAGCACTGAAAGCCAGACAAGACAAATAATGCAATCTGAAGTGTAGTTAATTCACCTGTTCCTCTATAAGAAAACTTTTCAAAAGAGGAAAAGGAATGAGGATGCCATCATACTATACAGGAGTTTTTGCTACTGCTACACTGATTCATCACATTTTGGGGCAGGTGAGTGAGCAACAGGAATTTTCGTCAGCCAGAATTTCCCTACATCTGCTTGATTTTTATTTATGTACTCATTTATGTTTTCTTAAGTGCACATATACTGGGTGGGGCTGCTAACTTGACTGTTCCTGCTCTTGGCTTGAGAGATCCAGTTTGGTAGATCTGGGGCATGTCAGGCTTGAGGCTCAAGCAAAGAAAGGACTTATATATCAGAAAATCACACAGAATTTGGAAATGTAATCTAGATCTACTGCTGCTTAGAAGCTGCTTGGTTAGCTCTAAAAAGCCCTCCACATGGTCCAGATCTTCAGATGCTCTTCCCAAGTGCACCCTGAAGGTGGTATTTTCCTTGTCACGCTGGTTTCAGGGTCTCCAGGTAGCTCTCCTCATATACTGGATAGGTAGCTTAGATGGCTAACTCACTAACTGCCATGAGTTTAGATGGCTTTAGTGTAGTTTATGTTTACATCACATGCACCTGTGCACCTTTTCATTTAGTAATAGAGCTAGTGAACAACTTCTAGTCCTACCCATATTATTGTGAGCAATATTTGTGCTGCAGGGATGTACCCCTCACACCACCGAGCATAAAAGATAGCACGAGTCCCAGAGATAACTCCGGACCAGCATGACCATGCAAGGAGACTGCTATGTCTCCTGTCCCAAAGGGGAAGAAGGTGGGTGCTGCAGGGTATAAGAAGCTATTGTTTGTACCTGATAGGATGAAAGAACTAGGAGGGGAGGAGAAAGGAAGGATAACAGAACATGGGGATAATTAATTCTTATTTCTAAGATTCCAGAGCTGAATCCATGATTAAAACTTCAGTCTCGCTGTGTTCTGGCAGATAGGGCAGCAAGCACTCCTCACATCTCTGAGTTCTGGGTGTTTGGGTATGAAGTGCAGAACACTGACTTCAGTATTCAATAGCCCTGGCAAGTGTTAAGAGGAAGACTTTGGCATAAGGTTAAGGAACTCAAAAAGCAGGGAAAGAGAACTGTCGCCAAAATCTGTAAGTTTCACACTCAATTTCTCTTTGAAACTTTGTTTCTACTGCTGTTTATTAAAGCTGCTATTCCTATAACTGGAAAAGCAAAGACAAAAGAGAGGATGAGGCTCTTAACCTTGAACAACATCTTGCATTCCCATCCCTAGGTTTTTGGCAGTACGTTTATAACTGAAGTAAGTATTCACCAAGCTTCCCAAACTTGAATTTGGTTTGGGCAGTAACAGGCTTTTTGGAGATGGTCTTAATCTAGAAAGTGAGAACAGCACTTCAGTGTCTGTTAAAAATAAACAATGTTCTTATTGTTTGTTAAAGTTTGGGGTGGTTTTTTTTGTTGTTGTTGTTGGGTTTTTTGTTTGGCTTCTGTGGTGCTATTTTGAGTTCCAGTACATCTATTGTATGCAGGCTGAAGAGCACACTCTGGTTGTTTACAACAATTTTCCTCGCATTGCTAGGCTTTTCTTCCATGAAGCAAAATTTTATAGCCAAATTTAAAAAAAAACAAGCCACAACATAAATAAACTGAACATGTGTGAAAAGTGTTGGCTCAGTACCCCTCAGATATCATCTCTAGCTCTAACGCCATCACGAGAGCAGGAAACATAACAAACTTCAGGTTGGATTCAAAAGCTTCAGTACCTACTGGCGTTCGATGTTAAAAGATTTATTGTGTTATTTGAGAAAATCTGGAATTGAAAAGATTTATCTAATTTCAGTGTTGCTGGGTAGGCTCTGGTGGTTGGCCAGATTTCACTCTGGCTCTGCTGAGCTCACTGTGGTCACAGCTGCTGCTGCCACTGAGATGACTAAGACTGCTGATTTTAGGGCCAAAGGAGACTGGTTGCAATAGCTAAAACATTGATTTTCTGGTCAAATCTGTGAACTAAGAGTGGATGGAAGTACTTTGTTCCACTGTATTTTCATGTGCTCATGGTCTATCTGGCTCATCTGATGTACACCTGGAACTTGCTGCCTTTTTTTGTTGTTGAACTTTACTGGGAGATTATTAAGCAGCACATTGTCTCATGGTGACAGGGGTCCACCAGAGAAACAAGGGAAAAGTTAAGTAATGGGGAGTGCCCTTGTTACCACATCCTCACCCTCACTGAAGGCTCAGTGGAGCCAGCACAGGTGGAGACAGCACAGCACCAGAGCTTCTCCTCAGCAACGTAATCCACCACACATCTCAAGCACTTCCACTGGCCCAGTGGTCTCCTCATCTGACATCACTTCTGCAAGAAAAATAAGATTTAAGAACCATTATCTGAAGGATAGTAAGGGAAAAAAAAAAAAAAAAAAGTGCAACTGCAGCACTTCTACAGGGTTTCCCAGTTCAACAAAAAAGAACAATGCAGGTGTGGAAGAGAAGAATCTGCCAGGGCTATCAGCACAAGCATCAGTAAGCCAGTTGCTTGTGGTGACAGAACTCCTGTATATCCCACAGGTGGTCTCCAGAGACTGAACAGGGCATATTGTGCAGATATGCACATCTTAAGCTTCTGTTTTCTATCTGTTCCATGACCACAGCTCTAAAAGATGAAGATTTTCATGTGGCTCGCAACTTTCTTACTGGGATGGACACCATTGTCTTTAATGTAAGAGCTGCCCCTCAGGTTGACACACAGGCTTCTTCCAGAGTATTTGCTGGATGCTTGGAAGCCATTGCTGCTGGAATGGCCTCCCATCTGAATCTGAAATGTTGAGGCTGGCCTAAAAATGGTGGAGTAACTCAAATGGCGTTTTGGTAAACAGTGATCAGGAAAGTGGTCTCAGAAAGGAATATCCCTTTCTACTTAGCTGTTAAGAGATGTTAATAACACTAATAACACTGTTCAGTCTTCTGATGAGTTGGTGTAACACTGTGTCCAGAACTGGTCTGAGAATTGGCACTTGTGTATCTTAGGAGTGCAATGAGGAGCTCAGCTGCACTTTGACATTTAACATTAGAAACAATTAGGGTTGCTGCCATTGGGATTTTCCAATTAGAATACGTACGTAAGTTATTTGGAACACAGGCAAGATAAATTCAAAACTCTGTCTGTCCAAGTGTTAGATATACCTGGCCTTGACCTAAAGATGTCTTACTTTAGTTCAAATAGACACTCTTTGGTGCATGCTTATTCATAATAGCTCAGTTACCTCATGAGGTAACTAATACATGCTGTGATTTACATTCCATGTACATTTTCCACTTCCATGCAAAGCTAAAGGAAAAGCTTTGCTTTGAGAGAGGATGAAACTTTCCATGAAGGAACTGCAGCAAATTGCTTGAGGAAGCAACTGGCTTGCAAACCTGACAATATCAAATGGGAAAGAGAAATAGATTCCTCCCCCTCTTTCTTTTTTACTACTAATTCTAAAAAAGAGAAATTCCTAACCACAGTGAGACGCTGATTTTAAAAGTCTGTCACTGAATCATTTTCCAATGTTTTCAGCTGTAAGAGCTGCTTAACTAGCAGTGACATAGCAAAAGAATTTTATTTCTCCAGGTACTTAACACTTGGGGTCGTCAAAGAATACAGTAAAACCGAGACTAATTTGCTGTGAATGCTGGTGCACTAGACCATGAGGTTGTGTGTCAGTAGAAAGCTCCATGTGACGTGCAGATTATAGGCTATTTTTTATTGTCAAACTCAATCCTTCATTTAAATGAATACGTTGTCAGAACCCTAATTATTTCTGTTAGAAACGCTGCAGCTTTTTAAGAAAGGGGCATAAAAATCCTTCTCTGTAAATTCTTGATCATTGCATTACAATTCTGAGCCATTTATGAAATATTCCATCATTTAATTTACAGCTTGTTTCTCTCCATGTGGGCTCTGATTACAGAATCATCAATCATTATACAGTATTAGCCCCATGATGAACCAAGTGCTATTTTTTTTTTTTCCACTTTCCCCAAAATAATGCCATTAGTTTCTTCCTCATTATCTCCTTTTCCTTCTAATTGCTGACAGGCAAATGGAAAACCTTTTACTCAATCATCTTACTCTTCCTCAATAGTGAGAATTTCAGGCAGACTCTGTAACAATTCTTCTGCCTTCATCTAGTGCTATCAAGTTGCACTGACAGGTTTTTCAATTTGGCATTATTAGTAAAATGTTTTGTGCCTCATCCCTGTTTGTAGCTCTGTATGGAGTGAAATCAACAGAATAATTTCAACAAGTCCAGCCCTTTGGTGCATGTCTAGAATTGTAGAATCATAGAATGGCTTGGGCTGGAAGGGATCTCAAGGATCATGAAGCTCCAACCCCCCTGCCATGGGCAGGCCACCGACCTCCATATCTAATACTGGACCAGGCTGCCCAGCTGTTCTTCAGGAACAGTATAGGCTTTGGGAATGTAGGTAAAGATAGGAAGTAGATCTACAAACATTTGCCTCAAAGAAGGCTCTGAAATGCCATGAATAAATTATATCCTTTGCCCTGTATTGACTGGGAGTAAAGCAGCCAAATCCTGAACAATTTCCCTCTAGAAAACTATGAACACTTATTTATTATTATGTTTTTTTCTCAGCATTACTTAATAACTTCTACTTCTCTTGCTCCTATTTTTTTTGGTGGATCTAGGTTTTCTGTTAACTAAGAGCTCTGAACACTTCTGCTTCTAGTTTTTGAGCAAGTTATTTCAGTACACTTTGTTAGTTTAATATAGAATTCACTGTGCTCATTCATTTTCTGAATCCAGACCCATCTTTGGAGATTGCTGTTCTCCTGGAGCAATCAAAAGAGAAGCCAACAGTTCCACCTGGCAGTAACACAAGGCTTTAGGGATCTGCTTGTTTACAGAGATCTTAGTATTTTTGAAAGGTTTACAATTTTCTCTCTAAGACTTTGAGATAAAATAATACACCTTGTCTTAGGGAATTCTGGGAAGGAGAAAGATGCTGATCACCTTTCTTAGAGAAAATTTAATTTTTTTCTTGCCAGGATCCTGTTTTATTATGGAGATTTGTGTTCAATGGTTGACAGAACTCGTGTGATAAACCTAAATACAAGATATTGTGAAGCCACATGGCATTTCTTACTAGCAGAAATGAAAATAAACCTGAAATTGCAAATATTCCCTCTTTGAAAATGCATTGTTCCTGGTTCTACATCTCTAGCTTTCTTCAATTTTCTAGATCTCTTCAATGGAAATAAATGGGCAACATAAAGCCTTCTTTCCACAAGGAAAACTGTCCTCATAAAGTAGATGGTAAGAGTGGTGCCCTGCTCGCTGGAGAAAGGGAAATGCGCAAATGCAAAATACATAGACCTGCACCATTGCTACCCACTAGAAAACCTTACGTGTAGAGTCACAGCTCAATGCACATAAACTATTTTGCAATGAATAGTTTAAAGCTGGGATGAGTTTACCAGTCACTGCTTTATTTTTAAATGCAAGCCATCCAGAACCATTGAGCTCTAACTACAGACCAGCACTTCAAGTATCTTCATTTCAGAAAAGAAAAACATTTTAGAACTGGGGACAAGGAGGGCTTTAAAACCCAAATGTTCCAATGGCCAGGAGCCTCCAGAGAACATCAGAGACTAGAGCTATAAACAAAAGCTGCTGGAAGTGGCAGCATGTGCTGTTATTCATACCCATGACTGTAACTGGAAAATTAGAAATTATGGATGCTCTGTTTATAGATTTCACTGAATGTACTTTGTGATTACATCATCACAAATTCCCATCTACTTCAGTTATCTCCTTCAGTTATCCCTCTGAGTAGCTCAGAAAATGTTGAGCTACATGTCAGGGGTAAGCAGAAACTTATTTTTTTATGTTGCGGCAGGAATGAGAGAAACCCTTACAAAAAACAATAATGAAAAAATGATTTGAAGGGAAATGATCCAAGTTGAGAAAGCATTCTTGTCACGAATACATCAGTCAGACTTAACAGCTCGCTGATATCTGTAAGTGTTGCCTGCTAAAAGCTGAAGAGGTTAATAGAAAAATTGGTTTGAAAAACTAAATGGTGTGGCTGATTTGATACCTCCTAAGCACTGAAATCAAATGGGAGATACAGCTACAACAGGGCACGTAACTGGGATCTCCCTCCTTTTAAAACCACTTGCCTCTTCCTGTTCAATCAAAGAACAACTTCTGCCAGTCATTCCTTGAGAAAGAAAGTTCAATTTGCTTCTACCCAGAAGAGGGAGGTAACATACAGATATTTGCAATGTATTCGCCTACAAGAAAATCAAAGAGGTAAAGGAAAGCTGCATTCAAGGATTAAACACATGAACAAATGTGTTTATGTATCTCAAAGAAGCAACATATGAAGAAAGACTTTTGAATTAAAATATTTTTGAAAGGGATGGAGAATCAAGCAGCAATGAAAAGCAGAACTACCAAGGTATTATCCATTCAAAGGCAAGAACATGCATGAAAATGACTACTAAATCCATTGTCACAAATGTCTTTGAGATCAGTGAAGCGAAGATATTTAGTGAGTTGGCATTGCTCAAAACCTACTAATCTCCATGAACAGACTGAGATTCAAAGCAGACCAGAGAGCAACCCTTTGTTAATCATAATAAAGAATTTGCTGTATTCAAATGAAGTTACAGCAAAGTGGATGCGTGCCAGTGCAGCACCAGTGTTCCAAGAGAAAGGCAAGCTAGGAAATTATAGACCCTTCATCTCAATGCCTGCAATTTGCAAAATAAAGAATACAACAGAGGAGTAAGTTTGCAAAATGCATGTGCAAACGCAGTATCATTCTCTGTAATCTAGTTGCAGAAAACTAGTAGGGATAGATGGTGCTGGTTAACTAATCTTTTTAAAACAACTGTGCAACGCTTTTGTTATTAAACTTAAAGTACTCAAATAGTAATTCATATGGCACCTAATGCTCTGTGGTAAAGGAGGTTAATTCTCTGCCAAAAGCAAAGTATCTTTTTCTGCAAAATGAACTTTCTGCAAGATGAACTTTCTGATACTGTAAAAAAGAGGTAATCTAGATCCCAAACATTAAAGTCTGGGTTTGCAGCCAACCAAATTTCCGAGCAGAAAGGGCAGTATGACTACAGACAGAATAAAAATGATCCAAATATTTTATCAGAAGCTGTATCCAGACATCTTCAGGATACTTAACTATGTCATGAATAATTACTTGCGGCCTCTCATCGAGGGGTATGATGCCCATTTGGTCACCTACTTCTCCTCCGTTCCGGTAAACTTTATCAAAGAGTTGTGTTCAAGGAAAAAATATAGGAGAAAATAAACATTAGAAACAAATTTTTTTGTTTCATCAGCTCTGCTTTCCCTCAGTGCCTTACAGCTACTCTCTTTCCAACTGCTTGATCCCTCTTAGCCTCCTGCTCCTCTTTTGCTGTCCTTCCTCTGTGACTATAGACAGACATCTTTCCTTTTTGTGTCCTCCATCTCTACATTGTGTTTTATTCTTTTTTTTCTGCTTTGAGATTGTTTATCTAAGTAACGTGTTCCAAATGATTAACTCAGCCAAAGCAGTAGATGCTTCATTAAGTTGTAGCTCAAGAAAGACTCATTATCTCTCTATCTACATCAGACTTGTTTCCACTTTCTGACCCACCAGGGGCGGGTGGCCTGCGGGGCTTCCTCCAGCCCAGCCTCCCTCTGTGCCTCCCACAGCACAGCCTGCAGCACCAGCTCATTCAAATTCTAAAAAAAAAAAAAAAAAAAAAAGTTTATACACAAATAAGTTTGTTCTGTAAACACTGAAAAAGAACCCTTTGTATCTATAACACTTTCCGTACCCGCAAGGTTTCCTTCTTGCCCACACAAATCACTCATTACAATGCAACACACCGCTACCAAAGGAAGCCAGCAAAGCAGGATCCTTCTGTTGCTTCTAAACAGAATGTTGCACTTGAAAAAATAATCAGAAAAACTCTACAAAAATGCTTCAGAATTCAATGTTTTCATTGTATGAGATCGACCCTCCCAGGACTAAGCCAAAGCCCCCAGCAACCAGAGAAATCAGTGGGACGCAGCACGGCTGTGTTGGGCTGCAGCACTGCGGGAGCTGAACTTGTCACAGCTGTGGCCGTGCCGTGCCCTCAGGAAGTGTATTCCCCCCAGACCCACAGCGTGTTCCATGTTTTGTGCTTACACGTGTGCTATGTCTGCAAAACACCTCACTACGAGCATACGAACTGCCCCAATCTAAAGGAGATCATAAGCTGAGGTTCCCAGCTTTAGCTTGAAAATCACAAGACATGTGCGAGCTGAGTTTTGGTCATTGTTTGTATTTGCTGACTGCAGAACTGTCTGCTTATATCGACTTTCCAAACTTTTTTGTTGTTGGTTTTTTTTTTGTTTGTTTTCTCGCAGAGAAGGGTTACAAAGGTTCTATTTGGGTGGTTTACTGAAGGAAGCTCAAAGTCTTACACAACCCTGGCTTCATTAACTGGGGCTTTCAGATGTTTATTTATAACCAATTATAAAACCGACTCCGGCCAACAACTGAGCAGCGGTTCGCCGAGGCGCGGTGCGCTGGGGCCACGGCACAGCTCGGCCCGGCTCGGGCCGCGCCGCCGCCATCGCGTAGGAAATGCGCAGATAGATCGCGGGGGCCTGCACCGAGGGGAGGGGGGTAGGGCGGGCACAGCCGCCTCCGAGGGAGCCCAGGGCTCGGCTCCAAGGCGGGCACACCCGCTCCGGGTGCCCGGCCGCCGCCTGTGCCCGCGGCAGGGCTCTGCCCGGCAGCCGCCGCCATCCCGCGGCGCCGCCGCCTGCCCTCAGCGCGTCCCACACAGCGCGCGCGGCGGGCGGGAATGGCGGAGCGCGCTGACAGGGCCGCACAAGTTGACGGGCCGCGCTCTGCCGGCGGGAGGAGGAATCTGAGGCAAAAGCCGAACAGGATCGCGGGCGGGAGCATGGATCGAGGGCTGCGGGGGCTCGCCGGGCCGTCAGGCGGCGGGGAGGGGGCACGCGTGGGAAGGGCTGCGCCTCGGCGCGGTGCGTGCGGCGGTGGGGGGCTGCGGGCTGGTTGCCGGGCGAGGCGGCTGCGTCCGCGCCTTGCAGCCCCGTGAGGGGGGGTGGGTGGGTTTTGAATGGAGGAGAGAGGCAGGGAAATCCAAAGCCAAAAATCTGGAGTGCAGAGTGTTCATCTTCAAAATTAAACGTCGATGTAAATAAAACTGTACTATCTTAAGATAGTAAGCGATGTGATCAAAATAAAAGTGTGTCTGTTGCTTAATGTATAGGGTGGAGTATTTTTATTGGTGACATATAATAATAATAATAATATACTTTCTGTGGTTCCACCAGATTCTCTGTGGAGTTTCCATGTAAAAAGTGAGTCTCTAAGTTCTGCTTTGTGCTGTCTGTAATATTTTAGGTTGGATATCAGGAAAAACTTCTTTATGGAAGGGGTTGTTAAGCACTTGGAATAGGCTCCCCAGGGAGATGGTTGAGTCACCATCCCTGGATGTGTTTAAAAACCATTTGGATGTGGTGCTCAGGGACATGATTTAGCAGAGGGTTGTTAGAGTTATGGTAGTATGGTTAGGTTGTGGCTGGTCTTGATGATCTTGAAGATCTTTTCCAACCTGAGCAATTCTATGATTCTAGTCGTGTTTTCATGAGTGCTCAATCTCATTTGTTCGTTCTGAAAGGAGCAGCTAGTTATTTTCTTTGTAATTGCTACCTCTGCAAATTCAGCCTTGACTGAGGATCAAGCTGACTTCTTCAACGCTTCATTGAGAAAGAGGAAGTTGACGTCCCGATCTTGCAAGTTTTAACATATGTTTAATTTAACATACATGGGAAGTTCCACGTAGGTTACGACGACGACAACACTTATTTAAAATAACATTTGAATATTACCGTCTTTCTTTTTCTATACGCATCCTTTATATTCTGGTGCAGTTTTAGAGATCATCATTCACACGTTGCTGTTGTGCTTGGGTGAGCACAAACCACTTTAAACTCCCCCAGAAGATTTTTGTGTAAAATATATATCCGGATAGAGACATTTCTTTCTTGTATGTCACAGACATTTGCATGCGAGGCCTATGTTTCTATTCTCATTGTGGATAGGTTTTTTGGTTTTGTTTTGTTTTTGACCTGTGCTGCTTTTGTTAAGAAAAAGTATTTTCTTCATTTTATTTTTTTCCTTTCCTTTGATGGTCTCTCTGGACTAGTTAAGAAGGAAAACGTTAGTCTTATTATTTCTTTTTCAGCTTGGTGGCTGCCCTGTTTTGTTGTTGTTGTTGTTGTTTTCCTGGGAAATAAAGCCTTTTGAGAGATATAAAAGTGTAAGTTTTGTGAAATTACTTGTTGGAATAGTTAATTGCAAAAACATTGATAAGGGGGTTTAATGAAGCCATACCTTTCTCATCAATATTTATTCCCTCACAGACCAAGAATGGAACATCCAGAATTCCTTTCCATTCCAGTAAGATTATTCAGAACTCATAAATGTTTCAGAGCAGTAACTGAGACAAGCGATGTTTAATAGCTGATGAATTTTGCTGCTTCATTCCAATGCATGGCTGGCATTGGAACCTCCTTCAAGCAAAAAGCATAGCCCTGTCTGCAGGGTGGAATTTTACTGCACAACAGCCAGACATAGAAGTGACCTTGTGCTCCCCGCTCAATTGATGATTGGGGCAGAGGGATGTCACAGAAGCGATGATTGTGCTCATTGAAAAGGGGGTCAGAAGGTTGCCACCTCTCCTTTCAAGCAGCATCTGGTAGAAAATTTTCTGCCTAATATTGTCAATCATTCCCTTGTTCTTGAAGGTGCCTGACTGTCCTCCCAGCTGGAGTGAGAACTTCAGTGATCACTATAAAGCAAAACAAATGCAAAGTTTAGAAAGGGGGTGTGGAGAAGGCAGGTTCCCAAAGAAAGAAGTTGGCAGGGTCTCAAATGCCTGGGATTATGAGAGAAGTGGAACGCACGTGATTAGTGCACGTGCTGGTCTGAATACTAAGGCTCAAACAAATAGATTTGTTGCACACTGAAAAATGAGAAGTAAGTGACTACTTGAGCAGGTTGTGTTTTGAAAAATGTGATTAAGTGAGCAGAAAATTGAGGGCTTCTTAGCACCAATTGGTGCTAGGCTTTTTTAAAGGCAAGGGAGTGAAGCATAGCATTAGTCTGGGGAGGAGGTGGGAGCAGAGGGGATCTTGCCTCTAGTGATGAGAAAAAGGTGGCATTCATGAACAGAATAGACCTCTCTGAATAGACCAAAGAAAATAAGCCAAGAAATGCATTCTGTTTGGGGGGGAAGGGGGGAAGAAGAAGAAATCAGAATGCCAAGGTGAGAATTACAGGCGGTGCAGCAAAATACACTGTGGAATGTCTGCACGCTGCTGCTGTCAGCCCTGCTCAAGCACACCCTTACCAGTGCCTGTGTGCAGCACACGAGTAGTGCTTGGTGCTGCTGGCAGCTTGCACTGCTGACTGCTGGCCCTGATGGAAACGGGTCTGGGACCAGCAGATGAGGTGGTCACAGAACAGTGCTTTCCTGAAGCCTTGAGGAAGAACTTGTGGTTTTCCAAGCAGAATAGACTCCCCAGCTTTGTGTCAGGCAAGCTTTGCTTGCAGTCACGATCAAAGTATAAAGTAGCAAAAGCTGAATAAAGCAAAATGTTAAATATTTTAGTGAATAAAAAGAATACTTAGGTAAAAGGTGGACTCTATAAAATGTATGTTAAAAGTATATATAATAAGAAAACTCCACCAGACTTTGATCAGTATAGACTAGTTGTGTCGGTGCCAGGGAAAATCAGAATTTTCCTGTGGCAAGTGCACAGGGCTGCCCATGGATCTACTGGAAGAAATTAAATGACTATTATTCAATACAGCCTGAAAGCTGACACTAATTGACTTCTGCACATAATTCTACAATAACTTCTGGAGGGAGGATACCTGTTGATGGAATTGTTTTTCATGGCTTTCTGTGGTGAGATACTCACTACTTTTGGAAATATGAAGTGATTGTTAAGATTTGAGGGGCAGTAGCATCTGAAACATTTCTTCTGTGTTGGAAAGCTGTATACATGAAGGAAGTGTCAATGTGCACATTAACTTTTAATAAGTTTGGAAATCACTGACATGTAAACAGTTACTGCTACAGCCAGAGCCTGTCGTTTTGTTAGAGGCATATTATGCTGTAGTCCAGTCAGCAGATTACTGTTTAGTTAAGTGTTGCCATATTATCCCGTGTATCACAAGGATTTTACTAGGTGGCAGGATGTGGCTATGGGCCAGAATTGTTCAGCAGTTCATCCCAAGAGTGCTAAAACAGAGTCTGAGGGGGAAAAAATGTAATGGGCAATAGCGGATTATGGTTTGTGTTTGCCTCTTTCCTGTCTGTGAATGTAGCAGAGTAAAGATACTGCAGAGTCCCATATCTGGGGCTCCCTAACTGTCCTTTGAAAAACTTTCTTCAGAAGTTAACTCCTGTGGGAAGTGCTGAAAGGGCAATTCAGGTTCAGCTTCAGTTCTATTCATGCTGCAAGTCAGACAAACTGGAAGAAATTGAACATTTCAGTCATTTCTATCTTTTGTATCAAGTACTGTGAGAGAAGTTATTCTTACCACGGCTCCAACCTGGCACGCCTGGGAAGTGCTAGAAGTCTTTTAACTGATCTGTTACAGAGTTGTCAACACCGGCTTCTTGTCTCGTGTGCTAACCCAGCAGGAGTAAAAAGCATTAGCAGCTCAGCTGACTGATCAAAAGTCAGTGTTCTTTGAGCCCCTTCTTGGGATTGCCCTGCCTATCTGCCCAGTGAACTCTGGACTTCCTTTTCCCTCCTGATCCCTGAAGTATTTTGCCTCCTCTTCCCCCACGGGGATTTGGTGTCACTCTTCTCCATTACCCTGCCCAGTGTTTCCAGGGTTTGTCTGCACTCCTGATGTACCTTGAGAGAGCTGCAGAACCATTGCCTGTGGAGTCCTGGGAGGAAGAGGCGGTGTGCTGGAGGATGGAGAACCTCTGCAAAAGAACAACCACCTCTGGCAGGCAGGAGGCAGGCCTGGTCTTTCCTGTGTGTCCCTAAGGACTTTTCTTCCTTCTGCCACTATGCTCCCAAAGCAGAACCTGGTTAGTAACTGCAGAAAGAACTGTTGCAGAACAGACAACTGAAAGGCTGATTGTTAGTTAACAATCCTTTGTGCTCATCCACTAAAACATCTCAGCGAGAGGCATCAGGTCAGCTGTGCCTTGGAGGTAAGCTGACCAGAGGTCTGAGTGCAAAGTGCGCATACAGGCTGACCTGTGACGTTTCACTGAAGTTAACAGAGATGTTTGTGCAAGCCTGGCTGTATAATCACCGCTTTTTACATGAGATTCTATGGGTTCTGTGCTATTACTTGGGGTGTTCCTGCTAGCACGTCATCCAATTTTGTGATAATGCATTCGGTTTATCTACCATCTCTTATTTTTATTCTGCTTTTGCTACAATTAAAAGATACAAACCTTGGAAAAACTCAGTGAAGTCTTTCAGGATCCACCCTAGTACATTCCAGGTAGGAACAAGACCTTCAGTAACACAGTCATAGTTTAGATAACCGAACACAGGCCACTGCAGAAGGATCGCAATTGGATCATGGTGCTATTCAAATGATTTGAGGATCTCTGAAATACTTTGAATACTGTGAGGTAATGGAATGATTCTATCTCTAGAGACCTATGCCTTTGAGGTACAAGCATGAAAGCACTGAGATTGCCATTTAAAATCGTGATGGAATCTACAATTTAAGGCAAACCTTTAGCATCATTTTCATTGTATCTTCAACACAGAAATAAAGCTCTGAAGTGTTGGCCCTGTGGTTTTTTTTTCTCCACAATTCTGTCCTTCCATCGTTACCCTCATAAAACCAGGACGGACCCTTTCAGCAGGTGCCACGTCTGCTGCGACAGCTGCAGCCACATGTGAAGCTTTGGGAGGATGGATTGCCACTGGGGCAGGTGGCAGCACACCAGAGCTGTGTGCTGTTCTGCAACAAGGTGTGCTGAGCCGGCACAGTGCAGCCAATACAGTTTGAAAGCTCAGAAGTGCCACTTTGCAACATGTGGGAAAATGCTATGGGAAAACCAGGTACAGTAGGATTTGCTAGTGAATCTGTTACAGATCTTGTCCAGAAATACGTGGTCTCTGGAAACCTGGGAAAGAGGCTGTTTTGTGGAGCCAAGTGGAGAAAATTGAAACAACTTCCTTAGTTAGACAGGAAAAGCGTTTTCATTATTTCTCTAAGAATGGTAACTGTATTATCTATAATTTCCTGCCTGGAAAGCACTGTGTGTTGTATTCCAAAGTGAATAAAAATCACTTGTGTTAATTTGTCACTGTCGAAAGTAGACGAGGAGGCTGGGTTCCATGCTGGTACATTATTTGTGCATGTGGCACGTGAATGTTTCTGTACAGCAAAATGCATGTGGGGACGGGTACTAAACGGGTAGATGGAGAGAATATATGTATGTAGATATATGTGGCTCAGAAATAGCAAGTAAATAAAGACTCAAAACTTAGTCCAAGAGGAAATGGTGAGGAAAAGAACGAAACGATTCTAATTGTAATTTAATAGGATACGTCAGTAAGTGGTAGAGAGCTCATAGGAAATGTCAGTAGTTACGGCAATGTCACGAAACTCTCCGTTTTGAAACATTTCTTTTTAAAGTCTCTTTCGCGTCCCAAGGTTCAGTTCCTGCATTTCAGACGCGCTCGGGGAGAGGTGCGCTCCCGTCACCGCTGCCCAGGCCCGAGCCGCCCCAGCCCCGTCCCACACACCGAGTGCCGCGCTCCCCCCGGCTGCGGGCGGTGCCGGGGCCGGGCCGGGCCGCAGCAGGTGGGCGGCGGGCGGCTGCGGCGCCACGGACGGGAACCCGCCCGCGGCTCCGGGCAGCGCGGCCCCGCGGACGGCGGGAATCCAGTCCGGGTTTTGGTGCCGAGGACCGGCGGCGGCGAGGAAGGGCCGGCGGGAGCGGAGCCCGCACCGCGCCCGACAGCCGGGCCGGGCCGGGCCGGGCAGGGCAGGGCAGGGCGGCGGGCGGGAGCAGGTGGGCGAGCTGCGGGGCGGCCGCGCCGGCTCCGGGCCCGCCTCGCCGCGCCCCGGGCCCCCATGGCCGCGGCGCGCCCGCCGCACACACCCACCGCCGCCCCCCGGTGAGCGCCGCCGCCGCCGCCCCTTCGGCTCTGCGCTGCCGCTGCGCGCCCGCGGCGGGGCCGCCGCCCGCAGCCTGCGCTAAGCGGGCCGGGCCGGGCCGGGCGGGGCACGATGCAGGCGCGGCGCCTGGCCAAGCGCTCCAGCATGGGCAGCCGGCGGCTGAGCGCGGGGCCGGCGGCCGCGCAGGCGGACGGGGCTCGGCCCCCCAAGCCCGAGAGCGCCTGGAGGCCGCCCCGGCGGGAGGGCTCGGCCGCCGCGGTGGAGGAGGAGGACGAAGACGAGGACGTGGTGGTAGAGGTGGAAGAAGAGGAGGAGGAGGAGGAGGGCGGCTTGGGGAGCCCCCCACCGGCGCTGAGCGCCCACGGCAAGGGCCCCCTCCGGGCGAGCCTCAAGGTGCGTCCGGGCGGGCCGGGCCGGAGTGCGCGCTCCCCGCTGCCGGCCGGCGGGCGGGAAGGCGGTGGGAGGCGGCGGCGGCCGCGGGGCGGGCAGGGCCCGTGCCCCGGGGCGGGATGCGGCGGGAGCGGCCCCTCCGCCCGCGCCCCGCGCTCAACAAGTCCCGCACAAAGCGGCGGCGGTGCGCGGGCTCCCGGAGCGGGGCCGGAAGGGCAACGGGGTGCGGGCGTCCCTGGGAGGGAACGCGGCGGGAGGGCGGCGGCGGCGGAGGGGGCCGAGCCCGGCCGTGTGCCGTGCTGCTCCCGGCAGAGGGCCGCCGCCGCGTGTGGCTGCCCGGTGTGCGGCGCTGGGGGTCGGGGCCGGCTGGGACTTCGGGAGGGGGGTGGCGAAAAGTTGGGGCGGGCCGGAGGGCAGCGCGGGCCCCGTTCACAGCCGGTCCGGGTGTACGCGGTCGGGTTGTACGGGGAGCGCCCTGCTGAACACCCGCACGCTGGGATCCTGCGGGCTTGGGCTCAGGTATTTTCTTAGGAGTGCTTTGCTGTGGGTGGTTTTCTCTTGGGATTACGCAGGTAGGACAGTTAGGTCCGCGTGCCGGTCTGTAGAGGGTTCACGTGGTAGGCATGCAGGGAGGATCACAAATAATTGTGCTTGAGAGTTGAAGCTGTATCCATCTGGATTTTTAGTTGTTTTTAAAATTCTCTATAGCGAGTCTTACTTACCAGGAGGGGAGGAGCGACAGAGTGGCTGTGCCGTATTGCCCTGTGGTCTTCCCTGTACTCCCAGGAGAAGCACACCTAAGGAGAGAAGCAGCAGCTGCCACACGGTCCTAGCAGGATTGATACAGCCAGGCGCAGTGACTGCCCGGTTTCCATGAGCCAGGGCCACACAGTGATGGGTGTGAGCCCGGCCCCTGGGCTGCTCAGTGCTGAGGAGCCCTCAGCGCTTTGCTTGGTGGCCGAGCATGACGGCATGCACACGGCAGTGCTGCTGCTTCCCAGGGCTCTCAGCTGCCATGGCACTGAGTGCGGGAAGGGTCTGGGGAGGGCAGCTCGGGCTGGCTGCATGCATCGTTCCCTTTGCCAGTCCACAGCACACTGTTAGTGTCTGTCTGTCAGTATACATTAAGGCAGCTGATATTTGTCTCCCTTACTTCGGTCTGTATGTTCGTACAAGAGCATTATACTTGTGTGTATTTCCTCCCTGGAAAGTTAATCTGCTTCATAGATGAGATCACTGCTGTTGGTACACAAAACAAACTCTGAGGTCCTTGGCAGTGCTTAGTGGCTCCCTAAGTAGGTATGCACCCACTTAGGGCTTTAGAAGAGTATTTCTAACTCTCCTGACCCACTTCATCTTTCAGAACTTATACTTTAAAATACTATAAACTAAGAAAAATACAGTAACAGGTAAAGAAATTAAATTGTCTTTATTTCCATGCATTTCTTTAGAGGTTGATAGGATAGGAGTGCATAAAATTCAGGGTCTTTCAAGTAAGTTTGGAGTGACAGATTAAAAGTCGGAGAAGCAGACCAAAAGTGAATGCAGGGAACTGATCATGGGACTGGGAGAGGATAATGGAGTGGCACAGCGCACCCACAGTTAGTCAGAGTTGGGTTCCTGGCAAATTGAGAGCTGGCATAGAATCACAGAATCATAGAATGGCCAGGTTTGGAAGGGACCTCAAGGATCATGAATCTCCAACCCCCCTGCCACATGCAGGGCCACCAACCTCCTCATTTAATGCTAGACCAGGCTGCCCAGGGCCCGATCCAACCTGGCCTTGAACACTTCCAGAGACAGGGCATCCACAACCTCTCTGGGCAGCCTGTTCCAGCACCTCACCACTCTCTCTGTAAAGAATTTCCCCCTGACATCCAACCTAAATCTCCCCTCCCTCAACTTAAAACAATTTCCCCTTGTCCTGCTGTTATCTACCCTTTCAAAGAGTTGATTCCCCTCCCTTTTGTAGGCTCCCTTTAGGTATTGAAATGCTGCAATGAGGTGACCCCACAGCCTTCTTTTCTCCAGGCTGAACAAGCCCAGCTCCCTCAGCCTGTCTTCATTGGAGAGGTGCTCCAGTCCCCTGATCATCTTTGTGGCCCTCCACTGACCCTCTCCAGCAGCTCCCTGTCTTTTTTGTACTGGGGGCTCCACACAGGGCAAGGGGTATCTGCCTCCTGAGTTGGCCTTCAGAGGTCAGCTTCTAAAGACTGATCTTGGATTTCTGCAATCCTGGAAAGAGACAATAAATGTGAGACAGGGAATAAGGGGAGGGAGAGATTGCTTCTTTGTGTCAACATAGCCACATGGTTACTCAAGGTGAAGAGGCTGGGCACTGGAGAGGGCTCCTTTTTTTCTCCTCTCCTTTTTCCCTGCTGCTCCAGTCTGATGTTGGGAGAGGTGTGAGTATGTTGTACCAGGCCAGTGGTGGCTGGTGGGAGGACAGCCCAGGAAACCTTCTGAGCCTGTAGGGCTGTGTCAAAATAGCCAGGATTGCTGATCCTTCCAGAACCAATTCATTTACGTGGGTCAGAAAACAAGTTAGACCAAGGTGCTGTCTGGACCAGCTCATCTTGTGTGTGAAACTCTATGCAGCCTGCATTTCATGCCTTGGCTGCATCTAGATCTCCAGCCTTTTGAGATTAGATGAGAAAGAAAAGTCTTCCAACTTTGGAAGAAGTTAGTTGCCCCTTATTTACGTGCTTTGTTTTATTTCATTGAATTCTCTCTCACCTTCTTTTCTCTACCGTCTTTCTAAAGCCAGCTGTGAATTCATTGTCATCCTTTAAATCAAACATCCGCGTTTACTCTTTTAACGGATTATAGGCTCACCTCGGGCAGAACAAACCTACTTGTTGCTTGATTAGTCAAGTGCTATTTAATTTAGCTTTCCTGTGTGCATGCCAACGTATCTGAACTGGCAATTTACAAAAAGCAATTTGTCATTAAATAGTGACTTCACTTTGTGGAGGAGAGGTCTCAAAAGCACTTTAGGAGCTTGCATGCTAACCTAAGAATGAACAGTTTTCTCTGGGACTAGTATTGGTAGTAACAGTTACTTCTGTAGAAATATCTGGGTAATATGGAACTCGCATCCTGGCCTGGGAGTGGGCTCCTGCTATGCTAGGCTGCACAGGGCAAGCACAGTGCTGCTCTGCTTGCTGCTGTAGGGTTGAAGAGAGAAAAAATGGGTACTGATAGGCTGTGGAGGACAAGCAAATTAAGACAATACAGACTTATTAACACCAGCAGCTCCATTGTGTTTTTCTAGTATGGACCTTGACTGAAAGCCTGGCTGGTGACTGGGTAGAAACTGCCCAGGTAAACTTGGCTTTTTCCTTTTTATTACAAATAGAAAAGCTTGTATGTAGTATGGATTAGTGGAGGCAGGGATGAGAGTGGTGCAATTGTAAGGTGGTATTCTTTTTCCTCAATCTCCCGTAATGAAGAATGAATGGGAGCAATTTGGTGCGGTTTATTTTTTTGTTGTTTCTTGGACACTGACCAAAGGTAATCACTTTGCCCTTAAAAGGAATTGTGTGAGCAAACTGTAACTATGTGTGATGAATGAGGTGTGCTGGAGCCACTGGCAGCTCTAATCCATGTTTGTGGGACTGTTCTCAGCCCCCAGTGAGGTTGGTTGGATTGATCGTGAGTTGCTGTCAGGGACACAGCGTTTACTGCTGGTAGATGTGTGCTGCTTGCTCTTTGCACCTGCAAACTCAATACTGAAAAAGTGCTTTGATGTGGTTCTCAGTATGTGTAATGCATCCCATGAGAAGTATGGTCGCATAGACTTATGCCCTACCGGAGGACACTGGATGGACTGGATCAATGGGCCAGGATAAGCTGTATGAGTTTCAGTAGGGCCTAGAAGGTGGCCAACAAGGCCCAGGTGGTGAAGAAGGCCAATGGCATCCTGGCTTGTATCAGGAATGGTGTGGTAAGCAGGACTAGGGAAGTCTTCCTGCTCCTATACTCACCACTGTGAGGCCTTAACCTTGAGTACTGTGTTCAGTTTGTGGCACCTCAATACAGAAAGGACATTGAGGTGCTGGAGCAGGTCCAAAGAAGGGCAACAAGGCTTCTGAAGGGCTTGGAGAATATGCCCTGTGAGGAGAGACTGAAGGAACTGGGGCTGTTCAGTCTGGGGAAAAGGAGACTGATGGGAGACTTTATTGCTCTCTTCCAGTACCTGAAAGGTGCTTACAGCAAGAGTGGGGTTGGTCTCTTCTCACTTCTGTCAGGTGACAGGATGAGGAGAAGTGGTCTCAAGTTGCTCCAGGGGAAGTTCAGGTTGGATATCAGGAAAAACTTCTTTACCAAAAGCACTGGAATAGGCTCCCCAGGGAGGTGGTTGAGTCACCATCCCTGGATGTGTTTAAAAACCATTTGGATGTGGTGCTCAGGGACATGATTTAGCAGAGGGTTGTTAGGATTGTATGGTTAGGTTGCGGTTGGACTTGATCTTGAAGGTCTTTTCCAACCTGAGCAATTCTATGATTCTACCAGTTTCTGCACTGCTCAGCCCTCTGTAAGCATTGCTGTGGGTCAAGCAAGGATGGTGTTTGTTAGTTTTTTTTCTCAGTAAGAAAGTGTCCATTAGCTTTTTCTTCATTAACCTTGAGTATTCATAATACTTTCAAGTGATTTATTGAATGACTTAACTAAAAATAGCAAGCAGCTTGACTATTGCTCGAGGTCAGCCAGAAGGATACTGAGGACTAAAAGAGAAACTGTTATTAGTGTTTGTATTTATTTGTAAAGACTGAGCAGGAAATACAAAGTGAATAAAAAGAGTGTGAATAAAGAGTGTGTGTTGCATTCTGAGGTGCTCAGCTTAGAGTTCCTGGTCTGGTGGTGAGATCTAACTGCATCGTGTTGCAGAGCAGAGCATATAGGCATTGAGCGATGCCAGTGCTGATGAACAATCTGCAATTTGATCACTTTCACCTTTTGGGCACCTTGCCAGACTTTCTAGTCTGAAGTGATGGCTGTGGTGACGTTTTCCTCATTGTATGAGAAAGGACATGTGTGGGTGGTATTTGTTGTTTGACAACAAAACTAACGAAGACAGGAAACTGAACAACTTCTGTTGCTCGAACTTGGGATAAAAATACACATCTTTTCATTGCTGTTTTTGCCAGAGATAAGAGTCAAACTTCCCTAAAATCCTGACTCCGATGAAGCTGATGGAAAAATCCCGCTAGCTTAAACAGACTTGGAATTAGAGCCCAATTACATAACCACGGGTGTGCATCCATTAGTCTCTCAAAACCTCTCTCCATCAGTCCTGCTGATCTTTAAGTACGGCTTCAATCTACCAGAGGCACTTACCATCACTGGACACGGATTCGGAGCAGGTAAAACGCCTCAGTGATTGGATACCGAAGTGTGAAAT